>NC_072475.1:80284423-80898312 GCF_027574615.1 Eptesicus fuscus | reverse complement strand
CAAAACTCAGAGGGTAGGCAGGGGAGGCGGGGGATAAGAGGTCAACCAAAGCACTTGTATGCATGCCTATGAGCAGGACCAATGGACACAGACAGTAGGGGAGTGAGGGCATGTACTGAAGGGTGGGAGCGCCGAGGAGAGGTCAATGGGGAAAAAAGGAGGCTTATGTAATACTTTAAACAATAAAGAATTTAATCTTTTTAAAAAAAAAAAAATAACACAATTCACAGTAGTGTCATGAAAGAACCAAGATTCAACCCCAAGACTATGTTCAAAAGCGGGGGGAAATGACATCTGTTGAGCATCCACCACTCTAGGAGTGTATAGAGTCCTGTCAATTCTATGAGAGAGTATTTTCCTCCCCATTTTACATTAACGGTCAGAGGCTTGAAAGGCTAACTTGCCCCGGTCAAATAGCTTGTAAATAGCAAAAGCAGGATCCTGACTCAAGTCCGTCTACCTCTATTCCCCCGTCCTCTTCCCCATTACATCCACCCTTCTCTGTGCTTCAAGAGCTAATTGTACCTATCATTACAAGAATCATGAACATTTATTGAATGCTGACTCTGTATCAAACACTGTACTAAGGGCTTTATATGCATTATCTAAGAAAGGTCAAGAAAGATGACTGTGACATAAAGACAAAGGAGTTACCACCTAGGAAGGGTAGAAATGCCGCTTCTCAGGCCCCATCTTCTTCTTCTTCTTCTTTTTTAATTGATTTCAGAGAGGAAGGGAGAGGGAGAGAGAGAGAAACATCAATGATGAAGGAGAATCACTGACTGGCTGCCTCCTGCACTCTCCCCACTGGGGACCGAGACCGCAACTCCAGCATATGCCCTTGACCAGAATAGAACCCAGGACCCTTCAGTCCGCAGGCTGATGCTCCATCCACTGAGCCAAACCAGCCAGGGCCTCAGTCCCCATCTTGTATCAGCTGAGTCAGAATCTGCATTTTAACAATCCCTAGGTGACTCGGCCCATTAAAATTGGAGAAGACTGCTTTGGATAGCTTTTGTTTTGCCTTTTATTTTAACAAAGAGTTGTTTCGGTAATATGTAGGTATGGCCTAACATTCTCCGTTGACCAGAGCTCACAAGGCACCAGTGAAAGGTACACAGGGGGCAGTTGTGGCTTAGGATGATGTCAGGGAGGGCAGGAGGCCCACAAACACCTTTTCCCCAATACAGCTCTGTATCTGTGCGTGTCCCTGGTCCCCTGGGCACACTCCATTAGATTCCAAATACCCTCCGCAGGAGGTCACTCCTTCAGACAAAGTGCACTGACTGTGGGGTTAGCTAATAGCCCTATGCAAGCCAGACTGGGACAAAGCAGTGTTTCTCAAACCTGAGTTATAAGTAGACCTTTTAAGAAAAAGAAAAATAAGCTCTTTCAGAGCCAGTGTGTTGACTTAAGTTGTTTTAATTATAAATTTTCTTAAATAGTAAAAATACATATTTTGACAACTATAAAAATAAAAGCAATTTCTAAATTCAATATAAGCAAAACTACCAAACCAACACAAATCAAATAAACTAATACAAATAACATATAACAATGGTTTTTCCCCTTTCACAGCCATGACTCTGGCACTGACCACCACAATTTATCTTCTTTTTGATCCATAATCTGTATATTAAGTGTCGCCCAAATTGACTCAATTCTCCATTCAAACTGAAAGCCCGTGAAAAGCTGTCTGGCATAGTAAGCCCATCTTCTTTATTCATCAACCTTTGATAATTAAATCATGACCCTAAATACAAATGTGAGCGGCAACACTCAGATCAACGGTTGAACTCTGATACAAGATGCTCATACAGATGATCTAGAATATGCTTATTTCTTAATTATTGCTGAGATGGAAATGTAGTTAGATTCTTATAGCAGAAAGCTTGCAGACCCCCTCTCCCTGCCCCCAAGAACATCTCAGCAGAAATCTAGGACTTTATCAACTTCAACTTGGAAAACACTGGGATAAAGAATTAGGAAAAACTGTACCCATATAGTTAATGAGGAGCAATTTCTCTTTGTATAAATATTTCTGTGAATAGTTACAGAAGAAATTATATAACTTAAAACTTTACAGATCCTAATGAAGTAGTAAATTCAGGCATTGATAAATAAAGATTGCTAACATCTAAGAAAGACAGCCTGACAAGACAGGCCTGAAGTAATTTTGCAAAAAGAAAAAAAATTAAAGCTCCTCTCCATATTACCAACGTACAGGAAATACAGGGGCAGAGAAACATGTTAAAGGACATGGAGATGCAACCAGTAAAATCCAGATGATGCAAAATTCTATGGGACTAACCAGTTTTTCCACCGATAAATTATAAGCAAAACAAAGAGAGATGAAAGAACTTATATATCAATAGACTCCTCTGAATCATACCTATAATTGCAAAGTATGGGCTTAATTTGGATCTTTATTCAAACTAAAATAATTCAGGATTTTTAATATCAAAGGAGTGAAAATAGTGTTGTTTTAACTTTTTTAAAAGAATCTTTATTTTTTAAATATATTTTTATTGATTTAAAAGAGGAAGGGAGAGGAGAGAGAGACAGAAACATCAATGGTGAGAGGGAATTAATGATTGGCTGCCTCCTGCACACCCCCCACTGGGGATCAAGTCCACAACCCAGGCACGTGCCCCCGACTGGAATCGAACCCGGGACCCTTCAGTCTGCAGACTGACGCTCTAACCACTGAGCCAAACCAGCTAGGGCAGAATATTTTTTTAGAGATATATACTAAACTATTATGAATGAAATAATATAACAGATTAGTTTCAAAATCATAACAGTTCATTTTATGTGTCAAATTGGCTAAGCCCCATAGAACCCATTTTTGGGTCAAACACCAGTCTAGATGTTGCTGTGAAGATATTTTTATATGTGCTCAACATTTAAATCAGTAGACGGTGGGCAAAGCAGATTATCCTCCACATGATGGGGGTTTGAGGGTGGGGGAATCTAATAACTTAAAGGCCTTAAGAATAAAACCAAGAAAGAAGTAATTTTGCCTCCAGATTATCTTCCCAATAAAAACTGCAACACCAACTCTGCCCTATAGAATTCAAACTTGCTAGCCACCATCATTTCAAGAGTCAATTCCTTAAATAAATAAATAAATAAATAAATAAATAAATAAATCTTTCCATATATTTACACAAACACCACACACACACACACACACACATACACACACACACACACACACCTGTTTTGTTCTGTTTCTCCAGAGAACCATGACTAATGACTAATACAAAAATTATATGGGGGAGAGAAGTGCATGGGGAAAGAGAACAAAATTAGCCATGAGTTAGTAATAGTTGGGTAATGGCTACATTATACTATTCTCTCTATTTTTTGTATCTTCTTGAAGTTTTCCATTTAAAAAGTTGTAAAGGCCTGGGGTAGGTCAGGAATGGGGTGGAGGGGGATAATAGGGGAAAGCGGGGAGGGGAACATTTGTAACACTCTCAACAATAAATATAAATAAAATAAAAAATAAAATAAAAAGTTGTGAAGGGTAAAAAGAAATGAAAGTATTATTGTCGTTAGCTAATTATTAAAAGAAAGAGAGCAGGGGAGTCGGACGTGGTTAAGCATGGTCAGCTGGGGACACTGAGCCTGTTTGCTTCAGCGGGAAACTGCAGCTCCACACTCCCCCCAGGAAACCACCAGTCCATCCCAACAGGTCACGGGGGCTGGGGCGGTAGGTTGGGGGGGGGGCGGTTGGGGTAGAGCAAGGAGGGAGAGAAACACGTGCACAATAAAGTCACAAAGGTGCAGAGGGAGGTGCTTGGCTCTAGAGGCCTGTCAGTCTAACCTGGGAAAACTCACTGGCTAGGACAGTGATGGCGAACCTCTGACACGCGTGTCAGTGCCATTTCTGATGACACGCGGCCGCTGAGGCATGCCGAGGATGAAACATTTGTGTTATTTAAACTATAAATATCTCAAAATAATGTTTTTTCCTCAAAGGACACACTACCCGAGTTATGCTCGGTTTTTTGGCGAAGTTTGACACACAAAGCTCAAAAGGTTGCCCATCACTGGTAGGAGGTGGACCCCAAGGCAAGCCCAGGAAAATGTGGGACATGGGCTGGTTGTTTAGAAAAGCTCCTGGTTAAAACCTCAGGAGAACAAAGCTCTCTCCCTCTCCTGCTGGGAACTTGCACTCACCCGCTTTGTGTTCTCTCCCACCCAGGAATGCACAACCATGTGGGCTGACTGGCCACCTGGGGTCCACGACAGACTGTGTGGGCTGCTAAGCACTTACGAAGCGGAAACCCTGGGCACTGGCCTTGGCCTTGGCCCTGCTGGAGACAAGGTTGGACTTTTTCCATGGCAGGACAGAGAGCGATGGGACCTTGGAAAGCCAGGAGGAGAACTCCTCTGGTATTACACCACAAATGCACCATGCCACATCACAGCCTCCCGTGCGTGGATCCGTGAAATGTTTTTCTCGACATCCCATGGAAGAGCCTGTTTCCCACCCACAACCAAAGAAATTTGTTTGTTCGTTTTGTCACAAGGTCTGATGATAGCACAGAAATCAAACTATCCTGAGAAACCCAAGGCTGTGACCCCAAGACTCACAAGGAAGAGGTTAAAAGCTGGAAAGACCTTACCTTGGAGGTGACCCTTCCCTTGATCTTGAACTTCCAGTCTAATTTAGGCTGCACCCTCTCTGGCCCCACAGCACCTGCACGTATCTTTACCATAGCCCTTCTCTCCCACTTTCACACTCAATCTCATCGCAGTAGCCAGGAGCTCCTTACGAATCAAAGCACCAAGCTTGCACTAAAAAGTATTTCATGAATGAATCAAAGCAACGCTGCTATTGTGCCAACTCATATGCCACAGCCTTATAGCCCTTATTGTCTTCTATTAGTTGTTACAGCCTACCACTAACTGCTCCATTTTTACATTTCTTTATATCCTCTGATTTCAAATAATCACCCCCTACCAACCAAACATCGGCGGTCTCACTTGCGGAGGAGAGGACAGACCCTGGCATTCACCATCATAGAACGTCATAAAATGAACCTTCAAAATCCCATTTCTGGGCAGGAAACAAAATCCGATCCAACAAGAAGCCTAATTTTCAGTGCTTTTTTTTCCCAACCTCATAGACAGAAAACCACTCTGACCCCTAGAACGTGTTATGAAAAGTTATTGTTACACAGGTCTGCCTTGAGGTGACAGAATTTCAATGTGAATAGTCATTTAAACAAGCTGTTTCTTTGCCTTTGTCATCGTATTCTGCATGTTTTTTGTTTTGTTTTGTTTTTAACAACTGATAGCCAATTTATTAAAAAGCCTGATTTAAGCATCTGCAACGGCAACTTCAACCTCCACTCCTGGCTCAATGCTGATGGAAGTAATCTGCTTGACAATCTCAGAAGGGCTGTGCAAGTCCATGAGCTGCCTGTGGATCCTCATCTGAAACCGATCCCAAGTCTTAGAACCCTCCCCACAGGGAGTCTTCCTTGTAGTGATTCTCAGAGCCTTGGTTGGCAACCGGACTGGCCCTTTCACTTTGAGATTCTTTTCCTTTGCGCCTCTGATCAAGTCAGCACACGCCTTCTCCAGGGACTTGATGTTGCGGCTGGTTAGCGTGATTCTAATTCAGTGGATCGCCACCTCTGGTTCCACGGGTGTCTTCCCAGTATCTAAAATCCACGGCTGCGGCTCAGCCTCCTGACCGACTTGTTCCTTGGCAAGAGCCAACAGCAGTGAGTCAGGAGCCAGCAGCCACGTCTTCCTTCAAGAGGATTCTGCATGCTTTTTGGAATAAATTTGTTCATTTTTATAATTAAAGTGAGAAAAAATCCTAAAATACCCCATCTTATAAATTTTTTTTAATGAAAAAAAAAATAGGATCCAATGTCAGCTTTTCTTTTGAATCTGACTTATAAAGGGAGAGAGAAACTGTGAGAAAAAATTACCGTATTTTCCGGCGTATAAGACGACCTTTTAACCCAGGAAAATCTTCTCAAAAGTCGGGGGTCTTATACGCCGGAAAATACAGTAACCCACCCATCATTTGGCAATAACTCACTTTAATTCTAAATTGTAAATACTGTATTTTCCGGCGTACAAGACCCCCGACTTTTGAGAAGATTTTCCTGGGTTAAAAGGTCGTCTTATACGCCGGAAAGTACGGTAGATAAAGGCATCTAAACTCCAATCTCCCTTAAATTCAAGTTCAGAGGAGAAAAAGTGGAGTGTTTTTACAGTTCACTATCTCCACAGGAAATGCCCTGATTCCTATACAGGGAAATGAGGGGTCTGAGTGAGTGGAAGTCTCCTTCCTACCTGCTCTCTCTGATTTGACCCTTAAAGTCATTACTTCATCCCAAAGAAATCTTTACCTTCGCTGCCCCCCCCCCCCCCACAACACATACACACACAGAAAGACAGATGTGTTCTGTAGTAATGTGTTCTATATACATTGTTCTGTAGTAATGTGTTCTATATTACATATACTAGTAATGTGTTCATGTAGATGAGAATGAGCTGAGGGAATAAGGAGGATGAGTAACTGCTGCCTGGGCTGCCAGTGACTGAGCTGGGTTGTGTGTCCATGAAGACCAGCAAGACTCCCCGAGAAAACTATACACAAGCCTTCCTTTGACAGAAACCTGCAAGATCACCAGAAAATGTCTCAGTAACCACTGTTGACAGCTATGCAAAAATGTCACCCACATTTTCAGTTCCTCCCTTTCAGTACTTGGTACCACTTTGAACATCTGGAGGTAAACTTGACACATTTAGCAACAATGACAACAAAAGTACAGAATATTAGTGAAATTTGAATGTCGGGTAAACCAATGATTTTTAACGTAAGTATGCCCTATATATTGCGTGCATTATTTGAAATTCAAATTTCACTAGGCATCCTGTGTTTCATCTGGCAGCCCATGAAGGCATTCCCCTG
This sequence comes from Eptesicus fuscus, assembly GCF_027574615.1. Lineage (NCBI taxonomy): Eukaryota > Metazoa > Chordata > Mammalia > Chiroptera > Vespertilionidae > Eptesicus > Eptesicus fuscus. The sequence continues at coordinate 80,891,363 of NC_072475.1, read as the reverse complement.
GGGTAAAGAGCATTGCAAGTGCTCAGAGTGGAGATTTCTCAACAATACCCATGAAGCCAGTGATGAAATTAACACTAAAGTGCCACATGAAAATAATAAGGGGGAAAACACACACACACAAGAATATTTGTGTCTCCATTGGGTGGATCACTTTTTGTAAAGTATATGATTGTCTAACCACTATGTTGTACATCTGAAACTAAAACAAAATAATATTGAATGTAAATTGTAATTGAAAAATAAAATTTTTAAACAAAAATAAATTTAAAAACATATTTCTGCCTCCCCAAGAATGAAATCTATTAATCAGGGGTTGGCATGTTTCTTTGAGCAAGAGATCTCAGGTCGACTTGGTTGTGACTTCTGAATATTTTCAAATCTCTATTTAAACATCCTATGCTTTTCTGGATTGCACATTGGTTATTTCTTAATCACTAATGCTCCTGTGCCTCATTTATGCAACAAGAAATTTCATCTAAAATGTTGGTGGCCTCCTCAGATAAGCTGAAGATACTTGGGCCAAGGTTCCATTGTAAGAGGCCACCTGGATTGGTATGGTTATGTCTTTTTCTTTTAATCAACAGATACCAAAAGTATAGCCACAATCAAATTGTGGGATGCAGTGGGGAGGGAACCTAGAAATTCTCTGATGTTAAAAATGGGTCATTCTCTTATTTGATAAGTTTGGAATCATTGGTCATGGACAATTTCCAGTGTTTCTTTTACCTTTTCAGGATTCCTAGCATTCGGACATCAGAGCTACTGAGTCATTGGTTCTTTACTGACTCTTCTGAAAACTGGTTCTGAGCAAGTAAAATAAGAGAGGAAAATCTTGGGGCTCAACGTAAGAAGGACTGTCATAAGGGTGGTCAACTGTGTTGGGCACTATATTAGCCTTGTTCCTTTAGACATTTTTAACAAATACAGATAGAGGACCTCGTATACAGGAGGACCTGTTGGTGTTTTGTTCTTTTTCCTGTAGTCAAATGCCACGGTTATTTACTGATTTTTTTATTTTTTTAAACGTCAGCTTTTAGTGAAGCTCTCCTTATTTTAATATGTTTTTTTTTTATTGATTTCAGAGAGAAAGGAAGAAGGAGAAAGAGAAATATAGATTGGTGGCCTCCATATGCACCCCAACCAGGGACTGAACCTGAAACCTGGTTATGTGCCCTAACCAGGAATTGAACCAGCAACTTTTTGGTGCATGGGAAAACACTCAACCAACTGAGCCATAACAGCCTTCCTTATTTTATTACCATACTTAAAACTCAAAACATTTCTTCACCCCCAGTACTCTTCTCAGCACATTCCACCACCTGCCATACTATATATTTTGCTGCTTCATGTACTGGTATTATCTGTGCCCTACCGTGAGCAAGAATTTATATATTTAATTTTCTTATTTCTATTCCTTCACCTCCTCTCCTTTGGCAACCATCAGCTTGTTCTCTATATGTGTGGGTCTGTTTCTCTTCTCTTCTGTTTTGTTATTTATTTTGTTTTTTTGATTCCACATATAAGTGAGATCATATGGTATTTGTATTTCTCTGTATGACTTGTTTCACTTAGCATAGTATTCTCTAGGTCCATATCACATCTTCTTCATCCATTCATCTGCTGATGGACATCCTAGTTGCTTCCATATCTTGGCTATTACTAGTAGTGCTGCAAAGAACATAGGGCTGCATGTATCTTTTCAAATTAGTGTTTTTGTTTTCTTTGGATGAATACCTGGAAGTGGAATTGCTGGGTAGTTAGTTCTAATACAGTTCTATTTTTAATTTTTTGAGGAATCTCCATACTGTTTTCTATAGTGACTGCACCAATTTACAATCCCACCAAAAGTGGCTTCCCTTTTCTTCACATCCTCTTCAGCACTTGTTATTTGTTGAATTATTGATGACAGCCATTCTGACAAGTATGAAGTGATACCTCATATGATTTTAATTTGAATTTCCCTAATGATTAGTGATGTTGACCATCTTTTTATATATCTTTCAGCCACCCGTATGTCCTCTTGAGAGAACTGTCTATTCAAGTCTTCTGCCCATTTTTTTTAATTGAATTGTTTAGTTTTGTTTTTGGTGTTATGTGAGTCATTTATATATTGTTGGTGTTAACCCCTTTTGGATGTGTCATCTGCAAATACCTTCTCCCACTCAGTTGCTTGTCTTAATTTTATTGATGGTTTCTTTCACTGTGCAAAAACTTTTTAGTTTGATGTTTATTGTTTCTTTTGTTACCCTTGTTTCAAGGAAATGTAGCCAAAAAGATATTGCTGATAACAATGTCAAAAAGCATACTGACTATATTTTCATCTAGGAATTTTATAGTTTCAGTTCTAACATCTAAGTCTTTAATACTATAGTAATTTAGATGGGATAATTTATAGACATTTTGATCTCCATAAAAGAGGTGTTGAAAAATTACTTTTGAGTACATGAAATAGAGTTTACTCTTGTATTATTATTTTTAAAATATTGTATTGTTTTTCACTCAGATAACTGCAAACCTAATTTTGCTTCACCCTGTATTTATGCTGCACTAACTCTGGACCAGTTATTATATTCCTCTCTTGTTAACAACCTGCTGCATACTGCATCTTCCAAAGATATAAATGAAAAGGAAGACAAAGTCTCTTGTTCAGTGATTTCTAATGTAGATGATGCCCCCAAAAGATATATATTATTTTAAGTTATATTTATATATTTTAAATACTATTTTAAAATACTGACATTAACAGATGATACAGAATTTCCATGTCTTGGTGTGAAAACAATTGAGAAACATTATTCCAGCCACATTAACTCACTTTCTGCCTTTGATTGCAAATATAAAAGTCAATCTTGAACCAAAGCCTTCTTCCACTTAAAGCTTCCTAGTTTGAAAAAGAACCTGTTAATTACTTAGGGGACTCTGTGGCACAGTGTGTTCTTTGTAATTTAATTTGAGTTGTGACCAGTCTGTTGCAATCCAAAACTAATGTTTATTTTAAAAAGAACTTACAAAACACAAAACAAAAAATCTAAAACTGTTTGGAAAGGTGATTTCTTTCTTTAAAAAAAAAAACATATTTTATTGATTTCAGAGAAGAAGGGAGAGACAGAAACATCAATGATGAGAGAGAATCATTGATTGGCTGTCTCCTGCACACACCCCACTGGGGATCGAGCCCACAACCCAGGCATATGCCCTGACTGGGAATCAAACCGTAACCTCTTTGTTCATAAGTCAATGCTCAACCACTGAACTATGCCGGCCGGGTGAAAGACAATTTAATTTATTTTTTTTCTATTTAAAATAACATAGTTGTTTATGGCTAATTTGCCTTAAGTCAACCTGCAGTACTGTCTTAGAAAATATTCCCAATGAGAGGACTTCAAAGTGCCTCCTCCTTTTAACAGTGGACTAAGCTTACACCAAGTCTCAGCGGGGGAAAGTGAAGAAAGACTGTGTAATAATAACACCTTAAAATTGTGTAAGACTTTTAACCTTCAAAGTGCATGATCTGATTAATCCCATGGAGGACCCTAGAAATGTGATCGGGAACACAGGAAGAAGTGAGGCTATTACTCATGCAAGGTTCACAGCTGAGGCCCAGTCTCCTATATCCCCCCTTCAAGCCTTTTTCACCCTTTCTCACTGACAGAAGTAAAAAAAAAGACATCTAATTAACTGATAAACCAGAAATTTGGTGGGGAAAACAAAATAAATAGATTGCTGTGCTAGTAAAATAACATACCTAGTGGATAAAAAAAAGTTGTGGTACATTTATACAATGGAATACTATGCAACTGTAAAAAAGAAAGGAACTCCTACCATTTGCAACAGCATGGGTGGACCTGGAGAGAATTATGCTAAGCAAAATAAGTCAGTCAGAGAAAGGAAAGTATCACATGATCTCACTCATATGTTGAATCTTATGAACAAAATAAACTGATGAACAAAAGAGATCCAGAGACATAGAAGCATGGAAAAGACTGTGGAATCTCAGAGGGAAGGAGGGGTAGGTGGGTGGGAAGAGATCAACCAAACCCAAAGACACAGACAATAGGGTGGTGAAGGCCTGGGGCGCGGGCAGGCTAGAAGAGGTCAATGGGGGTTTGGAGGGAGAAGAGGGATATATGTAATTCATTCAACAATAAACATGTGGGGGGAGGGGGAAATACCAAGTCCCACAAAGGCTGACAGGAGTTTTTCAACTAACTCTTCTGGGTCTACTTGGACACACAGAGGGAGCTCAGAGGTCCTACACTGGATTATCTTTGAGGTCCTATCCAGCTCCTTGACACCACTATTCAGTGTCCCCATTCAGTGTTTCTGGCCAGCATTAAAGAGAGAGAGAGAGAGAAACATCATCAGATATAAGGAGGCTGCTAACCGGCACTAGGGATGGAAAATGAAAGCAGGGCCATGGGTTTCTATGTCTGTTAATCAGCACAAGTATGGCTTACCATTCATTTAAACAATGCCAATGAAGTAAGGACTTAATATGGACTAAGCACCTACAAATGCTTTACTGTTAGTGTTTCATCTTATCAGCCCATCCCCAAGGGACACGAATTACTCTTGGCCTCCTGGTATAACACAGGAGAAAACTGAGGCTTAGAAAAGATAGATCACTTTTGAAAGACTTCTCACACCTAGTGAAATGGCGGAGCTGGGATGTGAACATAGTCTGGCTGACTCTGGAACCCATGCTCCTGCTAACATGCTCTTGTTCTTCCCTGGGAGGCAGTGCAACTCCCTGTGTGAAGAACAGTGAGAATTCCAGCATGCTTGGCCCAGAGGATGATGCAGGGCAGGAGGGGAAATAAGGGAAGAAGTCTAGAAGTGAGGTTCAAAGACTATTCAACATCAGCTGAAGAGGTTGCCAGTACTGCTGTCGGCAGAGCTTCGCCAGGAGCCGTCATAACGGTGAAAGGGAAGAGAGAAATGCAGCAGCTCCTGGCAAACGGCTCCTCTGCCAGCATCCGGAAGCGAGGGAAAGCTTTGAAGCAAGGAAGTTACATGGTCTCAATGGTATTTCTGGAAGATTAATTTGGCAGCCGTGTACAGAAGATACTAAAGAGAGCAAGAGGCTGGAGGCAAGGAAACTGGTTAAGAGGCAAATGCAGACACTCACTTCTGAGATGATGAGTCTGTGCCAGAGCAGAGTAGTGAGAACAGGGAAAGGGGACAAATATGAGCATTACCGACCACGAAGGAAGAACTGATGGGCCCTGGGAACCTGCATAGCCAAGACTGTGGTCCACGATGGTCTTAGGGGGAGAGAAGAGGAGGAAGGACGCTCCCAGAGCCGGTATTTGCCCCAACCCTGCACACTCAGGGACCTGCCTCTTCTGTCTCCCCACCAGACCACAAGCTCCAAGGAGTCTGAGAACCTTCTGGTGTCTGGCAGCCCCACAGCTTTTCTGCATTCCCAGGGTGTCTGGTAGACTCGGTAAATATTGACTGGCAGTCTGTTTCCTTGGCCTGGAATGTTCCATTCCCACTTTCACCTGGAAACTAACTCCATGTAGAAAGGCCTCCTTGCAGTCCCAGCAATAACATGAGAGGCCTCTGTGACCGGTCAATCTAAATTAGGTCCCCTAGTTTTCTTCCCCATAGAAATACTTCTTCACAGTATTTATTACAATGTGGACTTTATATTTGGTTTTTTTAATTTATTTCTTATTTTCTTTTATTGTTGGTTATAGTTTTCTATCTTCCCTCATTGGTTTTTCTTTTCACTGAGTCCCCAAAAGCTAGCACATTGATGTCCTATAGTAATAAAATATAAGCCACATATGTCATTTTAAATTTCCAGTAGCCACATCTTTAAAAATAAGGAGAGCCCTAGCCAGTTTGGCTCATTGGATAGAACATCAGACCTCAGACTGAAGGGCCCCAGGTTCAATTCCGGTCAAAGGCGTGTGCCTCGGTTGCAGGCTCGATCCCTGGCCCTGGTCCTGGGCCCATGCAGGAGGCAACCAATGGATGTGTTTCTCTCACACTGATGTTTCTCTCTCTCTCTCTCTCTCTCTCTCTGTCTCTCTCTCTGTCTCTCACCATCCCTTCCACTCTCTCTCTCTGAAAATCAATGGAAAAATATCCTCAGATGAGGATAAATAAATAAATAAGGAGAAACAGGTGAAATTAATTTTAATACCACATTTTATTTAACCAAATACATCCAAAATGTTATTTAAACATGTGCTCTATAGAAAAAAAAATATTCATTAAATAGTTTACATTCCTTTTTCTTTGTACTGTCTTAAACTTCTGTGTTTGATACTTCTAGCATATCTCAATTGGGACTAGCCACATGTCAAGTATTCCATAGGCACATGTAGCTAGTGGCTACCATAAGGAACACTATAGGTCTTTGCAGGATGCTTCGCATGTATTGTTTACTTAATAAAAACTTGATTCATGAAAAAGTAAAAAAATCCCAGGGCTCTTGTAAGAATCTCACAGACACACACATTTTAAAAGTATGATCATTGTAGGCTAACACGGGAGTCTCCAATTCCTCCTCCAGACATATTTTAGAGGGATCATTATCTCATTGCTGCTGTCCGTTAAGGCTCTGCTATGACACACACACAGAAAACGGTGACACTGGAAGTTCCCCAAATATGCTAAGCTCTCTAAGCATATGCTATGCTTTCTTAGTTCTGTATAGTTTTCCTGCGGCCTGGAACCTTTCCCTCTTTCAACTGATTAATACACATGACTCAGTTCAAGACAAAAGGAAGGAAGAAAGAGATGGGGGGAAAAGACAATCCAGCAGTCATCTTCATTTCAGCCACGGAATGTCCCTGACCCACTGTCCAAGTGTGAGGGTCCCCTCTTCTGTGTTTTCCAAGGCACTGCTTCTCATGGACTTTTTCATGCATGCCACCACAATGCATCTCCTCACTGGCTTGTAAGCTTCTGCAAAGCAAGCACTATGTCTTTTATCTTTATATACCCATTGCCCAGAATTTATTGAATGGGTTGTTAAATCTATAATAATAATAAAAGCGTAATATGCTAATTAGACCAGATGTACTTCTGGGCAAAGCCGCAGAGGGCGGCAGAGCCCCCCTCCCCCCCCCCCCGCCCCCCGGCCCCGCCGCAGCGGTGGTGGCAGGCGGGGGCCAGGGCCAAGGACCTTGCATGAATTTCATGCATTGGGCCTCTAGTAAATAAATAAATGGATGGATGGATTGATGAGCATACTCATAGTCCTATTTAAGCATAAAAAGCAATACCTGGTACCACACAGTCCAAAAAGTTAAAAGAGAGAGGGTACTCTTGCAATATCTGCACCCCACTCAGCTGTCAAAGTATGATCACGATGACATGAGCGGACAGTATCAGCAGAGTACCCCATGGTTCCTCCAACCGTTTCCTAAGAAGCAGTGTTCTAAGCTGTGCAGAAAATGTAGCGAAGTTGGAACTTGCCCTCACTTTACCTCCCACCAAGTTAGTTGTGAAATACGTAGGAATGTGGTGGGTAGGAAGAAGCATGCTAAGCATCAGAATGTGCCCACAGAGCCAAGGAGCCCAGACACACTGATCTGGAGGGGACAGAGAACATGCAGTGTTGGTATCCATCTACCCCTGGAAGAATGGCAGATGGTGGTGACAGCACTGAAGGGACCACAGGAACTTAGTTTCTCTAACTCACAACACCCTGGGCAAGCACGTTCACCCTATGGGGATACCTTGAGACATGCTTAGAGATGGGGCTCTTGGCTGCACCCTGAAATTGTGATCTGTAATAGGTCTTAGGCCAGAGCTTCTAACCTCTGATGCAGCACACTGGAGTGCTTCTGGAGGTACAGGTGTGCCAGAAGAAAATAAAATTTCCTTCTGTCCAAGGAACAGCCAGGTGAGTGTAAGGTGGGGTGGAGGGGTCAAGGCCTGCGGAAGCCAGACAGACACCCCTGGCTTAATGCCTAGGAATGAATGCTCTGCTGATCTACACCTCTGGCCTATTGCCTCATATCTACATAGTGTCATGTTCTATACACTGTATATTGTGACATGAAAAATGTTGGAAAGCTAGACCACATGAGATGAATGAGCAACACCTTTTAACAAAGATTCTGTCTTGATAGAGCCAAGTGAGCAGAGGGTAATAGATATGATGGTAACAAGAATCTGGCCCAACAGCCTCTCGGGATTGAGAGCTCTCAAACTAAGTATAGCCATTGGCTGGTGTGGCTCAGTTGGTTGTGCATCATCCCATGTACCAAAAAGGTTACTCTATTCTTAGTCAGGGCACATGCCTGGTTTGTGGGCTCAATCCCTGGTATTTGTGGGCTCAATGCCTGGAACAGGGCATGCAGGAGGCAGCTGATCAATGTTTCACTCTCACATCAATGTTTCTCTATCCCCACTTCCCTAACTCTCTCTCTAAAAATCGATTTAAAAACCTTGAAAAAAAAGAAACACACAATAATCCTCATGAACATAGATGCCAAAATCCTCAACAAAATTCTAGCAAATCAGATCCAGCAATACATCAGAAAGATCATACACCATGACCAAGTAGGATTTATTCCAGGGATGCAAGGATGATACAATATCCGCAAGTCAATAAATGTGATACATCACATTGACAAATTGAGAGATAAAAATCACATAGTCATATCAATTGATGCAGAAAAAGCATTTGACAAAGTCCAACACCCTTTCTTGATAAAAACTCTCAGCAAGGTGGGAATAGAAGGATCATACCTCAACATAATAAAAGCCATATATGATAAACCCACAGCCAACATCATACTCAATGGGTAAAAACTAAAACCATTTCCCCTAAGAACAGGAACAAGACAGGGATGCCCACTCTCACCACGCCTGTTCAACATAGTACTGGAAGTACTAGCCATTGCGATCAGACAAGAAGAAGAAATAAAAAGCATCCAAATTGGAAAAGAAGAAGTAAAACTGTCCTTATTCACAGATGACATGATACTGTATATAGAAAACCCTAAAGACTCCATCAAAAAATTATTAGACTTAATAAATGAATTCAGGAATGTAGCAGAATACAAAATTAACACCAAGAAATCTATGGCATTTCTATACACCAATAATGAACTTACAGAAAGAGAGACTAAAAAAGCAATCCAATTTACCATCGCACCAAAAAAAATTAAGATACCTAGGAATAAACTTAACTAAGGAGGTAAAAGACCTATACACAGAAAACTACAGGATACTGAAAAAGGAGACAGAGGAAGACATAAAGAGATGGAAGAACATACCATGTTCACGGATTGGTAGAATCAACATCATTAAAATGTCCATACTACCCAAAGCAATCTATAGATTCAATGCACTTCCCATTAAAATACCAACAGCATACCCTGCTTGGCCCTGGAGGATGGCTGGTTAGCCAGAGATGGGTAAGATTCCTCAGGGAAGGAACAACCTAAGACAGGCACAGTCACAGAGGGGCCATCAGGAGAGAACTTGGGGGTCAACAGAGGTGGGGCACAGACCCTCACCCCCCCCCAACTTTGCAGGGGCCTGAACCCTCACCCCTTCTGAGGGAGATCTCCTGCCCCCATGGCTGCTTCGTTTCCCATGCCCAGCTCAAATCAGGACCCAGGTAACAGACAGAGACTTGGCCGACAGCAACTGCCCTCTCACTGCAACAAGACTTGTTTGAGTGATCTTGTACCCATGGTGTGGGGAAGTGGGTTTTTGATATCTAAATCCAGCCTAGCACCAGGAATGCTCAGGGCCTACTCAAGAAGGCAAATAATCCTTTCCACTAATATTTACAGAGTAAAATAAGATTGTTGTTAGAGTATTAAATCTGACAGTAAAATAGTAGACAAGTTTTCAGACTAATTTAAATTGGCTAGTTGAAACAAGCGAATACTCTAGAAAAATTAATTGTACTGGATAAAAAGCTGTTCTTAAAATGTTAACTAAAATTTTTATTGGTAGTTCATCTCATGGTAAAATTGCATAACAGGTAATGAACCTAAAGCAGTCGTATTTTAGTGCAAAAAATTAAAATTTAAAAGCTATCAAGACTACATTATAAAATTTCCAAAAGCCTCCTAATATTTAAATCAAAAGAGGGGGGATAGTAGAAGAATATAATGTAAGGAAAAATATCCTGTAAGTAAATTACATCTAGAAAAATTTTACTTTAGAAAATTAACTTTCATTTGTAATGCTAACAGCAAGACACCCATGAAAAACACACATGGTGTCAAAATAAGCCAAAGGAAAATTGTTTGGATAAAAAAATGAAAAAGGATCCCAAGTCAAATTTATAGAAAAGATTCCTTTATTAACTTTTGATCGAGAATATGTTTGTATATTTTCAGAAAACAACTCCAAGACCATGTGGATTCCTGCAAAAGAGAGGAATTGACAGGACTACTCCAGCCATGAACACGGAAGAGAAACAGTTCAGAGATGGAAGACGCTGACAACGCCTTGCCATACTAGCAGTCAGCAGCTGTGCGTCACTGCAGGTTGCCCAGGACCAAACCAGAGAGGGTCGGACCTGCATTATCACCATTTGTCCACCATCCAAAACTGAAATATCATTGCTGACACGTACACATAAGGAACTGTTTGACATTGAAATTGGGACTCAAAAGAACTGTTGGCCCAGAAAGAAACTCACTACAGACTGATTCATTTGCCTCTCAGCATAACCATTATTGCTTGTCTCATTCTCAGTTCTTATAAGTGTATTTCTAGTATCACATGATCTCACTCATCTAGGGGAAATAATGAACAACACAAACTGATGAACAAAAACAGACCCGGAGACAGGGAAGCATCGATCAGACTGTCAAACCTCAGCGGGGACGTAGGGGAGGGTGGGGGTAAGGAGGAGAGATCAACCAAAGGACTTGTATGCATGCATATAAGCCTAATCAGTGGTCAAGGACAACAGGGGGGTGGGGGCATGCGTGGGGAGGGGTTTTGGATGGGAATGGGGGGATGAGGACAAATATGTGATACCTTAATCAATAAAGTAATTTAAAAAAAAAAATTTAAAAAATAAATTAATAAATAAATAAATAAATAAATAAAATACCAACGGCATATTTCGCAGACCTAGAACGAACTTTCCAAAAATTCATCTGGAATAAAAAAAGAACCCGAATAGCTATGGCAATCCTGAGAAAGAAGAACAAAGTAGGTGGGATCTCAATACCAGATTTCAAGCTGTATTACAAAGCCACTGTTCTCAAAACATCCTGGTACCAGCACAAGAACAGATATATAGATCAATGGAATAGAACAGAGAACCCAGAATCGACCCACGCCACTATGCTCAATTAATATTTGATAAAGGAGGCATGAACATACAATGGAGTCAAAACAGTCTCTTCAATAAATGGTGTTGGGAAAATTGGACAGATACATGCAAAAAAGTGAAACTAGACCACCAACTTACACCATACACAAAAATAAACTCAAAATGGATAAAGGACTTAAACATAAGACGGGAAACCATAAAAATACTAGAGGAATCCACAGGCAGAGAAATCTCAGACATATGCCGAAGCAATTTCTTCACTGATACTGCTCCTAGGGCAATGGAAACTAAAGAGAAAATAAACAAATGGGACTACATCAAAATAAAAAGCTTCTGCACAGCAACAGAAACCATCAACAAAACAACAAGAAAGCCCACTGCATGGGAGAACATATTTGCCAGTGTTATCACCAATAAGGGCTTAATCTCCAACATTTACAGGGAACTCATACAACTTAACAAAAGGAAGATAAACAATCCAATCAAAAAATGGGCAACGGACCTAAATAGATACTTTTCGAAAGAAGACAGAAGGAAGGCCAAGAGGCATATGAAAACATGCACAAAGTTACTAATCATCCAAGAGATGCAAATCAAAATGACAATGAGGTACCATCTCACACCTGTCAGAATGGCTATCATCAACAAATCAACAAATGACAAGTCCTGGCGAGGATGCGGAGAAAAAGGAACCCTTGTGCACTGCTGGTGGGAATGCAGACTGGTGCAGCCACTGTGGAGAACAGTATGGAGTTTCCTCAAAAAACTAAAAATGGAACTCCCATTTGACCCAGTAATCCCACTTCTAGGAATATATCCCAAGAAACTAGAAACACCAGTTAGAAAGGACATATGCACCCCTATGTTCATAGCAACACAATTTACAATAGCTAAGATTTAGAAACAGCCTAAGGGCCCATCAGCAAATGAGTGGATTAAAAAACTATGGTACATCTACACAATGGAATACTACAATGCAGTAAAAAAGAAGGAGTTCTTACCATTTGCAACAGCATGGATGGAACTGGAGAGCATTATGCTAAGTGAAATAAACCAGGCAGAGAAAGATAAATATCACATGATCTCACTCATTTATGGAATATAATGAACAACATAAACTAATGAACAAAAATAGGTCCAGAGACAGAGAAACATCGATCAGACCATTAAACCTCAGAGGGAAGGTAGGGAGGGTGAGGGTAAGGGGAGACAGATCAACCAAAGGACTTGTATGCATGCACATAAGCCTAACCAATGGACACAGACAACAAGGGGGTGAGGGCATGAGTTGGGGGAAAAGAGGGGGGAGTAATGGGGGAATAAGGACACATAAGTAACACCTCAATCAATAAAGAAATTAAATAAATAAATACATAAATAAATAATAAATAAATAAACAAACAAACACACAATGAGCCCTAGCTGGTGTTGCTCAGTGGGTAGAGTGGCAGCCTGTGTACTGAAGGGTCCTGGCTTTTATTCCAGTCAAGAGGACATGCCCAGGTTGCGGGCTTAATCCCCAGTAGGGGGCGTGCAGAAGGCAGCTGATCAATGATTCTCTCTCATTGTTGATGTTTCTGTCTCTCTCCCTTCCTCTGTGAAATCAATAAAAATATTTAAAACACACACATACACACACACACACACACACATACAATGAAACATAAGTACAGACTAAGGCCAGCCTATTTGTACATGCTTCTGTAAATTCAGATAGAAGATGGTACACTTTAATGTTATACCTCCTATATAATAAAAGAGTAATATGCAAATTGACTGTCACTCCAACACACAAGATGGCTGCCCCCATGTGGTCAAAGATGGCTGCCCCCATGTGGACACAAGATGGCCACCACAAGATGGCCAGCAGGAGAGGGCAGTTGGGAGGGACCAGGCCTGCAAGGGAGGGCAGTTGGGGGTGACCAGGTCGCCAGAGGAGGGAAGTTGGGGGTGACCAGGCCTGCAGGGAAGGGCATTTGGGGGGGGACCCAGGCCTGCAGGGGAGAGCAGTTGGGGGAGACCAGCCCTGCAGGAGAGGGCAGTTAGGGGTGACCAGGCCTGCAGGAGAGGGCAGTTGGGGGAGACCAGGCCTGCAGGGAAGGGCAGTTTGGGGGCACCCAGGCCTGAGGGGAAGGCAGTTGGGAGGGGGGATCAGACCAGCAGGGGAGAGCAGTTAGGGGCAATGAGGCTGGCAGGGGAGCAGTTAGGCATCAATCAGGCTGGCAGGGGAGTGGTTAGGGGGTGATCAGGCTGGCAGGCAGAAGCAGTTAGGGGCAATCAGGAAGGCAGGCAGGTGAACAGTTGGGAGCCAGCAGTCCTGGATTGTGAGAGGCATGGCTGACTGCCCATTTAGGCCCGATCCTCCTGGTATCAGGCCTAAACAGGCAGTTGGACATCCCTCGAGGGGTCCCAGATTGGAGAGGGTGCAGGCTGGGCTGAAGGACCCCCCACCCTGTGCACAAATTTCGTGCACTGGGCCTCTAGTTAAAAATAAGTAAAAATAATCCACAAGAGTAAGGCCCATGTCCTTAACAAAGGCACACTCCTAAAAAAACAAAACAAAACAAGCCCTAACCAGTTTGACTCAGTGAATAGAGTGTCGGCCTGCGGACTCAAGGGTTCCAGGTTCGATTCTGGTCAAGGGCATGTACCTTGGTTGCAGGCACATCCCCAGTAGGAAGCGTGCAGGAGGCAGCTGATGGATATTTCTCTCTCATCAATGTTTCTAACTCTCTCTCCCTCTCCTTTCCTCCCTGTAAAAAAACAATAAAATATATACTTTTTAAAAAAACAAACCAAGGCAAGTGACACTTCATCCTCCAAATATCTCACATTTCCTGATCCTGAGAGGCAGTTCAGGGGCCAGAGTCAGCCCTACAGCCACTGCCTGGCACCTCCCCATCCCCCTTCCTGGCAGGGTCTGGCCCAAGGAGGAATTAGTCCCTAGAAATTAGAAACTCTCATGGAATTTCTCATGCGTACCATCATTATAGCCTCATAGATTAGGTGGAAAGTGAAAGCGAAGAGGCTGTGACTGCCAGAGAAGCCCACCATGCCCAACATTTACTCTCTTGCCACTAATTCCATTGACTTTTTAAGCATAGATCTGAACTCAGGGTTGGACAGATGTGGGCAGGCACATAACCAGAGAACCATGTTGCTACCTGAGAGAGAACTAGAAGTATTAGGAAAGCATGGCTTCTATTAAACCTCCACTCTTCAGGAAACAATAAAAAAAGCCAACACCTCTCCTGACATTACTAAGATGCTCAGAAATATACTTCATAGTCGCAGCAAATGGGCCCAGGGCTGTACTGGAGCCAGGGTGCAGAAAGAAGGCAGGAGTTAATGTGGCCAGGATGCTCTGGTCCAAACAGGTACGAGACTAGTTCCACCGGTCAGAGTGGCTCTGGCTGGCGTCACTCTCATGTGAGCTGAGTAGGCAGGAGAAGACCAGATCCATTTGGCACAAGAGTGTGTGTGTACGTGCTGAGGTTAGCGTGGCACAAGAGCTGTAGCCAAGGAGAGGTTAACATTCGAAATGTAAATAAGCCCTGCCAAGGCGCAGCAGACACCAAAAAAGGGAAACTAAAGTTAATTCCCACCACACACAACCTCAGCTAGAGATGCAGATGTCGCCTGCACTTCATCTGTCCAACACTGCCAGTGGGTAGTTGAGCGCGTGCCAGAGGAATTTAAACTCTACTAAATCCCAAATTAAAAGTCATCCAAGGCCTTCGCAGAGATACCCTCTCTAAACTTTTCTCTCAGCTTCTAAAGGGTTCTTCAACATTTGGAGATGATTGGAAAATAAACATCATCCTTTCCTAAAGCTAATAAAATGTTCACCACTCACCTGCCAGGGGCCAAGGAAGAATTAGGGAGTCTCTTTGATGTGAATCCCACCCTGATGATGCAAAGTTTGCATCCAGGTCCCACGCTGGCAGTGACACCATGATGACCCCAACATTTTTGCCTCCCATTATTCCTCTGATTCCTAGACCAGGTCAGGAAAAGTGAGAAGTATTTCTTGGTGATGAGATACTCTGGTCCCATTGTCTTAGGGAAAAAATGGTGAAAGCAGAGGCTGCTATTGTCCAAAGGTATGAAATCCCGTTGACAACCGCTGTGTGCTTGCTTCTCCAAGGGATGCAGACAAAAGACTAGCACCAGAGGGCCAGCCCCACAATGGCTCATAGCAAGCTGCATAGATTTGAAGGACCCTATAGAGTGTGCATGTCTTGGGGCAGGCGATTATATAAAAAAGCATTGCAAGTAAAACCACAAAAGGCAGAAAAAGAGCAGAAGACAAAAATAGGAACCAAAAACAAGGGCAATGAATAGAAAACAGTAATAAATACAGTAAATTTTAAAATACTGTCAATAATCACTTTCTATGTCAATGGTCTACATGCATCAATTAAAATACAAGTTTGTCAGAGTGGATTTTCAAAAAAGATCCAACTATATATTGTCTACAGGAAGCTCACTTTAAATATAAAGATACATGTAGATTAAGGGATGAAAAAAGATATATTATGCTAACCCTAAGTAGCAGTAGCTATGTTGATTTCAGAGCGAGCAGACGTTAGAGCAAGGAAAGTTATTGGGAATAAAGAAGGACACTGCATAATAATAAAGGGGTCATTTCTCCAAGAAGATGTAAAAAAACTTTAATATGTATGCTCCTAATAACAGAGCATTAGAATACAGGAGGCAAAAACTGATACAAATGCAAGGAGAAACAGATGAATCCATTATTCTAGTTGGAGACTTTAACACCATCTACCAGAAATGGACAGACCCAGCAGGCAGAATATCAATAAGGTCATAGTTGAACTCAATAGCACCATCAATCAACTAGACGAAATTGACATCAATAGATTAACTCATGTAACAACTGCGGAATACACATTCTACTCAAGCTCTACTCAAGCTCACATAAAACATTCATCAAGATAGACCGCATTTGGGATCATTAAACACACCTAAACAAATTTAAAAGAATAGAATTTTACAATATATGTTCTCAGACCATATATGGAATTAAACTAGAAATCAATAACAGAGAGATACCTAGAACACCCCAAAATTAGATGGCGATTAAACAACACAGTTCTAAATAACAAATGGTACAAAGAAAAAACCTTGAGAGAAATTCTGAAATATTTTGGGTTAAATGAAAATAAAAATACAACTTATCAAAACTTGTGGATTACAGCAAAAACAGGGTTTAGTAGGAAATATATGGCATTGAATGCATATATTAAAAAAGAAGAAAGTTCTAAAATGAATAATCTATGCTTCTACCCTAGGAAACTAGAAAAAAGAAGAGCAAATTAAATCCAAAGTAAGCAGAAAAAAGAAATAATAAGACTTATGGGGCTGGGGATGGAGCCTGCAAACCAGAGGGAGGAGCCAAGATGGCGGCGGACGGCTGATCTGTTGCCTCGCATGGCAGTTTCGGAAATACAACTAAAAGATGGACTGGTGAGCTCGGCGACTGCTGCTCGTGTCTCCCCAGGCTGGGCGGCTGCTCCTCTCACCGCAGCCGGGGCCATGGGCTCGTGGGCGTCGCGGAAGCTGCTGCAGCGGCAGTGGCCACCGCGGGACTCGGCGCAGTGGCTCTCGGTGAAGGAAGAGACCATCTTTCTGCAGGAGGGGCTCATCCGCGTCACCAACCTGGCCGAGCTGCCCAGTGAGATCCTCGGGGCCCCAGAGGCCGCCAACACCGATTTGGAGGATTCTTAGGATTTCCCATCTTACATTCAAGTCCTTTAGCCATTTTGACAGAGGAGAACCAAGAAGGCGGCAAAGTTAAACAAATGAACTGTGCCGCGCACCGCAATTTCAAAAATACAACTGGAGGACAGAGCGTCTGCAACCCAGAACCACAGGAGAGCTGGCTGAATGGTGGATTTACAGCTAAGAGGGAAGAGGAAACGAGCGAACTCGGAGGGGATGAGGTGCGGAGGCGCGTGGGTCGGGCTGGTGGCAGGGGAAGGGACGCGCGGCTTTTGTTCCAACCCTAGGGGAGATTAGCTCCCCATCACCCTGAAATCCAGCTTCTGGGGATGCGCGGGAGACCCAGACGCCTGCGGGGAGAGGCTGGACTCTTGCGGAGGTGCGCCCAGCAATCAGTGTTTGCTGCGCTGGAGTGCGGAACGAGGGGGCTTAGAAACGTGGAAAGCAGAAAAAGCAGACTTGCAGCCATTTCGGTTCGCCACGCCATGGCCTGTTGGCGCCCTGAGACCCCGCCCCGCCCTGAGACCCGCCCCGAACGTTTTGAAGACCCGCACCACAAGTCTTGCAGGCACACCTGCGCTCCAAGCAGCGGCTTTTGCATGTGGGTGGCCTGCCCTGTGGCAGCTTGACCAGATGAACTGCGGTTCTAGTCGGACTGCTCCAGGGCTGCTCAGACAGGAGGAGGAAACTGCAGTTTTTGCTGTAATCCCTGCTGAGTGGCCTCAGGCAGTAGCTGACCTACACTCCATTGGAGACCCAGAAACGAGGGCATCTAGTGGTCGGTGTGAGATGACACCAGATTTCAACCACGCGCATAAGGGACACATTCAAGAGGCAGACTCAGTGAGTGCCAAAGCCTTGCTGCACCAAGACCCGGCCCATAAACGTGTCTCCTGCACAGCAACTCTTCCTTTATAGACAAAGAGGGCCCTCACGGCCAATTGGCCTGGAGGACAATTCCTCCCAGTGACACCAACAACAATCAAGACTTAACTATACAAAGGAGGACCAAGATGGAGGCATAGGGCAGAAGCCTGATTGTTGCCTACCATAACAATTTTGAGACTACGACGGGAGAGCAGAGCAGACACCATCCAGAACCACCAGAGGGCTGGCTGAGCAGATGCTCTACAACTAGAATAAAAGAGAGGGGTACGCGGGATGATGCTGATGCTGGTGACCCAAAGACCACACTTTAAGAACTACGGCTCAGGCGACACAATGGTGGCCTGGAACGTGCTCGGCGCAGTTCCCCCGGTGGTCTCTGGCTGAGGGGACGGCTCCACTCGCTGCCGAGCACAGACAGACGAGCCCCTGGGAGACATGGGGTGGGAGACTCTGCGCTTGCTGACCTCCAAGACCTTCAAGAATCTTAACGCCCCGGAAGCGGCCAGGCGCGCACGCTCGGCGACCGGCCACCGCTGCAGACCCAAGGGCCGACGCAGCGACACCGGACCAGCCCGCCGCCGCGCACCGGGCACACCGGAGCTTCGCCGAGCCCGCCGCCCAACAAGTTCTGCGGCAGCCGCCCTGGAGCTCTGAGAAAATCGCCGAAGGAATTGCTGAGAGGGAATTGACCAACAGGAATTGGGATCAAGAAGACAATACCCCGCTGGGACTTGGGTGTGGGCGAGGTTGCGCGCCTCTGGGCTCAGGGTGTGGTCACACGCCCCTGGGTCTAGGTGAGGCCTCACGCCCCTGGATCCGGGTGAGGCCACATGCCCCTGGGTCCGAGTGAAGCCGGATTCTGGGTCCGGGTGAGGCCATGCGCCCCTGGGTCCGGGTGAAGCTGGATCCCAGGTCCGGGTGAGGCCATGTGCCCCTGGACCGGGGTGAGGCTGGGTCCCGGGCCCGGGTGAGGCCACGCGCCCCTGGGTCCGGGTGAGGCCATGTGCCCCTGGATCCGGGTGAGGCCACACGCCCCTGGGTCCTGGTGAGGCCACACGCCCCTGGGTCCAGGTGAAGCTGGATCCCGGGTCCGGGTGAGGCCGTGTGCCCCTGGATCCGGGTGAGGCTGGGTCCCGGGTCCGGGTGAGGCCATGCGCCCCTGGGTCTGGGTGAAGCTGGATCCCGGGTCCGGGTGAGGCCATGTGCCCCTGGATCTGGGTAAGGCTGGGTCCCGGGTCCGGGTGAGGCCTCACGCACCTAGGTCCGGGTGAGGCCACGCGCCCCTGGGTCTGGGAGAGGCCACGCGCCCCTGGGTCCGGGGGAGGCCACGTGCCCCTGGGTCTGGGTGAAGCTAGATCCCAGGTCCGGGTGAGGCCGTGTGCCCCTGGATCCGGGTGAGGCTGGGTCCCGGGCCCGGGTGAGGCCATGCGCCCCTGGGTCCAGGTGAGGCCGTGTGCCCCTGGATCCGGGTGAGGCCACACGCCCCTGGGTCCTGGTGAGGCCACGCGCCTCTGGGTCCAGGTGACGCCGGATCCCGGGTCCGGGTGAGGCCGTGTGCCCCTGGATCCGAGTGAGGCTGGGTCCCGGGCCCGGGTGAGGCCACGCACCCCTGGGTCTGGGTCAAGCTGGATTCCGGGTCCGGGTGAGGCCGTGTGCCCCCGGATTCGGGTGAGGCTGGGTCCCGGGCCCGGGTGAGGCTGTGCGCCCCTGGGTCTGGGAGAGGCCACGTGCCCCTTGGTCCGGGTGAGGCCATGCGCCCCTGGGTCCGGGTGAAGCTGAATCCTGGGTCCGGGCGAGGCCCTGTGCCCCTGGATTCGGGTGAGGCTGGGTCCCAGGTCCGGGTGAGGCCGTGCGCCCCTGGATCCGGGTGAGGCCATGCGACCCTGGGTCCGGGTGAAGCTAGGTCCAGGGTCCGGGTGAGGCCATGTGCCCCTGGATCCGGGTGAGGCTGGGTCCCGGGTCCAGGTAAGGCCGCGCGCCCCTGGGTCCAGGTGAAGCTGGATCCCGGGTCCGGGTGAGGCCGTGTGCCCCTGGACCCGGGTGAGGCTGGGTCCCGGGTCTGGGTGAGGCCACGTGCCCCCTGGGTCTGGGTGAGGCCACGTGCCCCTGAGTCGGGGTGAAGCCATGCCCCTGGGTCCAGCCAAGACCAAACCAGAGGGAGTCGGACCTCCGTTACCACCATTTGTCCACCATCAAGAGCTGAGGGGTCAGTGCTGACATGTACACATAAGGAACTGGTGGACATTGAAATTGGGTCTCAAAAGAACTGTTGGTCCAGAAAGAAACTCACTACAGACTGATTCATTTGCCTGTCAGCATAACTATTATTGCTCGTCTCACATTCAGTTCTTATAAGTATATCTCTAGTGACACATGATCTCACTCATCTAGGGGAAATGATGAACAACATAGACTGATGAACAAGAACAGAACCAGAAACAAGGAGGCATCGATCGGACTATCGATGTGGGGTGGAGGGAGGGGGGAGAGATCAACCAAAGGACTTGTGTGCATGCATATGAGCCTAACCAATGGTTAAGTTCAACAGGGGGTTGGGGCATCCGTGGGGAGGGGTGTGGGATGGGAATGGGGTGATGAGGACAAATATGTGACACCTTAATCAATAAAGAAATTAAAAATAATAATAAAATAAATAAATAAATAAAAACCAATATAAAATCTTTTAAGAAAAAAAAAAGACTTATGACAGAAATTAATAAAGCTGAAAACAAGAAATCAATATAGAAAATCAACAAAACCAAAAGCTGGTTCTTTGAAAAAAAAAAAAAAATTGATAAACCACTAGCCAGGCTCACTAGAAAAAAAAGAGAGAAGACACAAATTACTAAATGAAATGAAAGAGGAGATATTATTAAAGATCCTGTGAACATTAAAGGAATAATAAAGGAAACTCTGTACCCACAAATTTGATAACCTAGATAAGATGGACTGATTTCTTAAAAGACACAATCTGCCAAACTCACACACAACCATTTGAATCGGACTATATCTATTAAAGAAATTAAATAAGCAATGAATAATCTTCCAAAACAGAAAGCACCAGGCTCAGGTGGGTTCACTGGTGAATTCTACCAAACAATTAATAAAGATATTATACCAAGTCTCTACAATCTCTTTCAGAAGATAGAAGCAAAGGGAATACTTCCTAATTTATTCTATGAGGCTAGCATTACCCCAAAACTAATATCAGATATTTCCAAAAAATAAAACTACAGACCAATACATCTCATGGACACAGATACACAATTTCTCAGCAAATCATTAGCAAATAAAATACAACAAGGTATAAAAATAATTATATACCACAACAAAGTGGGATTTATCACGTGTGCAAAACTGATTCAATATTTGAAAATCAATTAGTGTAATCCATCACAACAGACTAAAAGAGAAAAATCACCAAATTATGTCAATAGATGCAGAAAAAGCTTTGACAAAATCCAACACCCATTCATGATTAAAAAAACAATTCACCTACAATCAAGATCTCTCTACCCTGTAAAGCTATCATTTAAAGAATTGAAAGACAGATAAAGAGCTTCCCAGACAAGAAAAAATTAAAGGAGTTCATCATCACCAAATCAGTATTACAAGAAATGTTAAAGGGTCTTCTTTAAGAAGATAAAAAATATGAACAATAAAAAGACAATAATACATATCTATCAACAGTGAAATCTAAAAACAAAATAAACAAACAAGCTGAGCAGAAACAGGCTCAGAGATACAGAGCATGTTTTGTTGGTTGCCAAATGGGAAAGAGGTTGGGGGGATGAGTGAAAAAGGTGAAAGGATTAAGAAGTACAAATTTGTTGTTCTAGAATAGCCATGGGGAACACAACATAGGGAATATATTCAATAATATTCTATAGCATCTGTAATACTGTCAATAATAAAATAAAATTTAAAATAAATGATAATAATAATCTAGTAACTATGTATGGTGTCAGGTGGGTGTGAGATTTATTGGGATGATCACTTAAGTTATGTAATGTCTAATGACTGGGGTGTACACCTGAAACTAGTATAATAATGTATGTCAACTGTAATTATAATTTTAAATGATAAAATGTTTAAAAAAATCTCTCAGCAAACTAAGAATATAAGAGAACTTACTCAATTTTATAAAGAATATCTACAAAACTCTAAAGTTAACATCATACTTTTGTTGTTGTTGTTGTTAATCCTCACCCAAGAATATTTTTTTACATTGATTTTTTTAGAGAGAGTAGGGAGGGACGGGGTGAGACACACACATATATCAATTGGATGTCTCCCGCACATGCCCCAACCAGGGTTGGGTATCAAATCTGCAACTCAAGTACATATCCTTGATTGGAACTTGAACCCGCAGCCCTTCAGTGCACAGGCCAATGCTCTAACCACTGGACAACATGGTCAATAAAGGAAACTCTGTACCCACAAATTTGATAAAGATCCCATGAACATTAAAGGAATAATTAAGGAAACAGGGCAACATCATATTTGATGGTGAGAAATTAGAAGCTTTCCTGCTAAGGTCATAAAAAGGCAAAGATATTCCCCCCCTCACCTCTCTTTTTCAATATTGGACTTGAAGTCTTAACTAATACAATAAGACAAGAAAGGGGAGGAAAAAGGTAAATATTTGAGAAGAAATAAATAAAACTATCTTTATTCATAGCTGGTATAATCATCTGTGTAAAAAAAATCCTAAAAAATCAACAAAAACACTTCTGGAACTAATAAGTGATTACAGCAAGATTTCATTATACATAGTTAATGTGCAAAAGTCCATCATTTTCCTATATACCAGCAATGAACAAGTACAATTTGAAATTTAAAACATAATAGCATTTACATAAGCACCAAAAAATAATGAAGTACTTAGATAAAAACCTAATAAAATATGTCCAAGATCTATAGGACAACTACAAACCACTGATGAAAGAAATCAAAGAACTAAATAAATGAAGAGATATACATGTTCATGGATAGAAAGACTCAATAATGTCAAAATATCTTTTCTTTCCAACTTGATCTATAGATTCAATGCAATCCCAATCAAAATCCCAGCAAGTTATTTTTGTAGATATCAACAAATTAATTCTAAAGTATATATGGATGGGAAAAGACCCAGGATAGCCAAGACAATATTGAAAGAAAAAAATCAGAGGACTGGCTCTACCCAAGATTTACTATAAAACTACAGTAATTAAGACAGTGTGACACATAGAACAATGGAACAGAATAGAGGGTCCAGAAACACACCCATAAAAATATAGTCAACTCATCCTTGACAAAGGAGCAAAGGCAGGACAATGAAGAAAATATAGTATTTTCAACAAATGGTTTTGGAACAACTGGATATCCACATGCAAAAAAAATAAATCTAAACTTTATATCCTTCACAAAAGTTAACTAAACATGTATCATAGACCTGAACATGTAATGCAAAACTAGAAGACAATCTAGGTGACTTTATAGATACAACAGCAAAGGCATAATCCATGAGAGAAATAACTGATAACTAGGATTTATTACAACTAAAAACGTTTGCTCTATAAAAGACCCTGTCAAAAGAAATGGAGAAAATATTTGCAAAAGATATGTCTGATAAAGGACTGTTATGCAAAATATACAAAGAATTCTTAAACTCACGAATAAAAAAAAAAAACAGAAAGAAATTTAAGTCACAAATACATGGAAAGATAATTCATGCTTATGGACTGAAAGATTTAATGTTATTAATATTTCTGTACTATCCAAAGCAATCTACAGATTCAATGCTATCCCTATTGAACCTCCAATGGCATTTTTCACAGAAATAGAACAAATAATCCTAAAATTCGTATGGAATCACAAAAGACCATGAATAGCCAAAGCAGACTTGAGAAAAAAGAACAAAGCTATAGGCATCATACTCACTAATTTCAAACTATATTACAAAGCTATAGTAATCAAAAGAGTATGGTATTGGCATAAAAATAGACATATAGGTCAATGAAACAAAATAGAGAGCCCAGAAAAACCCACACCTATATGGTCAATTAATATATGACAAAGCAAACAAAAACATATAATGAATGGGGTAAAGACAGTCTATTCAAGAAATGGTATAGGGCCATGGTCAGCAAACTGTGGCTCGCGAGCCACATGCGGCTCTTTGGCCCCTTGAGTGTGGCTCTTCCACAAAATACCACAGCCTGGGCGAGTCTATTTTGAAGAAGTGGTGTTAGAAGAAGTTTAAGTTTAAAAAATTTGGCTCTCTCTCTTGCCGAAACCGGTTTGGCTCAGTGGATAGAGCGTCGGCCTGCGGACCCAAGGGTCCTAGGTTCGATTCCGGTCAAGGGCATGTACCTTGGTTGCGGGCACATCCCCAGTAGGGGGTGTGCAAGAGGCAGCTGATCGATGTTTCTCTCTCATCGATGTTTCTAACTCTCTATCCCTCTCTCTTCCTCTCTGTAAAAATTCAATAAAATATATTTTAAAAAAAAATTTGGCTCTCAAAAGAAATTTCAATCGTTGTACTGTTGATATTTGGCTCTGTTGACTAATGAGTTTGCCGACCACTGGTATCGTGAAAATTAGATACATGCAAAAGAATGAAACTGAACCAGTATTTTACACCGTACACAAAAAATCAACTCCAAATGGATTAAAGATGTGACCATAAAACCTGAAACCATATTAATTCCTAAAAGAAAAAATCAGTAGTAAGCTCCTTGACATCTTGGCAATTATTTTTTTTAAATTTGACACCAAAAGCATAAGCAGCAAAATCAGAAATAAACAAGGGGACAACATCAAACTAAAAAGCTTCTGCACAGCCAAGGAAACCATCAACAAACATCTTAACACGGCCCTAAAGGAAAACCCAAAAGTCATAGTCTGTGCTCCCAAACAAGTCTTGCTTTCCTGAGCCAGAAGTGGTGAGGCCCCAGTGAATCAACAAGAGGGAGGTGAGGAGGCAACAGGCGCTTCTCGGTAATAACAAGAGGCACTGTCTGGAATTGTGTTCCGTTCACTGCAGGGGAGCTCTCTTGTACCTCAGTGGAAGCCAACTATGTCCAAACCAGCTGAGCCACGCTCTGGCTCCAGCCCAGCAAAGAGCCTCCCTGAAATACCTGCCAAATTCCACAGTCACTTGTGAGATGTAGGTCACCGTCTGGAGGACTGGAGAGGCTTCCTCAGGTGCCCTGATTTGTTTCTTGTTGCACCATCATGTTGTTCACTCTGTTGCTCTCCTCTGAAATCTCTCCAGTATACCCCAATTTCCAGAGTTTTGTTTGCCCTCCTCTGTAATAAGACATGTTCTAAGATACAGTTATTCTTGGGGCCTTGCCAACAGGAGACAAAAAGAAGCTTCCATTTTCCCTCAAAGAACATCCCCCAAGTGCATCCTCCTGGAAGGGCCTGTCTCCCATGCCAAGGCAATGAACACACCTGTTGCCTGGGAGCTCACACCCTCAGGACCAGGCATGTGGTCACATTTTCACCACCAGATGGGAAGGGAAGTTATAACGGGCTCTGTACCCCCAGCAGAGGCTGGAGACAAACCTATCTGGGCGACCATCCCATCTTGTTTGCATGTCAGCCCATTCCAAGATATTTTAAAGTTGCTTACAAACCTTAACAGAGTTGACAACATAAAATAAAGAGGAATGAGAACAACAGAAAGTTGAGGAGCTAGAATCTTCTGAGTTGGGGGTGGGGAAAGATTGACAACAATACAATGATCTCTAACTTCATCCTTCCCACCTCATGCTTTCCCTCCTTTACTGGTTCTCTGTGATTCCAGCTCTCTTATTAAAGAAACCAAAGATCCCCACATTGCTGAATTCAATGGCCAATCTGTTCCTCTTCTTACCGAAACCACTAGCACAGTTTCACAGAACTGATCACTGTCTCCTCCCTGGAAAATCCGCGCCCCTTGCTTTTCCTCTTCACTGGCTCTTCCTCCTTTCTCTGATTACTTCTCACCTTTCAGCTTCTTAAAATTGGAATGTCCTAGAGTTCAGTTTTTAGAACCGTTTTTCTATCTACCCTCCCCACTGGGAGATCTCATTTTGTTTCATGGTGTTAAATACTATGCCACATGCTCACTACTCCCAAAATTTAATCGTTAGCCCAAACTTCTCCCCTAAACTCCAGATTCCTCTATCCAACTGCCCACTTAGCATCTCCACTCAGATATCTAACATCTCAAATTCAAAACTGTCCAAAACAGAACTCCTGGCATCCTAGACTAGATATGTTCCACCTGCAGTTTTCCCCATTTAATGACAACATCCTCCCTGTTATCCACATTAAAAATTTTAGAGTTGTCCTGACTCCTGTCTTTCACTCACTTCCCACATCCAATCCATCAGAAAATCTTACTGGCTCTACCTCTGAAATACGCCCAGGGTCTGATCCCTTCTCACCTACCCCTACCCCACACCCACCACCACTTTGGTACAAGCCTGCATTATTACAATGGTCTCCTAACTAGACTCCCTGTTTCTGCCTTTGCCCCTTTCAGACCATTCTCAGTACAGGAGCTAGTGTTAACCTGTTGAAATGTGTCAGAACAAAGTTCTCAGAAGGGCCCTCATGGCCCTACATGATGTAGCCCCTGACATGTGTCCAGCCTTTCTTCCTCATCCTCTCCTCTCAACACTCCTACCAGCCACCTTGCCCTCCCTGCTTCTTCTTGAACGTACCAGGTTCCCTTCCACCTTGGGGCCTTTGTACTCGGTTGAAATTCACTTCCCCCTTACATCCTCTAAGCCTTTGTTCGAATATTTTCTCAATGAGGCCTTTTCTGATCACCCTATTTAAAACGGCAAACTGCCTCAACACCCCACTCCCCTTTTCTGCTTTATTTCCCCCACGATACATCCCTTTCTAATATACTATGTAATTTACTGACTTATTTTTTAATTGTATCCCCCCCTCATTAGAATGAAAGTTCTATGAGTGCAGGATTTTTTTTGTTTTGTTTTGTTTTTCTATTTTTCTTTACTGCTTAATCTCTGCCTTTTAAAAAACTGCCTGGCATATAGTTCAGTACCTATGTGCTGGAGGAAGGGAGAAAAGGAGGGCGGGCGGGAGGGAGGGAGGGAGGGAGGGAGGGAGGGAGGGAGGGAGGGAGGGAGGGAGGGAGATGAATGGCAAAACTTATGCTTCAACTGCCAGATTCCTGAAGGTCCCAGAGGAGGAACGGTCACAAATCAAGTGAAGTAGAATTCAGCATTAAAGACACATAACTTCCCACACCTACTCTGCCTATTTAACTGCAATGCTAGACCCTAACATAAATGAAATGTCCACAGAATCATTAGAATTAGGCTAGTCTTAGCTGTGCCTCAATCAAATAAGCAGTCTGGGGACACCCATGATTATAGGAGTTGAGAATGGCAGGCCACGACCCCAATGGTAGGGAAGGGGACTAGAGGAAGAGTTGACGAACTAAAGGTCGCCAACTGTCACTGAGTTTTGTCACCTGATAGACACTGAGCTATGCTCTTTGCTAACATTACCTCACTGAATCCTTGTTACCACTATTTCACAAATTAAAACACTGAAATTCAGAGAGAGCACGTTATTTGCACAATCACAAATACACAGTAGAGTCCAGGATTCAAAATAGGTCTGTATGAATAAAAAATTCTTGCTCTTTCCACACTAAAGGTTACTCTAGAAATGATGAACTAACCTTGGACTCCCTTCCTAGTCATTCTTCCGTCTTGGTTTCAGTAGATCAAGAGCCTAGAATTGGGGCAGAAGGGATAAGAAAAAAAGGAAACTAAAATTGAGCCTTTGTTTTTTAGTTAACGCTGAAAATTACCCAACAGAATTATAAAAAAAAAAAATCAAAAGGCTGAAAGCTGATACCTTTCAGTCAGTTTTACTATATACACACCCCCATATGCACACCAAAAGCAGCCAATAGGTAAAAACAATATTAAAACTTACCACACTTTTACCTTCACAGAAATCTATCATGGGTGATGAGTCCCAGAGATGTGCTGCTTGGTGGCTGACAGTCTTGGCAGATGCTGCTTAATGCTCAAGAAAGACAAGCATATTGCACCAGCATCGGCCTACAACAGCCCCAGAAATCTCTTTTCTTCCTCCCACTCACATGTTTCTCCCTGCCAATGGCCTCCACCTCCACCCAACTTACAGAAACCTGGCCCACAACAACCCTGCAATTAATGTCATGAGACATACAAATCTGATTGTCAAACTTGGGATGCTTACCAGACAGCAGACACTGTCCTTTGCAATCAGGGAGGGACTACTTAGTCCCTATCCACACGTGCTTTGCTAGCACCTACAAAGTATTCACACTCCTTTATTCCCCCTCTCACCAAGACTACCTCCTGATTAGTAATTTCTAAAAATGGTTCAACCAACCAACTTAGGTGCCCAGTGTGTAAGAGCAGTAAAATTAGGAGGTGCCCACAGGGAACGGGCCCACCAGTGACTTCTCTTCCCTTGCCTGGGCCAGTCTACCAAGTCAACCAGATCCCACCCACTCGCAGCCAAGGAGAATGGGTAAATGCTCCAGTCTGCACCCCTCACTTGAGCTGCACCTATAAGACTAAGCAAACTCAGGGATAAATATTCTCAACCATTACTGCTGGTTTCGGCATTTGGACTCATCAGCTAATAAGAACATTTCTTAGTTCTTGCTTAAAAAAATAAGACCTACTGGAGAGTGTATGGTGTGCACCTCTGAAAGGAGAGGTTGCGCTATCTGGGTGCCATAAAACAAAGCAAACCAAGGAGATTTAGAAAATGCTCCTTCCAAAGGACAGAAGTACCACATGTTGACAAGACCCAAATTACCCTTTTAATTATAGGAAATTGTTCTAGGAGGAGGAAAGAGGACTCTGAAAGCCTCTTATTAAAATGTTTAAACATTAAATCAATTAAGACAAGAACAGGGCAGCGGTTTCATTAGGTGCTCGTCTGGATACATAAACTTGGAGGAAGGTGGTAAAAGAGACCCTAAATTTTATTTTCTCATTCTTGTTACACTTGAGGGATCCCAAAAGAGTGGAGGCAGAACCGGCCACATGATTTGTAGAGTCCAGAGCAAAATAAAAATGTGGGGCGCCTAGTTTATAAATTGTCGAGAATTTCAAACATCAGAGCATTAAACCAAGCATGGGCCCTTTCAAAACTGGGCTCTGTGCAACGGTACAGGCTGCATACCCACGAAGCTGGCCCTGCAGAGAGGGAATTTGTCCCCTGCTTAGTTGACAGACACCTGGAGGGACACTATGTGAAATTACATACTCTCTCATTCATCCTGGGCAGCATGCTCTGAAAAGCTCAGTGACCCTATGAAGGGTCACTCCATGCTGGTATCACTTGGGGAGAAGAGTAATTTCTCTCGACTGATATAATCCTGAACTGAACTTCCATGAACATGCCTGTTCCCCGAGGAGATTCAAAAGCTTTCTGCCCCTTTAATTGGTATGTATGTATGTATGTATGTATGCATGCATGCATGTATGTATTTAAGATTGGGCAAAAATTAGCCTAACCAACTGAATTAATCTAGAAAGATAAATCTTGCAGGGATAGATCCAGTAAGAAATCTGAGTGCTGCTCTAGCTGGTTTAGCTCAGTGGATAGAGCATCAGCCTGCAGACTGAAGGGTCCCAGGTTCGATTCCGGTCAAGGGCACATACCCAGGTTGCAGGCTTGATCCCCAGTTGGGGGTGTGCAGGAGGCAGCTGAACAATTATTTGCTCTCATCATTGATGTTTCTCTCTCTCTCTCTCTCTCTCTCTCTCTCTCTCTCTCTCTCTTCTCTCTGAAATCAATAAAAATATTTTTTTTTAATCTGAGTGCTCAGTGGCAGAAATTGTTCTGTAATTTTGGTTAGAGAAGAGATTTCTCTAACTTATGAAGTTGGAAGAGACTTCTTTGGTCATCAATGAATGGATGGATTATTTAAGAACTAATTACAAAAAATATAAGACTCAACCCTATGGCTAAGGGGAGTAAATCAGTCTTCAAGCAAGCTTCCAACAAAATGTTTTGAGAAGATTGGCTCAGTTACTTCTTCCCCCCCCCCCCTTTCTTCTTCCTCTTCTCTTTTGTTTTTTATTGATTGATTTGAGAGAGAAAGAGAGAGAGAGAGAGAGTAATTTGTTGTTCCACTTATTTACCCATTCATCGGTTGCTTCTTGTAGGTGCCCTGACTGGGGATCGAACCCACAACCTTGGCATATTGGGACAGCACTCCAGCCAACAGAGCTACCCAGCTAGGGTGTCCCTTTCTATTCTTAATTGGCCTTTCCCCTTTGTGCTGTTCAGGGTCTCAGTAGAATAACGAGTAGTATCTACCCTTTCCACCCACCACTACCTCCCATCAAAATCTACTTATCCTATGAACCAAACAGTTCCTGTAACAAATTAATTTTAGAAATGTAGGTTAATGATGACCAATAGAGAAGCTCATTTAAACCACAGAATCTTTCCTCAAAGGACGCTGCCATGTAAGCAATTGCTTTCTCCAATTACTAGTATGATAGTACTTTCCATAAGAATAAAATGCTCAGCTAATGTACGCTAACTTGCCCATCATTTCTCCACTGGACTTAGAACACAGAAAAATTACTTGTTTGCTTTTATTGATTTTTTTATTCAATGTGGACTCAAGTTAATTGTTTCTCAAATTATACCCAGAGGAAAAAGCAAACAGATGAACTTTGGTTTCAGAATAGTGGAGGAGAAGATATTTCTATATATCATTTGTTAACTATTTAAAAAACAAGGCAACAGTCCCAAAATGGAATTGCTCATACTAAGCCCCATGTCACCAAACCGAGACTTAATTACAGTTTTGTCTCTGCCAGAAACAGAATCTTAAACCAGTCAATCAGGAATTGCCTGATCAGCACTAGGTAGGTCATCGGCCTGATAGATCCCTTCCATCCCATAAAAAAAAGTATTCTATAATAACCAACCACTTTCTTGTCTACTATAACTCCCTTTTCCCATTCTCTTCTGCCTATAAAAGTATTTCATTTTGTAAAGCTCCTCACAGCTCCTTTCTATCTGCTAGATTGGATGCTGTCCAATTTGAATCAAAATTTGCTCAAACTGTTCAAAATTTTAATATGCCTCAGTTTATCTTTTTCCCCCCTCACCTGAGGATATGCTTTTTATTGATTTTTTTTTTTTTTTTTTTTTTTTTTTTTTAGAGAGAGGAAGGGAGAATGAGAGAGAGGTTGAGAGAAAACATCAACGTGAGAGAGAAATATGGATCGCTGCCTCCTGTACGGGCCCCTACGGAACCGAACACACAGCCCAGTCACGTACCTGGAATTAAACACGCCACCTTCTGGTGTATGGGGACTCTCCAACTGAGCCACACTGGCCAGGGCAATATGCCTCTGTCTATCTTTTAACATAACTAAAACACGGAGAAGTAAAGTAACGGTATGCCAAACAAGGAGGGGAAAATGGTACGCTCGAGCCTGCAACTTTTCTGAGAATTTACTTTTCAGGCCTTGCCCAGTTCCCAATGAATAATATCCTATCCCCAAAGTTAACAATATGATTCAGCACCACCTGCGATTGATAATGCACTAAAAGGAAAATTCAGAGGCTTAAACTGAGCTCAGTGTGAGTCAGTGCTGTCGTCCATAAAATGTAGGACCGTATGTCTGAGGGTAGGAGTGGTGCTTTTTCAGTGATAGCCCCAACCTTTCCGTTTTCACAAGAACTAATTTCATGCCAGTGTGAGGACACCTCGAAATCAAAACATCCCCTCCATTGATTCTTTCCATTCCTAACTTTTTCAAAACTTACAAAATCTGGGTTAATTTTTTAATGGAAGAAAGATCACTAGAGTAGTACATAAATTCTATTTCCAACCCAAAAATGAGACCCACAGAAAAGAGGGGAAGGGATATCGCATCATAGCCTCTTCTGAATCCTGTGCCTTCCCACGTAGATGAGGTCCTAGAGAAAGTAGCTGGCAATTCTGGGCTTGGGGGGTGGGGGAAATGGAATGAAAGTAGAAAACAGAGACAAAAGTGGGGAAATGGAAATGAGACTGAAACTGAGACAAAGTGAAAGGCTGGGCCCCCTTCCAGTTTCACATAGTCAAGCTGATTCTCTTCTTGCAGAAAAAAATCAACTCCCATTAGAGAACCAATCAGAATGTAACCACTTATCAGGGTGCATCCACTCACCCCACCCTCTCTCACTCATTACCACCATAAAGCATAAATAATTTTAAATAACACCAAAGGCAAAAACAGCAACACCTATCACAGTTAACAAGACAACAATTGGATTACATCAAGTGATCTGTGCATTTCTCTCCAGAAACCATCGTCTTTGTTGTGTTTGCATCTTCCTGGTAGGCTGATGGCCCCCATATGTGGGGAGTACAGAAGGCAGTCCTGAGCTCCTCAGGTGGAGGCAGAAAGCTCTCACCCAAAGCTTTTCTAGTCTCTCAGGCGTCTGTTTCCCTCTCTCTCTCTCCTTTTTCATTGGAAAACACCAGAGAGGAATGGAACCTCCTCCAATCAATGCTAATTTGAAGGGAAGACTAGATGGTAATAATAGTAATAATAATAAACAGTAAGAATAGTAATAATAATAAACAGTAAGACCTCCTCCAATCAATGCTAATTTGAAGGAAAGACTAGACGGTAATAATAGTAATAATAATAAACAGTAAGACTAGACGGTAGATGGAGTTAAGTTTGTATAAACTTAACTCCATCTACCGTCTAGTCTTACTGTTTATTATTATTACTAGGGGCCTGGTGCACAAAGATTCGTGCAGGGGCGGGGGGAGGGTCCCTCAGCCCGACCTGCACCCTCTCCAATCTGGAAGCCCTCAGGGGAGCCCTCTCCAATCTGGGAGTTAATGTCTGTCTTTGCAATCATATGAGCGAATTGTCTGAGACCCCAACCCAGTTTGGTTTGGTGCTCACAGAATAGAGGCTTTTTTTTCTTTGCTTCATTGGTGGTAATTTCCTGGAAGTTTTAGGATATCTTCCCTTTAATTTTTCCTGGACACTCTGATTTTACTTATGTCTCACCTTTGCTTTCCCTCCATCCCCCACTGCAACAGTAACTTGCTCCAGGTTCACTTTGCTCTAGTGTCTAGGACACTGATGGAGAACCTATGACACGCGTGTCAGCACTGACACGCGTAGCCATTTCTGATGACACACGGCCGCTGAGGCGGCCGCATGCCGAGGATGAAACATTTGCTGCTCCTGAGGATGAAACATTTGCGAAATAATGTTTTTTCCTCAAAGTGACACACTACCCGAGTTATGCTCAGTTTTTTGGCAAAGTTTGACACACCAAGCTCAAAAGGTTGCCCATCACTGGTCTAGGAGATCCCACAACGCATCTGCCACCAGAACTACGATTCCCAGCATTCCTGGTGCTCCCCGTGCTCTTGGTTTTCCCTTCCTGCTCTGTCTTCATCTCACAGCCTCCTGCTCTGCCAAGTCCTCCAAGCCGCCAGCTCTCCCTCTCTGCTCTCCATCTGGCAGCTTGGGGAACCAAGTTCCCCAAGCCGCTCCACTCTCCACCAGCTCTCCCACTCTGCTCTCTGCCCGGTGGCTTGTGGGGGAGCGACAGAGGGAGGCACGTCCCCCCAAGCCGCTGGCTCTCCTACTCTGCTCTCCGCCCGGTGCCTGTGTATGCAAAGTAACCCGCCATCTTTGTTGGGTTAATTTGCATACTCACTCCTGATTGGCTGGTGGGCATCACGGAGGTATGGTCAATTTGCATGTTTCTCTTTTATTATATAGGATTATTATTATTATTATTATTATTACTATTAAATACTGCAAGTGAATCTGCCATAGGAAACATCCTGGTGATTATAATACTGACCAGCATCCATTTCTGTATTCCAGGTATTGTTACCCAATCCACAGTATGATTATCATTGGGAATATAAGCAAAGTTTTCCAAGAGGTCTGATCAAAAGCCTCCTTTCCAGGTGAAAAAAGTGATTTTAAGACCAGGTGAAAAAAGTGATTTTAAAAGACAAACTGACTTCCAATTTCCCAAAGACTGATCCTTTAGTCCCAATGCCCCAAAGAAAGTAAAATCTCTGCCACATGATAGTAATGATATCCAATTCTTATCTTCAAGCAGGAGCTTCCTCGAGAACTGATCTGGGCTATAACATTTCCAGAAACAGATCATTTTCCGGCATCCAAGAGATTTAGAAGTTACATAAAGAAAAGCCATATATTTGCACAGGCAGAGTGAGAAAGAATGTCAAAATGCTTAGCACTAGCCAAACTGAAGAAAACTTGTGTTCTAGCAGCAAAACATCTGGAGATATTCAGAAGATAGGGTGTCAGACTGGACTTCAGGGTGGTGATGCTGCAGAGAAACATGCGTGGTGACCAAATTAAAACCTGTCCCATCCTCAGAGGGACATTAGACGGCCCAGGCTCAAAGCTTGGAGCTCAGTTATGGACCTCCAGAGCTCTGAGCCTATGTATGACCCCAGAGCACCTCTCCCTGGCCCAACCTTGAACCTCTGGTAATGAAATCAAGCTCTGACTCTTCCATCTGCATCTTTCTGACTTGCTTCCTTGAATGTTCCATTTGGGTTTCAAAGGCTTAGCCTTACACCTTACACCTGTGAGCAGATCTTGACATCCTTGGTTTAAGCCTAGTGCTCTCTAAGGCCTTTGATTCTGAGTCATCTATTGGCTTCAGAATATCAGACCCACTCACCTTCCACCCATTACCCTCTACTCCTTGCTCAAATCCTTAGTATACATGATGTCCTTGGCCAACATTACTCTTAGCTGAGTTTCTCTTACCATAATCCAATGAGGAGGTTGGAATGATCAAAAATGGGAAAAGTATTTTAAAAAGCCAATAACAGGCATCCAAGGAGGACTGCTATCTCAAAAGCCAAGGTAAGTATCAACACAAACCCTGGTTTGGCCAACTCTGGCTTGTTATGTACAAAGTGTTACACTGAAGGCCTTGTGGATAAAAAGGGGCCTCGTGCTAACCTGGCAAGCTAGGGGAAGGCCTGCATGGCAGTCTTGAAAACTCAGAGACCTAATATAACCACAAAGGATGGTCTGAAATTAAAACTTTTTTAACTAAAAGCTGTGTCTGGCAGGTAGTCATGTCATAAGCTAAAATGTTCCCTGACAAAAGTCAATCTTTATCTTGACTAAGCCAGTCTATTGTCTTTTGCATCTAAGATAACATACCTGTGCAACGTCAGGATAACGCCCCTTCTTCCAGACCCCTCAGGACACAACCAATGCACCAGGGTGGAGATCATAAATCCTCTCATTGTTATTGTTATCATGTTAATTGTTGACTTTTAACTATCCTGTACCCACCTCTATAAAAGATGCATGTGTCTATCATTTTACTTTTCATCCAATCCCAGAGGTTTCCCCACTTTGCTCTCTTACCTCCCTAATCTATCTCCAAAGGATTTTACATAACCCAGTTATGGCTCCTCTTTTGATTTTAATGTGTAAACAAGGTGCAAAACTGCCATTCTCCAGAGCATGATCTCAATCCATTAAGATTTTGCTTTCTGGCAATTGTAGAGAGTTTGGCTCAAATAAACTCACTAAAATTCTCTACAGGTTCTTACATTGACAGCCTTGACTGTTTTGACTTTTTAACAGTACAAAATGTGCATGGTAGTACACCTCCAGGACAGTCAAAAATAGTGTATTTCTATTTCAGACACAATGATCTGACTATTTTAGAGTACCAGACATTGTGAATTTTGCCTTGTTGGGCACTGGATTTTTTTTATCACTATAAATATTCTTGAGCTGTGTTCTAGGATAAGTAAGTAACTTGGAAGCAGTTTGATCCTTTTTGGTATTTTTTTTTTAATGATTTGTTAGACATGTCTGGAGCAGAGCTCGGTGTAGGCCTAATTATTCTCCAGTTCTGAGGCAAGACCTTCCTAATTATGATACAGTTGTAATAATCTGGTTATTATTTAACCGGAAGGGAGTGAATAAGGAGACCAGATAGTATGTACCAATTACACAGCTTTGCCAAAAAGCTGCTTTTAACATTCTCCAAGTCTACTCCCCATTGATGGATGGAGGAAGGGACTAGACAAAGGCAATTTAGACACAAGCCCAATAAGTTCTGAGTAATGTAAAAGGCTAATTGCCCATCAATCACACCTACAAGCAGGTAACTAATAGACTTTACTCTGGCCTAAATACTGAACCACACCTGGCTACAACAAGGAATGGAAACTCTGGACATTGGTTCTGTTTCTGACTGCTGAACTCCCAGCTGCCCCCCTCCAGGACTGGCGTAAGGGGCAGGGGGTTTTGGAACCTAAGAAATGTAACTCCTTGCCAATAAAGCCTTTGTGGATGGGGGGGGGGGGGGGGGGGGGGGGGAGGCCACATGCTAACCTGACAAACTCAGGGAAGGCCTGCATGGTGGTCTTGCAAACTTAAAGATCTAAAGTAACCACAAAGGATGGCCTGAAATTAAAACTTTAACTAAAAGCAGTTATGGTGGGTAGTCATATACTAGGCCAGTATTTTCCCTGACGAGGTCAATTTTTACCTTAACTGAGCCTATTGTCTTTTTGCATTTACAATAACATGCCCTTAAATGTCTGGGTAACTTGTAATTTCCCTTTTCTGGATCCCTTGGGGCACAACCTAATGTGCCTGGGCGCCAGGACAGATACCACAAATTCCTTCACTGTTATCATGTTCATTGTTGACTGTTGGCTATCCTGCATGTGTCTATTATTTTATTTTTTATCCAATCCCAGAGCCCCCCCACCCCACCGCTTTGCTTTCTCCCACCTCTCTAATCTATCACCAATGGATTTCATGTAACCCACCTACATCCCCTCCTTTGATTACAATGTATAAAAATAAATAGAAACTCGCCATTCTCTGGAGCATTATCCCAATCCATTGAGATACTGCTTCCTGGCAATTGTCGATAGTTTGGCTCAAATAAACTCACAAAAATTCTTTACAGGTTTGAATGTTTTTTCGTTAACACCTTCTTCCACAGTCCATCCTCCCGTTCAAGTCTTAGAAAGTTCATTTTCTGAAAATAGCACAACAGCCTCACTCCCACTTGTGTCTGGGAAGTCTGGCCCTTTAATTCCTTCGGCATCAATTGTTCTACCCAATACCACATGAATTGTGAGTTTTCCAGTCTGGTTGGACAGAACAGGCAATATTCTGGGCTCTCTGTGAGTGGAGGGCATTGTTTTCTACTCCTTCCCCGCTTCCTCCCTCCTTGAGCCTCCCTCTCTCCCCTCTATCTCACCCCACAGGCTCCCCTCACCCCACCCCCCCAACTTCCCAGTCATCTCCTCACACACATGTGCTGACCAGGACTTTGCTGATTACTTACGAGAACGTTCTGCAGACCTGTGGGCCCCTCTCCCCACACTGCTCTCTCGTTGCTGGTACTCTGTTCTATGAACTCGAGCCCCCTGGGTTTTCCGTGGCTGTTGGCACCATCTCCTCAACTCAGGCATTTTGAGTTCCACCTGGGCTGCCCTTCCTAGGTCTCGACCTGAAAACATTCTCCACTCAGTAAACCGGAGTGTTCCCAGACTCGCCTCTTTTTTTCCGGTATTTTAGAGATAATTGCTCTTCATTGCCTGAAGGCCAATGTTTCAAAAATCATTGTTTCATATATTTTATCTGACATTTTTTTATTTCAGGCAAAAGGTAAATCCAGCCCTGTTAACTCCATCTTGGGCACACACAGAACTTCTTTCAAATGCAGTCAACTTTGCACCCAATACCAATACTGAAAGGACTTTAGAGACAGGAGAGGCAGTTTTAGGGAAGGGGGGGTCCATGGGAGAGGAATGCATACGTGATGGGCAGAGACAGCTCCAAGCTGCCAGATTGTTTATGAGAATGTTACAAGATAAAGGGAAGAAGAAGAGGGGGGGCACCTGGTGAGCTTTGAAACTGATACCATACAAGGAAAAGGGGGGAAGTGGCCAATTGGGAAAAGCACGGGGGACATAAAATGAGGAAGGGTCCAATTAGAAAGTAACATGTACAAGAGAAAGAAGCTACCAGCATTTTTTTTTTAAATACATTTTATTGATTATTTTACAGAGAGGAAGGGAGAGGGATAGAGAGTTAGAAACATTGATGAGAGAGAAACATCAATCAGATGCCTCCTGCACACCCCCTACTGGGGATGGGCCCGCAACCAAAGTACATGCCCTTGACTGGGATGGAATCTAGGACCTTTCAATCCACAGGCTGACGCTCTATCCACTGAGCCAAACCAGTTAGGGCACTACCAGTATTTATTAAACCCGGAGACAAAGAGACTCACTGGACTAGGTTTTTCCCATTGAGAGAGAGAGAGAGAGCAGGGTTTTCCCACTTGGGGGACCCCTCCCCAAGGGGAGTTTGTATATGTTTTCAATAAACTTCCACACTTTTGCTTAAAATCTTTTAGTCCATGAATTTTATTCTTCAAACTTCGTAGAACAAGAACCTGTGAGGAGAGTCTGAGCTTGCCATTCGGTGTATCGATGTTGTTACTACACAGAAAAGATACTTCTTTAACCTGGGTTTTTCAAAGTAAAGGTCTTGAACCACCTATCTCAGAATCATCTGGATGCTTACCAAAAATGCACAGTCCTACATCACAACACAGATCTACTGAATATAAACTTCTTGCCACTAATATTTGAGAATCATTGCCATTGTCATGACAACTCATTAACAAAAGACAATAAAATCCTCCTCTGAAAGTTAGGAAAACACTGGAATAGGGAATGGATTAAAAAGTCAAGGATGAAACCATAAAAATCTTAGAGGAGAACATAGTGAAATCTCAGACATCTCACAGAGCAATGTTTACCGATACATCTCCTAAGGCAAAGGGAACTAAGGAGGAAATAATGGACCACATCAAAATAAAAAGCTTCTGCCCAGCAAAAAGAAACCACCATCAAATTGAACAGGGAAGCCCTAACCGGTGTGGCTCGGTGGATAGAGCATCGGCCTGCGGACTGAAGGGTCCCAGGTTCGATTCCGGTCAAGGGCATGTACCTTGGTTGCGGGCACATCCCCAGTAGGGGGTGTGCAGGAGGCAGCTGATCGATGTTTCTCTATCATTGATGTTTCTAACTTTCTATCCCTTTCCCTTCCTCTCTGTAAAAAGTCAATAAAATATATTTTTTTAAAAAAATTGAAAAGGGAACCCACTGAATGGGAGAACATATTTGGCAATGATACATCTGATAAGAGGTTAATATCCAAAATATATAAAGTACTCATACAATGCAACAAAAGGAAGACAAACAATCCCATTTTAAAAGTGGGCAGAAGACCTGAATAGACACTTCTCCAAAGAGGACATACAAACGGCCAAGAGACACATGAAAAAAATGCTCAAAGTCACTGATCATCAGAGAGATGCAAATTAAAACGACAATAAGATATCACTTCACACCTGTCAGAATGGCTATCATCAAAATATCAACAAACAACAAGTGCTGGTGAGGATGTGGAGAAAAGGGAACCCTAGTTCACTGCTTGTGGGATTGCAAATTGGTGCAGCCATTATGGCAAACAGTATGGAGTTTCCTCAAAAAATAAAAAATGAGCCCTAGCTGGTTTGGCTCAGTGGATAGAGCATTTGCTTGTGGACTGAGCGGTCCCAGGTTCGATTCTGGTCAGGAACACATGCCCGGATTGCCAGCTTGATCCACACTTGGGGGCGTGCAGGAGGCAGCCAATCAATGATTCTCTCTCATCATTGATGTTTCTATCTCTCTCTCCCTCTCCCTCTCTCTCTGAAATCAATAAAAACATATATATAAAAACAACAACAAATTTTTAAAAAATTAAAGATGGAACTTCCATTTGCTCTAGCCAGTTTGGCTCAGTGGATAGAACATTGGCCTGCGGACTGAAGGGTCCTGGATTTGATTCTGGTAAAGGGCATATGCCTGGATTACAGGCTTGATCCCCGGTGGGGTGTGTGCAGGGGGCAGCCAGTCAATGATTCTCTATCATCACTATTGTTTCTATCTCTCTCTCTCTCTCCTTCCTCTCTCTGAAATCAATATATACAGATAGATAGGTTGATTGATTGATTTAAAAAAAAATGAAACTTCCATTTGACCCAGTGATCCCACTTCTGGGAATATATCCTAAAAGTCCCAAAACACCAGTCAGAAAGAATATATGCACCCCTATGTTCATAGCTGTGTTATCTACAACTAGACGCCCAGTGCATGAAATTCGTGCGGGGGGGGCGGGGGGGGGGGGGGGTGTCCCTCAGCCCAGCCTGCACCCTCTCCAATCTGGGACCCCTCGAGGGATGTCCAACTGCCTGTTTAAGCCAGATCCTACTGGGCAGTCGGACATCCCTCTCACAATCCAGGACTGCTGACTTCCAACTGCTTGCCTGCCTACCTTCCTGATTGCCTGTAACCACTTCTGCCTGCCAGCCTGATCACCCCCTAACCACTCCCCTGCCAGCCCGATTACCCCTAACTGCCCTCCCCTGCTGGCCTCATTGCCTCTAACTGCTCTCCCCTGCTGGTCTGGTCCCCCCCACAACTGCCCTCCCCTGCAGGCCTGGTC
Organism: Eptesicus fuscus; assembly: GCF_027574615.1. Lineage (NCBI taxonomy): Eukaryota > Metazoa > Chordata > Mammalia > Chiroptera > Vespertilionidae > Eptesicus > Eptesicus fuscus. The sequence continues at coordinate 80,850,845 of NC_072475.1, read as the reverse complement.
CCCCCCAACTGCACTCCCCTACAGGCCTGGTCCCCCCCGCAACTGTTCTCCCCTGCAGGCCTGGGTGCCCCCCAACTTCCCTTCCCTGCAGGCCCAGTCACCCCCAACTTCCCTCCCTGCAGGCCAGGTCACCCCCAACTTCCCTCTCCTACAAGCCTGGTCCCCCCCAACTGCCCTCCCCTGCAGGCCTGGTCCCCCTCAACTGCCCTTCCCTGCAGGCCTGGATGCCCCCAACTTCCCTCCTCTGTCGGCCTGGTCACCCCTAACTGCCATCCCTTGCAGGCCTGGTCCCTCCCAACTGCCCTCCCCTGCTGGCCATCTTGTGGCAGATATCTTGTGTCCACATGGGGGCAGTCATCGTTGACCACATGGGGGCAGCCATCTTGTGTGTTGGAGTGACAGTCAATTTGCATATTACTCTTTTATTAGATAGGATAGCTAAGATTTGGAAACAACGCAAGTACCCATCAGTAGATGAATAGGTAAAAATGCTATGGGACATTTACACTATAGAATACTATGCAGCTGTAAAAAAAAAAAAGAGGAAACTCTTACCCTTTGGGACAGCATGGATGGACCTGGAAAATATTATGCCAAGTGAAATAAGACAAACTGAGAAAGACAAATATCACATGATCTCACTTACTTATGGAATCTAATGAACAAAATGAATTGACTAACAAAATAAGACCTGAAGCAGGAAGGCATGGAACAGACCTAATACCTCGATGTGGGGTTAGAAGGATGAGAAGTGATAAGTCAAAGCACTTATATACTTAACTAGAGGCCCGGTGCACAAAATTCGTGCACGGGGTCGGGGGGGGGGTGTCCCTCAGCTCAGCCTGAACCCTCTCCAATCTGGGACCCCTCAAGGGATGTGCGACTGCCCGTTTAGGCCCGATCCCAGTAGGATCGGGCCTAAACGGGCAGTCGGACATCCCTCTCACAATCCAGGACTGCTGGCTCCCAACTGCTCACCTGCCTGCCTTCCTGATTGCCCCTAACTGCTCCTGCCTGCCAGCCTGATCACCCCCTAACCATTCCCCTACCAGCCTGATTGATGCCTAACTGCTCCCCTGCCAGCCCAATTGCGCCAAACTGCCCTCCCCTGCCAGCCCAATTGCCCCTAACTGCCCTCCCCTGCCGGCCTGGTCACCCCTTACTGCCCTGTCCCCCCCAACTGCTCTTCCCTGCAGGCCTGGGTTCCCCCCACCCAACTGCCCTTCCCTGCAGGCTTGATCACCCCCAACTGCCCTCCCCTGCTGGCCATCTTGTTGTGGCCATCTTGTGTCCACCTGGGGGCAGCCATCTTGTGTGTTGGAGTGACAGTCAATTTCCATATTACTCTTTAATTAGATAGGATATGCATAGCCAATGGACACAGGCAATAGAATAGCAAAGATGGGGGCGGGGGGAGCATCTGAAGGAGAGGTGAAAGGGGGGATGGAAAGGGAGATATCTGTAATATTATCAACAATAAAAAATACATTTTAAAGTGAGAGAAAAAAAAAGCCAAGGAGAATATTGTCAGGTCAGCCTGTAATGATGTTGAGCTCAGGATGACCTCTCACATTTCTTCTAGCTGTAAAAGTATGCTTCCTAGAAACCATGACTCTCTGTCACTAAACAAAGCATTTCGGATGGAGCGACCTCATTCTCATTCATTGTAATAGTAGTGCACCATTTGGAACTGGAAAGCAAGGGTAAATTGGGGAAAGAATCTTAGCTGCCTCTGCAAAAGGGACCCTTGGGATAGCAAGCACCAAGGGCCACAGCCAAAGCAGCTGGAAACTGTTTTGCCAGGATGTCTGTTTCCCCCTCGGCTCATTAAAGTCATGCTCCCTACCACTAAATTCTCACCAACAGTAACAACAATCACACTATCAAGTATTTTACTCCCCAATCTTAACAGTCTCATTTTCTGGGGAATGAAACAGACAGCCTACAAAGCACGTGTAAGGTGTAAACAGGATACAAGCATCTTTAGGCCGAGTCATCAGAGAAGCAGTAGGTTACATTACAGAAGCAGAATTGCTCACAGATCTCTGGGACTTGGTTTTGGCCATCTCACTAGGGGGATGTTTCTTGCTACTAGAGAAAGTGATGAAAGCATTTGACCATGCTTGAGGTAATAGAGGAAAGAATAAAACAAAGTACTAGTATAGCTCACAACCCAGATCATTATGTGTCCTCTATTTAAACCTACTTTTTTTATCCAAAATCTGACTATATTTCATTACCATTGAGGGAAGAGTGGGCAAGGTAGAGATGGGGGTGGGTTGATATAGGCAGAGTCAAATTACCGAGGGCCTTCTGGGCCATGGTGAATATCTGAACTTTATTTTAAATGCAATGGGGGGGTTAAGCAAAGGAATGATAGAACCTTATGCATATTTCTCAAAAATTATCCTGGTTGCTTTGTGGCAACAATGAAAGCAAGGAGAGCCCTGGGACATGCTAATGAAGCCATGGCCTTTGGGGCAGTGCTGGTCAGCAAACTGTTCACAATCTGCAATAAGATAAGCGTGGAAATTGCTGCAGAATCCAACCAGGAGTTTTTATATTTTTACTAGTAGCCCTGCGCACGAATCTGTGCGCCAGTAGCTCTCTGCAGGGCCTGGCTGCTCCGTGCCAGCTGCCCAGAGGCTCTCCACAACCCAGAGGCCCATCCGCAGCCAGGCGCTGAACGCTTGCCTTGTCGCCATGGCAACAAGGCAAGCATTCGGCCAGGCCGCTCACGCTGCCCATTCTCAGCAGCTGCCACCCCCCCCCCCCCCCCCAGGACTGGGGGACTCTGGCAGGGCTGAGAAGACTGGGCACCGCCATCTTGTGGCTATGGGCGCTGCCATCATTATGACAGAGTGATGGTTAATTTGCATATTACCCTGTTATTAGATAGGATAAACATATCAAGTCACCTTGGACTGAAGGGAAAAAAAAGGAAACCAAAGCCATACCGGTCCTTCGGCATGGAAAGTTTGAGACACCATTGCAATAATGCAGGCCAGGGTGACAGAGCAGGTCAGGCCCAGAGGAGACCATGTTTCACCCTCCCGGGATCACAAAGGATGGTAAGAGGAATCTGCATACTGAGAATACAGTGTACAAAGATACCACTACAGTCTAAAAATAAAGATACCACTACCTCTGCTGACCTGCACTACACTCAACTACTTACCAACCCTCTGAAAAGTGGCAACCAACAACAGTTGCTTCACCCCTGAGGGGAATTTACCTGGGGCATAAATGCTAAGAGTTCAGACACTAGAGTGAAGCTATTCTGCATTAAATTCTGGCTTCACCACTGTGTGACTTTGGACACGTTACTTAACCTCTCTAGGCCTCAGTTACCTCATCTGTATTATGGGGGAAATGTTAGCCTGCCTCTACAGCATAAAGTGTCTATGAAGACGAAATGCAAAGAACCCTGAGAAGAGGCTGACACCTGATAGTGGTTCCTGTATCTTCCTGTGAAGAGTGAGCTTTAAAGCATGATCATGGTTACACAATCCCTCACCTCCATGGAGCACATTACAGTTTACAAAGCCCCCACATACATTACTTCATTAATCCTCTCTTAGAAGTAGGAATTTTCTGATTAGGAAAATGTCTAAAGGAGGGTCCCAAATTTGTCCCAGGAGGATGAGATTTTGATTCATCTGTCTGCTCTATGCATTGGAAACTAGCTGTCCAAGAAGTCATAGAAGCAGGAAGGGAAAAAAACAAGATCACCCTGATCTTCCACAGTCTGTCCTTGTGCCCTTAGTACACACAAACGGAGGGCTGAGCGGAAGGAGGAAAAGCAATGCCGTAGGTGGAGAAACTGGGTGCCAGTTCACCTGAGTATCTGCTTAAAGGTACGGTGCTTCTAGAGCTCAGACCCAGTTCCCCCCATTCTTCCACAACACAACCTCTTTTCCTCCCCCTTGTTACCCTCTCATCCTCTGGCATTTATCTCCAAGTGTCAGCTGTGCCATGATTTTTGCTGTAAGCATTTTTTTATGATTTTTTTTTCTTCTTCACTAACATTTTTAGTATTATTAAATTTTCATAATTTAATAAATATGCAGGTTCCTAAACTATCCTAAATGTGTTTCTTAATATCATATATCTATTTTGCCTCTCTCTCTCTCTCTCTCTCTCTCTCTCTCTCTCTCTCTTTTAAGTATCTATTTTATTGATTTCAGAGAGTAAGGGAGAGGGAGAGATAGAAACATCAAGGACGAGAGAGAACCATTGACCTCCTGCACGCCCCCTTCTAGGGTTCAAGCCTGCAACCCAGGCAGGTGCCCTGACCTTGAATCGAACCAGCAGCCTCCTGGTTCATAGGTCGATGCTCAACCACTGAGAGGCTGGGCTCCTCCCTTTCTTTAACAATTTTCCATACCATTAGTCTGAATTATGCCTGGCTTGCAGGAAGAGGGCAAGCAGGAATCAAATAATTGGCCCTCCAGCATGGCTCAATCAATAAATATATATAGGTGTTAGAGAGGAGGAACCAAGATGGCGGCAAAGGTAAACAACTAAACTGCCACCTCGCACAACAATTTCAAAACTACAACTAAAAGACAAAATGTCTACCATCCAGAACCACAGGAAAGCAGGCTGAGTGGAAGTTTTACAACTAAGAACGCTGAAAAGCTGAGGTACAGAGGCGTGCGAATCGGGCTGGTGGCGGGCAACGGGGGCACAGCTTTTCTTCAACCCGAAGGGAGACAAGCTCCCGATCACTCTGAAATCCTGTTTCTGGGGACACGCGGGGGACCCAGATGCCTACGGGGAGAAGCTGGACTCTCGGCCAGCGCGTCAGAAAGTGAGAGTGGCTTTTTTGCAGAGGTGCGCCCAGCAATCATTGTTTACTGAGCTGGAGCGCAGGACACGGGGACTTGGAAACTCGGAAAGGCAGAGACGGCTGACGGCAGCCATCGCCTAGTGACGCCCTGAGACCCTGCCCCGCCCTGAGACCCCGCCCCACCCTGAAACCCCACCCCACACATTCTACAAACCCGCCCAGGCTCCACACAGCGACTTTTGCATATAAATGGCCTGTTCTGTGGAAGCTTAACCAAATAAACTTCAGCTCCAGTCAGACTGCTCCAAAACCACCAAAGCCCAAGCAAAGAGGAGAAAACAGTAGTTCTTGCTGTAGCTCCTGCTGGGTGACCTCAGACAGTAGCTGACCTGCCCCCCATTGGAGATCCAGAAGCTAGTGTATCTAGTGGTCGGTGTGAGATGACACCAGATTTCAACCACTCTCATAAGGGACACATTCAAGAGGCAGACTCATGAGCACCAAAGCCCTACTGGAACAAGTCCTGCCCCACAAACGTGTCTCCAGCACAGCAATTCTTCCTTTATAGACACAGCGGGTCCTCACAGCCGATTGGCCTGGAGGTCAATTCCTCCCAGTGACACCAACAACAATCAAGACTTAACTACAACAAGGCTGTACACACAGTCCACTAAGGGGTGCACCAAGAGTGTCCACCTCAGGTAACTGGGAGGCGGAGCCGTTAAACCAATAGGACACCTAGTACACAAAGCTACCCTAACCAACTAAGGGAAGCAGCGAAAATGAGGAGGCAAGGAAACAGATCCCAAACAAAAGAAATGGAGGAGAACAAACAAATGGACATTGAGTTCAAAACCATGGTTAGAAGGTTTTTCAAGAATTTCATGGAAAAGGCCGATAAATTTAATGAGACCCTCGAGGATATGAAAAAAGGACCAACTAGAAATTAAACATACACTGACTGAAATAAAAAATATTATACAGAGACCCAACAGCAGACTAGAGGAATGCAAGAATCAAGTCAAAGATTTGGAATACAAAGAGGCAAAGGACACTCCTCCAGAGAAGCAAGAAGAGAAGAGGATTCAGAAAGTTGAAGATAGTGTAAGAAGCCTCTGGGACAACTAGAAGGATATAAAAAGGAAATACTCCCTCCTGTGTTTGTTCAGAATTTGACAGAGGTGATCTGCTCTGAACCTGCTCGCAATAAAGATTACTCCTAACTAACTGTCTCAATTAGGCGTCTTGTCCCGCTCACTGATTTGCGATACAACACTCTGAAAGCCAGAGGAGAATGGCAACAGTCAGATGGCTCACAGGGAGATGCCAACAGTCCAGAGAGAGGAAACAGTGCAAACAAGCCTGGTTTGAGGAGCTGAGCCCAATGCTACTGTTACTTTAAGTGACTTAGTCTTCTGTAGAAAAAGAACATTCTTCCATTTGAGCTCCACTGTCTGTTCTCCGCTGTTGCTCACAAAGATCGATATGTTTCCACTGACAAGCTGTGGTATGTATATTACACATGTTTATGTGTATGCATTTGTATGTGCATAGATATTATCAAATTTTAAAAAGCAAAGGCAGAACAGTGAGTATAATATGATTCATTTATATTTTAAAATTATGTTTATGTTTAGATCTATACCTGTGAGTGATCTCTTAGAGAAGGTGTAGAAGGATATAGGCCAAACTATTAACAAAGGTTACCTCTGGGGAGAGTACTGGGATGGAAGAAAGCAGGTAAATAAAGGGGAAACCGTTACATTTGACTCTGTATACTCTGTTCCAATTTTTTAAACAAACATAAATTATTATTTTTTCAATTCTAAAAGCCAAAGAAAGATAAAAAAGGGGAAGGAAGGAAGGAAGGAAGGAAGGAAGGAAGGAAGGAAGGAAGGAAAGAAAAAAAGCTATCAACAATTAATGCCCTTTCAACATAGAAATAATCTTTCTTCCTTGGCAACATGAAAAGTTACAAAAAGAAATTTTAAATAATTCTATGAGGAAAAAATTAGCACTTTAGACAATTTTTTTAAATGTCAAGAATGAATCAGCCCTAGCCAGTTTGGCTTGGTGGATAGAGCGTCAGCCTGTGGACTGAGGGGTCCCAGGTTTGATTCTGGTCGAGGGCACATGCCCTGGTTGTGGGCTCGATCCCCAGCAGGGGGCGTGCAGGAAGCAGCCAATCAATGATTCTCTCTCATCATTGATGTTTCTATCTCTCTCTCCCTCTTCTTTCTTCTCTGAAATCAATAAAAATATGTGTTTTTTTTAAATAAATGAATCAATGTTTTTATACTATGGCTATACCTATGCTAATGATGTCTATAAAGATGAACATTATAATGATTGATAAGTGAATGGCTTAGATATCCACATGCAAAAGAATGAAGTTGGACCCTAATCTCCATTATATTCAAAAATTAACTCAAAATATATAAAAAATCTAAATGTCAGAACTGAAACTAAAAGCTCTTAGAAGAAAATCTTCATGATATTTGATTTGGCAAAGATTTCTTAAATGTGTAAAACTAAAACACAAGCAACAAAAGAAAAAATAAATTGGACGACATCAAAATAAAAAACTTTTGAGCATCAAAGAATGCAATCAACAGACTGAAAAGGCAACCCGGGTAATGGAAGAAAATATCTACAAACATATACCTAGTAAGTAGTTAATATTGAGAATATATAAATAGCTCCTACAACTCCATAACTAAAACCAGAAACAAAATAAACAACCTGACTTAAGAATGAGCAAAGAACTTGAGTAGACATTGCCCCAAAGAAGATATGCAAATGGCCAATAGACACTCAAAGAGATACTCAAGGTCACTAATCATTAGGGAAATGCAAATCAAAACCACAATGAGGTATCACTTCACTCTCATAAGGATAGATATTATTTAAACACACACACACACACACACAGAATAATTGTTGGCAAGGATATGGAGAAATTGGAACCCTTGTGCATTGCTGGAGGGAATGTAAACTGTTGCGGCTGCTATGGCGGTTCTTCAAAAAATAAAAAAAATAAATTGAATTACTTTGTGATCCTGAACTCTGCTTCTGGGTCCGTATCCAAAAGAAGTGAGAGCAGGAATTCCAACAGACATTTGTACACGAGTGTTCATAGCAGCACTATTCACAATAGCCAAATGGTAACGTGTTAGTCAGGGTTCTCCAGAGAACCATAGGATGGATGGATGGATAGATGATAGATAGATAGAGACTGATTTTATGAATTGGCTCATGTGACTGTAAGAATCTGGCAAGTCCAAAATCTTCATGGAAAGCCAGCTGGCTGGAAACCCAGGGAAGAGCTGATGCTGCAGTTCAAGTCCAAGGCAGCCTGCTGGCAGAATTCCCTCTTCAAGAGCCATCGGTCTTTTCCTATTACGGCTTTCAAATAATTGGATGAGGCCCACCCACATTATGGAGAGTAATTTGCTTTACTCCAAGTCTAGTAATCTAAATTTTAATCTCATCCAAAAAAAAAAAAAAAATACCGTCACAGAAATATTTAGGATATCTGACCAAATATCTGGGTACCGTGGCCTAGCCAAATTGACACAAACAATTAACCATCACAGATGGAAACAACCCAAATGTCCATCAGCAGATGAAAGGATAAATAAAACGTGGTATATACATACCATAGAATATCATTTGGCCTTAAAAAGTACATTCAAGCGCCGCCTAATGACGTTTCCATCAACGAGGAACCGCATGTGTGACAGTGGTCCCAGAAGGATTAAATGGATTATAAGCAAAAAGCTTATTTGTGATGTTGAAAGAAAAGGCTAGACCTAAGCTGTTGAGCTTACCGCTAGCACTGGGTGGTTTAAATAGATGAGGAGGCTCAGCATGTGGTCTGTCTGCCCTGTGCCCCACCGCAGGCTGTGGCCTAGAGTTGGTGAGGGAGCAAGAGGAGAAGGCTAACAAACTCACTTCCCTTCCTCAGTTTCTCATCCCTCTCTCCTTCCAGGCCTGTTCTCTCCCTCCTTCTCTCGCTCTCTCCCCTCCCCCTTTCCCTTTATTATCTCTTGTCTCAAGCTTTATTTTTCTGGTTCTCTTCTGATCTCTGCTCTCACTTTCCTCCCCTTCTCTTCCTTCTCTCTCACATCCTCCATCCCTCCTCCTGAGCTCTCCTCGCCCTCAGAGGGAACCTCCCTCCACGGCCTTCCTCCTGACCTCCCCCCATCAGCGTGCTCACACATATGCACACACACTTTATCTTTTGCATCATATTTTTTACTGTACCTTGTCTATAGTTAGATACATGAATACTTACCTTTGTGTTACAGTTGCCTACAGTATTCAGTACAGTAGCATGCTGTACAGGCCTGCAGCCTAGGAGCAATAGGCTACACCATACAGCCTAGGTGTGCAGTAGGCTACCATCCAGGTTTGGGTAAGTGCACTCTGTGATGTTTGCACAAGGACGGAATTGCCTAAGGATGCATTTCTCGAAATGTATCCCCATCGTGAAGCAACGCATGACTAATGAAATTCTGGCACATGGTACAATATAGATGAATCTTGAAAACATTATGCTAAGTGAAATGAGCATTATAAAAGGGTAAAATATTGTATAACTCCAGTTATACGAGGCATGTAGAGTAGTCAAATTCATAGAGATAGAAAGTAGGATGGTGGTTATCGGAGGCTGACAGCAAAGGGTAATAGATGGTTATTTAATGGGTCTGGAATCTCAGTTTGATGAAAAAGTTATGAAGATGGAAAGTGGTGATGGCTGCACAACAATGTGAATGTACTTAATACCACTGAACTATACAATTAGATATTGTTAAAATGGCAAATGTTATGTCATATTTTACCACAATTTAAAAAAATGAAGTGCTTACATGTATAGGCTTTACTAAGATTCAACACTATGCTAAATGAGTTAAGTTGATTTTCTCATGTAATGCCTATTGAGAACCCCGTTTTGCAGATAACAAAGCCTCCTAGAAAAAGCGACTTGCTCCAGGTGCACTAGTAAGAAGCAGACCTGGGATTGGAACCCTCACGGTCTGACTCTAGGCTATGTGCTTAGTCGGTGTGTTACACTAAGAGTGACTACATTAAGGGAATGAGATAAAAAGCAAATTACAATATTTTTCAGTGTGTTACACTAAGAGTGACTACATTAAGGGAACGAGATAAAAAGCAAATTACAATATTTTTCAGTGTGTTACACTAAGAGTGACTACATTTAGGGAACGAGATAAAAAGCAAATTACAATATTTTTCAGTGTGTTATACTAAAAGAATGACTACATTAAAGGAATGAGATAAAAAGTAAATTATAATATTTTTCAATCCAAAATGATGTGAAATCCAGACCAGGTATGATTAATAAGAGGACACCTAAAATTGCCCTATATTGACTTTCATCATGAAGTTCTTATTTCCAAAACCACAGCATCTCCAGAAATCAGACAAGAAGCCAGAATGTCCAAGAAATTGGGAGAGAATATGTACCTGGAATTGCCCCATTTTCCATAAGCCTTGGAACATTTCATGTTTTTTAAAAGTAAAAATACTGCAGTCCCATTTATATTTTAAAATTACACTTATGTTTAGATCTATGCCTGTGAGTAGACACTTAGAGAAGGACTGGAAGGATACTGACCAAACTGTTAACAAAGGTTACCCCTGGAGAGAGTGGTGGCGTGGGAAGAAAGCAAGTACATAAAGGGGAAACCATTACTTTTGACTTTTATACACTGTTTGGGTTTTGCAAAGAAGATAATCATACAACTGACATCTATTCACTGTGTACTTTAAGTCCAGGACTATGGTGGTTCTGTAGAAACAAGATGGAAAAGCGGGAGTAACAATGAGCTCCGAGTAATAAACAAATAAAACGCCTCCTGCCCCCTGTGCAGCACATCCCACAAGCAAGACTCATGATGGTATTCCGGCCCCTCCAGGGAAATTTTACCAACTTGAGTCTCCAAATGTTCCCCGCTCCTCAATGATCCTTCTCCCATAGACCTCTTGACTAACCACCACCACACAGAAGAGCAGCCCCGCTGTATTAAACCTAAGGCGTACAGACTAGTGGTTAAGGCTTGGGCTGTGCCCGAAATACTCATCAGAAAGAATCTATGCACCCCTATGTTCATAGCATGCATTTACAATAGTTAAGATTTGGAAACAGCCTTAGTGCCCATCAGCAGATGAGTGGACAAAAATAGTGTGGTACATCTACACAATGAATACTACATGGCAATAAAAAAGAAAGAACTCTTACCATTTGCAACAGCATGGAGAGTTTTATGCTGAGTGAAATAAGCCAGTCAGAGAAAGGTAAGTACCACATGATCTCACTCATATGTGAAATCTAATGAACCAAATAAACTGATGATCAAAAATAGACCTAGAGACATAGAAGCATGAACAGACTGTTGAACCTCAGAGGAAAGGCAGGGGAGGGTAGGTGGGAAGAGATCAACCAATGAACTTGTATGCATATATGTATAACCCGTGGACACAGACAATGGAGGGGTGAGGTCCTGGGCGGGGGTGGGGGCGGGGACAGAGAGGGCCAAAAGAGGTAAATGGGGGGAAAAGAAGGACCTATGTAATACTTTCAACAATAAAGATTTTTTTTAAAAGGCTTGTGCTGTGGTGTTACACTGTCTGAGTCTGCATTTGCCATTTGTTCACTGTGTGACTTGGGGCAAGTTTCTTAATCTGCCTGTGCCTCTGTCTTCTCAGCTAATAAATACCAACCGTCACAGGGTTGTTGAGAGGCTTACATAAGCTGAGACATGTAAAGCATTTAGAATAATATCTGCCATGTATTAGTGGTCAGAAAATGTTAGCCATAGATGCATCAAATAGCCATCTGCACGCAACAGACGGTCCCAGGGATGGTGGGGGAGAAGAATGAAAGATCATCCAAGGGAGAAGGGACCTTAGAGGTCATATTACTGATGATGGCACAGAGAGGACCATAGTGGTTCAATGTCATGCCTGAGGTCACACAGGTGGTCAGCAGCAGCACCAGGGCCAGACTCGGGTTCACTCTGACAGAAGCCCTGGAGGAAGAGAAAGCAAGAGATCTCCAAACTGACTCTCTACTTAGGTGCATATTACAAGTCTTACCTACTTCAATAACTGTACATTATAAAAGGATACATATTAACATGTGAATAGACAATCCTGTCAGTGGGAGGAGAAAGAGCTATTCTGCACACAGTGTGTGTATATGGGACGAGGGGAGAGGTGTAACAACAATCCATGTCAGCCCTAACCGGTTTGGCTCAGTGGATAGAGCGTCAGCCTGCGGACTGAAGGGTCCCAGGTTTGATTCCGGTCAGGGGCATGTACCTTGGTTGCAGGCACATCCCCGGTAGGGAGTGTGCAGGAGGCAACTGGTCGATGTTTCTCTCTCATCCATGTTTCTAACTCTCTATCCCTCTCCCTTCCTCTCTGTAAAAAAAAATCAATAAAATATACATATTTAAAAACAAAACAAAACAACAACAATCCATGTCAAAGACTTCAGAACGTGCCCAGTTTCTGAGAAGTCGCCCTTGTAATAGCCCAGAAGGCCAGACCACTTCAGCAGAGCTCCAAGACAGCCACTACAGAGTGAGTCCAAAAAGTGGGGTCCAGACTCACTGGTCCATCCTGCCCCATTGCCTGCAGGCCCTGAAGGCAGGTCACAGAAGCAAAAGAGCAGATAGGAAGGGTATGCTAGGCAAAAGGTAGAGACCAGACTCCAGAGATGGATCATTCCAGAAATACTTCCACTTTTGCCAGTGCAGCTTGCCATCCCCCACCCATCTACCTCCCAAGCCTGTCCTTCCCCATCAGGTTCCCCATGCCATCCTCCCCCTCTCCCACGTTCCAACCCTGCCTCTCACTAACCCCTCAGATGGTCCTGCATTTCAATTCAGTCCTCACACAGAGCCACACCTTCCAGCCTCCGTGCTCCGCCCAGGCTTCCTCTTCCTCCTAAACTGCTTGCCCCCTGCTCTTGTTCTATGATCCCTTTCCTCTCCATTGAAACCGTCGGGCAAAATTTTCCCCCAGAAATGCCAACCTTTCCATGAAGCCATCCTATAAGAAGAAGTCATCTTTCCATCCTCTGCACTCCCAGACCTTTCTAGATCTTTCTAAAACACGGATAAATTCTACCTCACTCCCCTCTCAAGACTCTCCTTTACAGCCTTCTACAGTGCATTGCTGACAGGTGGTCAGCACTACTAGTTGCCAGCACAGAGGTCAGAATGGTGGCTGGGAAAACTGGTGTGCAGCAGGGGGAGCTGGGAAGGAAGGCAATAAAGAGTGACTACAAAGCAAAGACTTACTACGTGCCAGAACTGTTCTAAGTATTTAACATACCTTAACTCAGTCCTCAAGACAACCCCATGAGGTAGGTGCTACTATCTCCACATCACAGAGGCAGAAACTAAGGCACAGATGGGCTGACTAACTTGCCCAAAGTCAAACAGTGGGGTTGTGAATTGAACCAAGCCAGCTGTCTTTTTATATTGTTTCTCTGCAGCACTGTTCCTTCTAACCCTGCATCCCTGGAAACCACTTCAACTGTTCCACCCAGTGTATGCATTGCCCTTTTGAATCAAAAACATGCTCTGCAACTTGCAATTATGACACCAAATTCCCACAATTTTTTTTTTTTAAGCCAGAAATGAAAGATCAATTCTGGTCAGATCTGCCATGATAGTAAATAATATATGACAAGGTCTCAAATCCAAAACATTGTTTAAACAGAGAGATTCATAGATGTTTCTAATGGAATGGGCCGCAGACCACTTACCTAGCTCAATATTTGCCATCATTTTCATCCTGAAATATATACCAGAACAGTCTGCAAGCATACACATCTAATGATCCTTCTGTATATTATTTTGATAGAATTAAAGGATTAATATACAAATATAGCATAACTAAATTTATATTCACTGATAAACACAGTTGTCTGTCATATGTTTAAGATTTTTTTTTTTAATCATAAAGGAATTCGGACCTCCCAGTATGGGTAGGAGAATATAGAAAAGATACATTTCAGTTACAATTACATCCAAATGTAAGTGAAATAGCAAATTACCTGTATAACTGAGGTTTTAAAATAATCTAATATTGAACATCCCATTAATGAAGCAAAAGTTTTGTTAATTCTGAATAAGCCAGATAATTTTCTCAATCTTCTATCAAGACAGTCAGAGAGAGGAGGATGTATAAAGACTTCGGCTTTACAAATGTATAGTCTGTTTTCACAGAAAGAAAGTAGAAAAATAAATTTATCCGGTAGGTTCAACTCTTGAAGTTAGGAGAGATTTACAACAGGATACCAATTTCATGTCTGTTCCCAGGAAATGTAAAAATAGCATACAGATGACCAAAAAGTTAAATTAAATAAAAATCTCAGCAAAGTAGAAGAAAAGGAAGCCAGGGCTCTCTGCAGTTTGTAGCAGCGAGCGATATTTTTTTCTTTCCCCTGATGAAGAGACTGGTGAGAACAGCAGAAAGACTCAGAATAGAGATCACAGCGGGAGAAATAAGATATCCAGCGCGTATCCAAAACTTACCCAACGCGGTCTGTTTACTCAACACTTTATTTTTCCCACTTTGCCCGTGTAAATCAGACAGCGGCTAGGCTTTTGTCGTTGCTCTTTCTGTCCTTTTGATGGCAGAGCCCCATGAAAATTGCCCTATGTGTTGGATGGGATCTGGCCCCGTCTCGCTTTAGAGGGGGGGTAAAGTTTTACACTGGGATCCTTGGTTGCTTCTTTGGGGAAAATGACTAAATAATAAGTGGCCAGAAGGAGAGGACGTGGGAGACGTGCTCAGCTGACGCTGGGCCCCCGCAACGGGGCTGCCCAGTGCCTCAGCGCAGCTGTCCAGATGTGCCTCATCTGGTTCCCTCGCCCGGCACGAATCTCAGCCGCCGCGGCTACCCCAAGCTCCAGCTCATTGGTAGCCGCGGTTCCTCAGCTGTCGCCTATTGGCCGGTCGGCCCGCCATTCCGGCAGGCCCGGGGCCCGCCTCCGCCCGCCGGGCCAGCTCCTTCCATCCTCTTAAGGAACCTGGAAGTGCTGCGCGGGCGCTGATGTGGCACTCGGCGGCGGCTGGCGAACCCGAGAGGGGCCCGGGGCTGAGGTGTGGCTCCTCCGCACGCAGGCCCCGGTTATGCCCATTCTTTCAGGCAGTTAGACTGGTTTAAACAGGACGATTTCCATCTATTCTTGGGGTGACATTAAGGCGCGCCCCCGCGCTCGCTGAAGTCCCCTGCATTTCCAAGTGCACGGGACTGGGGCTCCCGGATGCCCACGCGCCCAAAGGGCTTCAGGTCAGGTCAGAACTTCATTCTCTCCGCTTTCTACGGGGAGCAAATTATAAAGTCCAAGAGCCTGTCCCTTGAGGATAGCGTTCTTTTTGTTGGCGGAAAAGCCCTAATGAATCCTTTGAAGTCCTTATTAGCCAGGAGGTGGTGGTTATCTGTGGAGAGAAGGCCAGGGTTGGTGTGGTGTTTTTGTTGTTGGATGGTGGAAATGAGAAATGTTGCTTGGTGCTATGAGAAATTAGACAGGACTACCCCCTAACAATGCTTTGATCCTGGGGAAATCATGGAAGGGTTAACTGGTTGGTTGGTTGGTTGGTTGGTTGATTAATTGGTGGGGGTTGGGGGAGGTTGAGATTTGCAAATCCATTGTCATTATAACTTAAAGATGTTGACAGAAATGTGACCTCATTGAAATATTAAGATGGCAAGAGCCACACTTATGAGGCCACACACATTAAAAGGTGCCAGCTTGGCCCACATTATCATATTTAATTCTTAACAACCACCTTATAAGTAACTATTATAATTATCTTCATTTTCAGATAAAGGCTACCACGATGCAGAGAAGCCTGTCTCAGCATATTACCAATAGATGTTTGCAGCACTGTACCATGGATGCATAAACTTATATGCCATTTGCCAGGAGTGGGTGGGTCAGAATTTTTTGTGAGTGCCTCTACCTTCTTATGCTCAAAGCTTTCACCACATAGATGATGTCCTCTTGGTTGGTATATTTGTTACCTATTGCTATCTATGTAACAGATCACCACAAATTTATTATTGCACAGTTTCTGAGGGTCAGGAGTCCAGGCATGGCTTAACTGGACTCTGCTCAGGGTCTCACAAGGCTGCAATCAAGGTGTTGTCCAGGCTGCATTCTCATCTGGAGGCTTGATTGGGGAAGAATCTGCTTCCAAGCTCTCTCAGGTTGCTGTCTTGATTCATTTCTTTGCTGCTGTAGGGCCGAGTCCCCAGATGCTTTCCGGATGTCAGCTAGCAGCTACCCTTACCCCCTAGAGTTTACTCTTAGCTCCTGCACTTCCTAAAAGCCAGGCAGTAGAGATCATGGGGGGCTACCTTAGTGTATGTTTGCCACAGTGGGCTAGTCAGACACTTCAGTCTGGATCACCCTGATTGCAATGTTATTACATCTCTACAAGCTCTCCAAAAATTCAGGACCCTGCTTAACAAGTAAACTGGGAAACCATAAGTGGATTCACAACACTCAATCCCTCTGGAAGCCAAGAAAACCCACAAAGAAGGGTTGGCCCTTAAAATCAATCAAAAGTTTGACTTTCTGAAACATTTATAATCTGACAAGAGTGCAACTTTTATTACAAAAGCTACTCAATACTGGAACGGTAGTCAAGGTACTAGTATATGACCAACCTTCCATGACCAGTCTACTAAAGAAAGATTTCTGGGGATTTCAGCCTACAAGAAGATAGACTTTACATAACTTTCCCGATTTATCCTGTTGGTTAAATAAAGAGCCTAACTTTATATATATATAAACAAACATAAGAAGAGGAAGATGACATACCGGCTAGGGATCTAGGGACCCAAAGAATGACATGATGGTGAGTTCTCTGGGTTTTCTTTTTATTTCATTAACCCAGACTTGGAACCCAACAAAAGCTTATTCTCTCTAGCCATAAGGACCAGGGGAGGGGAGCCTAAAACAATAATACCAACTTTAGAGAGTAAAGGCTCTACTCTAGCCAAACACCCCAGAAAAAACTGTGGCTCAGCCCACACCCACACAGCAAAGGCCAAGTGGAGAGTCTAGACTCCACTCTCACAAAGCTATAACAAAGTGAAAACAAAGATCTGTGTTTTGAAAAGATCAATATAATTGGCAAACCACTAGCATGATTGACAAAGAAATAAAGAGAGAAGACACAAATTACCAATGTCAAGAATTAAACAGACCTTGCAGGCTTCAAAAAGAAAATAAGAAAACAACTCAACACACATATATATAATTTAAATGAAATGGACCAATTCCTTGAAAAACACAAATTACTACAAGTCATTCAATATGAAATCAATATTTTGAATATCCCTGTAACTCTTAAGGAAATTTAATTCATTCTTTAAATACTCCCATACTTTCCAAAATATATAAAGAACTTATAAAATTCAACACCAAGAAGACAAATAACCCAATTAAAAACTGGGCAAAGGATCTGAATAGACACTTCTCCAAAGAGGACATGTAGATAACCAATACACATATGAAAAATGCTCAATGTCACTAATCACCAAAGAGATGCAAATTAAAACTACAATGAGGTGTCACCTGTCAGAATGGCCATCATCAATAAATCAATAAACAACAAGTGCTGGCAAGGATGTGGAGAAAAGGGAACCCTCATATACTGCTAGTGGAAATGCAGATTAGTGTAACCACTGTGGAAAGCAGTATGGCATTTCCTCAAAAAAATTAAAAATGGAGCTACCTTTTGACACAGCAATTCCACTTCTGGGAATATATCTTAAGAAACTTGAAACATAATTCAAAAGAATATGTGCATATCTATATATATAAAAGCCTAAGCAACCAAACGACCGAATGACCGAACAACCGGTCGACTGGTCACTATGACACACACTGACCACCAGGGGGCAGAAACTCAATGCAGAAGCTTCCCCCTGGTCATCAGTGTGTTCCCATTGAGTGCTGCTCAACTGACCAACCCATCTGGCAGCCCACCAGCCCGGCGGCAGCCACTCACTCCCTCAGTAGTCCTGCAGGTCCAATCTCTGGAGAATGGGCCAGGCACCAATGGACCAGCACCGCTGGCAAGATTCCAACAGCACCACTGGCCTCCTGGAAGTCAGCCTCGGGCACCTAGGGTGCTTCCCCTCCTTAGAATATAGTCAAACACTGCTGCCATTAAATATTTTACCCTTCATTCTCCCTGCATGATCTACAATAATAATCTGCTTCATGTCGATATTTACTGCTGTGTTGCAGACAATTACCTGAAAGAGAAGTTGGGGTGCTTCAGTGGGCTGGAAAAAGTTAGATAAATCAGAAAGCAGATCTAATTAAGCAAGTTTATTCTATATATATACTAGAGGCCCAATGCACAAAATTTGTGCAAGAGTAGGCCTTCCTTACCCCGGCTGCCAGCACCAGCTTCCCTCTGGCACCCAGGACCCAGGCTTCCCTCCAGCACCCCAGACCCATGCTTCCTGGCAGCCCCAGCTTCATCCAGAAGGACGTCTGGTCTAATTAGCATATTATGCTTTTATTATTCTAGATAAAAGGCTAAATTGACTCATGCATGCTCAATATATATAAAGCTCTCTCTGGCGCCAATCACATGCATGTGTTTTGATCTGTCATTGTCAATCGTGAATTTGGTTGACACTTCTATTATAGAGAAAGGGTGAATAGCTGTATTAAAATATTTCTTCTAATTAATTTCCTTTCAATGTGCACAAATCTGTGTACCAGGCCACTAGTAAATATATGACACATAGGCATGGACAACAGTATGGTGATAGCAGAGGGAAAGGAGTGAGGAGAAGTGGAAGTGGGCAAAGGGGGAATAAATGAAATGAAAAGAGACTTGACTTTGGTGGTGAACACATAACATAGTGTGCAGATGATGTTTTGTTGAGTTGCACACTTGAAACCTGTATGGTTTTATCAGCCAAATAAATTTAATAAAATAAAAAATAAAGAAAATTAAAATAAATAAATAAATGCTCCCATACTTTAAATACAAAATCTCTAGGCCCAAATGGGTTTTACTGGAGAACTCTACCAAACGTTCAAAGAAGAATTAACACCAATTCTATATAATCTCTTCCAGAAAATAAAAGAAGAGAGAATACTTACAATTCACTTTGTAAAGCCACTGTTACTCTGATATACAAACAAACACATCATAGAGAAAGAAAACTACACACCAATACCCCTCCTGAATATGGCACTAAAATCCTTAACAAAATATTAGCAAATGGAATTCAGCAATACATAAAAATAATTAGACACCATGACCAAGTGTGTAGAACAAGCATTTGACAAAAGTTGTACTTTAATATCACAACTTAACCTTTCCAAACTCTGAGAAAAATTTTAAAACATTTGCAAATTTGAGTTTTAAATAGCCTCCCCCAGGCAGCATGCCTCAGTGGTTGAGTGTCGACCTATGAACCAGGAGGTCACCCTTGGATTCCCGGTCAGGGCACATGTCCGGGTTGTGGACACGATCCCCAGTGAGGGGCATGCAGGAGGCAGCTGCACCCTGTTTCTCCCATCATTGATGTTTCTATCTCTCTCTCTCTCTCCCTTCCTCTATGAAATCAATAAAAATAAAAAACAAATGGCCTCTTGTTTTCACTTACATTTTTATTACTATGGATGCTATATTTTAAACAAAAAGTTGACAAACTAGCGAGTTTCAAGTGAAGGCATTCAGGGTGATGGGCTGTGGAACTCGGGTTCTGTGAGCAATGGTGGACGGCACAGAGCATTCCCCTGAGGTTCCCGCAGGGACAATAGAGGAAGAGAAAGGCGTGAGTGCTCTCCTCTAGAACTGTAGTGACATCATTCAGGAGAGGAAGCTATGCTGTAAGGTACTCCTGGCAAAGAAAAAGACCACATTCCACATGGATAGAGCCCTTACAAAAGGGAGATTGCAGCTCAGGATGAGAAAGGGCCTTTGTGTGTGTGTGTGTGTGTGTGTGTGTGTGTGTGTGTGTGTGTGTGTGGTGGTAGGAGAAGGAGAGCAGGGTAACAACAGCGTCAACTATGAGAGCTTCAGCGCAGTGAAAGAGACTGCCTTCTAGCCCTGGCAGTCATCAAGCAAAGCTGCAGAGGGAGTTCACTGCAGAGGGAGTTCCTGCCTCAAGTAGGAATTGGAATGAGACAGTCTTGGACCAGATGATCTTCCCCACCCCCCCAGTTTTATTGAGATACTAGAGGCCCAGTGCATGGATCCATGCACTGGTGGGGTCCCTTGGCCTGGCCTGCGCCCTCTTGCACTCTGGGAACCCTCGGGGGATGTCAGACTGCCTGTTTCAGCCCGATCCCCACAGGCAAGGTTGAGGAACCCCACCATTGCACAAATCCGTGCACTGGGCCTCTAGTATGCATATAAGATCTTTAGTTAATCTCTTCCCACCCTCACCCCCCTTCTTTCTGAGGTTCATCAGTCTGTTCCATGTTTCCATGCCTGTGCATTAAGTGCCTGCCCCCTGGTGGTCAGTGAGCGTCATAGCTACCAGTAGAACCGTCACTTAGGCTTTTATATCCTATACTAGAGGCCCAGTGCATGAGATTCATGCACTCGGGAGGGTCCCTCAGCCCAACCTGCGCCCTCTCACAGTCCAGGAGCCCTAGGGGGATGTCCAACTGATGGCTTAGGCCCGTTCTCCATAGGAGCGGGCCTAAGCCATCAGTCGGACATCCTTAGTGCTGTGGTGGAGGCAGGAGAGGCTCCCACCACTGCCTCTGTGCTCGCCAGCTGTGAGTCCGGCTTCTGGCTGAGCAGCGCTTCCCCTATAGGAGCGCACTGACCACCAGGAGGCAGCTCTTGCGTTGAGTGTCTGCCCCCTGGTGGTCAGTGAACATCATAGTGACCAGTCATTCCACCATTCGGTCTATTTGCATATTAGCCTTTTATTATATAGGACTAGTAGCCCAGTGCACGAAATTCATGCATGGAGGGGGGCTTCCCTCAGCCAAGCCTGCACCCTCTCCAATCGGAGACCCCTTGGGGGATGTCTGTGGCAGTTAGACATCCCTCTCACAATCTGGGACCACTGGCTCCTAACCGCTCACCTGCCTGCCTGCCTGATTGTCCCTAACTGCCTCTGCCTGCCTGCCTGATTGCCCCTAACCTGCCTCTGCCTGCCTGCCTGATCGCCCCTAACCTCTCTTCCTACCTGCTTGATTGCCGCTAAGTGCCTCTGCCTGCCTGCCTGATCACCCCCAACTGCCCTCTCCTGCTGGCCTTGTTGCCCCCAACGGCCCTCCCCTGCCAGCCCAATCTCACCCCTAACTGCCCTGCCAGCCTGATTGCCCCTAACTGCCTCTGCCTGCCTGGTCGCCCCTAACTGCCCTCCCCTGCTGGCCTAATCTCACCCCCAATGGCCCTCCCCTGCTGGCCTGATCTTCCCCCCAACTGCCCTCTCCTGCCAGCCTGGTTGCTCCCAACTGCTCTCCCCTGCTGGCCTGATCTTGCCCCCAATGGCCCTCCCCTGCCAGGCTGATCTTGCCCCTAACTGCTCTCCCCTGCCGGCCTGATCACCCCTAACTGCCTCTGCCTTCCTCGTTGCCCCCAATGACCCTCCCCTGCCAGCCTGGTTGCCCCCAACGGCCCTCCCCTGCCAGCCTGATCTCATCCCCAACTGCTCTCCCCTGCCGGCCTGATCGCCCCTAACTGCCTCTACCTGCCTAATCGCCCCCAACTGCCCTCTCCTGCCAGCCAATTTGGTTCTGATTGGTTGGTTTCTATGCCAGTCAGTGTCAAAAGCTCCGCCTCCTAGGCAGCCATTGGCTCCTTACAAAGACAGTTTTGGTTCTGATTGGTCGGTTTCTATGCCAGTCAGTGTCTCTGGGCCAATCTCCTGGCCTGATCAGAGAGGCAGGTCTGATCAGCAGCCCCTGCAGAGGCCCAGAGAGAAACAGAGGTGCAGCTGCTTGCGAAGCCCAAAGAAAAAGAGAAAGGCAATGGCTGATCAACAGCTGCCATGGAGACTGCGGATCAGACCCTACCTCTCTCTTTGGGCCTTTCTCTGGGCCTGATCTGCAGCCCCTTCGGCAGTCAGTGCTGGGTCACCGCATCCACACCAGCAACAGTCAGTGTTGGGTAGCCACAGCAACCCAGCACTGACTGCAGATCTGACTTCAGGTGTTCGGTCGAGCCTTTGGTCAATCATTACAGACCCTGGGTTTTTATATATTAGGATAATAAAGAGCTAATATTCAAATGGTCGTCACACCCTCATGCCATCATGCCATAATGGCTCAGACACTCAACACTGGGGAGAGAGGAATGGGGATCAGCCAGGCACAAATGAGCTCATGAGAGAGGAATGGGGACCAACCAGGCTGTGGCCCGGGAGAGGGACAAGCCGCCCGCCCCGTGGTCCTGGGCGCCTGTGGCTGCAGCTGGCCTGAGTGAAGCTGGCCAGGGTCCTGGGTGCCTGCGGCCGGCCAGAGGGAGGGAAGCCCAGGTTCTGGGTGCCTGTGACCGGCTGGAGGAGGGAATCCTGGGTCCCGGGTTTGGGGCGAGGGAGAGGCAGTTAGGGTCAATCAGGCCAGCAGAGGAGCAGTTAGGAGCGATCAGGCAGGCAAGCAGAGGTGTTAGGGGCAATCAGGCAGACAGGCAGGTGAGTGGTTAGGAGCCAGCAGTCCCAGATTGAGAGAGGCAGTTGGACATCCCCCAAGGGATCTCAGATTGGAGAGGGTGCAGGCCAAGATGAGGGACTACCCCTCCAGTGCACGAATTTCATGCACTGGGCCTCTAATATGTAGATAATTGCCATGCACCATTGTATAGGTTTCAGGTGTACAGCATAAAGGTTTCACTTACATATGTTGTGAAGTGATTACCACAATAAATTTAGTTAACATCCATCATCTCAGATAGACACAATAAAAAGAAATTTAAAAAATAGAGAGAAAAATGTGTGTTTTTTTCCCTTGTAAGGAGAACTCAAATTTGCTCTCTTAATAGTTTTTATGTATATCACACATGAGTGTTAACTATCATCATCATGTGCACACCACATCCCTAGTACTTTTTATCAGATGATCTTTAAAAAAGTCCTGTGCTCTGTTTCTCTCATTCCCCCTCCTTACCATCTTTTGTTTTGTGTTTTTTCTATTGGCTCCTGCACTTCCCGGAAATGGTGACTTGTCATTATCTTACTATGTTTGCAAATTGAGGGGTGAGAAGTAAAGCCACTTGTTTATGAGAACATAGTGAGCAGCCTTTAAACACATGAACTAATCACAGGTGGTAGATGTATTTCAGAGATGAGAAAAGAGATTCCTGGGAAAGTACTTGGTTGGCTCCTTAATCATGTTAAAATGGTTCACGGCCAGTATATTATCATTACCCTTTAATTGACGGCTAACCAGTGCCCATCCCAAATGGAAAATCTAAACAAATAGACACAATAGTTATTATAAAGTTTGCAATTGTTTGTACTTATCCCTCCACCAAAACACTTGAAGGCAATTTACACAATAGCAGTGAAAACATGAGCTCTGAAGGAAGATGTGTTGAGCACAGAAGACTGAGGAGGGAGAAAACAGGGAGGAGGTCAGAAGAGTGTGAAACAATGTCTTCTTTAAAGTTTGAAAACCAGTTAGATGGGTGTTTGATGTCATGCTAAGAGGTTTTGATTTAATTCTGTAAATGATAGGAAACCTGCCAAGGTCTTCAAGCTAGACAGTGACACAGTGTGTTTTTTTAACAAGTTATCTCTGAGCCAGTGATGTGTAAATTTTTGTTGGCTATCTCTTTCCTCCCTGGAATGTGAGTCCCTGGACAACAGGAGTTCTCATCAGCCTTGCTCACTGCAATATCCCCAGCACAGTGCAGGCAGTCAAACATCTTTGTTGAATGAACAACTGGATGTTGGCAATTAGTCATCAAGGGAGAGACTCTGAGCCAAGGCGAGGTGTGGCTACCTCTGGTTTAAGCCACTCAAGAGCTGCTGGGCACACAAGCACGCATGAGCTGGGGCTAAAAGGGCTGGGTAAGATGGAAAGGCTTCTCCGTTCACTATTGTTTTTGGTTTGTTTGCTTATTTTTTCATTGAGATATACTTGACATATAACATTATAATTGACATATAACATTATATTTGTTTCAGGTGTCCAACATAACGATTCAATATTTGTATATATTGTGAAATGATTACCACAGTAAGTCTCCCATCACCATATATGGTTTAAAGAAACTTTTTTCCTGTGATGAGAACTTTTAAGACCTATTCCCCTAGCAACTATCAAACATGCAGTATAGCATTATTAATTATGGTCACCATGCAGTACACTATATCCCCCGGACTTACTTATTTTATAACTGGAAGTTTGTACCTTTTGATCCCCTTCACCCATTTTTCCCTTCCCCACCCCCCACACACACACACACACACACACACACACACACACACACACACACACCTGCTGTTGGCAACCACCAATCTGTTATCTGCATTCATGAGCTTTTTTTTTTTTTAAGATTCCACACATAAGTGAGATTATACAGTATTTGTCTTTTCCTAGCTGACTCATTTCACTTAGTATAATGCCCTCAAGATTCATCTGAGGTGTCACAAATGGCAAGATCTCATTCTTTTTTATGATTGAACTAGAGGCCCGGTACACAAAATTTGTGCATGGGGATGTGTGTCCCTCAGCCCAGCCTGCACCCTCTCCAATCTGGGACCCCTCGAGGGATGACCCCGATAGGATTGGGCCTAAACGGGCAGTCAGACATCCCTCTCACAATCCAGGACTGCTGGCTCCCAACTCTTCACCTGCCTGCCTTCCTGATTGCCCCTAACCGCTTCTGCCTGCCAGCCTGATCACCCCCTAACCACTCCCCTGCCAGCCTGATTGATGCCTAACTGCTCCCCTGCCAACCTGTTTGCCCCTAACTGTCCTCCCTGCAGGCCTGGTCCCCCCCAACTGCTCTCCCCTGCAGGCCTGGGTCCCCCCCAACTGCCCTTCCCTGCAGACCCATTTGCCCCCAACTTCCCTCCTCTGCTGGCCTGGTCACCCCTAACTGCCCTCCCTTGCAGGCCTGATCACCTCCAACTGCCCTCCCTTGCAGGCCTGATCTCCCCCAACTGCCCTCCCCTGCTGGCCATCTTGTGCCAGCCATCTTGTGTCCACATGGGGGCAGTCATCTTTGACCACATGGGGGCAGCCATCTAGTGTGTTGGAGTGATGGTCAATTTGCACATTACTCTTTTATTAGATAGGATAGAGGCCTGGTGCATGGGTGGGGGCCAGCTGGTTTGCACTGAAGGGTGTCCCAGATCAGGGTGGGGTTCTCTTGGGGCATGGGGAGGCCTGGGCGAGGGGCCCATGGTGGTTTGCAGGCCGGCCACACTCCCCAGTGACCCAAGCAGAGGCCCTGGTATCTGGGATTTATTTATCTTCTATAATTGAAACTTTGTAGCCTTGAGTGGAGCCAAGCCTCCTGCTTGCTCTGTGGTCAGCCGCAGCCATTTTTTTTTTTTTTTTTTTTTTTTTTTTTTGCGGTTTTTCACCTATTTTATTTTTTTTTTATTATTATTTTTTTTTAATGAATCTTTATTGTTCAGATTACAATTGTTTCTCCTTTTTCCCCCACATATCTCCCCACCACCCAGTTCCTACCCCCCCTCTTCCCTTTCCTCCCCCCCCCCCCCGCTGTCCTTCTCCATAGGTGTATGATTTTTGTCCAGTCTCTTCCCCTACTCCCCACACAGACACCCCTTTCCCCCTGAGAATTATCAATCCACTCCCATTCTATGCCTGATTCTATTAAGTTCACCAGTTTATTCTGTTCCTCAGATTTTTAATTCACTTGACTTTTAGATTCACTTGTTGATTGATATGTATTTGTTGTTCATAATTTTTATCTTTCTTCTTCTTTTTCCTCTTTTTAAAGAATACCTTTCAGCATTTCATATAATGCTGGTTTGGTGGTGATGAACTCCTTTAGCTTTTTCTTATCTGTGAAGCTCTTTATCTGCCCTTCAATTCTGAATGATAACTTTGCTGGGTAGAGTAGTCTTGGTTGTAGGTTCCTGCTATTCATCACTTTGAATATTTCTTGCCACTCCCGTCTGGCCTGCATGGTTTCTGTTGAGAAATTAGCTGATAATCGTATGGGAGCTCCCTTGTAGGTAACTAACTGTTTTTCTCTTGCTGCTTGTAAGATTCTCTCTTTGTCTTTTGCTCTTGGCATTTTAATTATGATGTGTCTTGGTGTGATCCTCTTTGGATTCCTTTTGTTTGGGGTTCTGTGTGCTTCCTGGACTTGTAAGTCTATTTCTTTCATCAGGTGGGGGAAGTTTTCGTTCATTATTTCTTCAAATAGGTTTTCAGCATCTTGCTCTCTCTCTTCTTCTGGTACCCCCATAATTCTTATGTTGGTTCGCTTGAAGTTGTCCCAGAGGCTTCTTACACTATCTTCAACTTTCTGAATTCTCTTCTCTTCATGCTTCTCTGGAAGAGTGTCCTTGGCCTCTTTGTATTCCAAATCTTTGAGTTGATTCTTGCAATCCTCTAGACTGCTTTTGGGTCTCTGTATAATATTTTTTATCTCAGTCAGTGTATGTTTAATTTCTAGTTGGTCCTCATTGAATTTATCGGCCTTTTCAGGAAGAGTGTCCTTGGCCTCTTTGTATTTCAAATCTTTGAGTTGATTCTTGCAATCCTCTAGTCTGCTTTTGGGTCTCTGTATAATATTTTTTATCTCAGTCAGTGTATGTTTAATTTCTAATTGGTCCTCATTGAATTTATCGGCCTTTTCCATGAAATTCTTGAAAAACCTTATAACCGTGGTTTTGAACTCTATGTCCAGTCGCTTGTTCTCCTCCATTTCTTTGGTTTGTGATCTGTTTCCTTGCCTTCTCATATTCTCTTCTTCCCTGAGTTGGTAGGGTAGCTTTGTGTACTAGGTGTCCTATTGGTTCAACGGGTCAGCCTCCCAGTTACTTGAGGTGGACACTCTTGGTGTACCCTTGTGTACTGTGTGTCCCCCAGCAGGAGCTACAGCAAGGGCTAGTTTTCTCCTCCTTTGCTTGGGTGGTTTTGGAGCAGTCTAATTGGAGCTGCAGTTGGTTAAGCTGCTCCAGAACAGGCCATTTATATGCAAAAGCCGCTGTGTGGAGCCTGGGCGGGTTTGTAGAATGTGCGGGGCGAGGCCTCAGGGTGGGGCCTCAGGGCGGGGCGGGGTCTCAGGGCGTCACTAGGCTGGGGCGTGGC
The DNA here is from genome assembly GCF_027574615.1 of Eptesicus fuscus. Classification (NCBI taxonomy): domain Eukaryota; kingdom Metazoa; phylum Chordata; class Mammalia; order Chiroptera; family Vespertilionidae; genus Eptesicus; species Eptesicus fuscus. The sequence goes on along the minus strand of NC_072475.1, from coordinate 80,823,764 downwards.
CAACGGCGATGGTTGCTGTCAGCCTTCTCTGCCTTTCCACGTTTCCAAGTCCCTGCGCCCCGCGCTCCAGCGCAGTAAACAATGATTGCTGGGCGCACCTCTCAGCTTTTCAGCATTTGTGCTCCTTTCTCTTCTTAGTTGTAAATCTTCCACTCAGCCAGCTTTCCCGTGGTTCTGGGTGGTAGACGTTTTTGTCTTTTAGTTGTATTTTTGAAATTGTTGTGTGAGGCAGCAGATTAGTTGTTTAACTATGCCGCCATCTTGGTTCCTCCTCTAGCCGCAGCCATTTTTGTTGGGATTTATTTATCTTCTATAATTGAAACTTTGTAGCCTTGAGTGGAGACCAAGGCAGGCCAGGGCTGCGGGAGCTTGGCTTCCTCCATTGCCGGGGGCAACTCAAGCCTCCTGTTCTCTCCATTTCCGTGGCTGCCACCATTTTTGTTGGGATTTATCTATCTTCTATAATTGAAACTTTGTAGCCTTAAGTGGAGGCCTGGACCAGCCAGGGTGTGTGGAAAGCTTGGCTTCCTCCATTGCTGGGGAAACCCAAGCCTCCTGCTCATTCTGTGGCCGTAGCCATTTTGGTTGGGTTAATTTGCATACTCGCTCCTGATTGGCTGGTGGGCGTGGCTTGTGGGTATAGCAGAGTGGTGGTTAATTTGCATATTACTCTTTTATTAGATAGGATAATATTCCTTTGTGTGTAGATACCACATCTTTTTATTCATTCATTCACTGATGGACACTTTGGCTATTGTCAATGATGCTGCAGTGAACATGGGGATGCACATATGTTTTCAAGTCAGTGTTTCATTTCCTTTAGATAAATACCCATAAGTATTTCTGGATCATACGGCAACTCTATTTTTAATTTTTTAATGTTTTTTTTATTGATTCTAAAGAGAGAAAGAAAGGGAGAGGGAGAGAGAGAGGAACATTGATGAGAGAGCAATATCAATTGGCTGCCTCCTGCACAACCCCTATGGGGAATCAAGTTCACAACCAGGGCATATGTCCTGACCAGGAATCAAACCAGTAACTTCCTGGTTCATGGTCGTCGTTCAACCACTGAGCTACCCTGGCCAGGCTATTTTTAATTTTTTGAGGAACCCCATACTGTTTCCATAGTGGTGGCACCAAGTTACATTTCCCCAAACTGTACACATGGGTTCCCATGTATTGTTTTCTTTCTCACATCTCCATATGTGCAGAAGGGGAAGAACTGTGCTCAGCCAATTAAAAACTACAGCAGGAATTAACCAAAACAGAATTATATAATCCAAGGTTAGAATAGAATGTAAAGCCCAGCTGTGTGCTCAGTGGTTGAGCATCTGCCCATGCACCAAGAGGTCATCTTTAGATTCTCAGTCAGGGCACGGGTCTGGGTTTCAGGCCGGCCACACCCCCTGGCGACCCAAGCAGAGGCCCTGGTATCTGGGATTTATTTATCTTCTATAATTGAAACTTTGTAGCCTTGAGTGGAGCCTGTAGCCCAGTAAGGGGCGTGCAGGAGGCAGCCAATCAATGTTTCTATCTTTCTTTCTCTTCCTCTCTCTAAAATCAATAAAAATATTTTTTTAAAAAAAGAATAGAATGCTAAAGAATTCCAAAGTCATAGAAAATCAGAACGTATAATTCCTCCCTCCCCCAGTTTAAAATTTCCCATTGTGCAAATGTAAATAATCTAAACAGTATTCTGAGCACTCTTTCTTTTTTTGTGTCCCATGGAAATGGAGACAAGCTAGTGAGCCAGGACAAGCAGAATAGGAAAACTGAGACAGATAATTAAACAGCCAAGCTATTTCCAGCCATCTAGTAAATTCCAAAAGCCTATCTTCCCTAAACCAAGGACACTTAAAAAGTAAATGTTTTAGCCCGGCCAGTGTGGCTCAGTGATTGAGTGTCCACCTGTAAACCAGGAGATCATGGTTGATTCCCTGTCAGGGCACATGCCTGGGTTTCGTGCTTGATCCCCAGTAGGGGTGTGCAGGAGGCAGCCCATTGATAATTCTCTCTCATCATTGATGTTTCTATCACTCTCTCTGTTCCTCTCTGAAATCAATAAAAACATATGTATTTTTAAAAGAGTAAATGGCTTACACTTCTCCCCAGCCAGCGAGTAAATAGCTTAAATCACCCTACTCAGGGAGATAGAGAGCAAAAATCCAATCAGTGCCATTCGCCAATCACACGCAAGGACAGATGAAGTTAAGAGAATAAACCTCATGTTGGCACATCAGCACAAAACTGATTCATATTCTATTGAGATCCTCCCCTAAACTCCCAGCCTTTAAAAAACTTCAAAACTGAAGTTCCGGTGTGAGCTCTCCCTCCCAGAAGCACGTGGGCCTTTTCCTTCCCCTCTTCCTCCCCCACAGGCATGCATCTCTTAAACTCTAGGGACCCCCAAGAGGCTTGCAACCGGGGAGCAATGGGCAGCAGCAGCTCATCCGTGGCTAACCCCCTGAACCCGTCCCCACAGCCCCCTTTTCTCTGACTTCCCAGGGAGCCAAGGCAACCGAGTCTCAGCTCATTCCCCTGCCTAGGCTCCCTCAGCTGCTTTTTCTAACCTAGGCACTTTCTTGTTTCACTGTCCCAAGCTTTAATAAACTTACTCTCAAAACCACCTGGACTCTTTTTGTGAAATATTTCCTGCACAAAGTCAAGAACCCACACACTGCTGGCCAGCCCTAGGCAGACCCACTCAGGGCCAAGTCCCCTTTCTGGTAACAAAAATAACCAATCAGTCATTGTCCTTTGTGTATACTTTTTTTTTAAATTTACCTTTATTGTTGAAAATATTACAGATGTCGCTTTTTTTTCCCTCCATTGACTCCCTCCACCCCATACTCTCCCTTCAGGCCTTCTGGCGAGGATGTGGAGAAAAGGGAACCCTCGTGCACTGCTGGTGGGAATGCAGACTGGTGCAGCCACTGTGGAGAACAGCATTGAGTTTCCTCAAAAAATTTAAAATGGAACTGCCATTTGACCCAGTGATCCCACTTCTAGGAATATATCCTAAAAATCCCAAAACATCAATCAGAAAGAATATATGCACCCTTATGTTCATAGCAGCACTATTTACAATAGCTAAGATCAGACGTCAATAGATGAGTGGATAAAAAAAGCTGTGGTATATACATAATAGAATACTATGCAGCTGTAAAAACAGAAGGATCTCTTACTTACCCTTTGGGACAGCAGGGAGTGGCCTGGCGAGTATTATGCTAAATGAAATAAGCTTTGTGTCTACTTTTAAATACATTAATAAATCATAAGAATTACCCAACATCTAATACATTTATTCTAATCTCAGAGCTTGGATAGGAAATGCTGCATTTCTCTCCTTTCTGGTTGAAAGTAATAGTAATGATTTTGTCATTGGCCAGTCTTCTCTGTATCCAGCATTACCTGTCCAAATGTCAGCTCAACTCTGCCCCCTAGAGTAGAGAAATCAGAGTGTCTTGACCATAACTCAACTATATTAAGTGCATAATTCTGACACTGGGCTTTTCCAGAGGACTGCCACTTTCTACTTTATATGCTTCTACATTATTTCAAAGTGTGTCCGATATTGATTTTACAAGTTAAAAAATTTCCATTTTAAGGGGAAAAGATTATCTACAAATACAATTTTATTAGAAGTGTTGTTTTGTGATATAAAGAAGGTGATTCTCTCTCATCATCTATCTCCTCCCTTCCTCTCTGAAATCAATAAAAATATATTTTTAAAAAATATAAAAAAGAAGGTAATAAGCTGGCAACTTCATTTTCAGAAAGTCCCCCCTCCTCCATGTACTATGACCCTGAAAATATAGTGAAAATAGACTTCCTCCCAGTTTGAAAAAATATTATAAAATCCCTAATCATGATTTTTCCAGCTACTGCCATTCTTGAGTCCAGGGAGCAGAAAAACCTTCACAGGTGTCTTGGCTGGAGTAGGAGGTGGCAATTGTCTCAGCCAGCCAGCCACCGTGTGGAGGAAACTCCATCCAGTTGGCTCCTATTCCCATGGGTGGACCACCTCTCCCAGCCCTTTCTATAGGGGCCAGAGCCAATGAGCAGACCAACCCCAGAAACTTGGTTGGCAAGACAGAGAAGCTCTGAAGGAAACCTGGGGAGACAACTGCTTTCCCACAACTACAGCACAGCGCTGGCCTCGGTGGCAGGTCAGGCCCCATCCTCCCCCGCGCTGGTGGCAAATACCAGGCAAATGTCACCAGGTAAAGCTTACAGTTATCTTTCACGTGCGTAAAAAGTATAAAACTGTGTATAAAGGCTACAAAATGGATGAAGGTATAAGCAGCATGAAAATTGAAATAATTCGACTGTTTATGTCAAAGTTAGTTTGTGTCTTACCTAATCAATCAATTATAGTATTAGTTGTAAGTAGTTTGGGGAGATACTCTTCTTTACAACACAGACACTAGCTGCCCTTGGGCATTTGAAGATTCAAGACTGAGATGAAGACTACATCAGAAGAGTATTAGAGAATGCTAGGATCTTTTCCTTTATGGAAAAAAAAAATAGTGATAGAATATGGTGTCAATGTGCTAATTGACCTGGTTGCATAATCATTTCATGAAGTGTACATATGTCAAATCATTGTGTTGTACAATTTAAATACATACAATTTTATTTGTCCATTATACCTTAACAAAGTTGAAAAAATAAGTAAAACACATGCTCACCTCAGCAGCATGTATACTAAATCTGGAATAACACAGAAAATACTGACTGCTGAGAAAAAAATGACACAAATTCATGAGGTGTTCATTACTTTTTCAATAATTCATGGGATGTAATAGACAATATGGTGACTGTAGTTAACAATACTCTCAGTATATTTGAACGTTGCTAAGAGAGTAGATTGTAAAACTTCTCATCATAAGAAAAAAAATTGTAACTATGTGTGGTGATGGATGTTAGCCTTATTGTGGTAATCATTTCACAATTTCTACAAATATCGTATACACTTGAAACTAATATAGTGTTATGTCAATTATGTTTAAACTAGAGGCCCAGTGTACGGATTCATGCACATTGAAAGGAAATTAATTAGAAGAAATATTTTAGAGGCCGGGAAGGGACCTCGGGAGATTGGCCAGCCAGGGAGGGACCGGGGGAGGTTGGCTCCAGGGCATGTCTGGCTGATCTCGCCCAGGCCCAGTCCAGGGAGATCGGGGCCGGGGAGGGACCGAGGGAGGGCTCTAGGGTGTGTCTGGCCCGTCTCACCCAGTCCTGATCTGCCAGACCCCATCAGCAAGCTAACCTATCGGTCAGAGCGTCTGCCTCCTGGTGGTCACTGCGTGTCATAGTGACTCGTCAAACTGTCAGTCAGACACCTAGCATATTAGGCTTTTATTATGTAGGATAAAAATAATTAATAAATAGCCCTAACCGGTTTGGCTCAGTGGATAGAGCATCAGCCTGCGGACTGAAGGGTCCCAGGTTCGATTCCAGTCAAGGGCATGTACCTTGGTTGCAAGCACATCCCCAGTAGGGGGTGGGCAGGAAGCAGCTGATCGATGTTTCTCTCTCAACAATGTTTCTAACTCTCTATCCTCTCCCTTCCTCTCTGTAAAAAATCAATAAAATATATATTTTAAAAATAATTAATAAATAAATGGTAAAGAATATGACCGCATAAAGGTACAACCAAGAGCACACAGCGACCTCAGAGAATCAGTCTCCACTCATGTAATCAAAACGGTAACTTCCTCCCACTCCTGCTCAGTTCTCAAATACTGCGTCAGGACCCACTGCTAAGGGGAAATGGAGGCCCTGACTCGGGTTAGGAGCACAAGTCAGAATGAACTGGACTCTGTTCCTAACTCGGCCACCACACCTGTGAGGGCCTGAAGTTTTCTAAACATCAGTTTCCTCAGCCAGCAAGTGAAGAGAAGAATAGGTCCCACTTCAGAGTGGTGAGGATTGTTCTAGGTAATGCGTTAAAGACTTCAGCCTAGTGGTTCAGTGGTTGAGGGTTGACCTATGAAACAGGAGGTCATGGTTCATTTCCTGGTCAGGACACATGCCCAGGTTGTGGGCTGGATTCCTGGTGTGGGGCATGTAGGAGGCAGCCGATCAATGATTCTCTCTTATTATTGATGTTTCTATCTCTCTCTCTCCCCCTCTTCCTTCCTCTCTGAAATCAACAAAAAAAATATATGGCCTCAGCCTAGTACTTGGCATGTTAATTACCAGTCCTTATTAAACGCTGGCCATTAGACATCTACACTAATAAAAGAGTAATATGCTAATTAGACCAGGAGACCTTCTGGGAGACCTTCCAGACATCCTTCTGGACAAAGCCATGGTGGCAGGGCTGAGACAGAGGTGGTTAGGGGCAAGCAGGATAGCGGGGGGTGCAGTTGGGAGCGAGCAGGCCGGCAGGGGGGGCAGTTGGGGACAAGCAGGCCAGCGGGGGGGGGGGGCAGTTGGGCGTTAACAGGCCGGCAGGGAGGGGCAGTTGGGGGTGAGCAGGCCAGCGGGGGGGGGGACAGTTGGGGTGAGCAGGCCAGCGGGAGGCAGTTGGAGGTGATCAGGCTGGGAGTAATCAGGCCGGCAAGGGGGGGCAGTTAGGGGCGAGAAGGCCAGCAGGCAGAGTGGTTAGGGGCAATCAGGCAGACAGGCAGGTGAGTGGTTAGGAGCCAGCAGTCCCAAATTGCGAGAGGGATGTCCAACTGCCTAAACTGGCAGTCAGACATCCCCCGAGGGGTCCCAGATTGGAGAGAGTGCAGGCCAAGCTGAGGGACACCCCCCCCAGTGCATGAATTTTGTGCACTGAACCACTAGCACTTACATAATTACTTCTAATAAGGAAGTGAACCGAGAGTCACACCAATGACATTTAAGATTATTTGTGATATTGATGTGAAGAAGGACTAGTGAAGAAGTGTGGATGGCTCTTATTTAATCTTTCTTTACATTTTCAAGAATTACTTTATTAAAATACTTTTCATCCTTCTTACTAGAGGCCCGGTGCACAAATTCATGCATGGGTGCGGTCTGGCTGCCCCACCCGGATCAGGGCTGATCAGGCCAGACAACCAGGGGGAGGAGATGTGGGAGGTTGGCAGCTGGCCCCGCCCAGATCGGGGTGAAGGGGACCAATAAGGGGGGCAGGGCCGGTTGGGGGGAGGGGCCACCATTGGTTGGCCAGCCACCCCGCCCTCTGGTCAAACTCCCAGTCAAACTCCTGGTTGAGGGGACAATTTGCATATTAGCCTTTTATTATATAGGATTCCCATAAAAGGACAACAAAGCAGATCAAACTCTCAATTCAGATGCCAGAGCTGGAGTATGATGTCTTCTTGTGGAGCAGTGGAACCAGCGCCCACTTCCATCACTCAGCATCGCAGACAGTATTTTACAGCTACCACCCGCAGTGTGGTATACAGAAGCCAAAAAACACAGCAGCATCTGTCGTCCTAATGTGGAAACAAAGGACTATTTGGGTCCTTTCTCCAAGAGAGGAACCATGTGTGCTTCTCCATGCTCTTCCTTCCTAGAGCTCCTCCTTTCCTCCACTTTCTTACGGGATCTTGTCTCCATCCGCAGGCATTCTCTTTCATTTCTTTCCTTTCTGCTCTCAGGTCCCTGGAAGAGAAGGATTGGAAAAGCATGAAAGTGCAGGTGGCTGACAACGTTCCGCATTTCCCTTAATTATCAGGAAGGAAGAAAGGCCTGATCATTGAGCAGACTTCCACATCTTAGTTTCTTGTAATAAATTAGCATAAGCCTGAGGGTGGTGCTAAAGGGCTTTAGTCATAAATAAAAGGAATAGGGGGCCTGTGATGGTCTATGGAGGAAACTCAGCTTGCACGTGACTGACTCTTTGCCTCTGACACATGGAGGGAGGTGATTTCACAGCACGAAACTGAAAAGGAATGTGGCAAGTGAATCATACATGCAATGATTCTAACCTCCCTGTGTCCACTCCCTTAAATTATACTAATAGTAGGGTTTGCACTCGTTTTAATCTGAGGACTTTGTGAAGACTGAAGTGGCAAAATGACACCCAAATCGTCAACAGTCCCCAGCAGGTTACCCAGGAGCCCGTGTTCACTGGGATCAGGAGCTACAGCACCAACTACAGAGACCCAGCTTCCTACATTTTATACCCAGGTGGAGGGACACACACAATAAGACTAAAAAGAAACAAGAGAATAACAAATAGTGATGAGTGCAATGATAACTAGGAACAGGATGATATGATCGGGAACTATTGCGGGGGGAGGGCGGCTTCTTTAGTTTCCATGGTCAGGGAAGGCCTTTCAAAGGAATTACTGACCAAAACAAGAGCATTGATAAATGTGGTGATGATGACATCTGTTTACACTTTTCTCTTTTAAAGTAAAAGAAATAAAACCATTGTTCTCCCCTCCTCCGTCTGATCTAGAAACCCTCGGGAACCCCTAAATGCCTACCAAGTGAGTTGGCACAGTGGTGAGTGGCAGTGAGATGAGCAAGGTCACGACTCAGCCTCGCAGGGGTGTCGGTTACTCGGCAATGTAAATTGTTTGTGTGATGTACCCAGATCGTTTCATTTCGATCCATATTGGTCCATTCGTCGAAGACAGAAAGCCAAACAAATGATGAGGCTGAGATACAAACTAAGAGGAACTTAAAAACTGAACTAGCTCCATAAATGCACCTCCAGATTATTTTCATTAGGTGCATCGATTGTATTAGATCCATCAGTCTGATCAAAATTTATATTTAGCAGTCATGAATGTCTCTACTAGTTAAAAGAACAATATAAAAAAAGAAAATATAGCGATGATTATTTCCACTTTGGCTTTTCCTTTATTGAGAATAAAGACTGGGTAATACTCAAAAATAATGACCTGAAATATTTTTCTTATCTCACTTAGAAACAAAATGTGAAAATTATCAATATAAGCCAACTGAGTTTTTCAATATCAAAGTGATATTGAAAAGTCATTTGTTGTTGGTCATAATCAGCTACAAAAGCAGTTTTTGGGTCTTTTTGATGCTAAAAAATAGAGAATTTAAATCTATACCTTAGTATGCACCTGGTGCCCAAACAAAAGATAATAAATGTCATTTTTAAATTCACTGACAAATCACACTTTTTAATGTAGTTAGCTTTGGAAAGGTGTGTCAGTTGTGAAATAGATATCTGTATATGTTCTGAATTTTTAATTTTGTTTTAAGATAAACTTTATAATATACTCAATAAAACTGATATAAAAGAAAATATTTAATTTAAAATTATTTACTATAAATATTTTTATCATATGAAAATTAAAATAATTTTGTAAATTCCTAGCAGATTTCTAGCTATTATAGTATATTAGAGGCCCAATCTGTGCACCGCTGGGGTCCCTTGGCCTGGCCTGCAGGGATCAGGCCAAGACTGGCTCTCTGACATCCCCCAAGGGGTCCTGGATTGCGAGAGGGCAGTTTTTGGGTGATACACCCCAGAATCGGGCTCCCTCCTCCCTGGTTCCAGGTGTGTCACTCAAGAACCGCCACTGCCAAATGACCACAGCTCAGCAGATCCTGCATTGAGCGTCTGCCCCCTGGTGGTTAGTGCAGGTCATAGCTACTGGCCAGCTTTTCAGCCGGCCAACCAGTCTGCTGGCCAGCCAGTCGCTTAGGCTTTTATATATATATCGATACCTATGAAAAGAATTCTTGAGTAAAAAAAAAAAAAGTTGAAAATGCTGGCTTGGTTATCTTGGCATTCAAAAGGAAGAACTTGGGCCCAGCCGGCATGGCTCAGTGGTTCAGCATCGATCTACAAACCAGATGGTCATGGTTCAATTCCTGGTCAGGGCACATGCCCGGGTTGCAGGCTAGATCCCCAGTAGGAGGCATGCAGGAGGCAGCCAATCAATGATTCTCCCTCATCATTGATGTTTCTATCTCTCACTCCCTCTCCCTTCCTCTCTGAAATAAATGAAAATATGTTTTAAAAAACAAAAACAAAAGGAAGAACTTGGGAAATGAATGGAACAACATGTTATATTTTAGGATAATGCGATAAATATTTCAATAAAAAAACACATTTACACACTTTTAGGGCTTATAATATTAGCAAATGGTTTCACTTAAGCAATTTTATAAGACTATGTGAAAAACAATTTGAGGCCATTAGAATCAACAGAGAAGTGTTTAGATTAAAGTATTTTTCAAAATATATATACCCTACCTTATTCCAGAAAGGACTTAAGGCAGTTAAATTTCCTGAATGAATATAATTAGTAACTTTAACATGTAGTTTTAAATATATTTTATTGATTTTTTACAGAGAGGAACAGAGAGGGATAGAGAGTTAGAAACATCTATGAGAGAGACACGGATTCAGCTGCCTCCTGCACACCTCCTACTGGGGATGTGCCCGCAACCAAGGTACATGCCCTTGACCGGAATCGAACCTGGGACCCTTCAGTCCTCAGGCCGACGCTCTATCCACCGAGCCAAACCGGTTAGGGCTAACGTGTAGTTTTAAAACAGGAATTCCTCCACTTCTTTATTCTTGCCAAAAGATCATAATCTTAATCTAACTATGAGGAAATGTCAGATAAACCCAAATTGAACGTCATTCTAAAAAGTAACTGCCCTGTACTCTAGCTGACAGTGTTACAAAAGCCAAGTGAAGACTGGGGAACTGCTGCAGAATAAAACCAGATTAAAGAGAATGAATTGCTTGCAACACATGATCTGAAATCTCCCTACAAATATATTATCAGGAGAAGAGGCAAAATAGGGATAAGGTCAATAGATTAGAAACAAAGTATTGCATTGGTGCTAATTTCCTGAGTATCATTATTGTACTGTGTTTATATAAAAGAATGTTCTTGTGCTCTTGTTTGGGGATGGGAAGGAGAAAGAGAGTATAGTAAATATGATAAATGTTAGTATCAGGAGGGAATATAGATGAAGAGTGTATTCTTTGTACTATTCTTGTAACATTGCTCTAAGTCTGAAACCATATTTTTTTAAAAGCAGTATAAAGAAAGGATAAAACATATCCTAATAAGTGACAGCTGTTTACTATTCTTCCTTCTGTATTCCTCTTATGATCAGGTGAAGAGAGCAGCTTACTGAAGGAGGAACATAGATACACAGGATTACTCTGACCAAAGTGAGGCAAAGACACACAAGTACAGTCCCAACAGCCATTACTGCTAGGCAGAAAGCATTGTGCTCAGATGGACAATGAGGTAGGAAGCCCCTGAGTGTCCTTGCTGTGCACAGAGCGTAGCTGAAGAACCAGGCGGTAATACACCTAGGTTCACTTATTTGCTCTGTCTACTATATGGCAGAATATATTATCATTCCTGTTTTGCAAAATAAAATGAACAGCAAAGGACCACAAAAAAAGAAGTATTTTGTTCAAGATCACTCAGTGAGCAAGTTTCCCCAAAGTAAGTGTACCCCCAAATTAACTGATCTCTACCTTATTACTTTATGAAGCAATCTCAGCATCACCATTGGAGCTTCTATTATTCCCCCATTTTCATGCCTGTCTCCCTTGTTCTTTACTGAGACCCCCCAAGGCCACTGTGAGCACCTGGATCACCCCTACTCCTGGAAACTTACTACTAGTAGATTGTGACCAGAGAGTTCCCTCCACATGCTTTTTAAAAGTTCAAGGGAAAACCAAAGGACTTGTATGCATGCATATAAGCATAACCAATAGACGCAAAACTCTGGGGGGTGAGGGCATGTATGGGTGTGGGGTGGGGGGGACAACGGCAAGATATGTACACATATAATACCTAAATAAATAAAAAAAAAAAGTTCAAGGGAACAGGGCATCACAGACTACTTGCTACTGGATTAAATACTGCACAGGAGAAGTAGAAGCAGTTCTTCTCTTCTCCAAATAGTGCACGGAGAATGAGTCACAATTATCCTATATAATAAAAGGCTAATATGCAAATTAGCCCCTTTGACCAGGAGTTCGATCAGGGGGTGGGGCCAGCCGGCCAACTGCCTACAGCCCCTCCCCCCAGCCAGACCCACCCTTGATCGGCCCTCCCCCACCCCAATCAGCCGGACCCCACCCGTGCACGAATTTGTGTACCAGGCCTCTAGTTTATAATAAGGGTGATGAAAGCAGTCTCAAAGAACTAGAGGACCTCCATAACAAAAACATTCCACTAATGGTCCTCCAGGAATTCTTCCTACACCAGATGCCTTCAATAAAAATAATTAGAAATTATGTACATCTGGGCTATGTACAGTAAAACTGAGTATCATTTTTTCAAAGATCTCATCAACAAGCTGTAAATGAAAAAGTTAGATTGTTCTCCACAAGTCTGGGGAGGAAGAGCCCTTTGGGTTTCCTTTTCTAAAGTGGCTTAAATATTCAATAACTCTGTTACATACCAAAGACACAGAGCGTTTGGTTCTAAAGCACAGGTGTTGCTCAAAGGGCTCTGAAAATGCCCGAGTTTTGGAATGGGATCTTCTGTTTGATTCCAGTGGGTCCCTGAATGGTCCATCCTCTGAGCGTTTTCTGTAATCCTTCATGTGGGTACGACATCGAAAACCCTGGTCCTCATGAGAATGCCTTCTAGGATGGCTGTCATATGATGTGACTCTGGGAAGCACAGGAAACTGGAAATATAGAATAAAAATGTTTACAATATAAAGAGACTGCATGAAATTAGCTCAGAGACAGAACAACCATAAATTACTAACTAAACGAACCTCAGGTTGAACTGAAATTTTATCTTTTTCATCAGTGTGACCTTTCTTCTACAATAAAGCAGTAGAATCAATTGGTTAAAACATTAAGTAGAACATCCCAAGACTAGCTATCTTGCTCCTCTACCATTAGGGCAATATAATGAAGCAGCCAAAGCTTTGAATTGATATGTATAAGTAAATTCCAAAATCATAACAAATTTTAATGAAACCATACCTGTTTATAAGAAATAATACAAAAATGAGTATGTGATTTCTGTACAAGGAAGGAATTTCTTTTTTCGTTTTTTGAAAAAATATGGAATGCTTCACTAATTTGCATGTCATCCTTGTGCAGGGGCCATGCTAATCTTCTCTGCATCATTCCAGTTTTAGTATACTAGGTGTATCGGTTACTAATGCGGATTTTGTAATCAAAGAAAACACGGTAATTTCAAGAGAAACATCAAAAGTGTTTTATTCAAAGTAATGTCCATTGCTGGCTACACATTTCCCCCATCTTTCAGGTAATTTGTGCATACCATCCCAATAGAACTTTTCTTGTTTTGAGGGAAATCATTCAGAGACCCAATTTTCCAATTCTTTGTATGTTTTGAAGTGCTGCTCAGAAAGTGCGTGTGCCAGCGATCAGAACAAGTGGTAATCTGAAGGAGCAAGGTCTGGTGAATACAGCGGGTGGGTTAATACTTCCCAGACAAGATCTTTTAATGTGTCTTTAACTGGTTTTGAAGTGTGTGATGGTGCGTCATCATGTAGCAAAATTACTTTGCCGTGTCTTCTGGAACATTCTGGTCATTTTATGATCAAGGCATGGTTCAAATTGATTATTTGTTGTCGGTAGTGATCAGTATTAAGGGTTTCACCTGGTTTTAGAAACTCATAATACACCACACCTTCCTGATCCCACCAAACACAGAGCATTGACTTCTTTCCGAAGTGATTTGGCCTTGCAGTCGATGTTGATGGTTGACCTAGATCAGTGATGGGCAACCTTTTGAGCTTGGTGTGTCAAACTTGGCCAAAAAACTGAGCATAACTCGGGTAGTGTGTCACTTTGAGGAAAAAACATTATTTCGCAAATGTTTCATCCTCGGCATGCAGCCGCCTCAGCGGCCGCGTGTCATCAGAAATGGCTACACGTGTCAGTACTGACACGCATGTCATAGGTTCGCCATCACTGGCCTAGATCAACCCATGATTTTGTGCATTTGGGATTCTTAGAATAAATCCACTTTTCATCTCCAGTCACAAATCGATGCAAAAAAGACTTTCTTTCGTGCCGTTGAAGCAACATTTTACTGATGACTTTGCGGTTTTCCATTTGTCTTTCGTTCAGTTGATGTGGCACCCATTTTCCTTCCTTTAAAATCTTTCCCATTGCTTGTAAATGATCGGAAATTGTTTGCTAAGCAACGTTTAATCTTTCTGCAAATTGTTTTTGAGTTTGACATGCATCTTCATCCATTAATGCTTGTAGTTGTTGGTCTTCAAACTTTTTCAGTTGACTTAGATGTTCTTTGTCTTTCACATTGAAATCATCACTTTTAGAGCATTTAAACCAGCATTCACAAATATCTTGAGATGGAGCATTTCACCATAAGCTTCCTGAAGTATTCAGCAGCACTTTTCTTCAAAATAAAGTAATGAATTAAAACTTCCTGCAAATGTTCTTTTTTTGGCACGAAATTCGACATTTTTAAGTGTAAAAATATTTATAATGTTAACACCCTCAGAAAATTTGACATATGAAGTTTTGAAGCTTGTTGTCAATACAACAAAATAGCATACATATCAACATATGTGTAACTCCATCTATTGAAAAAAATCTGCATTATTAACCAGTACACCTAGTATGTACTGCCAAAATGAGCACCAAAGAAGGAATTTCTAAGAAGAGCAATGGAATAAATCAGAATGAAAAAAATTAATTTAACTATGCAAAAAGAAGCTAATATACATCAAAAACAACTTAAATAGTAGACAAAAACAAAAAACATGTGCTACATGATACTTATCCTACCTAATAAAAGAATAATATGCAAATTGACCCTAACTCCGCTACACCCGCAAGCCACACCCACCAGCCACGCCCACCAGCCAATCAGGAGCAAATATGCAAATAAACCCAACCAAGATGGCTACAGCCACAGACAGCAGGAGGGAGGCTTGGGTTTCCCCGGTAACAAAGGAAGCCAAGCTTTCCACCTGCCGTTGCTGGCCTAAGCCTCCACTCAAGGCTACAAAGTTTCAATTATAGAAGGTAAAGAAATCCAAACAGAAATGGTGGCAGCCACTGAGCTGGAAAGAGCAGGAGGCAAGGGTTGCCCCCGGCAATAAAGGAAGCAAAGCTTCTGCAGCCCTGGCTGGCCTAGGCCTCTGCTCCAGGCTACAAAGTTTCAATTATAGAAGATACATCAATCCCAAGAGAAATGGCTGCCGGCCACCACAAAGCAAGCAGGAGGCTTGGCTCCGCTCCAGGCTACAAAGTTTCAATTGTAGAAGGTAAATAAATCCCAGATACCAGGGCCTCTGCTTGGGTCGCCAGGGGGCATGGCCGGCCTGCAAACCACCACAGGCCCTTCACCCAGGCTGCCCCACACCCCAAGGGAACCCCCACCCTGATCTGGGATACCCTTCAGGGCAAACCAGCTGGCCCCCAACTGTGCACCAGGCCTCTATCCTATCTAATAAAAGAATAATATGCAGATTGACCATCACTCCAACACACAAGATGGCTTCCCCCATGTGGTCAAAAGATCCTGCCCCCATGTGGACACAAGATGGTTGGCACAAGATGGCCAGCAGGGGAGGGGAGTTGGGAGGGACCAGGCCTGCAAGGGAGGGCAGTTGGGGGCAATCAAGCCTGCAGGGGAGGGCAGTTAGGGGTGACCAAGCCTGCAGGGAAGGGCAGTTGGGTGGGAACCCAGGCCTGCAGGGGAGAGCAGTTGGGGGGGACCAGGCCTGCAGGGGAGGGCAGTTAGGGGTGACCAGGCCTAAAGGGGAAGGCAGTTAGGGGCAAACATGCTGGCAGAGGAGCAGTTAGGCATCAATCAGGCTGGCAGGGGAGTGGTTAGGGCGTGATCAGGCTGGCAGGCAGAAGCGGTTAGGGGCAATCAGGAAGGCAGGCAGGCGAGCAATTGGGAGCCAGCAGTCCTGGATTGTGAGAGGGATGTCCGACTGTCTGTTTAGGCCTGATCCCACCAGGATCAGGCCTAAACGGGCAGTTGGACATCCCTCAAGGGGTCCCAGATTGGAGAGGATGCAGGCTGGCCTGAGGGACAACCCCCCCCCCATGCACAAATTTCGTGCACCGGGCCTCTAGTCTATACAATAAAAACCCAGTGGTCATAATGCCGTAACAACCAAAGACCGGTCACCAGGAGGTGCATTGAGCACCTTTTAGTCCCTCCCCCTCTACCCCCCCCCCCCATGCCTGTGAGCAGCGGCTCTTGCAGTGGGTGGGGCGGGGCACAAGCTACTAGCAGCAATGGGTGGGGCAGCCAGCTGAGGCAAGCGGAAATGAGCTACTCATGCAGTATTTCATGCACACTGGGCCTCTAGTCCTATCTAATAAAGAGGGGATATGCTAACTGACCCTCATCCATTGCAAAGATGGTGGCGCCCACAGTCAATAAGGAGGGAATATGCTAATTTACTGCCCTGCCCTCAAAGATGGCAGCGCCCACAGCCAATAAGGGAATATGCTAATTGACTGTCCCACCCTCAAAGATGGCGGTGTCCACAGTCACAAAATGGCAGCGCCCAGTCCCCTCAGCCCTGCAGTTCAGCAGGCATGAGGCAAGGCCTGGCCTTCCCCTGATTGCTGGGTCACCTCCCGCCCCTGAGGGCTCC
Source organism: Eptesicus fuscus (assembly GCF_027574615.1). Lineage (NCBI taxonomy): Eukaryota > Metazoa > Chordata > Mammalia > Chiroptera > Vespertilionidae > Eptesicus > Eptesicus fuscus. The sequence goes on along the minus strand of NC_072475.1, from coordinate 80,807,222 downwards.
CAGACTGTGAGAGGGGGCAGACTGGGCTGAGGGACCCGCCCTCTAGTGCATGAATTTCCATGCACTGGGCCTCTAGTGTTTTATAATATCCTGACAATACATAGTATATCTTACATACATACAGAAAAACATAGAAGTCATGTAATACAATGACACAAGTGTTCAAATCAGATTGGGAAATGATCACAGAAGAATATTTCAGAGAAATCAAACTTCTTAGAAGAATTATGACACTTGCTCTCCCAATTTCTCTCACTACCCAACCCACTCCATTCAAACGTTTGCATCCACAACTAATTTCGGTTACGATATTGGTCTCAGTGTTGCCAAGTTCTGTGCACATTTTGGTCTTGATTAATTCAGTAGCATTCAACCCATTTGCCCTTCTGGAAACACTCTTTCCCTTGCCTTCTACCACTGTACCCTTAGTTTCCCTTTGCTCTTTCTTCCTGTGACCTCACCCACCACCTTTGCCTCACTCATAGCTAATCATCCTTCAGTCAGCACTGAAACTGCATATCCCAGAAAGCCTTTCCTGCCACCCTGAGTGGTTCAGGTCCCTGTTAGATGTTCTCCTGGGCGCTCATACCTCTTTACCCTACTCCTCACAGCTGTAATCGGTAATTTGGGTAATTTTGTAACATGTCTCTCTTCTCCATTAGTTTGTATCTCCATAACATCAAGGGCTATGTTTCATTCTCTGCTGAAATCCCAATCCTTCGCAGCACCTTGCCTTATTCACAGGATGAGTTTATTAAATATCTATTGGATCAATAGATATATAAAGAATGAAAAAAAAAAAAGAAATGCCAAATGGTAAAAATTGTTTATGCTTATTAGTCATCAAAGATTATTTAAATGAAATAATGTACAATTTTGCCTTTCAGGTTAGCAAAAATAAAAATAAAAATGTTTCTTAATGATACCAAGAAGTGGCAAAAGTGGAGAGAGACAGGCCTGTGATTCCTGGCTGGTAGGACTATAAATGGACATGCCTTCCCAGTAAGCCATTGGCAAAATGTGTCGGGAGGTTTAAATATCCTGCTCCTTGGACCCAGCTGTTGAGTGTTGTTATGGGCTGAGTTGTGTTCCTCCCCTCCAATTCACATATTGAAGCCCTATGTGAGAAACTCAGAATGTGACCTCATTTGGTGCTGGAACCTTTAAAGATTAGGTTAAAATAAGGCCACTAGGGTGGGCCCTCATCCAGTCTGACTGGAGTCCGAATAGAAAAGGAAATTTGGACACACAGAGACCACCAAGGACGTGTTCACACAGGAAAAACCATGTGAGGACACAGTGAGAAGGTTGCTGTCTGTAAGCCTAGGAGGGGGCCCCAGAAGAAACCACATCTGCCAACTCCTTGATCTTGGACTTCCCACCTCCAGATCTGTGAGGACATAAATTTCTATTGTTCAAGCCACCCAGTCTGGGGCATTGTGTTATGGCAGCCCTGGCAGACAAATACACATGTCTAGAAACTTACTGTCAAACGATGATTAGAAATATGGTTCAAGATTTGTAAAGCTGCCAAGATACATGAGGGAAATATGTACGTACAAGTCCATTTATGGTACTTGGTGCTGTGAGTAAGTTGGGGAGCAAAACAGGCAGAGCGGGCCCATCTTGGAGCTCATGTCTGCCTCAGAGAAAAAACACATGCTTACTCCTTTGGCACATGCTACAAAGGTTCAAGGTGGCCCTAGCCAATTTGGCTCAATGGATAGAGCTTTGACCTGCAGACTAAAGGGTCCTGGGTTTAATTCCTGTCAAGGGGATGTACCTCAGTTGCAGGCTAGATCCCCGGCCCTGGTCAGGATGCATGCAGGAGGCAACCAATCCATGTGTCTCTTTAACATCGAGATTTCTTCTGTCTCTCCCCCTCCATTTCATGCTCTCTAAACAGCAATGGGAAAATATCCTTGGGTGAGGATTAACCAAAAATAAGCAAAACACGGAGGTTCAAGGTGCAATGAGAGGATGTAACAGGGTGAAACTGTGTGTACTTGGGTGGGTGAGGCTGGGAGGATTAGCAGGAAACTTCCGTGTAGGTGTGATGACTAAGCTGCAATCTGAAGGACAAGCAGGGTTAATTAGAGAACAGGAACATTTTCTGCCTGAGGACTAGCACCACGTGTGCCCAGGCCCTGTCACAGGAGGAGCTGTGGTGTGGAAGGAAGAGAAGCCTGCTGGGGCTGGGGGCATGGGGGCCTGAGGGGAGGGAGGCTGGAATGGGGAGGTATGGAGGAGCTTGAAGTAAGGTGCTAGCATAAGATGGGCAATCTTAAAACATACCGAACTGTGACCAAAGGTTTTCTCAGTGATGTGGGATTGTTTGTTTCCTCCTCCTTTTTAGTATTTTTCAAGTTTTCTACAATGAGTGAATTTACATCATCAAGAAAAAAATGATACTTTAAATTTTTGAGATAGACAGGGAAGCACAAATACTGCATGATTCCACTTACATGAGGTATCTAAAATAGTCAAACTAAAAAAAACAAAACAAAAAAACAAACACATAAATAGTCAAACTCATAGAAGCAAAAAATAGATTGATGGTTGCCAGGGGATAAAGGAGGGGAAATGGAAAGGTGCTAATCAGTGGATATAAAATTTCAGCTATGCAAGATGAATAAGTTCCAGAGATCTCCTTCACAGTATTGTGCCTCTAGAAAAAAACAATGGGTTATATACTTTAAAAACTGCAAAAAAGTGAAAATCTGCTGAGGGTATAGATCCCAGGTTAACTGTTCTTACCACAATAACATTTTTTATAATTTTTAAAATATGTTTTTATTGATTTCTTTTTAGAGAGAGAGAAAGAGACACATCGATTGGCTGCCTCCTGCACACCCCCTATTGGGGATGGAACCCACAACCTGGGCATGTGCTCTGACTGGGAATGGAACCACAATAACATTTTCAAACAAAATTTTAAAATGTGAGACTGGGAGTGAAATATTGATATCCTCTTCCACTGAGAGGCCTAAAAAGAATGGCAAGAGTTTTGCCCAGCCAGTGTGGCCCAGTGGTTGAGCATCAACCCATGAACCAGGAGGTCACTGGTTCAATTCCCACCTGGTCAGGGCACATGCCCAGGTTGTGGGCTGGATCCCCAGTAAGGGACGTGCAGGAGGCAGCCAATCCATGATTCTCTCTCATCATTGATGTTTCTATCTCTCCCTCTCCCCTCCTCTCTTTCCTAAAATCAATAAAAACAACAACATATATATTTTTAAAAAGAATGGCAAGAGTTTCAATCACCATATCTTCTTATATCCGGTGGAATTTCCAGTTTGTTGTTTTTGGTGTGGGACTTTGTGAGAAACAAGTGTAAAAGAGCACTCTAACTGGTTACAGGCAGAAACTCCCACTTTTAAAAATGTTACTTACTATGATGCAAGTTCTACTTTTGCAATTTTATGCGCCTTTGTAATGTAATTTCCCTTACAAAGACATGAATCAATGCCCCCACATAACTTATTTTTACGAAGTGTGTACTTGTCTCCTGCACAGTCGTGGAAGGAGCTTTGGCTCTTGGGGTGGGGTCTGACCTCACCGGCTGAGCTCCCAGGGGCCCCAGCAGCAGAGCCCGCAGCAGGCACTGACTCTCAGAGCAATGACTACCCAGGGCCCTGACTCTCATTACAGAAGAGGCTCTAACAGCTTAGCTGTTTCCACCGTGGGCCCAGGAAACTGGTGCTGTTAAAGAAAAACCCTATGTACTCTCTGACCCCAAGTTCTGATCTTAAAGATGTTGGTTATGTAAGATCTTTGCTTCAGAGCTTAACCACTTGGTGTTCTTTATCCTGCCTTTCCCTGCAGTCATCCTCGAGTTGTACCCCTCCAGCCCTCTGAGTACACACAAGCTCCTGGCCACCCACTGACAGCGAGGTGAGAAACAGTGAGAAGAAAGATCAGGTGCTGGGTATTGAGTCTTAGTGCACAGTGTGTACCAGGCACTCTGGAGACTGTGACCTTGACCTCTAACCTCAGAACAAATCCTACCAGGAAGTCATGCTTCCTCATTTACAGATGAGGAAAATGAATCTTAGCTTAGCTCAGTGATTTGCCTAAGACATGCCTAGTGACTACTGGAGAAATCAAGTGCCATGCCTAAGCATGAGGCATCTCTTTCTTGGATTAATTATTCTAAACTTTTATTTTGAACAGCAGCAAAAACTTCATTCTATTTCTATGTGAAATTGCCTATAAATGTCACTTTTAACAATGTACCAGATATAGCAGAATTTTACTGCAAAAGTAATAATAATGCTTTGTAGGTCTTCAGGAATTATACTATTTAAGAATTTTATCTGAGGAATCTATATATATAAAAGGCTAATATGCTAAGTGTCTGTCCGACCGGTAGCTATGACACACATTGACCACCAGGTGGAAGACATTTAACACAGGAGCTGCCGAGCTGCAGTGACTTGGCGACAGCGGTTCCCATGTGACGCACCCCGGAACCAGAGAGGAGGAAGCCCGATTCCTCATGGGTACACGAGATTCCACCTTCAGCCGTGGGTTATGTTGTTGCTGGGGCACTGTCGGCCCTGAATCTGGTTTACTGCACACTTGCGTTTGTGTTCCACACCCTGTACGACAGCATCTTTGCAGAGTGCCCTCTCGCATTCCAGGACCCCTTGGGGGACGTTGGAGAGTCGGTTTCGGCCCGATCCCCGCAGGCCAGGCCAAGGGATCCCACCTGCCAGAGGGACCCTGCTCACTCCACAGATGCCCTTTGAGCCACAGCACTGCCCCAGGTGTGGCCAGTTGAGGAGGGACCACGGGAGGTTGGGTCCAGGGCGTGTCCGGCCCCTCTCGCCCAGTCCAAGCCCCGCCACCACCTTCTAATTAGTTTCCTTTCAATGTGCACGAATCTGTGCACTGGGTCACTAGTAATATATAACAGTGTCTAATGATATCATGAGGGTCAAGATGAATGTAAATTAGTTGACAAATGGAAACAGCATCAGGGGAAAAAATTCCAGTTTTCAGCTGATAAAGTGGTAGGTAGTTCTTGTAGAAATAATAAAGAGATTCAATATCATCCACTGGACATTCTAATTTATTTATTTATGTATTTATTTATTTATTTTTAAAGTATGCATTTAAATGATTTTTTTTAATTGTGGGAATAAATGGGTCCTGCTCTGTCATACGGTGGCACTAAATCAATGTGACACTGCCATGAAGACCCTCTCACTAGTCATAACTAGGGAAATAAGGGAGAGCTAGCAGAAAGCCTCTTGGCACTATTGAGGCTGCATGCCTCAGACACTTGGCACCTTCCCCGAGGTTGCTCCCCCCGTTTCAAGGACTCGTCTCCCTCATTCAGAAACTGAAGCAGCCAAACTAAGCTCATCTAAACCACATGCCACTGAGATCATACCCCCAAATGCCATTAAATTCAATCTTGTATAGTGATGTCTTCCTCCACTGGGTCTCCACTGTCCAGTGATGACCATTCTTGGTGAGAACATCCCTTAGCCAACTCAAGCTGCCATGACAAAATACCATAGATTGGGGGGGCTTGGACAACAGATTTATTTCTCAGAGCCTGGAGGGCTGAGAAGGCCAAGATCAAGGTGACGGCCTGCTCAGCCCTCCTCCTGCCCGAAGATGGCTGCATCCTCTGTGTGCTCGCCTTTCCTCGGTGCATGCATGGGAAGGGGGAGAAAGAACAAGCTCGCTGGTATCTCTCCCTGTCAGGGCACCATCGCATCTGGCAGGGCCCTGCCCTCCTGACCTCACCTAAACCCAATTACCTCGCAGGTTTGTGAGCAGTGCTTTCAGGCCCACCCCCCTCCCCCCCCCCCCCGCCCCCCAGCCCTCCCTGGGGAGAGCAGCTACACGAGAAGCACCCCTGTGGTGAGATACTATAATCACTGAGAGTGTGGACCACCCTAAGGTCAGTCAGAAATAAAAGTAAAGGTTTAAAAAAATATCTTCTAGGGGACCCTTTTCCCCCTCCCTACCTGGGAGTCAGTTCTGTGGGACTCTTTCCCTCTCCCCATGTGGGACTCTGTACCTTGTTCTTCAATAAATCTCCACCTTTGCTATACCAAAATAAATAAATAAATAAATATCTTCTACTGTTTTACATTGAGAATATAAAGAGAGACGATAACATGGGGAGAGGAGGGTGTTTTCTTTTAAAGCAAATTTTAAAAACCTTGGTTGCAGGTAGGTAGAGGCTTACTTTGTATCCCCCGCCCCCTCAAATGATATACGGGGTAATGTGGGCCGCACAGATGCTGCCTCCTTGGAGCACAGAAGAAACACTGAGGAAGTCCATTTGATGTTAAAGCCCTAGGCCAGTGAACTCAGTACCTAAAACTCACTGAAAAACATTGCAACCTAGCCCGGCTGCTGTGGCTTAGTAATTGAGCAATGACCTTAAACCAGGAGATCACGGTTCGATTCCCAGTCAGGGCACATGCCCGGGTTGTGGGCTCCATCCCCAGTAGGGGGCATGCAGGAGGCAGCCCATCAATGATTCTCTCTCATCATTGCTCTTTCTATCTCTCTCTCCCTTCCTCTCTGAAATCAATAAAAATATAGTTTAAAAACAAACAAAATATACATTGCAACCTAAAAGTCAATTCTCTAAATAAAGGATTTATCTCCGTTTTTAAAGTCTAATAGATAGTAAAACTTACTTAAGAAATCCTATTTCATGCCATGTATCTTCCTTTGTTTTCATATTTTCTGTGGCTCTAAAGGGCTGTTGTGACAAATAGTAAATCACATTTCTTTTCTCTTTGTTTCCTCCTGGTTCACATTATCTGGAAACTGGAAACTAATCATATCCTGGCTCACACATTATGAATGCCTCACTTGATGTGGAACATAAGAGATTAAAATAACAGTGTGATAAGTAGGTGTTCTGTTTTACAACAGAGTCGTGGAAAGTCAGAGCAAGAATGTTCTCAGAGATCATCCAGCCCAAACCCTTCTTTTTCACTTAAGGAACCTGAAGCTCACAGAGGTGTTGAAACTTGCCCTTTGTCCTTGAGTCCACATTTGGCAAGAGACCTGTTTTTAAACATTTGTGTCTCAAAGAGGTCTCATTCCTCCACCTTGCTGATCACTGGGAATAAAAGAGGTTGCATCTGAGAACTCTGGAGCTAAAAATAAAATAAAATAACATTACCCCCCCCCCCCCCAAATTACTTGGTTCTGGGATTGTCAGAAACAGGGGGGCGGGGAGGGATTCTCTGGTACCTAGAATTCTAAGTGACTTGCAAAAAAGAAAAGCTGTAGCATCACTGTGTGGCTGTGAAGCAGAGGACAGACATGTCTACTGTGGAGTCTTCTACCCCCCGCCCCAGGTGAGCAGAGGAACCCTGCTGGTACCTGCTGTCCAGTCCACACCTCGTCAGGCACATCCATTCCCCTCTTAGGGCTTTCCAGCTCACATCTTACTCCCTAGACATTGGGTCCTCTGCCCAGCCATAAGAAAATAGTGCTGAAGATGGGAGAATTTTGGTTCCCTCTCCCATCAGGAAACCAAATGGGAACCAGAAGAAAAAAGTGTATCAAATTTATCAAAGGGGGTGATTTATTTATTTATTTATTTACTTATTTATTTATTTATTTATTGCCGGGAACCAATTCCAGCATGTAATAATTACAAGAGTTTCACCAAAAGGTTGGTGAAGCTTGGGCAGCTCAACAAGGGTGAGCCACATATGTAATTACCTGCTGGGACGGCTAAAAATCATCTCCCCCAAACCTGAATAGGATTGTCTGCAGTCAGACAGCTCAGGGCATTTTGTTGCCTCCTGTTGGCCAAACACCTGAACAGCTGTAGGCTATTCCCCAAACTGACAACCCTACCCTTTGAAGTGTATATCTCCACTTTGCCTTAGGACAAATTGTGTTAAATAAATAGCACGGGGTCCTTAGACAAAAGTGAATCTTCAGTTCCTTTAGCTCAGTGGTCGGCAAACTCAGTCAACAGAGCCAAATATCAACAGTACAACAATTGAAATTTCTTTTGAGAACCAAATTTTTTAAACTTAAACTATATAGGTAGGTACATTGTTATTAACTTAATTAGGGTACTCCTAAGCTGGCCTTCGCTAAAAACTCAAGGGGCCAAAGAGCCGCATGTGGCTCTCGAGCCACAGTTTGCAGACCAGGACTTTAGCTGAAGATCCTCTGACCCCCAATGCCTTTCAAAATTATCTTTCGTCCTTGGACTCCTTCTTGAATCTACGCATCAGCCCCTTTCTCCAGAATGCTGAACGCTTTGTAAGGCTGGGACAAGAACCCTGGCATTTATAAATATACTTTTATTACTTTCAGAGAGGAAGGGACAGGGGACTGGGAGTGAGAGAGAGAGGGGGGGGCAGGGAGAGGGAGGGAGAGAGAGAGAGAGAAACATCAATGAGAGAGAGACACATCCATCAGCGATTGCCTTCTGTAGGCACTCTGACCAGGGACTGAACCTGCAACCTGGGTATGTGCCCTGATCAGGAATTGAACTTGTGTCCCTTTGGAATATGGGGCAACACTCCAGCCAACTGAGCCACACTGGCCAGGCAAAGGGAGTGATTTATTATGTGGAATCCCCAGTTCCCTAGAATTCACCAAATAGTGAAGTTATTTTCATTGTTTTAAAAAGACTATTGGAAATCACACATTGGTCCACACTGATGCTACACAGACTGATGCTACACAGACTACTAGTAACTATAGCATCAAGTTTCTTCCCTTTGACCTGAATTATATTGTCACTCAGTAGGATTTATCTCAGGCTTATCAGGAGCTCTGCATAGAAGTTAAAGATAACTTAGTAGTAAAAATGAAGAAATCATTACATTTAAAAAAAAAAACAAGAAGAAAAAAGAAAAATAAATAAAAAGGAAATTTAAAAAGGAAAAAGAAAAAACAAATAAAAACAAAAATTAAAAATAATAATAATAATAAAGAAATCACTACCTAGTAGAAGAAAATCAGGTACCTTGGAGGATAAGACAAAATGATAAAAGGTATTTCTGTGGACATAAAAAAGATTTGGGAGTACTGATTTTCAACCAAAGAAAACTTTATACTGAAGGACTCTTCCAAAATTATCTATGAGAAATCCCCCTCCCTAGTCCAGCCCTCCCCTGTTCCATGGGATAACTCACTGGGCAGGGCAGGGAAGCTTTCCTGTAACTGGTGTCTTGTGATCCTCGGCGGTCCCGGAGTCCTCTCTCATCCTCCTCTATCCAGCTGTGACCCCAGAAGCTGCTCATCCACTTGGCAAAAGACACATCATCATCATCATCATCATCACCTCTGTGCTCCATGGAGAGGTGATTCAAAATATCCAAGGCCTGGCAGAGAGAAAGATTGTCAAACTCAGCTGACTTGATGAAACCTAGGATCTCCCCAAAAGACAAAAAAGAAACTGGTGTTTTCAAATGGTCTCCGAAAATGGATCCTTAAAAGGAGAAAGATTTACTAAACAACCCCTTCACCATCAGGCAGCCCAGGGAAATGTCTATTTATAAATTGTGCTGCCCACATGCCCCTCCCCTCCCCCTGTCTCTTTAAATTGAGAGGCTTGGTAATCCTTCCATTGCCAGGCTAGTGCCTCGCAGCCTCAGGGTGGGAAGCACAGTCCACTGCCTGATGTTCCCAGTACTCTGCTGCCGATGGCTGTGATGGCGTCTCCAGCTGTCAATGATGATCCTGCATGACCCTCATCATATGCCTGTCAGCTCCAGGCCGGCTCTAAAATGGGTCACTCACAGGGACAGACTGACTGCAGCCTGCAAGATGGCCAGCTATTGGCATGTCATATCTAGAGCTAGATACTCTCCTAATAAATAAAATTGATGTTGATATAAAATGCAGCTCCTAGGGCAAAAGGTGTTTAATTGACATTATTTATACATATACTAATGTAAATAGCCCTGGCCGGTGTGGCTCAGCTGGTTGGGTGTCATCCCAGCACCGAAATGTTGCCCATTCCATTCCAGGACACAGCACATGCCCAGTTGCAGGCTCTATCCCTGAGATGTTTTGTTCTCACATCAATGTTTCTCTCCTCTCTCTCTCTCTCTCTCTCTCTCTCTCTCTTCTCTCTTCCCTTCTCTTTTCCGTTCTCTCTAAAAATCAATTAAAAATCTTTTTCAAATGTAAATAATTTACATGTACATGTAAAATGAACAACTCTTAAGTGCACAGTCTGATGAATTTTCACATACATTTCCCCCTGTATAACCACCACCATGCAGGTGAAGACATAGCACATTCCCAGCACACCAGCAGGCTCCCTCTTTCTTCCTTCCCACCCATCCTCCCGCCAAAATATTACTATTTCTGCTCTCTGTCTCTGTCATCCTAGATTAATTTTGCCTACTTTTGAACTTTCTTTCAATGGAATTATATAGCCTGCATTATTTTGTGTCATTCAACATTAGGTTGGTGAGACTTATCCATGCTTTTGCAGTAAGAGTAGTTCATGCTGTGTCATGAAAAAAGTGTTTGAATATTCCACCTTTTTTCCCCCCAATCTACTGGTCATTTGGGGTTGTCATTTTGGGTTGTTTCCAGTGGAGCTATTATAAACAAAGCTTCTATAAACATTATGGTCCCTGTCTTTTAGGGGTCTTTTTTTTCCCCCAAGGTAAGTAGAATCTACCTAATAAAAGAGTAACATGCTAATTGTCCGTACCTTCATGACGCCCACCAGCCAATCAGGAGTATGCAAATTAACCCAACAAATATGGCGGGTTAATTTGCATATGCAGGCGCCAAGCGGCTGGGGGCGGGGTGGGACGCTTGCGTTGTTGCCATGGCGACAAGGCAGGCGTTCCGCACCACCCTCCACTGCTCCTGGCCTCTGGGCAGCATGGGAAGGCAGAAAGGTGGCTCCGGGCCGAAGCGAAGGTGGTGGCGGCAGTCAGGGAAAGGAATCTTCGTGCATCGGGCTTCTAGTATTACATATATTGAGCCCCTACTTTTTGCCAAGTATGGAGTCAAATATTTTACTATGCTATTTTCATTGTAACAACCCTGTGACTGGGAGATTTGTATCACATTTTATAGATGAGGAAATTGAAATTCAAAGAGATTATCACTTGCCCAAGGGGACATTACTACTAAGCAGCACAGCCAGATTTGAAGCATGTATCGAAATAACAAAATCTTGGCTCTTTTCACTACTCTTCCAGTGTTCCACACAGACCTTTGAAAAATCTTGCATTTTTAAACACAAGCATTCTTGGCCATTTTCCACATCTCATTGCTGGAGGAATTATGCACATCTAATGGGACCTTTGAAAGCTTGCTTCTGGTTTCCTCTGGACTTCACCCAATATGCTTTTCCCCTTTTCTGCTTTAGTTTTGTATCCTTTGAGTACCACAAGTTTTACCCATAAATACAACTATATGCTGAATCCTGTAAATTCTTCTAACAAATTCCCAAACGAGGGGTGACAGTTGGTGTCAGAAGTAGGACTTCTAAAACCACTTAACTCACTGAAATGTGGCTAAAGCATGTTTGGGAAAAGGAAGGATGAAGGGGACACAATGACGAACCTTCGATGCCCAGTGGCCACATGGCCATCTGTGGTATGAAACAACAGCTGAAATGATGTTTGTTGTGAGGTAAAGATGTGATTTTGAAATGATAGATCCAACCCCAGGAGAACTGGCTCATTGGATCCATGGGCTGCTTTTGGCCATGGAAGCTAAAGTTAAGGGATTAAAAAGTGTGGTTTGGGTGATGTCTGTGGACTTCATTCTCTCCTCTAGGTGGGAGGGAAAAGATCCAAAAATTCCCCCAAAAAACATTTTGGGTGATTCAAAATGTTAAATCTTTGTATTGATCCCTCCTCCAAGTAAGAGAAGGAAAGATTAAGTCAGTTTCTAAGACTGGAGCAAACTTTAGATAAATCAGGAAAAAAAGGTGGGGGGGAATAACACTATCACTGGTATGGATACATGAAAAAAAATGAAACTAGACCACCACCTTACACCATACAGAAAAATAAACTCAAAATGGATAAAGGACTTAAATGTAAGATGGGAAACCATAAAAATCTTAGAGGAATCCACAGGCAGCAAAATATCAGACATTTGTCGTAGCAATACCTTTACTGATACAGCTCCTAGGGCAATGGAAACTAAGGAGAAAATAAACAAATGGGACTACATAAAAATAAGAAGCTTCTGTACAACAAAAGAAACCATCAACAAAACAACAAGAAAGCCCACTGCATGGGAGAACATATTTGCCAATGTTATCTCTGATAAGGGTTTAATCTCCAAAATTTACAGGGAACTCATACAACTTAACAAAAGGAAGATTAAACAATCCAATAAAAAAAAAAAGGGCAATGGACCTAAATAGACACTTTTCAAAAGAGGATATACAGAAGGCCAAGAGACATATGAAAACATGCTCTAAGTCACTAATCATCCGAGAAATGAAAATCAAAACAACAATACGGTACCATCTCACACCTGTCAGAATGGCTATCCTCAACAAATCAACAAACGACAAATGCTGGAGAGGATGCGGAGAAAAAGGAACCCTCCTGAACTGCTGGTGGGAATGCAAACTGGTACAGCCACTGTGGAGAACAGTATGGCATTTCCTCAAAAAATTAAAAATGGAACTCCCATTTGACCCAGTACTCCCACTTCTAGGAACATATCCCAAGAAATAAGAAACACCAATCAGAAAGGCTATATGCACCCCTATGTTCATAGCAGCCCAATTTATGATAGCTAAGATTTGGAAACAGCCTAAGTGCCCATCAGCAGATGAGTGGATTAAAAATACTGTGGTACATCTACACAATGGAATACTATGCTGCTGTAAAAAAGAAGGAACTCCTACCATTCTCAACAGCATGGATGGACCTGGAGAGCATTATGCTAAGCGAAATAAGCCAGTCAGAGGATAAATATCACATGATCTCATTCATTTGTGGAATATAATGAACAACATAAACTGATGAACAAAAATAGATCCAGGGACAGAGAAGCATCCCTCAGATCATCAAACCTCAGAGGGAAGGTATGGGAGGGTGGGGTAAGGGGGAGAGATAAACCAAAGGACTTGCATGCATGCATATAAGCCTAACCAATGGACACAGACACAGGGGGGTGAGGGCATGTGCTGTGGGGAGAGGGGGCAATGGGGAGATAAGGAGACATATGTAATACCTTAATCAATAAAAAATAAAAAAAAACAAACAAAAAACTCTATCCACTGGTGCAGCAGCTCCTTGTATTTCAGCTGGGGTCTCAGTCAATCCTAAAAGTGTTCAATTTGCTGCTGGGGTTTAAGTAAACTTGCACTGACAAAAAAGAGAAGGAGAGGGAGAGAGATATTTTAAAATAGCCTTTTGTTTTGTGGCTATTGCTTCTGGATGTATGATAAAAACTGATGTAAAAAATTATATGCTTATATTGTCACAAATGCTAAAGGGATTATCCAATAAGGGAAAGTTGCCCTATAAAAGGTGTTAGTACCTGACTTTCTTTCTTTTTGCTACTGGTAGGTGGATTAAAATTTAAACTCTTTGAATATTTGAGTATTGAAATCTCCAGAACTGATTATTTTTGCTATGATGTTCACCTGTTGGGGAAAGGTAGACAATATAAAAGGTAAGATAATCTCCACAGGAAAATACACTTTTTTGAGTTTTAAAATGCAGTGTTTAGTTTGCTGATAAATTCTTGTAAAATCAATTGTCTGGCCCTGGTCAAGTGGTTCGGTTGGTTGGAGTGTTGTCCCGTACAGCAAAAGGTTGTGGGTTCGATTCCCAGTCAGAGCACATACTTAAATTGTGGGTTCAATCCCCAGTCAGGGCACATATGGGAGGCAACCAATTGATGTTTCTCTCTCACATCTATGTTCCTCTCTCTCTTTCCTTGTGTGAGAATTAAAAAACAACAACAACCAGTTGTCTGATGATTTTTCAGCCTGAGCTGCTAAGAAAGAAAAGCCACTAATTTTTTTGGAATGCTGAATCAAAGATCCTAATTGCGTGGACCTGACAGTGGGCTGAAACCTGATGATGTCTGTGATGGACTAGTCAAACCTCTGAAAGCAGACATAGTGTCAATGAACAGAACTGAGATTCTGGGACTAGTGCAGATTTAAGGCACTCCTCTGTGGGCATAAACTATAAAACCACCTTGGGCGCTGCCTGTACCACATGGGACACTGGCAGGTGCCCATGGGGAAAGACTTGGTCTCTGCTGGGACCTGTGGGGACCCCTTTCACGTCCCGCGTGGTTCAGGGTTCCAGGTCAGGGTTCGGGTTCTGGAGAAGGCCACACACAAATGAAGAGAGACTAGAAAAGCATTAATTTGGGAATATTGGGGGCCAGGCGGGAGCCACCTCTAGTGGGAGGACTACACACTGCTCTGGCCTTGCCATCCCTTTTATTGAGACTATGGGATACACCCATAGTCCTTAGGCAGGAAACTTCAATAACAGAAATTTACATAAGACAAACAGAGGTGGAGGCTGCTTCAGCTAACAATGTTTCAACTAAACAGTGAGTGGTTAGAGCAATTAAGGTTGTTGACCAGCCTTCCTGGTTTCCTGTCCACATCTTTCTATTAGTGAGACAATGATCCGTTTCCGGCAGGACCATCTGAAGCTGCTGGTTGGTGGCTCTACATTTCCAATGCGGGGCCTATTGCATCTGACATGATTGATCACAAGAAATATAACTTGTCGAAAGCTACAAGTTGGGAGGGAGGACATCACAGGGAGTGGGACCTCTCCACCCACATGGTACCCTCAACTCCTCATCAAGCGCTCACTGCTGGTGACTTGTGTTCGGCTTTCCAGATTATTTGAAATCTGCGACAATGGAGTGATTGCCTGATTGTGTTTCACTCATCTTTCTGCTTAGGCAGTTTGATTATCAAATATAGCTGACCCCCAAATAGAAATTGATCTTTTCTAGGCTGCTTACTAAATAAATGATCAGGACAAAAGGGGTGGGGATTATTGTAAACACATTCTGAAAACTTGGAAATTCGAAATTTTGTCCTAACCAGTTCCTAAACATGAAGTCTTTCTGGGTCCCCAGTGTGGCACTGGTCTCCAGTGAGCTTCCTAGCGAACACGTTGTGTGCGCCATCAGAACTCCCTGCCGAAGGCATCAAGCACGCCCTGTGTGACGTCACTGGGGAAGGACGCTTGGACGCTTAAGACCGGCTTCCTCAGACTTCACCTGTTTGCCTTTCCACTTTGCTGGTTTTGCTTTGTAGCACTGTAGTAAATCTTAGCTATGAGTACAAGTATATAATGAGTCCTGTGAGTCCTTTTTGTTTTTATTACAGATGGCCCCCTCTTCCCCCCTTGGCCCCCTCCACCCAGCCCCCAGCCCTGAGAGTCCTTTTAGAGAGTCACCAAAACTGGGGGTAGTCTTCAGGACCTCCCATATAGGAAGGAAAGGAAACTCTTCAAGTCTTTTGCCAAATATTCTCCCAAAGCAACAAGAGATAAATGTACTCCCCCGGGAGAAAAAGAATTTGATCTACATTATATAAAATTAGCTGGCCTCCATTTTTCCCCCCAAATCAAGCCTATTTCTTTAAAAGTATGAGAGAAAGATGTTTTCCCACTTTGCCTGGACCAAGGTTCTATTTTTTAAATACATTTTTTATTGATGTATTAATAAAATACATCAGAGAGGAAGGGAGAGGGAGAGAGAGATAGAAACATCAATGATGACAGAGAATCATTATTGGCTACCTCATGCTCGCCCCCTACTGGGGATCAAGCCCACAACCCTGCCATGTGCCTTGACTGGAATCGAACTGTGACCTCCTGGTTCATAGGTCGACACTCAAGCACTGAGCCACGCAGGCCAGGCTGGACCAAGGTTCTCATAACAAGCCTTGGCAGCGAAGGAGCAGGAGCAGCAGCAGGTGTCAAGTCTCGGGCAGCTGGGGGAGAGCTGTTCTCGGGCTTGTCACCCTGGCCCAAGCGGAGGCCCTGCTCCACCCTGAGCACCTGCTGCCGCCTTCCCTGGCAGGGGCCTGGGCACCTGCTGCGAGGAGATGCTGCCAGGGGCACAGGACCCAGGAGTTGTTCTTTTGGCCCTGCCTTAATGCTCTGCCTTGCCAAGCCCCCAGGGTGTCCCCAAAGTGTCAAGTGGCAGCAACAGCTGCAGTTGAAGTGTGCGTTATTATTATTTTTTAAAATCATGCTCAATGTGAAAGGTACTACCCTCTCTGAGGGTAGGAAGCCTGAGGTGGGTGTGTTCTCATAAAGCAATCAGACACCATGGGTGCCCAGGTAACCAGTGAAAATTATCCTTGGGCCCTGTGAAAATGAAGTGCTTTTCAACGCACTCTTTCACGTTCTTTGCTTCAGAACACTGCAACAACGAAAAGATGATTCTCCCTTTATTTCATTCTCTTTCTTTTATTTATTTCCCTTTAAAAAAAATTTTTTTTCCATTCTCCATAGCCCTTGTTTTGCAGTAATTTAGTTTTTTAATTCATTTTTTTTTTCCTTAACAGTTACAGGTAAGAAATGAGTCCTTATACTGCTTTCAAACTTACCTGAGCCAGTCCCGTTCTGAAAAAAAAAAAAAAAATACTATGTACAGAAGAACTAAGATGCTACACCATTTTTCATACATACAATCAAAATACATCAATGATTTTAGACAGTTTTTACTTTCTAGAGAGCAGTGTTTGAACACTTGAAATTGTGCACTGTGTTCTATTTAATATCTTGTCTGCCAGAATGTTCTTTGGTAGGCAAAATGTCATAACATAATCATCCCTTTCCATGATTGTTATCGTTACACTATAAAACTTGCCACCCTTTGGAGATGGTCATCAAAGAAAGATTGTTGTTTAACCAAGTGTCCTAAAGCATGTACATGAGGGTACATCATCACTATTTTTATTCTTAAAAGCTATGCAGCCTATATTATGAAAACTATTTTTGAAATATACCACTGTTGCCCTGGCCGGTGTGGCTCGGTTGATTTGGTGTCGTCCCATGCACTGAAAGGCTGGTTGCCAGTTTGATTCCTGGTCAGGGCAGATGACCCAGTTGTGGGCTCAATCCCCAGTAGGGGGTGTGCAGGAAGCAGCCGATGGATGTTTTGCTCTCACACAGATGTTTCTCTCTCTCTAAAAATCATTTAAAAAATTTAAAAAACAGATAAATGAATAAATAAATATACCACTGTCGATGTAAAAAGATATATGAGGGAAATAACGGTGTGTTTTCAGAGGTTTGCCTACAAGAATATTAGTTATAGCCTGCTGGTGTGGGTCAGTGGTTGAGTGTTGACCCATGAACCAGGAGGTCACAGTTCGATTCCCATTCAAGGTACATGCCTGGGTTGCAGGCTCAATCCCCAGTAGGGGGTGTGCAGGAGGCAACCAATCAATGATTCTCTCTCATCATTGATGTTTCCATCCCTCTCTCTTTCTCCCATCCTCTCTCTGAAATCAATAAAATTAAAAAAAACTTAAAAACAGAATATTGATTATATAAATATACAGTTACTTTGGCATTTATATCATTAAGTTCTATAAGGTTTTGGCTACTGGTTTTATAATAGTCAAAGTTGTTAGATGTTGAAATAGGTTTTTATGGGACAATACATCATCTCTTCCACAGGAGACATTTAATCAAAGCATTGATTCTCATCTGCCAGAGGTGAAAGATCATCATCGCAGCTTTGCTTCTAGGAGTCATTAATTGTATGACCTTTCAAGGTCTTTTTCATCCCTGAGCACTTATTATTATAAAATAGATTGAGCATACTATTTGCTAAAATTTACAACTATGGCCCTAGCCGGTTTGGCTCAGTGGATAGAGCGTCAGCCCATGGACTGAAGGGTCCTGGGTTGGATTCTGGTCAAAGGCACATACCTTGGTTGCAGGCTTGATCCCTGGTCCTGGTTGGGGTGTGTGTGGGAGGCAACCAATTGATGTGTCTCTCTCACATCAATGTTTCTCTCTCTGCCTCTCCCTCTCCCTTTCACTCTCTCTAAAAATTAATGGGAAAATATCCTGAGGTGAGGATTAACAACAAAAATGTACAACTATGTAAAAACTTTATCAGTCCAGTTCATCACTATGTTATACATCATCAAAAGCTTCTCCCCAGTTATTAGCTGCTATTTCACAGAATCTGATAGTTATGTCTCAGCGCCCCATAAGAGAAGAATGGGGGAATTAGAGTCCTGTCAGTCTCACTTCTAAAAGGGGCAACATTTTTTGCAATGTACAATAATGGAGGGCAACACCAAACATTTAAAGGAAAGGTGGCAAAATACTTATGAGATTTAGGAAAAGAAACTGGAAAGATTTGTTTGAGTCAATAAACAATGGAAAGTCTTCAGATTCTTAAAAATGCTGAATAAAAGAGTCCAATCTCAAAGTGATACATACTATGTGATTTTCTTTATATAACACTAGAGGCCTGGTGCACGAATTCATGCATGGGTGGGGTCCCTTGGCCTGGCCGGCGATTGGGGCTGATCGGGGCTGTCTCCAATCATGCTTAATGTGAAAGGTACTACCCTCTCTGAGGGTAGGAAGCCTGAGGTGGGTGTGTTCTCATAAAGCAATCAGACACCATGGGTGCCCAGGTAACCAGTGAAAATTATCTTTGGGCCCTGTGAAAATGAAGGGGCTGATTGGGGCCGGTCGGCTGGCGGGAGGGACAGAGGGAGGTTAGCTGTGGGAGCGCACTGACCACTAGAGGGAAGCTCCTGCATTGAGTGTCTGGCCCCTGGTGGTCAGTGCGCATGATAGCAACTGGTCAACCTGTCGTTCAGTCATTTGGTCACTTAGGCTTATATATATATAGATTGTTTAACTAACACAATCTGAGAAATATAGAACAGATTAGCGGTTGCCAAAGTTAAGGGTGGCGGGGTTGTGGCTATGAAAGTTTAGCATGAGGGAGCTTGTGGTGATGAAACATCTCTCTTTTGATTGTAGATGTAGTTACACACAAAGATGTACAGGTGTTAAAATTACACAAAACTATATAACACACACACAAAGGAGTGCATGTATAGCTGGTGAAATCTGAATAAGTGTTGTGGATTGTATCCATGGCAACTTCCTGGTTTGATATTGTCCTACAGTTAAGCAAGTTGTCAATACTGGGAGAGGCCAGGTCAAGGGTACATGGATCCTCCATGTACATGAATATGTAACTTCCTCTGAACCCATAATCATCCTATATAATAAAGAGCTAATATGCTAATTAGACCAAACAGCAGAACGACCATCCAGACATCCTTCCAGATGACCGTCTGGACGACATTCAGGATGAAGCCGAGGCTGCGAGGGCTGAGCCCCTTGCACAAATTCCGTGCACTGAGCCTCTAGTTTTATAATAAAAGTTAAAAAAAAAAATGACCAGTGCCAAGAAAAAAAAAATTTCTCTAAATGGGTAGCTACAAAATCAAAATGCTATTGAGCTACCAGGTATTGTGGGAAGATAATAATGAAGGCAGCATTGGTTTTTTTTATCTCTCTGAATCTCCACATAAAAACTAATAGAGCCACTGTAGAAGAAACACCCACAGACAACTCTACATCAAATATGGGTGACAAGATGTTTCCACCTCCAGTGGAGGGTGTGGAATCCAACCACCAAAAGCTAAGACCTAATATGATGGTCCATGCCGGAGGAAAAAGAGGGAAGCCACCATCTGCCAGACCTGAGAACAGGAGAACCACGAAATAGCCAATATTTTAGAAAACACAAGGGACCAATTTTAAAAGTGTTAGGCTTATCCAGCAACATTACTGAGTTATCTTATTGCTTCTACTAGA
Organism: Eptesicus fuscus; assembly: GCF_027574615.1. Taxonomy (NCBI): domain Eukaryota; kingdom Metazoa; phylum Chordata; class Mammalia; order Chiroptera; family Vespertilionidae; genus Eptesicus; species Eptesicus fuscus. The sequence goes on along the minus strand of NC_072475.1, from coordinate 80,787,414 downwards.
TTATAGTTTCTTGGGTTTTCTAAGGAGATAACCATGTGGTCTATAAATAAGGAAAAGTTACTTCTTCTTGCCCTTTTATTTCCTTACTAGTAGCCCGTTTGCACGAAGATTTGTGCAATAGACTTTCATTCACCTGGCTGTCTGCACCAGTTTCCTGCCGGCACTGGGGACCCAGGCCTTGGCTGTGGCCACCACCTTCTGCCTTCTTTCAGGGTCGGGGCTTGGCCCCGGGTGGCGGCCTTGGGCTCAGCTGCACCCCAGCCTCCCTGCTACGGATCGTAGGAGCCGACCCCCTTGGTTGCCTGCGATCCGTGCAGGCTTCCTGCTGGTGCCCAAGGCCGGGAAAGCCTGGGGCAGAGGCTTTCCCGGCCTTGGGCTCGGCCGCACCCAGCATCCCTGCTAAGGATCGCAGGAGCCGACCCCCGGTGGTTGCCTGAGATCCGTACAGGCTCCCCGCTGGTGCCCAAGGCCGGGAAAGCCTCGGGCCTTGGGCTCGGCCGCACTTCAGCATCCCTGCAACGGTTTCCTGGTGGGCGTGGCTGGGGGCGTGACTGGTGGGTGTAGCGAAGGTACAGTCAATTTGCATATTACTCTATTATTAGGTAGGATTTTGACTGATACCTTTAGTACTATGCAATAAAACCTGGAATCTCTGTCTGCTTCTTGACTTCAAAAAGAAAACTACTAATGTTTCACTGTTTAGTATGATATTTATTTAGACTTTCAGGTGGTCTTTATTGGGTTTTATAATAAAATGTTTTTCTAATTGTGTCACAAGAAAATATGGCAAAATATTAACATTGGTTAAATCTTGGTAGAAGATTGCAGTAGAGTAAAAATAATTGCAACGTTTTTGCTGTTTCTCCCATTGAGAGTGTAGTATATATAATTCAGCTCCCTGTGAAGCCTTAGAAACATGCTTGACCCTCAGAATGTGGTAGAAGTGAGGTTTTTAGAAAGCTTTGCAGCTTCTGCCTGGGGCTCTTGGGACATGCTCTCTAGGAACCCTGAGCTACAACATAAGTCTGACCATGCTGACTGCCATGCTGGAAAGGCCACAAGAAGGTGCTCCAATGAGTCCAGTCTTCAAGGCATCTTCAGGGTGTCAGACACCCAATGAAGCCATCTTGAACCCTCCAGACAAGCCCATCCACCAGGAGAGTAAACTTTGCTAACATCAGCAGAAGAGTCAAGCAAGCCTTGCCCAAATTCCTGAGCAACAAAATTGTGAGATGTAATAAAAGAGTTGTTGTAAGCCACTAGGTTGTTTTAAGTCACTACCTCTTGGGATGGTTTGTTAAGCAGCAATAGATAACTGGAACATAGATACAGAAACTATTTTTCATGGTTTTACATTTTTCCATAATTTAATAAAATTGAATCTCCTACTGATTTTTGGTTTTGAGGCTATTTCCCACTGTTTAGGAAAACTTAAAAGGTAAGAATAGGGAAATATAGCCTAGAGGCTCTCGGGTGCAGTGCTCTCCCGCTATGCCAAGGCCAAGATCAGGTCTGCATAACCAGGGCTACTAATCTAATAGGAGTGAATTAGAAAATGGTGCCCTGAATAGGTGGGTATTCCACTGCAGGCCCATCAATTAGTGATGGCCAGCATATTCATGAAAACCAGGAAAAGGAGCACCTATCTCGAGGCAGACAGAGCCTGACACCTGACTGTGATGAACAAAGTGCAAACTGGACCTCAGCATCCTTGCTCAGGGGATAATTAGTATAACCTCTATGCAATATCCTTGTAATTTAAAGTGCAAGGCAACATTTCCACATTTTCAAATGACACAAGTTCTTGTGGGTGGCAATGAACTTGGTTGATGAGGACGGAAAGATCTTATAAACCTGTGTGAGTGGGCAGGAAGATAGCAAAGGAGTGCATTAAATATACACATGAGCTATCAGTCATAGCTAAAGAGTGGGAACTGGGGTTACTGTAGATTGTTCCCTGCAGATAAATGCAGAGGCTCCTACTGACAGTAAAAGGAGCAGCCACTTAATTGAATCATCAAGTGACATTCCTCCTGAGAAGCAACGCAGTAACACCCACTCAACTGATGCTTTGATGGAGGTTGGATTAGGCAGGAACCATCAGGAGAAAGACTGGAGAAGAGCTAAGAGCACGAGGGCTCAGAGGTCACAGGGACTTCCATACATCATAAACGGGATACAAAGGAAAATCCAAGTCGATTCCAACGGCAACAGCTGCGGTGGTGGAGCTGGTAGCAGTGACTACAGTCTGCTTCGGACTGGGAACTAGTATCATGATGATGGTGCTGCTGGCGGCAGCGGCAGCAATGAGTTGGTTTCCCAGTGGCACCAGTGGTGTCGGACAGCAGTGGTGGTACCAGACCATTCATGTTGGCCACAGTATAACGGAGGTAAAGCAGGAGTTGGGAACTTGTGCAACAAACACTTGATCAACCCTCTACTGACCATGTTTCACATATCATCGTGGGCAGATAAGTCAACAAACACCCATTATATCCCCAAGCTCAAAACAGATGTAGGAGTACAAAGATTATTAGAACATGGTCTTCACCCTTCAGGGACTCAGAATCGAGTATTGGTAGCACACATAAGGACAAATAATTATGGCAATGAGATCATTGTGGAAAAGAAATATGAACTGTATGTTCCAAGACAAAAAGAGAAAATATATTCCTTTGCTCTGACATATAGCATTAGAGGAGGCATTGTATTAGGCACTGTATACGATACGAGATAAATCAGACAGCTTCTATTCTGGGATGCTTATAGTTCAGTAGATGGAACAGTGGGCAGTATCTGCTGAAGTGGTTCGAGCCCTCTCAGGGCAACCCCAATGTGGCGGTGGCCTGGCTCTTTGCTCGGGTACTCTCCTGTACTCCCAGGGCCTTCTCTCTGTCCCCGTTGTTTCTTTTCAGAGAGCCCCATCCTCTCCCACCCACACTCCTGCGCTCCTTCGGCTATGGGCCAGGCCGGGCCCTGGCGGCCTCTTTCCTCGGTCCTGTCCTGAAACAGAGCAGCAAGCCTAGGGGACCGTGGAGACACTGCGGCTGCAGGAGCCTGGCACATTAGTTCTGGATCCCCTCCGCTACTCTGCTCTGCCTTTCCCTGCCTGGAAGGCAGCCACGGGTGGGGAGTGACAAGGTCATTCACCCCATCCTCCCTTAGGACTGGCGGGCCTCTGATGTGGGCCTCCAGGCCCTTCTCATCCAGTGAACACACACACACCCTTTCCCTGGCAGAGCTGATGGTGACAGCCCTGGGCTCCCCTCCCACCATGGTGCCTTCACTAACACAGGAGCTGAGCTTTCCTCTCTGTGTGACCTGCCCTGTCCAAGCTCGATGGTCAGGGATTCAAGCTGCAATAGAAAAAAAAAAGACACTAAAGAGCTTGCTCTCCTCCTTGGTGAGCACACACACAGAAAAACAGAGGTCATGTGAGCACACAATGAGGAGGAGGCTGTCTGCGGGCCACGGAGAGAGAGAGCCCTTACCAGAAATAGAATTGGCCAGAACCTTACCTTGGACTCCAGCTTCCAGAACTGTGATAAGTAAAAAATTGTGTTGTTTAAGCCACCTGGTCTATGGCAGCCCTCGCAAGCCAATATAGATTTTGGTACAGGGAGTAGGGCTCCTAGTCCCCCAAAATGCATGTTCTTTCCTCATGCAAAATGCATTCATTCCATCCCAAGAGCCCTCAAAGTCTTAGCTCATTGCAACATCCACTCTAAAATGTAACATCCAAAGTTTCATTTAAATATTGCCTAAATTAGGTATGGGTGAGAGACATCCTATATAATAAAAGGGTAATATGCAAATTGACCCTAATGGTGGAACAACCAGTCACTATAACACTCCCTGACCACTAGGGGGCAGACGCTCAATGCAGGAGCTGCCCCCTGGTGGTCACTGCACTTCCACGGGGGGAGCACTGCTCAGCCAGAAGCTGGCTCATGGCTGGCCAGCACAGCAGCAGTGGCGGGTGCCTCTCCCACTTTCGTGACAGCGCTAAGGATGTCCAACTAATGGCTTAGGCCCGCTCCCTAAAGGCTGCAAGAGGGATGTCTGACTGCCAGCGGGCCTAAGCCAGCAGTTGGACATTCCCCAAGGGCTCCCAGACTGCAAGAGAGCACAGGCTGGGCAGAGGGCCCCCCCGCCCCGCGCGCCCACTGAATGCATGAATTTTCATGCACTGGGCCTCTAGTGAAATATAATTCATCCTGAGGCAAAATTCTTCTCCAGCTGTGAACCTGTAAAACTAGTTATGTGCTTCCAGAATACAATGGTGTGACACTCCCATTCCAAATGGGAGAAATAGAGGAGAATGAACAGGTGGTGGGTCCCATGAAAGTCTAAAATTTAGCAAGGCAAGTTCCATTAGATCTGCCCTCCAGGCCCATGGAGGTAGTAGTGTCACCTCCATTGCTCTAGTGTGGGGTGGGGGCAGCCCTACCCATGCAGCTCTCTGCAAGGGTGGCCCTGCCCCTAAGTACTGGGCGGAGGGCCCCACACTTTGAAATAGAGGAGGAAATTGCCCTGCCCCCTGTGGTAGGAATGGTAGCCCTAAATCTGAAGAACCTTTGAGCCATTTTTCCCTGTCTCTTGAAAGATAAAGCAAATAGCTCTATGGTCCTGTCCTGTAAAATCTCAAACGTCTGACAACCTTCCTTCCTTCATTCTTTTTTTTTTTTTAATATATTTTATTGATTTTTACAGAGAGGAAGGGAGAGGGATAGAGAGTTAGAAACATCATTGAGAGAGAAACATCGATCAGCTGCCTCCTGCACACCCCCTACTGGGGATGTGCCCGCAACCAAGGTACATGCCCTTGACCGGAATTGAACCTGGGACCTTTCAGTCCGCAGGCCGACGCTCTGTCCACTGAGCCAAACCGGTTTCGGCTTTTCTGTCCCATTCTTTTAGTTTTCTTTAGTCCCAAAAGGTAGTTTCTGCTGGTATAATCCCATCTCTCTTCTTGGCTTCTGCTGAGATGGATGATTAAGTCCACGAATCACACTCATTATCTGTCAAATGGTTGTTTAACCACATCCCTCGAGTTCTCTTCAAAACAAACTTTCTCATTTTTTGCAATATAGATAGGCTCAGGATTTTCCCAATTTCCCAGTTCTGGTTCTTTTTTACTTAACAGTTCCTTCTTCAATCCATCTCTCCCCTCTTGCATTATACTACACGCAGTAAGGATTACCCAAGCAACACCTGCAATACTTTGCCTAGAAGTCTCCTCTGCTAAATATCCAATTTCATCACTTGCAAGTTCTATCCTCTACAAAACACTAGAACACAATTCAGCCAAGTTCTTTGCCACTTTATAACAAGGATCACTTTCCCCCAGTTTCCAATAACCCATTCCTCATTTCTGTCTCAGACCTCACTGGAATGGCATTTAACCTTCGTATTTCCACCAACATTCTGTTCGGCATTATTTATATACTAGAGGCCCGGTGCACGAAATTCGTACACTCAGGGCAGGGGAGGGGAGGTGTCTCAGCCCAGCCTGCACCCTCTCAGGGAGCGGGCCTAAGCCATCAGTCGGACATCCTTAGCGCTGCCGTGGAGGAGGGAGAGGCTCCCGCCACCACGCTGCACTCGCCAGCTGTGAGCCCCGCTTCTGGCTGAGCAGCGCTCCCCCTGTGAAAGCACACTGACCACTAGGGATGAGCTCCTGCATTGAATATCTGCCCCCTGGTGGTCAGTGCACATCATAGCGACCAGTCATTCCGCCGTTCAGTCGACTTACATATTAGCCTTCTATTATATAGGATTTCTGTAGAAGATGGAAGTTTTGTCTCCAGTTCTTCTCTTTCCTATCCAAGCTCTCACCAGAATCACCTTTAATGTTCTTATAACTACCAACAGTTCCTTCAGAGCAATTGCAGCCTTTTCTAGCATGTACTTTAAAACTCTTCCATCCTCATCCCAATGCACAGCTCCAATGCCACTTCCACATTTTTAGGTATTTGTACAGTAGCATTCAATGTCTAGTGTAGAAATCTGTATTATTCAGCGTCCTCTGGAGAAACAGAAACAATAGGATATATATAAAATAATGAGTAGATTCATGAAATTATGGAGACCAAGAAGTCCCAAGATCTACAGTCGGCAAGCTGGAGACCCAAGAGAGATGATGGTGTAAGTTCCAGTTAGAAAGCTGGCAAGCTTAAGATCCAAGAACAGCCAGTGTTTCAGTTCCAGTCCAAAGGCAGGAAAAGATCAACATCCCAGCTCAATGCAGTTTACTCAAGGGAGGATCAGCCTTTTTGTTCTATTCAGCCCTCCAACTGAGGACAACCTGCTTTACTCATAAAAAAACACACACAAAAAAACAACCTCACAGACACATCCAGAGTAATTGGAGTACCTCATGGCCCAGTGAAGTTGACACATAAAATTAACCATTATAATGACTACTAGAGGCCTGGTGCATGAAATTCATGCACTGGGGGTGGGGGAGGGTCCCTCAGCCCAGCCTGTGCCCTCTCACAGTCCGGGACCCCTCTCTCCTTACCGCCCGCCTGCTTGCTGCTCGCTGCTCCTTAGTGCTGCTGCGGAGGTTCCCACCACCTCTGCCTTTCTGAGTGGCACTCCCCCTGTGGGAGCACACTGACCACCAGGAGGCAGCTCCTAGGTTGAGCATCTGCCCCCTGGTGGTCAGTTCATAGCAACCAGTCACTCCACTGTTTGGTTGATTTGCATATCAGGGTTTTATTATATGGTCTCTGGGAGTACAAGATGAAGAAAGTTTCTATCCTCATGGAGCTTATATTCTACTGAGGGGGTCACATAAATGATTTCAAACACTGCTAAATGCTTACAGTGTGGACCAAGGCAACAAAGTGTATGAGAGGAAGTGGGGGTAAGCAGAGACATTTAACCTTACAGAATTCAAGAGGGTCTAAAAGTCTTTAAGCTCAAGAATGAACTTTGAGTAACACTTTGGAAAGAATAATCTAGTGTCAAGGTGCAGAATGACACATAGAAGAGAGGCACTGGAGGCTGGGAGCTAATACGGCATTCAGGAAGATGAAGGAAATAGGAAAAAGAGGAGAAAAGGGAAGAAACTACTATTTTTTGAGCACCTATTGTGTGTCAGACATACTGTTAAGGGTTTTCACATATTTGAACTGGGAAGTGACTGAGGCATGAAAAGGAAGAAAAATATGTAAGAGATATTGCAAAGAATCATCAAGACTTCACAGCTGATTTTGTTTACATGTGTGTATATTGGTACATCCACTTGTGCTTGGGGAGGTAGGATTGAAAAAGAGAAAGGTCAGAAAAAGATCTAAAGTTTCAATTATGAGTACCCCGTAAGGTAACAGTAGCACTATAAGAAAAAAAGGATTACACAAATGGAAAGAATGAGAAGGGAACATGATGAGTTACACATTTTAAAATAATGCATCCAGCCGAAACCGGTTTGGCTCAGTGGATAGAGCATCGGCCTGTGGACTGAGGGGTCCCGGGTTTAATTCTGGTCAGGGGCATGCATATTGGTTGTGGGCACATCCCCAGTGGGGGAGTGTGCAGGAGGCAGCTGGTCGATGTTTCTCTCTCATCGATGTTTCTAGCTCTCTGTCCCTCTCCCTTCCTCTCTGTAAAAAATCAATAAAATATATATTTAAAAAAATTAAGTCTCCAAAAACAGCCCTTTAGATAAATCTTAAACAAATGTTTCAAGAACCTCTAACATTGATTGTCTTTGGAGAGAGGAACTGGGTGCCTGGGGACAGGAGTTGGAGAAAGACTTCACAGAAACCCTTGGTAACTTTTGGGTTGAAACCATAAATAAATACGTCTATTATCTATGGCAATAAATAAATACGTCTTTTTGAAACACTTTAAATGTTTTAGTTCCCACCAATAGTTTGTAATTAATAGCACTTGACAATCCCCTATGAGGCTGCAGAAAAATGGAAATTTCAGGAAAAAAATTGTAATTGCTCCAAAAAGGAAAGGGAAAAATCATGTAAAGGGGCACAAGACTTGCTTTGTGGGGCTGGGAATCAGGGACAGAAAACCTTTGCTGCAACAATTACTACAATGTATTTGATCAATTCCATTGCTATTATATTTTTTTAAACATGTTTGTATTGATTTTTGGAGAGAGAGAGGGAGAGGGAGAAGGAAGAGATAGAAACATCAGTGAGAGAGAAACATCATCAGTCGGGGCAGGTGCCCTGATGGGTAATGGAACTAGCGACCTCTTGGAGCATGGGTCCACCCTCAACCACTTAGCCACAAGGCGGGCCCCTATCATCTTTAGCTCATCTTTTCAATCTGTTGTTAAGGAAACTTGTTGCCTGAAAGCAATTTACTAATAGGAATCTGTATGAAGCAAAAGAAAAGCGATGATTCTGAAACTTTCAAAGTAGGCCATGCTAATTTAATCTATTTTGGTGCCACTTAATGTTTCATTTGTTATGTAGTGCTACTGTAATGTTAAACATCCTCCATTGTACCCCAAAAGAAATTGATCACTTGTAAATTTTTAATACAGAGGTCTTGATAACGTAAAGGAAACATTCAAACCTGCAAAGGATTTTTGTGAGTTTATTTGGGCCAAATTGTCGATAACTGACGGGAAGCAGAAGCTCAACCTATTGGGATAATGCTCCGCAGAATGGTGGTCTTTCACCTATTTTTATAACTTACCACCAAAGGTGGAGATGTAAGTGGGTTCCATGAAATCCATTGGTGATAGATTAGGGAAGCGAGAGAAAGCAAAGGGGAACCTCTGGGAATGGATAAAAAGTAAAATGATAGACACATGCTTCTTTTACATAGATGGGCATAGGAGAGTTAACAGTCAAAGATTAACACGATAACAATAAAAATAAGGGAAGTTGTCCTCGGCACCCAGCTGCCATTTGTTGTGCCCTGAGGGATCCGGAAAAGGGAAGTTACAAGTTGCCCTGACATTCCACAGGTATGTTACCTTAGATGCAAAAAGACAATAGGCTCAGTAAAAATAGAAGTTGATCTTTGTCAGGGAAGACACTGGCATAGAACATGACTACCCACTATAAACTTTCTATTTTTATTTTTTTAAAATACTTTTAACTTGATTTCAGAGAGGAAGGAGAGGGAGAAACATAAATGATGAGAATCATTGATTGGTTGCTTCCCTTTTTAATTGTTTTTATAAACTGCTTTTTAATTAAAGGTTTTAATGTCAGACCATCCTTTAGGTTACTTTAGGTCTCTTGAGTTTGCAAGGCGACCAGGCAGCACTTCCCGGAGTTAATCAGGTTAGCATTCGGTCGGTCGCTTTTCATCCAGTCTGCAGACTGGCATACCTGAAATGGGGAGCCGCAGTTCTGAATTCTGCTTCTCTATTAATACTTGTCTTTTCTCCTTAAAAAAATACTGCGAATTCCACACAATTCCTGGCTAAGAAAATTTTTGTTTGAAGAGATCTTTGCAGAGCACAGGGAAAGGAAGACAAAGCTATTAATATGTGAAAGCTCTGAACTAAAATTTCTATTTGGGAACGAGGTAAGAAGACTGACATTTAGTGCAAAAAAAAAAAAAAAAAGGGCATTGGGCAGATCGGAGCACTGGGGAGGGCGGCGGGAATTTTAAGGAGCGTGGTGTGAGCTGGGGTGCCAGGCGCAACCCAGTACAAGATAACAAACGCGTAGAGAAAAGCTGGTGACTCTGGGTCTTCGCGTTTCTGCCCACTCAGTTGGAGAACCAGGTAACAACACACCGACGTCATCGCTTTCCTAACGAGCGCGCCGGGGCGCCGCAAGGACCCCATTCCAGCCATTTCGACAGAGCCAGCCTAGATTTGCCGGTTTCCACCCAGTCCGATTGCTGCCATCGACTGCGGCCCCACGTCTCAAACTTAAAATCTGGCCATGGTACAGAGAAGATCGGGGATACAGCAGGTTATCTTCAGCGTTGAGCTCTTTTCCCTTCCATCTTTAAAAGTCCTTCCAGTCCCTTAGTTTCCAGGACACACGGAGAACCGAGCAAACGGCAGCGGGATCCGAAGAAGCGCCAACGTGGCGATAAGTAGAAAACGAGGGGTCCAAATTCCACCAATAAACGGGGCAACTCGGCCTACGCCCCGCCCACCACCCCTGCCAGCCAATAACCTTCACAAACCCTCTGCCACTCTCGCCCATTCTTAGGGCCCCCGCAGAGCCTTCCTCCGCTCTGGTCGCCTGCACGCCATCAAACCCCGTGCGTACGCGCCGCTCCTCGGCTTCGCCAGACATCGGCTACCGGCGGAGACCCCAGACCCCCGAGGACAGCCTCACCCACAACAGCGGGGCGAGAGGAAGGAGAAAGGGCTGCCCCGACGCCCACCTGACGCCTCCGTACAGTTTCCCTTGACCCGGAAGTGATTCTCCCAGCCTCCGTTTTCTTCCCCCCTCCCTCCCCGCCTCTTCTGCAGTTACAATGGGAGGAGGCGGGCGGCCAGGTCTGGCCCGGCATGCCCTGGGCTTCCGGTGACCTCTGGCCCTTTTCTGTCTTCTGCTGGGGCTTCCTAGCGTGCTCTCTGGCTCTCAGCCTTCCCTCCCTCCCTCCGGTTTTCCTTCGCACGCTAACTGGTGACTGTGGCGCCCGCAACCAACAGAGAGGCGGTGGCGGAGGACACTCGTCATGGCTGCCTCTAAGCCTGTAGAGGCGGCGGTCGTCGCTGCGGCTGCGCCCGGCTCCGGGAGTGGGGTGGGCGGCGGCGGCGCGGCGGCGGGCCCGGGCACGGGGGGCCTGCCGCGATGGCAGCTGGCGCTGGCGGTCGGGGCGCCCCTGCTGCTGGGCGCGGGCGCCATGTACCTGTGGAGCCGGCAGCGACGGCGCCGAGAGGCTGGAGGTCGAGGCGATGCCGGCGGCTTGAAGCGCAACAGTGAACGGAAGACCCCGGAGGGGAGGGCCAGCCCGGCCCCGGGCAGCGGACACCCCGAAGACCCCGGCGCTCACCTGGAAATGGTGAGAAGCAGCCCTAGCCATGGAGGTGGAACCCAGCGGGTGCAGCTTCCCTTGACGGGTGGTGCCGGGCAGGGGCCTTCCCTGCGGACGGCAGCACGTGGGCTTGGGGAGAGCCATTTCGGGCCGCCTTTAGAGGGAATGGAGTAGCCCGAGGGCGCAGGTTGGCGACATTCCTGGACAGTTTTCTCTGGGTTTCAGAAACGTGTTTTTCTCGGTGACACAGCACTTACCTCTGGCGTTGCCAATGTGACGGTTGTATTAAGTAGTGAAGGAAACCAAATTCCATTAACGGTGGGTGCGTTGTCATAGGAATTGCTTTGGTGATTCCCAAGGCCTGGCACTTAGTCGGTAATAACCTTTTAAGAACGAGCCACTCCCCCTTTTTTTAAGTGTTTTAGGATGGAGGATGGGTAAATACGGTGCCTGTAGGTTGACTGTACATGGTGTTCATTGACTTCTTTTTTCCATCTGTGAGAGTGAGTTCTTAACCATTTTGGACAGAAGCATCTTAAATTCGTTTTTTATTTTACCTTGACATTTACATGACCAAGCCTGACATGCCTGAAACAGATTCTCTGATGTTAGGCGAAGCATTGGAGTGTACCCCCCTTGAACTGCTTTATATGGTTTTGTTGAACTGTTAAATCCTTTTGGTACCAAACAGCTGTGTGGGGAATTGGCCAGGCTGCATTTAACACTAGGATGGGGTAAGGGTGGAGGGTCTTATCCAAGACTGGGATTATACAGTGGCAGTTCCAGGATAAATCAGAGGTCAGAGAAACCTTTGGCCAAATAACTCCAGTTTATATACATTTACAAATCACTTCCATATACTGTTCATATTCAAGACATGTTTTACTAAGTCAGCTTTGAAGGGAGTTTTTAAAAAATATATATTTTATTGATTTTTTACGGAGAGGAATGGAGAGGGATAGAGAGTTAGAAACATCGATGATGAGAGAGAAACATCCATCAGCTGCCTCCTGCACACCCCCTACTGGGGACGTGCCCACAACCAAGGTACATGCCCTTGACCGGAATCGAACCTGGGACCCTTGAGTCCGAAGGCCAACGCTCTGTCCACTGAGCCAAACCGGGTAGGGCTGAAGGAAGTTTTGATGTGGTAATGAACTACCTTAGTTTAGTGCTTACTATATTTCTGTGATGCTAGGCCAGGAGAGAGCCAGAGGTTTTTTCCAATATGAGAGTAAGACATAGAAAAGATGCGCAACAGTATGGTGGAACTAGGAGATGTGCACTTTATATTGGGCTCTCCATCATAGTTACCTTGGGAAGGTCTTCTTTTTAAATCCTCACTCAAGGATATTTTCCATTGATTTTTGGAGAGTAGAAGAGAGAGTGAAACATCGATGTGAAACACATCAATTGGTTGCCTCCTGCACGAGCCCCAACCAGGGCCCGGGCGGGAGGAGCCTGCCACCGAGGTACATGCCCTTGACTGGAATCCACCCGGGACCCTTCAGTCCGCAGGCTGAAGCTCTATCCACTGAGGCTAGGGCAGGAAGGTCATTTTCTCTCTCTGGTCTTCGTGTCATCCTGCATAATTAGATCTCTTACATTTCTTCCAGCCCTAAATGGTGATTCTGAGTGCTGCTAATAAGAGGTAATCCATCCGGGGAGTCTTTGAATTAGTCATCACTTGTCTCATGTCATTTTTATGTATCTGAAATTATCTGGCCTTTCCTAGTTCATCTTTATAAATTTTAAAATCGGTTTTTAATCACAGAAGAATAGTAGATAAATGAAAAATACATAAAAGTTCTCAGTTATACAATAATCACCAAAAATATAGTTTCTGTACATGAAACTAGGTTTTGACATTTCATTTTCTTTTCTTTTTTCTGTTGCATTTTCAGATACTACCCCACCTCAGCCATTTGGTATTTGATAGAATCTAGTAAACTCTTTCATTTTCAGCATTGTCTGGGTCAACACTGTGATGATTTTTAAATTTCATGGTGTTTTGTAGTTTTATAAGAATAATTTTTTTATTCACCTGACTGCCATTAAAAAATGAGACCTTTAGATTAACTTCTTTGTGTAACTTGAATTGCTTTGAAATAATTTATTATTTTTTATCCAAAATAAAACTGGCACATACTGTTGTACACCTTGTGGAATTTGTGGGCTTGTACTTACATTCTTGTTTTGAGTTACTAGGTGATTCTTTAGTAAAGCAACAATAAGAATGTCTATTTCACTTTTAAATTTTTTTCATCTTCACTCCAGGATATGTTTATTGATATTTTTTAGGGGAGGGGGGGGGGAGAAACATCAATGTAAGAGAGATGTCTATTTCATTTTTAATAACAAATTTGTATTTTAACTTTATGACAAATAAATACTGGTCTTATAGTCTAGAGTTATTATTAGACTACCTAAATATAACTGGCCCTAATTGTAATTTATTATTTGTGGTTGGAGAAATTGCTCTGTGTTTAAATAGCATTTTTAAATTGGCAACTTCAGTAGGTTTTGTAGTTAGGCATTTGTTTCAACTAATGGAAAAACTGGCAGAATCCTGATGTCTTATAGCTGTTCTTTCTCCATCTGAACAATAGTAAAAATTTTTAAGAGAATGAAGGAATGGGCAAATATTGTCAATTCAGGGGTCACTATCAGTGAATGATAATGGAAAACCAGTGTTTTTTGCCTTTGGACTTAGTTTGCCTTTATGTAAAATGAACCAATAAAATTACCGGGCTTTTCTCTATTGGGTTTCAGATTTTATGTGCAGTGTAGACTAGTTCCAGTTATTTTTTGCGGGGAGGGTAATAGCAAACTTGTAATGAAAGAGCAGACATTTATCCTAACGGAGATTGTAGGATATCACTAACGAACGGCACCTAACCACAGTTGACAGCATCTGAGATTGCGGTACAGTCTGGCCTCATCCAAGACCCCCAGTGGATGCCTGAAGATAGCACTCAATCCTATATTTACAGATGTTCAATTTAATGATGGATTTACATCAATATATACCCATTATAAGTTGAAAATATTGTTAAGTTAAAAAATGCATTTAATGCTATGCTGTAGAATATCAGTTTACTCTTGTGATGTGTGGCTGACTGGGAACTGTGGCTCACTACTACTGCCCAGTATCACAAGAGCGTATCTTACCATATATCACTAGTCCAGGAAAAGATCGAAATTTAAATTTGAAGTACAGTTTCTACTGAGTGCATATTTTCATGCCTTTGTAAAGTTGAAAAATCGTAAGTCAGACCATTGTTAAGCTGGGAACCATCCATACTATGTTTCTTCTTTTACATACCTATAATAAAGTTTCATGTATAAATTAGGCAAAATAAGAAATAATAGTAACTAATAAAATAGAACAATTACAATGTACTGTAATGAAACTTATGTAAATGTATCTCTCTCAAATATCTCATTGTACTAATCTCACCCTTCTTGTTACATGTGAGATGATAAAATGCCTGCATGGTGAAATGAAGTGAGGTAAATGACCAAGTCTTTATGATAACAGTAGGCTACTATTGACCTGACCATACATCAGAAGGAAGATTATTTGCTTTGGGTGATCCTGACTGATCAAGTCATGACCATGTCCATGGTTGGACATGGTTGGATGTCAGGAACTACAATGATGTTGATGACTGGGAAAATTTTCCCATGCAGGCAACTGAAAACTTGGAGAGGGAAACCATTGATAAGGAGGGACTGCTGTACTGAAAGTATTAACTCATATTATAAAATGGGCCATTATAAAACCTACCATGATGTGCCACTGATTCAATAAAAAAAAAAAAAAAAACACACACACAAAAACTTGAACAATTACAGATTCTCAAAGTCAGAAAGTTGTTTGAAGATAATCTTGTCAATAAGTCTTCTCAGTCTCTGGACCTGAATTATCACAAGAGACCACCACACCCACATATACACCAAGTGTGGTATCCTGACTGCACAAATGTTTTGGACATTTCTTTTTCCAAACCTGTGATTATTAAAAAAAAAAAAGTGCATGTATTTAAAAGCATTTTGACTTTATAGTAGCTTTTTATGCAGTTGACTTTTAATCTGATGATTAAAAAATACACTTATTTTAGTGTTCAAGTTTTTTTTAATGTTACACAGGGGTGGGTTATCCCACATGAAATGGTTAAGAACCACTAATCTAAGTCAGCCCTCTAGAATGGGAAGGGAGCAATATATCTAAACATTTAATAATGGTACCAAAAAGACTGAGTAACCTGCACTTATCAGTCATCTTCTAAATAATTATCTTTCTCAAAATGATCTGTTTCTAGGTATTTTTTAATATGCTTTTATTGATTTTTAGAGAGAGAGGAAGGGAGAAGGGTAGAGCGAAACATCAATGAGAGAAACACATCGATAGGCTGCCTCCTGCACAACCCCTACTGGGGATTGAGCTCGCAACCCAGGCATGTGCCCTGACCGGAAATCAAACCGGTGACCTCTCAGTTCAACCACTGACCACTGAGACATACCAGTGTTTCTTTAAAAAATAAGAATCACCAAAAAAAATACATAAGAAGAAGAATCACCAATGACCATACCTATGTAATTCAATTCAGTGAGCACCTCACATCACTATGTGATTACATGACACTGAACTTTTTCCTTCCAAAGCACTTACCACAAATACTAGGGTTGCTTGTTCATATGTTTCCTACTATGCTCTTGAATCTGAAGTCTGGGATGGCTCCATCTTTCTCACCATTGTATTCTCAATCTAATACAATGCCCACCACATAGAGGGATTGAGCAAATGAACCAATAAACACCCTCATACTTAAACATTTGTAAATATATATATTCACAAGTTAAATATTTTTTCAAAATTTCCAGCTTTTAATTTTTATTCTACCAGTTGATCCTGGAAATTGGTATAACAGTCTTAAACCTCATTTAAGCATTCTCTTTTTTTTTTTTTTTTAATGTATTTTATTGATTTTTTACAGAGAGGAAGGGAGAGGGATAGAGAGCTAGAAACGTCGATGAGAGAGAAACATCGACCAGCTGCCTCCTGCACACCCCCCACTGGGGATGTGCCCACAACCAATGTACATGCCCTTGACCGGAATCGAACCCGGGACCCTTCAGTCCGCAGACCGACGCTCTATCCACTGAGCCAAACTGGTTTCGGCTAAGCATTCTTTTTATAAGTCGCTTGATTTTGTATGCACTACATCATAATGCTAAAGCATCCGCATTCTTACAAGTATGTTCTTCTTAGGTAAAGAGTGCCACTGTACTATGATTTAGTAGGTGGGGTTGGTTGTAGATTTTTTTAATTTCAGGATACATATGGGAAATGACTTTATCTTAGGTATTTTCTTATCCCCGGTTTGATTCACATAAAAATAACAGTTGGTCAATAAAGTATTAGAAGATTATTTCTCATTCAGTGTTTCAGAATTGAATGCTACTTTTGTAAAGCTGTAATTTAAATTTAATAAATATACTTTTAGCCCTGGCCAGTGCTGCTCAGTGGTTAAGAGTGCCCACCCTAGCTCTGAAAGGTCTCAGGTTCAGTTCTTGGTCAAAAGCATATACTTGGGTTCCAAGTTCAATCCCCAGCCCCAGTC
Source organism: Eptesicus fuscus (assembly GCF_027574615.1). Lineage (NCBI taxonomy): Eukaryota > Metazoa > Chordata > Mammalia > Chiroptera > Vespertilionidae > Eptesicus > Eptesicus fuscus. The sequence continues at coordinate 80,770,858 of NC_072475.1, read as the reverse complement.
AGGGAATTTGCAGGAGGCAACCAATCATTGTGTCTTTCACATTGATCTCTCCCCCTCTCCCCTCTCCCCTCTGTCCTCTCCCCTGTCCCCTTTCCCTTCTTTCCCCCTCCCCCTCTGAAAATCAATGGATAAAATATTCTCGGGTGAAGATTAACAACAACAAAAATAAATAAATATACTTTTAGAATTTGATAAAAAGGGAATAAAATAAGAGAAGCATTATCAAACAACCTCATATTTTAACTGTTTACTCATTTTTCTCGTGGATTAACGTACCTAATTCTAGGTCATCTTTCACAGTGACTGTATGTGATTATCAGATAATATATAAATACTTGCTAAGAGTTTACAGTGACTCCTTACTGCCAAATGGATATCATTGAAAGCTTTCTGTAATGGTGTCATATTATTAGTGCAGGGCTTGTTTTAGAGGTCCCTTTCTGGTCTTCTGAAGTTCGTGTATGTGCTGAAGAATCCTTTGAGGGTTATTTTTCTGTCTTGGAATATTTTCTTGACTGTTCTTTGTTAGACATTTTTGTTCCAGAGCAGATTCTTGTTAAGTAACTTTTCACTGACTGTCAAACTGATTGTTTTCTTACTTTGTATTTCACTAAATTATACCTTAATATTTGTGGTTCTGATCTTTAAATGTTACTTGTTTTTTTCCAGAGTAGATTGCCTCTGCGAAAGATGGGGGCAGGTTCTAAGTTTGCTTCTTGTTTGACAAGTTTCAGCACAGTGTTTGTTGAGGAGAGAGAAGATAAACATTTACTGTTTCTCATTGTTACCTTTTAGATTTATTATCTGAGTTACTTGTTTTTAAGTCTTGTGTTTTACCCAGATAGTTTTGAGTGTATTCGTGTGTGTATGCAGTTGCTACCTACTCTTTGGACTAAAAGTTTTCTGGTTATGAGTTATACTAATACTAATATACTAATCACCTAATGTACATTTTCTGTACATGTGAACTGGCGTTTCTGTGTTTTGATCAGTAATAGTTCTTTTGAGAGGCTGCCAGTTTATACTGTTTATTTCCTACTCTGGCCTCTTGTGTTCCTTCAGGATAAAGACTATCCTGTTGGTGGTTGTACAGTAGAATCATATCAAATGTGCTTTTAACTAAAATGAATTCAGTTATATTACCTTGACAAAAAGAAAGAAAAAGATCTAATTGTCCTGATGATTCTCTTTTCAGTTAATGACCTTTTCACCTTGAAGTCAGCAGTGGTGAGCAACATCTGATACCTAAATCTGTTTTGTTTCCGTTCAGGAGTGTGAATCTGCGTGTGATTCTAATGATAAAGATTCATATTAATAAATCATGGGTAATAGTCCATGCACTATAGAAGTTAAGTTTAGGCAATCTGGAGTCTGATGGCTTGAGTTTGAGTCCTCCCTTGGGCAAATTTCTCAATCTCTCCGGGTTTCAGTTTCTTTATACATAAAATGGAGATAATAGCACTTACCTTGCATCTCCTGTGTGGTGCTTTCCTAAAGAATTAAAAAAAATACACACCACCAAACCTCCTCACCACAAACTACCACAGACTACTGTATGGTGATTACCAGAGGGAAAGCGGGGTGGGGGAAGGAAGAAGAGTGTATAGGAGGGGATAAAATGGTGATGGAAGGAGACTTGACTTGGGTGGTGACCATACAAAACAATATACAGATAATGTATTATAGAATTGCACACCTGAACCCTATATAATTTTTTTAACCAATGTCACCCCAATAAATTCAATTAAAAATTATAAAAAAATAAAGAATTTTCAAAAGTAATTTTGACAATTAATGATTTTTGCTTCATGCATTAACTTCAGGATTCCCCATAAGATTTGAGTCCAAATGTTTGTTGAATTCGTTAAGCAGAAATACAGGGTCATTGACTCTACTGGACAGTTATTCATTATCAAGAGATGAAACTTATTCATATCTTGGATGGATAAAGCTGTCTTCTAGTAGTTTAAGTAATACTTTGATTGTTTGACATCTAGGCAGAAATGGAGGCCTTTTCTTTTTCATAATTCACCTGTATTATTACCAGTATTCACTATGTTTAAATTTATGCCCATGTGTTGCTCATAGAAATTGAATACATAGTACTTAATCCTTTCAACTGTTTTCTTTTAGAAAGAGATTAGTATTTTTTAAAAAGATTTTAAAATTGATTTTTAGAGAGAGAGAGAAACAGATATGAGAGCTACATCAATCCTGTAACCCAGGCATGTTCCCTGACCAGGAATCGAACCAGCAACCCTTCAGTGCACGGGGCGAGGCCCAACCAACTGACCCAATCAGCCAGGGTGAGATTAGTATTTTTTGAACCCGCCAATGTTACATGTAGGAGGCCAGATTGGCAAGAATGGAGTAATGTGAGTTTGGAGTTCTTGTGTGTAAGCAATGGTAGTGGGAAGTTACTAGGGGGTTTCGACAGTTCAGCTTGTTAAAAAGCTCTTTCAGATCAATTAGAAAGTGATTTGTTGTAAGAGATGCAGGGGAAAGATGCATTTTCACAGAAATATTATGAATCACCAATTTTAAGGTTTGGAACCTTAAAAAAACTACCCAAACTAAAAGTAATTTCCAGTAACAAATTGCTTTTTAGTTTTAAAAATCTCTTTAGTAGCTTTAAACTTTTTCCTCCAGTGCATTTACTTAATTTCTGCCTAGTATTGGTCTCAAAGCTTAAGGTCTAGTTCCTGACATGGTTGGTGTTAACTGATAAACTAGCATTGTGCTAATAAGTAGCTTTTGTCCTAAATTCCATCAGTGGAGCAAAATAATGAGCTTTTCTAAACCATCTCTATTGTAATGTTATTCTTTCTTGGTTTTTTGTTTTGTTTTGTTTTGCTTTGCTTTGCAAAAATACTCCAGGATATTTTTCCATTGATTTCTAAAGAGAGTGGAAGGGAGGGGGAGAGACAGAGAGGGAGAGACATCTATGTGAGAAAGACACTTCAACTGGTTGCCTCCTGCAGACACCCCAACCAGGACTGGTGATTGAGCCTGCAACTAAGGTGCATGCCTTTGACTGGAATCGAACCTGGACTGAGCCAGAAGGCTAGGGCATGTTATTCTTTCTTTGCCATTTATTAACAGTTTGGCAGAAAGTAATGGGGTGAGGAGTGGGGTGAGCAGAAGGTGCTAGGGGTGTTAACCAAGATCAAGAGCTATGCAAAAGTAGTTTGGATGCTTGCTGAATGGGCAGTGGAGGAGCCATGGAAGACAATTTGCAGTATGTTGTTTGCCTTTGTAATTATATCCTTTTGTGCTCAGTGTCATTCAAAGCATTGGTTTTTTTCTTTCTTTCTGTAGTACAACTAGAGCCCTGATGCACAAAATTAGTGCACTTGGCGGCAGGGGAGGGGGGGTGTTCCTCAGCTGGCCTGCGCCCTCTCACAGTCCAGGAGCCCTCAGGTGATGTCTGACTGCCACGGAGGCAGGAGAAATTCTCACCACCGCTGCCCGGCTTGCCAGCCATGAGCCCGGCTTCTGGATGAGCAGTGCTTCCCCCTGTGGGAGCGTACTGACCACCAGGGGTCAGCCCTGTGTTGAGCGTCTGCCCCCTGGTAGTCAGTGCATGTCATAGCGACTGGTCCACCGTTCAATCAATTTACATATTAGCCTTTTATTATATAGGAGGATAGGGAAAGGAAATTAGCAGGTTCTGATTTTGGAGTTAAAAATTAGTAATAATTTTAAAAAGGAAGCTCTTATAAAATTTGACTAAATGGAGGGAGATAGCTAATTGAAAGATTCAGTTGCTTGATTTTAGGTTGATTTGAACTTTGCTTAATAAAAATAAGTATCCATATTTCTATGCAAAGCCTTGTGTGCCTATCTTAGCTGTATTCTATTAATTTTCAGCCCTTGCTATGACTGCCTCTCCTTGTGTTCAGTGTGTTATCGTGGTTTGTTTTTTCTAGTGTGATATCATTTAGACTTTAACTTCTAGTAGACTGGAAAGAGTGTATTACTTACTTGTTTATGCTAATGAAACAAGGTCATGACTCTGCCCAGAGAATGTTCTATTTATTCTGTAAATTTTTAGTAAAAATGCTAAATAAATCTTCAGTGTGTTTGTAGTCAAGCATACTTCTATTCATTCAATATACCACATTTTTTTTCTTTTTTGCTCAGTTCCTTCACCACCACCACCACCACCACCACCCAGACTCCCATCCCTCAGTTGTCAGCCTGCTTTCTATCTATGAGTCTTTTAGTTCATTTTGCTTGTTCATTTTGTTCATTAGATTCCACATATGAGTGAAATCATATGATACCTGTCTTTCTCTTTCTGGCTTGTTTCACTTAGCATAATGTTCTCCAGGTCCATTCATGCTCTTGCAAAGGGTAAAATTTCCCTTTTTTTTAATATATTTTATTGATTTTTTACAGAGAGGAAGAGAGAGGGATAGAGAGTTAGAAACATTGATGGGAGAGAAACATCAATCAGCTGCTTCTTGCACACCTCCTAACTGGGGATGTGCCTGCAACCAAGGTACATGCCCTTGACCGAAATCGAACCTGGGATCCTTCAGTCCGCAGGCTGATGCTCTATCCACTGAGCCAAACCGGTTTCGGCAAGATTTCCCTTTTTTAAAGCTGAGTATAGTATTCCATACCACATTATCTATACTAATAAAAGGGTAAAATGCTAATTAGACTGGACATCCTTCTAGACAAAGAGCCACAGCTGCTGCGAGGGCCGGCGGCATGGGCTGGTCCAGTGCTGCCGGCCGGTCTAGCTCCATGGTCCTTTCACAGAGGCCACGGGAGAGGCGCTGCCTCCCCCACCTCAGGAGAGGGGGCGGCACTACCGCCGTGGGGGGCTGGGGGGGACACACCGCCATGGCCCCTTTTGCAGAGGCAGCGTGGGAGAGGCCTTTGTGCTGGCCGGTCCGGCACTGTGACCCCTTCTGCAGAGGCAGTGGTAGAGAGGCCTGCATAGTCCAGGTCCCAGTGCTACCCCTTCCCCAGAGGCAGCGGCACAGGCCCAGTCCTGGCACCACGCCTCTGTAGAGGCTGGACAGGGTGTGACCTGCTGTGCCTCAACTATCCACAGCCCCTCCCCCAGCCGGCCTGGCCCCAGATCGCCCCCCCCCCCCCCACCAGTGGGCGGGGGGCGGAGCCAGCACTAAGAAGCAAGGACCAGCAACTGTGGTGGTGGCCGGCAGTGGCACCAGCAGCAGGGTGATGGGGGCGGCGCCTTAACCACACTCTATCCACTGAGCCAAACCGGCTAGGGCTATCCTCTTTTTTTATTGCATTCTGGCAGAACTTCTTGACTCCTTAGTCTAATATACAATCCATCCGTTGAGTTCATTGTAATCATCTTTTTTAATTTTCAAGATGTCTGATTGGTACTTTTTAAAGTCAGCCTTTTTAAAAATACTGATATATTCATATTCTACTGATGTTAACTTTTTTTGCTTGGTTTATTCTTTCATAAATACTAGTTTTCTCTTTGAGTTTGGTACCTCTCTCTTTTGGTACCTCTCTTTTGTGGTATTAATTTTCCTTTATGTTAGCAGTTCTTGACAGTGGGTGGTCTCTTGGAAGACAAGCAAGGTATGCTTGTCAGTTGTCTATAGACAAAGGAGATCTCCACTCCTGAATGGCACCTAGTACAGTCAGACTTCTGCTTTTCTCAGTGGAATGGAAGGGATGTTGAGTTTGCTTCAAATGCAGTTTTCCAGAAATCACCTTAATAGTTCCCTCCCCCCACCACCCCAGAATCATAGCTACCTAAGAGATTCCTAGTTGTCTTCTATTATAGATGTTTTGTGCCTAGGATTTTTCTGTCAAAGTTTATAGAAGATGATTAAAGCTATTGACAAGTGCAAGATTTTATATTCATCTACTAATTTATTTGTGCTTTATTTGGTTGCTTTCATCCTCACACATCCTAGTTTTAAAATATGCATGTTACTTGTTGACATTGGCTAGCTTAAACTAACTTTTTATATTCTGATCTTAGTTTCCTACAAATTCTTTGCACACTAGACTTAAAAAAATAGTCATAGCTGTGGTCAGACTAAAAGAGAAGGTAAACAAAAGGTAAATGGAGGGGAGAAGTAGCAAGAAAAATGAAGCAAGAGTAAGGGAAAAAAGAACAAATAGGAAAAAGGGTTGTTATCTTCGCTTTGTGATTGAGATGTCCTGGGGCTTTCAGAGTCCTGTAAGTTATTTGAGGGAGCAGCCACTTCTGCTTTTGCTTTGTCAGTGCTCACCTGTTGGGAGAGATATAAGGATTTTTTTCTTAATCACATATTTGTTCAAGTTGGATGATGTTGACAACAAAGTTTTAGATAGAGACATGCCAACAAAGTTCTTGGACCTGGTAGCAAGACTCTGGACAACTAGATTTGTCTACAGAGATGTTTCCCAGGTGTTGATTGACACGTTCACAACTGTCCTCAATGGGTATTAACTACCAACTCTTTCGTATTGTGCACATAAACTGTGTAAATTGGGTGTTCCAGCAATCAGATTCTGAGGCAAAAATAGTGCAAAAAAAATGTGTTGATGAGCAAATAGTACATTTGGGATAATTGTAATAAAAATGACAGTGTTTCTAATGTCTGTTCTATACTGTTGACAGTCTAATAGAAAAATAGTAACATGCATGAATAAGTGGTTTTTCAAAATAAGAAATACAAATGACCAATGAATATGAAAAAATATTAAAATTCAATAATAGTGAGGAAAATGCAAATTAAAATAATATTGGATTATTAGTTTATACCCAAATTTTTCAACCTTACTACTATTGACATTTTGAATGTGATAATTCTTTGTTGTGGGGGCTGTGCTGGTGAAACAGAATTTTTGGACTGGAACCTGGTTTCTTTGTCCGCCGGAATTGAAGAATGAATCCACGGACAGAAAGTGGTATAGCAAAGGTGGAGATTTATTGAAGAACAAGTACAGACTCCCACCTGGGGAGAGGGAAAGAGTCCCACAGAATGGACTCCCAGGTAGGGAGGGGGAAAGGGTCCCACTGAGTTCCTTTTCCCTATGGCTTATAAAGGCTGCAGATCCTGGTGCCTTGATATCCCCTCTGATTGGTCACTATTCCCCTAGACTGGTTACTATAGTAACTCCTGGACTCAAAGGTTGAACCTCACATGGGACACCTGAGGTTCTTGCCCCCCCACCCCCACCCCTCCTTCCTTATTGTTTTCCTATTCCCTTTGGGCTTTATTCTCCTTTTGGATGAAGGCCTTCTCTGTTTTGTAAATATAGACCTTTTGCTGTTCCCAGCTCCCTCATTCTATGGAAATGTACCTGTTGCAGCTTTTCAGTTTCGCCTATTCTATGGAAATATACCTTCTGCTGCTCTACAGCCCTGTGCTTCCTCCATGGTCCCCTTAATTTCCAAAATTTCCTAAACCTGTCCTATTTTACCCCTAAAATTCCTGTTTCACTGGCATTGTAGAATGTTAGAAACATCTCTAATGTCTGTCCATTACATACAGTAGCTCCCCTGCCGTCAGTTGTTAGTCAAAATGTTTTCAGATATTGGCAAATGTGCTCTAGAACATAAAATAAAAGATAGCAACCATACCTGATGCTGGTAGGAATGGCAGGAAAGAGGTACATTAAAGCACTTCAGCATTTTTTGGGGAAAGTCTGAGTGGTTTTGAAATTAAAAATATGTAAGCCTGTTGATTTAGCAATCTTATTACTGAGACTAGAGGCCCGGTGCATGCATGATCGGGGCCCGGGAGGGACGTGGGAGGTTGGCCAGCCGGGGAGGAATCATGGGAGGGCTCCAGGGCATGTCCAACCAGTTTCGTTCAGTCCCCATTGGCCCAGCAGCAAGCTAACCTGCCAGTAGGAGCGTCTGCCTCCTGGTGGTCAGTGCATGTCATAGCGAGCAGTTGAGCAGCCTTGGCATATCATTAGCACATTATGCTTTGATTTGTTGACCAGCCAACTGGATACTTAGTATATTAGTCTTTTATTACATAGGACTAGGGGCCTGGTGCACAAAATGCATGCACTGGGGGGAGAGGGAGGTCCCCTCAGCCCAGCCTGCCCCCTTTCACAGACTGGGAGCCCTCAGGGGATGTCCTACTGATGGCTTAGGCGAGCAGGCCTGAGCCGCAGTCTGTCTTCCCTCTGCGAGAGGTGACCAGGCTGATCAGGGGAAGGCGCCAGCCCCATCACCCCACTGCTGCAGCCACTGCCAGCCACCGCAGCCGCCAAGGTGTTTTCATCAACACGGACTCCAGTCCCTTCACCACGAAAAAAATGACAACTTTCTTTAGGCATTTTCAAGATGTCTCTTTCATAAGATATGACATTTCTTTCTTTTTTTTTTTTTTTATCCTCACCTGAGGATATGTTTCCATTGATTTTTAGAGAGTGTGGAAGAGAGAGGGAGAGACAGAGAGAAACATCAATGTGAGAGGGACACTTCGATTGGTTGCCTCCTGCATGAGCCCTGACCTGGGCCCTGGCCAGGGAGGAGCCTGTAACCTAGGTACATGGCCTTGATCAGAATCGAACCCAGACCCTGCGGTCGGCAGGCCGAGGCTCTATCCACTGAACCAAACTGGCTAGGGCAGGATATGACATTTCTTAGCCCCTCCAGCAGCGGACCTTCGTTTTTTCCTCCAGGAGTGAGGTGGAAAAACCCTAGATCACCTTCTTGGATTCTTATTACCCAAGTTACCAAGAACACTGCAAGTGGCGGCGTACAGGAGCTTAGCCAATGAGCGGTCAGAAAAGGTGTTTATGCTTAAACTGGTTTGGCTCAGTGGATAGAGCATCGGCCTGCAGACTGAAGGGTCTCAGGTTTGATTCCTGTTAAGGGCATGTACCTTGGTTGGGGCCACATCGCCAGTGGGGAGTGTGTAGGACGCAGCTGATCGATGTTTCTCTCTCATCGATGTTTCCAACTGTCTATCCCTCTCTCTTCTCTGTAAAAAAATCAATAAAATATATATTTTTTAAAAAAAGGTGTTTCCCCTGTGTTGTGTCCACTGGGCTAGGGGCATGTCCCCGCAGCACAGGGGGGCACGCCCCCCAGGCCAGCAGCCAGCCCCGCGTTGTGGGTGCTGGCCTGGAGGGTGTGTGGACCTGAGCCGCATGGTGGCCACTAGGTCCACATGTTCCCCAGGCTGGCAGCCAGCCTTGTGTTGTGGGCACCAGCCTGGGGGGCATGCAGACCTGAGCTGTGCGGTGGCCGCCAGGTCCGCACGTCCCCCAGGCCGGCAGCCAGCCCTGCATTGTGGGAACTGGCCCGGGGGGTGTGCGGACCCGGGCCACCGCTTGGCGCCAACACACACGCGCCGTGCGGCTATGTTCCCACCCCACCCCTAGCCGCTTGGTTCCTACGCACGGGCCTACAGGCTAGTTAGCGGCCTAGGTCCTGAGGATGTTTCCGGGACCCAGGCTGCTTGGAGCCTGTGTATGCTAATTAACCGTCATCTTTGTTGGGTTAATTTGCATTCTCGCTCCGATTGGCTGGTGGGCGTAGTGGAGGAACAGTCAATTTGCATGTTTCTCTTTTATTAGTGTAGATTATCCCATGAAAATAATTATATGAAGCGACTTGCACCATTCAGGTAAAGGACCATTCTGAACACCTTCCTGTTTTTCTTCTGTCAGCATATCATTTAAGCACTGTGATCTGAATCTATTCCTGACTATTGATAAGTATTTAATAATTGTTTCCTCTCGTTTTAGAACTCTCTTGATAGAGCCCAAGCAGCCAAGAACAAAGGCAACAAATACTTTAAAGCAGGGAAATATGAGCAAGCTATTCATTGCTATACAGAGGCGATCAGTCTGTGCCCTACGGAGAAGAATGTTGACCTTTCCACATTTTATCAAAACAGAGCCGCTGCCTTTGAACAGTTGGTAGGTATCCTAGGTTGTTTTTTCTGTTATTTTTGTTTGTCTTTATTTTTATTATGTTTCGGATAATGCCAGTTAAATAAATCTAATAACTTTTTTGAAGTCTTGAAGTTAAAGGATTTTTATTTTGTTTTTATATCCTTTAATTACATAAGTTTTTTAAGAACAAATTTTAGTTTTGCTTGTTAAAAATGTAATCCAAAGTTATATATCCCATTTTATAAAATTAGACAATACAGAAAGCTTAAGTTTCTGGTGACACTATTCTCAACAGTTTGAGGCTATTTCTTAAACTTTTTGTCTCAATATATGTAGTAGCAAAAGTGAGGGTTGGGGGCAGGAGAGGCCCTGGCTGGGTAAGTCAATTGGTTAGAACATCGTCCTGATACGCCAAGGTTGTGGGTTCGATCCTTAGTCAGGGTACATATAAGAGTCAGTCAGTGAATGCATAAATAAGTGGAATAGCAAGTCAATGTTTCTTTCTCTCAAATTGGTAAATTAAAAAGTAAAAATAATAAAGACCAAAGATGAGTTCCTATTACATATATTGTTTGCAACATATTTTTTCAGTTGCCACTATATCTTGTACAGCTTTTCTTAACATATGTAGATCTGTTTCATTTTTTTTAAAGGCTGTATGTAGTAGCTGTTGTATGACTTTACAGTGGAAAACATCTCACTATTGAACATTTGGATAAATTTTTATGCATACTTTTGGGAGATAAAATTCTAGAAATTAAAATATAAAAAGATAGCATCAATATCTATTTTCAACAATAACGTGAGCATGCTTGATTTCCAGTATTCTTGCTGACTGATTATCACTTTTTTTAATTTAATATGTTTTTATTGATTTCAGAGAAGGAGAGAGAGAGAAACATCAATGAGGAGAGAGATCATCAAATGGCTGCCTCCTACATGTCCCCTACTGGAGATCAAACCCACAAACCAGGCATGTGCCCTGACAGGAAATCAAACTGTGACCTCCTGGTTCATATGTCGACACTCAGTCACTGAGCCACACTGGCCAGGCTGGTTATCGGTTTTAATAATATTTGCCACTCCTATAGAAGAAAAATACTGTCTCATTACTGCAGTTTTTGAGATGTTGCTGAAGTTGACCATCCTTTTCTATGCTTACTGGGCATTTGTATTCTCTGCGTTTATTTGTTCAACCAAATTTAATTGACTGTGTCTCATATGGAAGGTTATTATGGCAGGAGCTGGGTCTATATAAAAGCAAACAATTATGCATAGACTTTATAGCTAAACAATGAACTGCTAAATGACATTTTGCTAAATGCTTTGAAAGACAAATGATTCTATAATAGAGGAATGATGGGAGATGGAATTGGTGCATAGAAAAGTAGAGAAGAGAGTGTTACAAATAGTGGAAATGCTATGTGTAATTTGAGGCAGGAAAGAGTTTGGTGTGATTAATGAGGTTTAAAGGATCCTGGAATATAGAGAGATGAAATTGGGAGAAGTAGCAGAGGCCAGATCAAGCAAAGCCTTATAGTGGTGAGGAGTTTGGATTTGATGCTCAGTATAGTGGGAAATATTTAAGGGTTTTAAGTAGAGCAGGAATATCATCTGTTGCTTTTGCCATTCTGTCAAGACTATATTGGAGGGAGGCAAGAGTGGAGGCAGGGAGACCAACTAAGGATGTTGTAGTAGCCTAGATGAGCCATGAAGGAAAGCTGAAACCCAACAGCATTGGATGTGAAGGGTGAAGAGAAGCAGGAATTTTAATAACAGTGGGTTGGGGAAGGCATGAGACAGCTAAGTACATAGTTGACTTGAGAAATGTCTATTTTAGGAGAGTGGTTTGGGCTAAAGCAATATACTTGGGAATCTTCTAATTTTAGGTGTTACATAATTTTAGGACAATAGAGGTGATCACCTAGGGAGAGAGATGAGGCCTTGAATATTCCAGCATGCAGAGATCAGATAGAGAGTGAGAATTTAGTGAAGGAAATTATGAAGGAGCAGCCAGTGAGGTAGGTGAAATCAGATAGAGGGGCAACTCTTTGGAGTTTGGCAGTAAAGAGGAGCTGAAGAATGGGATAAAAGCTGCAGGATTTATGGAATCAATGGAGGGTTTTTAAAAGATGCTCATAGGAATGATAGAGGGGTCAGATTGATGGAGAGAGAGAATGGCTAACAGTGGAGTCCCTAAAATGGAGAGAGTACAGATCCATAAGTGGAGGGTTGGCCTTTGATAAAGAATGGTGCTTCCTCATTTCTAACAGGCAGGAAGAAGAAGATGATATGGGCACATAGATGCAGGTAGGTTTGTAGATTTGGTGGTAGAAAGTTGGCCTAAGTATGTCCTTTGCCTAGTATTTTTACTAATCAGTTTGCTTATCTTTTTTTTTAATTATTATTGTTTAAAGTATTACATGTCTCCTTTTTCCCTGTTGACACCCCCCCCCATCCACTCCCACCCCGAGGGCAAGCCCCTACCACCCCAGTGTCTGTGTCCATGGGTTATGCTAATATGCATGCATACAAGTCCTTTGGTTGCTCTCTAACCCCCCCTCCCCTGCCCCTTGTCTCTGGATCTATTTTTGTTCATCAGTTTATATTGATCATTATATCCCACAAATGAGTGAGGTCATGTGATATTTATCTTTCTCCGACTGGCTTATTTCGCTTAGCATAATGCTCTCCAGTTCCATCCATGCTGTTGCAAATGGTAAAAGTTCCTTCTTTTTTACAGCAGTGTAGTATTCCATTGTGTAAAAGTACCATAATTTTTAATCCACTCATCTGTTGAGGGCCACTTAGGCTGTTTCCAAATCTTAGCTATTGTAAATTGTGCTGCTATGAACATAGGGGTGCATATATCTTTAATGATTGGTGTTTCTGGTTTCTTGGGATATATTCCTAGAAGTGGGATCACTAGGTCAAATGGGAGTTCCTTTTTTAATTTTTTGAGGAAACTCCATACTGTCTTCCAACAGTGGCCGCACTAGTCTGCATTCCCATCAGCAGTGCATGAGGGTTCCTTTTTCTCCACATCCTCTCCAGCGCTTGTCATTTGTTGATTTGTTGATGATAGCCATTCTGACAGGTGTGAGATGGTACCTCGTTGTCATTTTGATTTGCATCTCTCAGATGATTAGTGACTTTGAGCATGTTTTCATATGTCTCTCGGCCTTCTTTGTGTCCTTGCTTATCTTTATTACAGATATTTATATGAGCTATAAATATTCTTTATATGTATTGAAAATACTTTTTTCTATTGTCGGACTCTTAACATTCAGCCTGTTAAGTTTGGAAAACTGATTTCTGTCAAACAATGCTTTAGTGTGACTTTTAAAAAATACTTTCAATTGCAGCAAAAATGGAAAGAGGTGGCACAAGATTGTACAAAGGCTGTTGAACTTAATCCCAAATATGTGAAAGCTCTCTTTAGACGTGCAAAAGCCCACGAGAAGCTAGACAATAAGAAAGAATGTTTAGAAGGTGAGGATATTTTTGTGTTTCCATATGAAAATTAATGGTTTTGTAATCATTGGTAAAATTTATGTGAAACTCTACCTGTGAGTAGAAAAATCACTTGTATTTAGAAGTTGAACTCTTTCCAAATTGAGACTTTGTTTTCTGATTTAAACTGAGATAGCTGATATTTGATATTGTCTCTGTTCAATTATGGAATTAAATGAATATTATGATTCAGATTTAATACAGTACACATTTTAAACTTGGCAACTAATGAGCATCAGTGTAATTCCATGAGTAAAAAATCAGGAAAGAGGTTTTAATAAGTGATAGTTTTTCTAAGATTCTACATGTTTTCAGTTAATATCTTATATAAATCTGAAATAATTTTAAAATGACTCATTAAAAAAACATTTTTTTTTGTCCTCAGTATTTTTCAAACATTATTTTATACCCAATTAGAAATTATATAATTGGGACATAGCGTGTGAAGTGAAGATGCCATTCTTAGTAAATACTGTAAATATTCTGGTACCAAAATTTCAATTATAGTATAGACCACTGGGTTTTTTGTTTGATTGTTTGTTTGTATAATATATTTCTGTTGGTTTTTTTTTCTTTAATATGTTTTTATTGATTTCAGAGAGGAAGGAAGAGGGAGAGAGAGATAGCAATATCCATGATGAGAGAGAATCATGGCTCGGCTGCCTCCTGCAAGTCCGCCACTGGGGATCGAGCCCACAACCCAGGCATGTGCTCCTTGACCTGAATTGAACCTGGGACCTTTCAGTTCGCAGGCTGATGCTCTATCCACTGAGCCAAACCGGCCAGGGCTAGACCACTGCGTTTTAAAGTACATTCTTCTGGGTAACGTGGAGCTAAACCAAAGTGTAATTTCTACCATCTAAAATTGTTTTCCAGTGCACATTTAAATCTTACACAATTAAAACCATAAACACTCAGAAGATTTAACCATAATTATTATTTGTTTAAAAAATATATATATATATATTTTATTGATTTCAGAGAGAGGAAGGAGAGGGGGAGAGAGAGAATCATCTTGCACGCCCACTACTGGGAACTGAGCCCGCAACCCAGACATGTGCCCTGACTGGGTATTGAACCATTACCTCCTGGGTTCATGGGTTGACGCTCAACCACTGAGCCACACCTGCTGGGCTAGCCATAATTATTATTTTTTTTTAATTTATTTTTATTGATTTCAGAGAGGAAGGGAGAGGGAGAAAGAGAGAAACATCAATGATGAGAGAGAATCATTGATCAGCTGCCTCTTGCATGCCCCCTACTGGGGATTGAGCTGGCAGCCCAGGCATATGCCCTTAACCAGAATTGAATCTGGGACTCTTCAGTCCACAGGCTGAGCTAGGGCCATAATTATTTTTAAAAGCATTATTATCTAAAAGAAAAGTGCCGTTTTATTTATTGAAAACCTGGATTACCAAAGTGAGAGTGGTTTACAGAACATTTTAGAAAAATTTGAAGTTTTATGTTATGAACTTTGGTGGTAGGTAGAAGAAGTGTGTTGCTTTGGATAGAGAATCCTGAGTTTTGAATGGAATCTTGAAGTTATTGATAGATAATTTATAAAGAGGAGGTTAAATGGATTTTAATAGGAAAAATGGGATTGGAAAAAAGACATTGATACTGGCACTAGCCAGGCTTTTGGGAGCATAACAGCAGGAAGACTTCTTTGGAGAAGGAAGGATTTGGAATTGTAAGAAGCTGAGTTCAGAAAACGGGAACAGCCATTGTTTTAGTACTTTTAAAGTTGAGAGATTAAGGAATCACTGATCTTTTAAATTACAAACCAATGTATCTTGGAACTATGGCATGACCAGATAAAAATGGTATTTTGAAGTATATTTCATTGAGAGCCCTGGCAAGATGGCTCTGGAAATAAGAAATAACTCTGAGGCCTATAAAAAAGACCAGGTGTGAGAGCGCCTCATTATGTTAATTTACCTATAGTTACTGGCCCTAAGAGAATGCTCCTGAATTCCTCATTTTATTTGCTATGTAAAATGTTAGTGCAGTGAGAAACATCACAAATCATGCACTACAGTCTCTTTCACTTCCCAGGTGAGGAAAGTGAATCTCATAGAAGTGGAGTGACTTTCTGAGCTTTGAGTTTGGTCATAGAATATATAAAATAAAGTTTAGGAATCAATTTATTGGAAATGAAATTGATAGCTACATAAAGCCATGAATTTAGTTTGGCTTTCTGTGGTAAGACTGTGCCCATTTGATGCTGCTAATCATCTCCGCAATAATTTCATACTTTTGTTTTTCTATTATTTTTAGACGTCACTGCTGTGTGTATATTAGAAGGGTTCCAAAATCAACAAAGCATGCTGTTAGCTGATAAAGTTCTTAAACTTCTTGGAAAAGAGAAAGCCAAAGAAAAATACAAGGTAAATTAATCTGAGTTGGTTAATAGAGGGTGAGTATACATTGTGAGTGGTCATTTCTAATATATATTGTTTAAACTTGGGCATGATGGTAATGATAACTGCAATTAGATCTGGATTATATTTATTTTTCCTTTTAACTTGGGTTTTTGTGGCTTTTCTTTTTTTAAATAAGAATGTAGGCTGTGTCCAATATTGTACCTGGAGAACATTGAAAGAATTTGTCTATATTAGGAATTGTCAAATGGCCCACAGGCCAAATACCATCTGCCATTTGTTTTTATAAATAAGTAGAAGCCCATCGCATGATACTGCGGCCGCCTGCCGCTTCTGCGGGAGCCGCGCTGCTGTCGCGGGAGGCAGGCCCGCCGTCTGCTCTCCAGGCTGTGCTTGTCCGTGGAGGCTGCGGGCTGGCCCCTCTGTCCCTGTCCGTATGTGCTCTGGCTCTGGGGGGCCGGCCCCTCTGTTCCTGTTCATGTGTGCTCCGGCTCCGGGGGGCCGGCCTCCGTCTCCGCTCTGGGCCTTACCTGCGCGCGCAACCTCTTCCTGTCTGGTCATGACCCATTACGGCATCCTGGCCTAATTTGCATATTTCCTCTTTGTATACATAGATAGATGTTTTACTTGGAACTCAGCTGCTCACACATTATTTTTGGCTGCTTTTAAGCTACACAGTAGAGTTGAGTAGTTGTGACAGAGGCTGTCACAAATATTGACTAAATATTTACTCTTGGGCCTTTTACAGAAAAAAATTGCCAATTCCCGTTTTATATCATTAAAGTTTTTAAAGTTGCAGTGTATAAGTGGTTATTAGTTTTAAGCACTCAGTAATAGATAGTTTAATTCAAGAAACATTTATTGACCAAAGTTCCATGGTGGGCATTTTAGAAGGGTGGATGCAAAGATTGGTCCTTGCCCTTACGAAATTAGTTTAGTGAGGGAAACCATGATAAGTGTAATAGGCATCATATGGTGAAGTGCCAGGGAAGGATATGAGTAGAGTACTGTGGGAGTACCACAGTCATCACTAAATATCCCTAGAGATTTTCTGCTAAATGTCAGTAATTTAACAATTGTTCCTTTTCTCTTTAATAATAACTTGTTTGTTTTTTTTAAAAAAATTCATTTTAACAAGCTATGTATATTTTTAACTTGCCATTTTTCAAATATTAGCTGAGTTAAAACAGGTTCCTTCATGGCAGGACTTCCATGTGCTCAGATGAGTTATGAATCTCTAAGAGGAACATAGATGTAGTGGTTCTCAGTCTCTTTAAAGTAATGATCCTTTGTCTCTCATTGAGCACTTCATAGAACTGGTATTCCTCAAAACACTATAAAATACAAATGGGATCTTAAAGGAATTTTTTTTGTGTGTGTGTTTACTTACATAATACTAGAGGCCTGATGCACAAAAATTCGTGCAAGAGTAGGCCTTCCTTCCCCCGGCTGCTGGCACCGGCTTCCCTCCAGCACCAGGACCCGGGCTGGCTTCCCTCCAGCCCCAGCTTCGTCAGGAAGGATGTCCGGAATGACTTCCAGAAGGATATCTGGTCTAATTAGCATATTACCCTTTTATTATTATAGATTATTGTTAAGGAATTGTACTGATTGAATTGAAGGGTGGTAAGAAAATACAAGTTAACCGACATTTACATAGACTCCATATCATTTTCCAGGTATATTTTCTAATCTGTTTGTATATCACTTTGTAAATCATAAAATACTTCATATTATTGTTTTGATTTTTACAACAACCCTCTAAGATAAATAAGGCAAGGATTTTATTGCCATTTTAGAGATGAGAAAATTGAAAATGGCAGGTGCAAGGTCACATCCTATATAATAAAGAGGCAATATGCAAATTGACCGTTATGCCCTCACACAAGATGGCTGCACCCATGTGGTCACAAGAATGCCAGCAGGGAAGGGCAGTTACGGGCGACCAGGCCGGCAGGGGAGGGCAGTTAGGGATGATCAGGTTGGAAGGAGAGCAGTTAGGCGTTGATCAGGGGAGTGGTTAGGGGGTGATCAGGCTGGCAGACAAAAGCAGTTAGGGGCAGGCAGGTGAGTGGTTGGGAGCCAGCAGTCCCAGATTGTGAGAGGAATCCCAGATTGGAAAGGGTGCAGGCTGGGCTGCGGGACATCGCCCCCCCCCCCCCGCCCCCCGTGCACAAATTTCGTGCACCAGGCCTCTAGTAAGCTAATAAGTGGCCAAGCTAGAATTTACATCTTGTTCCTTTGATACTTAAGTCTATTAATTGTAACATTGTTTTTATTTTAAATTTGTATCCCTGGGAAAGACAGGGTGGTGGTGATAGTTTCTTGTCTACTCTGAAATAGAAAACTAAAAGACATTATTTTCTCGGCCTCCAATAAGTGCTATTTAAATTTCTATTTAAGCTTTTCCCCTAAAATGGTAAATGATCATCACTACATATTTCTACTCGAAATCTTTAGTGAAATATTGATATTGGGCATATTTGTCACTTAATGGATTACCATTTGACTTAAATATTTATTTGTATAATCCTAAATTAAGACATACTAAGTCTCTCCCCCAGAGAGAGAGAGAGCAAAGGTATGGTTTTTCCCTTTGATTCCCTATTTAGTATTCTTCTTTCCCAATCTCATCTATCCTAGATTAGATCACCTGCTTACATAGGCAGATTCCTTATTTTTCTCCTTCACACAAAGACATTAAATCTATCAAAATAGCCCAGCTGGCATGGCTTAGTGGTTAAGCATCGACCTATGAACCAGGAGGTCACAATTCGATTCTCGGTCAATGCATATGCCTGGGTTGTGGGCTCGACTCCCAGTTTGGAGCATGCGGGAGGCAGCCAATCAATGATCATTGATGTTTCTATCTCTTTCTCCCTCTCCTTCTCTGAAATCAATAATAAAAATATGTTCTCAAAAAAATCTACCAAAACAACAATGATATTTGATATACATTTTTAAATACTATACTTTCATTTAAAATTTTTTTTGGTTGAATTTTGTACATAAAGGATCCAATATATATTATGAGAGCCCTTTGGCTGTTACTTCCTCTTCTTTCTACCTTTAAAACTTTATCATCTTAGTTGTACTATACGGAAAAACAAAATGCTACTATAATTATGTGATTATGAGTGAGTTTACCATGCCAAAAAGCAGTAACTTAAACAGGAAATGTGATCTCATGCTGGCTTTCAATTGGCACTTAACTCCAATGGAGATATTCAGATGCAGTACAGAGGACAGATGAAGGCCCATGGGATGTGGGCTTTACATGTCAGTGCATTTGTAAGACATGGTCTTGAGTGGTGAACTGAGATGCTAGTCTTCTAGGACAGGGACCAGAAGGATATGATTTTAACTCAGCAGTTATTTGCCTCCTGGATTCCAGATTTTCCTTCTTTTACTTTTAGTGAATGGTATATATATATTAGGTGTACCAGTTAATAATGTGGATTTTTTTTCAATAGATGGAGTCACACATATATTGATATATATGCGATTTGATATGTATGCTATTTTGTTGTATTGACAACAAGCTTCAAAACTTCATATGTCTAATTTGCTGAAGGTGTTAACATCATAGGTATTTTTACACTTAAAAATGTTGAATTTTGTGCCAAAAAAAAGAGCATTGGCAGGAGTTTTAATTAATTACTTTATTTTGAAGAAAAGTGCTACTGAAAGTTAATGTATACTTCGGGAAGCTTATGGTGGCCATGCTCCATCTCAGGATACTTGTGAACGCTGGTTTAAATGCTCTAAAAGTGATGATTTCAATGTGAAAGACAAAGAACGTCCAGGTTAACTGAAAAAGTTTGAAGATCAACAATTACAAGCATTTATTGGATGAAGATGCATGTCAGACTCAAAAACAATTTGCAGAAAGATTAAATGTTGTTCAGCAAACAATTTCTGATCATTGACAAGCAATGGGAAAGATTTTAAAGGAAGGAAAATGGGTGCCACATCAACTGAACGAAAGACAAATGGAAAACCGAAAAGTCATCAGTAAAATGTTGCTTCAATGGCACGAAAGAACGTCTTTTTTGCATTGAATTGTGACTGACGATGAAGTGGATTTATTTTGAGAATCCCAAAGGCACAAAATCATGGGTTGATCCACGTCAACCATCAACATCGACTGCAAGGCCAAATCGCTTCAAAAAGAAGACAATTCTCTGAGTTTGGTGGGATCAGGAAGGTGTGGTGTATTATGAGCTTCTAAAACCAGGTGAAACCATTAATACTGATTGCTGCAGGCAACAAGTAATCAATTTGAACCACGTTTTGATTGTGAAATGACCAGAATGGGCCAGAAGACACGACAAAGTAATTTTCCTTCATGATGATGCATCATCACACACTTCAAAACCAAATAAAGACACGTTAAAAGATCTTGCCTGGGAAGTATTAACCCACCTGCCATATTCACCAGACCTTGCTCCTTAAGATTACCACTTGTTCCAATGGATGTCACACGCACTTTCTGAGCAGCACTTCAAAACGTACGAAGAAGTGGAAAATTGGGCCTCTGAATGGTTTGCCTCAAAACAAGAAAAGTTCTATCGGGATGGTATCCACAAATTACCTGAAAGATGGGGGAAATGTGTAGCTAATGATGGACATTACTTTGAATAAAGCACTTTTGATGTTTCTCTTGAAAATTATATTTGATTACAAAATCTGCATTATTAACCGGTACACCTAGTGTGTGTGTGTGTGTGTGTGTGTGTGTGTGTGTGTGTGTGTGTGTTTATTTATTTCAGAGAGGAAATGAGAAGGGAGAGGGAGATAGAAACAATAATGATGAGAGAGAATCATTGATAGGCTGCCTCCTGAATGCCCTAAACTGGGGATCAAGCCCACAACTGGGGCATATGCCCTGAGTTGAACCACCTCCTGATTCATAGGTCGATGTTCAACCACGGAGCCACGCTGGCTTGGCTAATGAATGATTCTAAGATTTCTTAACATTTTACATCTTTGGAGAGGGGAAATGTTCTCACTTAAAACCTGCTTTGAACAGCTAGGGCTGACAGCTTTACCATTTCTGCTGTCCTATGGTATGGAACCTAATATTCCTCAGTTATTTAAAAAAGGGATTCCAATTTTTATGTCATTCTCAGTGTTGTATAAATGTATCTGCTTTTTTGGTTTGTGTTTTCTCATTTTGATGTATTTAAACATGATTGAATTTCAGAATCGTGAACCTCTGATGCCATCTCCACAGTTTATCAAATCTTACTTCAGTTCTTTCACGGATGATATAATTTCTCAGCCCATGCTTAAAGGAGAGAAGTCTGATGAAGATAAAGACAAGGAAGGGGAGGTTTTAGAAGTGAAAGAAAAGTAAGTGTGTTAAGTATAGTATCTGCTTATTGTTTTGGGGGAGATTTTGTATATATGTATATATCTACACTAATAAAAGAGAAACATGCAAATTGACTGTACATCTGCTACACCCACAAGCCACACCCACAAGCCAATCAGGAGTGAGTATGCAAATTAACCCAACCAGGATGTCTGTGGACACGGAGCAAGCAGGAGGCTTGGGTTTCCCCGGTAATGGAGGAAGCCAAGCTTCCTGCCCACTCTGGCTGGCCCTGGCTTCTGCTCAAGGCTACAAAGTTTCAATTATAGAAGATAAATAAATCCCAGATACTGGGGCCTCCGCTTGGGTTGCCAGGGGGCATGGCCAGCCTGCAAACCACCATAGACCCCTCGCCCAGGCTGCCTCACACCCCAAGGGAACCCCCACCCTGATCTGGGACACCCTTCGGGACAAACCAGCTGGCCCCACCTGTGCACCAGGCCTCTATCCTATCTAATAAAAGAGTAATATGCAGATTGACTGTCACTCCAACACACAAGATGGCTGCCCCCATATGGACACAAGATGGCCAGCAGGGGAGGACAGTGGGGGAGGGACCAGGCCTGCAAGGGAGGGCAGTTGGGGGTGATCAAGCCTGCAGGGGCGGGCAGTTAGGGGTAACCAGGCCGGCAGAGGAGGGAAGTTGGGGGTGACCAGCCTGCAGGGAAGGGCAGTTGGGAGGGAGGACCCAGGCCTGCAGGGGAGGACAGTTAGGGGTGACCAGGCCTGCAAGGGAGGGCAGTTAGGGGTGACCAGGCCTGCAGGGCAGGGCAGTTAGGGGAGCAGTTAGGCATCAATCAGACTGGCAGGGGGTGATCAGGCTGGCAGGCAGAAGCGGTTAGGAGCAATCAGGAAGGCAGGCAGGCGAGCAGTTGGGAGCCAGCAGTCCTGGATTGTGAGAGGGGTTCCCAGATTGGAGAGGGTGCAGGCTGGGCTGAGGGGGCGCGCGCGCGCGCGCACACACACACACACACACACACACACACACACACACACCGTGCACAAATTTCGTGCACCGGTCCCCTCTAATATGTTTCAATGATTTCAGAGACAGGAAGGGAGAGAGAGAGAAACATCAATGATGAGAGGGAATCATTGATTGGCTGCCTCCTGCACATCCCCTGATGAATCTTAGATGAATCAAGCCCTGTCCAGGAATTGAACTGTGACCTGATTCATGGGTCGACTCAACTTCTGAGCCACACTGCTGGGCTGGGCTGGGGGAGATTTTTTGTTTTTGTTTTGTATGTTTTTTTTAAATATATTTTTACTGATTTCAGAGAGGAAGGGAAAGGGGGAGAGAGATGGAAACATCAAAGGTGAGAGAATCATTGATCAGCTGCCTTCTGCACTCCCCACGCTGGGGAATCAGGCCTGCAACCTGGGCATGTGCCCTTGAGCAGAATCAAACCTGGGATCCTTCAGTCCACAGGCTCACACTCTTATCTACTGAGCCAAATCAGCTAGGGCTTGTTTTTGTTTCTTATGTGCCTAAGTGGGGCTCTGACTAACCAAAAATAAAAAATTAAATATCCTGATAGCATAGTTACAATAAAAATACTTTTCATATGTGTCTATTACACCCTGAGAATTATTTCTCTGGTGGTTTAAGGTTTTACTGGCAGGAGTTTGTATTCAAATAGGGACACTAACTTGAAAATTATTATGTAATTGAATATCCAAATGTTTTAGTGTTGGGAAGTTTATAATTTATAAACTGAGATTCTTAGGAGTACCAAAAAATGACTTTCTTCAAGGTTTTTTTCTGTTTGCCTGGACAAATGCCATTTTCTAGGCTTCTTGTCTTTGCTCTTATGGAGAACAGTATAGGATGCCATGTTTACAACTGGAGATCAGTGATACAGTCTAGTACATAAGCCATCTAGCCTGTTTGTCCATTTGTCTTTATCAGTACTTGTGTTTTGATGTTAAGGCTAGCTGTCCTCTCCAGGAAAAGGTACAATATTGTTACCAAAATAACATTTCTAAATGAATTTGGAAGAAAAGGAAATATTTTAAGTGTCTCTTAACCAGCTTTTTATTTTATTTGAATTCATTGGGGTTACTGGTTAATAAAGTTATGTAGATTTCTGATCTATAATTCTATGATAAATCCTCTATATATTGTATTGTATGTTCACCACCCAAGTCAAGTCTCATTCCATCACCATTTTTCCCCTCAAAACCCCTTCGACTCCTCTTTCCCTCTGGTAATCACCATACTGTTGTCTGTGTCTATGAATTTATTGGTTTTTGCTTAATCCCTTTACCTTTTTCACCTGGCCTCCTAGCCCCCTTCCCTTCTAACATTGTCAGCCTATTGTCTGTATTTTATGAGTCTGTTTCTGTTTTGTTTGTTAGTTTATTTTATTCATTAGATGCCATATGTAAGTGAAATCATATGGCACTGTCTTTCTCTGACTGGCTTATTTCACTTTATCATAATTCTCTCTGAGTCCAGGATAGAGATCGTTTTTCATTTCTATCTCCCAATTTTTCCAGCATTATTGGCCACTTTTTAAGGAGGAAGATACTATGCATAATGGTACTAAGATGTTCAAATTTTAGTTGATACTCAGTCTTTTCAGAAGATAGTTGTTGGCAAGTAAATGTTTAAAATGTTGCCAATAATTTCCTCTTTTGTTTAGGAAAAAGGTCATTGTCCCAGAAAAACTACAATGATGTTAATACCATTATTCTAAAAGCTATATTTAGAGGTGGCAGGACATAGCTACCTCTCATCAGAACACTAGCTGTAATTGGGCCTAAGTTTTTGAATTCCATTTTACTCTGAACCGTAG
This sequence comes from Eptesicus fuscus, assembly GCF_027574615.1. Taxonomy (NCBI): domain Eukaryota; kingdom Metazoa; phylum Chordata; class Mammalia; order Chiroptera; family Vespertilionidae; genus Eptesicus; species Eptesicus fuscus. The sequence continues at coordinate 80,746,934 of NC_072475.1, read as the reverse complement.
CTTCATCATTTTTTAACTGGGGCTGATAATATTTACCTTTGAGGGTTATTGTGAAGTTTAAAGGTTATATTTGTAAGCATGCACTTAAGTTCTCAATAAGTTAGGAACCATTATTATTTCCATACTGATTTAATAATTATGTTTTCTTAGCCTGGTGATCTGAGGAACAAAACTAGAGTATAAGGGGGTTTTAGAATGTAACTGTAGGAAAGGTTATTAGCACAGAATTTGTAAGATTTTGACCAACAACTTTTTAAAAATATATATTTTTATTGATTTCAGAGAGGAACGGAGAGGGAGAGAGATAGAAATATTGATGATGAGAGAGAATCATCGATTGGCTCTGTTCTGCATGCCCAACACTGGGGATCGAGCACGCAACCCAGGCATGTTCCCTGACTGTGAATCAAACCTTGACCTCCTGGTTCTTAGGTCAATACTCAACCACTGAGCCACACCAGCCAGGCTTGACCAACAACTCTTAATTCATTTGCCAGTTTTTTCTGTTCAAAGTATATAACAAGTGGAATGACAAAATGTACTTCCATTTACAATATCTTATGTTTATAACACCCCTTATAAGCTCATCTATTATAAATTCCTTTGCAATTCAAAGAAATCCCTCCTGTAAGTGCCCTTGATAATAGTCATCATCTTAGATGAATAATGATATTGTGGTCATTGAATTTTAAGAAGTAGGGAAGGGTGTCTTTAAAGTCCTTTTTATGGGAGAATGTACCTTTAAATTTGCTGCTTTGATATTTCCACCTATTTCTAGGTCTGTTCTTACAAGTAAAACAACACAACTTCTGGATGAAAGCCCTGCAAATATTTCTCCACTTCTAGTCTTGCTCCCTTGCTCATCTTTACAAAGCACAGCTTTGGTCACATCTCTTCCCTTGACTTCTGTGGCCCTGAGCTAACTTATTTCCAACTAGAGTACCGGTGCATGAAATTTGTGCACTGGGGGGTGGCAGGGGGACTCAGCTTGGCCTGCACCCTCTCGCAGTCTGGGAGCCCTCAAGGGATATCCGACTGCCACAGCTGCTGTGCTTGCCAGCTGTGAGCCCGGCTTCTGGCTGAGCAGCGCTTCCCCTGTGGGAGTACACTGACCACCAGGGGACAACTCCTGCATTGAGCATCTGCCCCCTGGTGGTCAGTGCATGTCATAGCGACTGGTCATTCCGCCCTTCGGTCTATTTGCATATTAGCCTTTATTATATAGGATTTCTCTATCCTTTCTGTTAGTCATAAAATAACTGTTGCATGCCATCAACGTGCCACAGATAAGAAAGTGAATAAGACTTGCCCTTTTCATTTCACGTGTTTAAATGTTGAAGCTTGGGCAGTAACCGCAGGTTTTTGCCACTGACTCTGCTGATTCCTTTTTAAAAATTCTTCAAGGCATCAAGAAGATCTCAGTCTGTGTCAAGACTGCTGCCCTGCTGCTTTCCCACACTGGCCGACTAGCTCGTTAAGGGGAAATGGACATTTGCTTAACTCGGGTCTGCTAAATGTGGCAGGTTTTAGCATTTCATCCTCTCTTCGTAAATGATTTCTATATTCATTTTTATTTTCAGTTCTGGATATTTAAAGGCCAAACAATACATGGAAGAAGAAAACTATGATAAGATCATAAGTGAATGTTCAAAAGAAATAGATGCTCAAGGCAAGTACATGGCAGAAGCATTATTACTACGAGCTACCTTCTACCTGCTTATTGGCAATGCCAACGCAGCTAAACCAGATTTAGACAAGGTCATCAGTTTGAAAGAAGCTAATGTGAAGGTACGTTTTAAAAATGTGCTTTTGTGCATGTGCAAAAATTAATAAATAAAAATGAGGTTTTTAGATCTGTTTTGACAAAATTTTGACATTTCACTTGTCATTCTCCAGAAGGCTACTTTTGTTTTGGAAGGAACTACCCCTAATGATGATTGAGTTGGTGTAATGAAACTGCAATATAAATATCAATGATGTTTATTTTTAGCTAGGAAAGGGAAAACATTTTTTCTATAGCTTTCGGTAGCTTCACCTCTTATTTGTAGCATTGCCTATGCGATGGACTATATTTGGTCAGGGTAATGGTATAGGTAGGTAATGCTGTAAGTAATATGCTATAGGTAGTACAAGGTTATAAAGTGCATTTAATAAAAAACACATTTAGCCGAAACCGGTTTGGCTCAGTGGATAGAGCGTCGGTCTGCGGACTGAAAGGTCCCAGGTTCGATTCCGGTCAAGGGCATGTACATTTTGTTGTGGGCACATCCCCAGTAGGGGGTGTGCAGGAGGCAGCTGGTCGATGTTTCTCTCTCATCGATGTTTCTAGCTTTCTATCCCTCTCCCTTTCTCTCTGTAAAAAATCAATAAAATGTTTTAAAAAAAAAGTATGAAGGAATTAAAAAAAAAACAAACACATTTAATAATATATTCTGGAAGATTTTATTATGATGCCAGTAATTTTTTATTTTTAACAGGAAGAAAAATACAGGTTCTAAAAATATGATATAGTTATTAAAATATACCAAAAGTTTTGCAGTGTGTCATTGGAACAGCTTTTCATTTTCCAAGTGTTCTTATGTGTATGTAGTTATTTTCATAATTAAGATTGGGGTGTCTGTTGAATTTTGAGAGCTCTCTACTAAGTATAACATGACAGAACTTAGCCATCAGCTAACGCTTCCTTACCAGTTTGTTCACGCTGACCTGTTTCCTCATGAAATTAGGTAAACTCTGGCTTTTTCCACCTGCAAAGAAATCATTCAATGTATAAAAGTTGTTATAAAGACTTAAATATTTGTCAACAAATATCTAAACTTTCTGTAAACAAAAGTAGTTATAACAGTATTTGTTAACAGTTTCTTTTAAAATGAAATTTTAAAACTGAAGATACCCAAGTAATTTTAATTTTATTTCCTAATGGTTTTCCTACTAATTACAAATGTTGTTAGGTGTTCTTGTTAAAATGTGGGGGCATTCTTGTTCATTTCATTCAGGAAGACATGTAATTTTGTCTTGAAAAAGAGTTTTGGGGATCTCTGTATCTTTATTATGATCATGACTTTTGTTTGAATGGCAAGTAGTAATGATGTCTATCATATGCCAAGTACAAAAATTAACTCAAATGAATCAAAGACCTAAATGTAAGAGGTAAAAGTATAAAACTCTAAGAAAAAAAATAGGAGGACATCTTACCTTGGATTATATGGTGATTCCTTAGATATGACACCAAAAGCCAAGCAATAGCAATAAAGAAAAGAGTTCATCAAAATTTTAAACTTTTTTGATTGAAAGGATGCCATCAAAAAAGAGAAAACACATTGCACAGAATATGAGAAAATAAAAATTCTATATCTGATAAGGGGTTTGTATCCAGAATATATGAAGAACTCTTCTTACTAAAACAATTCAATTTAAAAACAGGTGAAGGCTCTGAATAGACATTTTCTCTAAAGAATCTATAATAATGACAGCATAATATGCTAATTAGACCAGACGTCCTTCCTTCCGGAAAAAGCCACGGTAGGTGGGGGCCCGCTGGGGCCAAGGCCCTTGCACGAATTTCGTGCATCAGGTCTCTAGTATATTAAAATGGCCAATAAGGACAGTAAAAGATGCTCAGCATCATTAGCTCTTAAGGAAATTCAAATCCAAATCACAATGAGATTTCACTTTACACCCACTAGGATGACTATAGTCAGAAAGTGGACAGTGAAAAGTATTGATGAGGGTGTAGAGAAATTGGAACTGTCATGCATTGCTGGCAAGAATGTAAAATAGTAAAAATCCTTTTGGAAATTAGTTTTGGAGTTTATTGATAAGTTTAAGAATTACCATAAGACCCAGCAATTCCTCTCCTAGACATAGACCCAAGAGAGTCCTGTGTAATAATCCTATCTAAGAAAGAGGGAATATGCTAATTTAACTTCATGCCATCGCAAAGATGGCAGTGCCCACAGCCAATAAAGAGGGAATATGCTCATTGACTGCCACGCCCTCAAAGATCGCAGCGCCCACAGCCACAAGATGGCAGCACCCAGTCCCCTCAGCCCCACTGGGGCAACGTCGGGCCCGGTCGCTCCACGTGCCTGCCTCCAGAGTCCCCCAGAACCCTCAGCCCCCAGCCGCCCAGGGCCGGCCCGAGGCGCAGGCAAGCCTTGGATGGCGGCTGCCCAGAGCCAACCAAGGCTCAGGTAACCAGGGCCAGCCAAGGCTTGCGCTGCCAGCAGTGGCAGCAGCAGAGGTGTGATAGGGCATCACCTTCCCCTGATCACTGGGTCACCTCCTGCCCCTGAGGGCTCCTGGACTGTGAGAGGGGGCAAGCTGGGCTGAGGGACGCCCCCTCCAGTTCATGAAGTTTCATGCACCGGGCCTCTAGTTGAATATACAAGGCAGCACAAAAGCTTGTACATGAATGTTCATAGCAGCATTATTCATGATAGCCAAAAAGTGGAAGCAGCTCAAATGTCCATCAAGGTATGAGTTGATAAAGAAAAGTGGTATACAACCTATAGTAATCTATAATAATAAAAGCATAATATGCTAATTAGGCCAGATGTCCTGGACGACGTTCCACGTAAAGCTGGGGCTGTGAGGGAAGCCAGTGCCGGACAGCCGGAGGAAGGAAGGCCTACTCTTGCATGAATTTCGTGCATTGGGCCTCTAGCAGAATAATATTCAGCCATAAAAAAGCATGAAGTACTGATAACATGCTATAACACAGATGAACCTTGAAAACATTATACTTAGTGAAAGAAGCCAGACACAAAAGACTATTCCATTTTAATGAAATGTCCAGAATATACAAATTCATAGAAATAGAAAGTAGATTGATGGATTAGAGAGGAAATGAGAAGTGACTGCTAATATGTATAAAGTTTCTTTTGGGGATCATGATGAGGTTCTGGAGTTAGATAGTTGTGATAGTTGCACAACTCTAAATATACTAAAATAACTGACTTTAAATGAGTGAGCTTTGTGGTATATGAATTATATCTCAATACAGTTGTTTGTTTGTTTTTAAACTACATTGGAATATAAAGTAGTAATGATGACCTTTTCTCATTTGGGGCATGTAGCTTCGAGCAAATGCACTCATCAAAAGAGGCAGCATGTACATGCAACAGCAACAGCCTCTGCTATCCACTCAGGATTTTAACATGGCTGCTGACATCGATCCTCAGAATGCAGATGTTTATCATCACCGAGGACAGGTAAATCTATTTTCTTACCGAGAGTTCTGACCTCCGATTAAGGAATTTGATACCCATATTTGAGAATGTCTTAAAGTTTTCTTATATCAATTCTGATAGTTCTGAACAAATGGTCACAGTCCCCTCTTGAACATTTGTCCTCGTAATATCAGTATTTACTTATTAAAAAGAAGAAAAGGAAAGCTACAGATATTGGCTTGCCAGGTCAAGTTTGTTTTTCAGGTGTTTCCCGTTCATAGGTTTTCAATGAGTAGAACATTAAAAACATTTAATGAGCATTTTGAATTAATGCCATGGTTTTTGTGGGCTTCTTGCTGTCAAGAAGTATTTAGCCTAGACTATCCAAACAGTACCAAAAAAAAAATCTTATTGGAGATTTACAATCTGCATATTTGGTTTTTAGCAAAAATATAGATAGTGAAGTAAACAGTTCCCGATTTTAGCCTCATCTGGGGAAAGCATGGCTTTTTAATCTGCTTGTTTATCATGACTTGGTGGAATGCTTTATGGTAGAAAGTATGGATTATCCACTTAATAACAGAAAAGCTGAAGTTCTTTCTAATGGAGAATTGTACCTAATATTTCTGTCTGAAGGGTTTGAAGAAGTGTTGACATTCTTAAAATTCCTGACATTTTGATCCTTACTGGTAGTATCTTAAGGTTAATTTGAAAGGTAATTATTGAATGATCTGATTTGCTTTGAAATTTGAAAGTACAGAAATGTCTACTTTTCTAGAAGAAAAGGTTTCTTGCTTAAGAGTGGTCAAAATTGCAGTGCAAAATGGTGGGTTTTTAGTGCTTTTTAAGAAATTGGACACCAGTTTTAAGTTGTAGAAGCTTTCCTTTAAAATTACAAGATTTTCTAGTTTATTGTTTCTAGGAAGTAATTCTATATTAAATAATTACTATATGCTATTAGCATTATGCTGAGCTTTGATAAAAGACGGTACGTACTTAACTGGGGGTGGGTGCACTTATTATTTTGAGTTGTGTTTATTTATGTGTGTGTGTTCTTTCTTAGCTGAAAATACTGCTTGATCAAGTTGAAGAAGCAGTGGCAGATTTTGATGAATGTATTAGATTAAGACCTGAGTCTGCCCTGGCACAAGCACAGAAATGCTTTGCATTGGTAGGTTCTACTTTCTTTTTATATTCCTACACATCATTTTTATTTCCCTCATTGTCTATAAAATCATCTTTTTCTTTTTCCCCCAAAGGATACACCTAGGGGGAAAACAAATTAGTTTAGAGAAGGAAATGTGTACATATATTTATTGAGATACTGTTTCTGTATTTCTCTGATTGTATTATTTGAGTTCATCTTGATAGATGTTTATTCCTGATTTTTGTGCTCTCCTGTATAGCACTCTTCTTCCTATTCCTCTACCATAAACTAGTACAGAGAACAAAATATTTTGAAGAACTAACTGCAATCATGACACCACATTAACTGCAATTTCATCTCGCCTTTGTAAAACTATTAATAATCAGAAATACTGAAAATCAAGTAAAATAATTCAATTTATAGCGAAATGAGGTACTTCAATAGCTCTTGTGAACCACAGGAAATGTCCAAACCTGTAAGAATTTTTGTGAATTTATTTGAGCCAAACTGACAATTGCCAGGAAAAAAATCTCAATGGACTGAGAAAACGCTTTAGAAAATGGTGGTTTTTCACCTTCTTTATAATTACCATCAAAAAAGGAGACGTGGGTTACATGGAATTCATTGATGATAGATGAAGGAGGCTAGAGAAAACAAAGTGGGGAAACCTCTGGCATTGGATGAAAAGTAAAATGATAGACACATCTTTTACACTTAGAAGCCCGATGCACGAAGATTCCATTGCTTTTTTAGAGAGATGGGGTGGGGGTGGTAGGAGAGAGACATTGATGTGAGAAAGACACACTAATTACTTGCCTCCCATACATGCCCTGACCAGGGCTGGGGATTGAACCTGCAATCCAGGTATGTGCCCTTGACTGGGAATTGAACCCATCACCCCTCCTTGCACGGACCTGTGCTCTAACCACTGAACAACACCAACCAGAGCTTCCTTGGAACCCTTGTAGATGCAGCAAATTATGTTAGTATAACTCCTGCCTTTCTGGAAATATTTATGTAATTTTGTGTAACTTTTATAATATGTTAACGTTCCATGAGTTTTGAATACTTGATTTAACAGGATTGTTTTGATTTTTTTTTTAAACAGTATCGCCAGGCATATACAGGAAACAATTCTTCACAAATCCAAGCAGCTATGAAAGGGTTTGAAGAGGTCATAAAGAAATTTCCCAGGTGTGCTGAAGGCTATGCACTATATGCCCAGGTAAATGTGATTTCTCATACTTTTTTAGTTGCCGGTTGTTTTTTTTTTTTTTTTTTTTTTTTTTTTAAGATCTGTACTTGTGTGCTGAATCCCAGTAGAGAAATCAGAAAACAATGCTTTGTTTCTTCTGTGATTCTCTGGGGCCCCCAGGATGGTCCCAACCCCTTCAAGGGGGGGCTCCTATGTTACTCAATTTGAAAACCATGACCCTAAACTCATAATGTGGGGAGGTTTAAGCAGACCATTTCCCTTATGTTTTCATTTGGATTGGATTTATCAAATTAACTTAGGAAAATTTACTATATTCAATTGGAAGGAAAAATATGGAAGCTTTTTGTTTCTATTTCAGTGGTTCTCAACCTTTCTAATGCCTCGACCCTTTAATACAGTTCCTCATGTTGTGGTGACCCCCCACCATAAAATTATTTTCATTGCTACTTCATAACTGTAATTTTGCTACTGTTATGAATCGTAATGTAAATATCTGTGTTTTCTGATGGTCTTAGGTGACCCTGCTAAGACCACCGGAAAGCACAGATATTTACATTACGATTCATAACAGTAGCAAAATTACTGTTATGAAGTAGCAATGAAAATAATTTTATGGTTGGGGGTCACCACCACATGAGGAACTGTATTAAAGGGTCGCGGCATTAGAAAGGTTGAGAACCACTGTTCTATTTGATCAATATCCTTTTAAATGATTAGATAGGCTGTAACAGTTCATCTTAACTCCTCTTTGGTTTGTCTAAAATTCTTGGTTTAGGATTGAAGCTTTGGGGGAAGTGTGATTTAAATTTGAAGTATTTCCACTGTTTAATTGTAATCTGAAATCTTTGAAAACTTACTAATTTTAAAAAGTTGCTTTTGGTGTCTGCATAAATCATCTATCTCAATATTCTATATTATTTTTTTTATTCCAAAGGAAAGTTGTCACACCCACCCACACATCTCAGAAATAGAAAACATTTTAAAATGACCATCTGTGGTAGATTTCTACCTCCAAACCATTCTTAAGGTTGCTTGTTTTTCTTTTAAAGTTCCTTCATGTGATCTTCAGTTAAATTAAAGAAAAAAGTTCCATGGGGTGAAATTTTTTTTGAGGATTTATGGTAAGGGACTGTGAGAAGACTGATTTGTGTTGGATCTATTCTTTAATAGTTTTACATATCAGTGTATTATCAGAAATTGAAATTCTCTAATAACTAACTCTCTGGGGCATGAAGTAAACACAGAAGTTCTTTAACCTCAGTTAGAAGTAATCTTATCTCTTCAGTCATTGTCCTTACAGTTGCTAGCAGGGTAATGGCGATAATAAATAAAATTTTAAAAAAAGGAAACAATAGTTGCTGACCTCCTGCTCTATATTCCTTGTGAAAGCATGTACTATATAAAATTTTATAGAATGGATAGAATTTAAAATAAGAAAATGCACATTATAATTGTGTAACTTTTGTATTGAATAGGTACACTTGGGTTTATGCCTTTTATTAGGAACAAAGCAGAAGGGACAATACCATCATCATCACTGAAATGAAGTTTAAAAGGCCTTTTTGATGCAGATTTCTATAAGCAGCTAAAAGAACAAAGGCCACGGAATAGCTTTTTAAAGAAACCTCTATTAGGAACAGCTCTCCCAGAGCTTTCTTAATTGCACATTTTCCTGTCACTGTGCTACCTTCAAAATAGATTTTGGCTTAATTGAGCTATTTTTATTAGCACTAGTATCATCACAGTCTGTGCTAAAATGTCTATGCTGTGGTTTTCTTATTTTTGCTTCACTATATACATAATTACATGTAATTTTATATATGTATACTAGTGGCCCAGTGCACGAAATTTGTGCATGGGGGGGGGGGGGGAACGGGTCCCTCAGCTAGGCCTGCACCCTCTCCAATCTGGAACCCTTTGGGGAGGATGTCTGACTGCCGGTTTAGGCCCGATCCCACAGGCAGTCGGGACAATCCTTCTCACAATCCAGGACCACTAGCTCATAACCACTCACCTGCCTGCCTGCCTTATTGCCCCTAACTGCTTCTGCCTGCCAGCCTGATCGCCCCTAACTGCTCCCCTGCTGGCTTGATCACCCCTAACCTCCTCTGCCTTGGCCCCACACCCGGGACCCAGGATTCCCTCCTCCAGCCGGCTGCAGGCGCTGGCACCCGGGACCACGAGGCGGGCAGCTTTCCAGCTGGCTGTGGCCTGTGACCATGGGGCAGGCGGCTTCTCTGTCTCCCAGGCCACAGCCAGCTGCAGGCGCTGTGGCTTTGCTCGGCCCGGCACTGTCAGGAAGGACGTGTGGATGGTTGTCTGGAAGATGTGTGGTCTTTTATTAGTATAGATCATGGTGTGTTTTTTCTCGCCATCATTAACCATAGTAACTATTGCTTATGAATTAAAGTTCTATTCCTGCTAAATCTAGAACCTTCTCACCATTCATCTTAAGTCTGATGCTTAGTTGATCTGAATTAATACCTGAGGCTAAGCCTCTTACTGCAGATGTATCCCAGAATGTATGGCATCCTCTCTGCTTTATGATCTAGCTCCCTGGTGGTTGATTGAGGTCATTTTTCCCCTTTCAGTTTCTAATCGTAAATTACCATCTGCTGCCTAGGAAGCAAAGATATTTTTCTCATCAGTAAAATTTCATTCTTTCAGCATGAGTAGAGTAATTTTGTCAACTATGTATTGAGGTAGTAACAGTTCATAACAAATTGAGTGAATTATTGTTTCAGGTACTGTGCTGTGTCATACACAGACTGTATCTTTGCAACAACTCTATATAGTAGATACTATAATTACACAGATGAGAACACTGAGGTATAGAGAGATCAGGTAACTTGACCAGTGAAACCTAAAAGTGGCTGAGTCTCGTTTCAAATCCATGAGCCATGCCCTTTAACCATTATACTCCACTCAGCATTGTGCGGGAGCCTGCTCTTACTGGCTCACAAATTTTCATGAATTTTGCAAGCTGGTTGTTAAACATGGTCATTATTAAAAATTAAATTATATAATCTTAAAAGTAAATAAATTATATTAAAACCAAAGGTAATACATACTCTAAATTCATCACTCCTCAATTATTTACTACACTTTACTGTTCTGACTATTGACATTATTTATATCTTTTGGGTCTTTCTCCTGGAATATAATAGTGTACTACTGCACGTTTCTTCTCAGCTCTGCATTTAGTGGCATCACATTAGCAGCCGAAATCAGCCATGGATGGAGAATTTATGCCAAGAAATTGGCCGATACTATAACTCAGGGTTTTGTTTTGATTGACAGCCAGTTGTTAAACATTTACCAACACAACACTGACCACATTGGTGGTGGTGGTCTTGTCAGAATGTGTTATATTATGCAGATGAAAATCTATTTAAACAGACTTGATATATTTTCAAAGATGGAAGAATTGTCCCTGTCAACTATTTTAGTTGATTCATATCTTCACTGATTGTCATTATTGCAAAGTTTTCAGTCCCCACATGGATTGCTGGATATAGTATGCCTTGCCCTGTCCCTGTCCCCTCCCATTCTAGCCTTTGTTACCTTAAGAACTCTAGTTTTCCATGTATATGTTTAAATACCAACCTTACCTGCTTAAAAATGTAAGCTTTTAACACTGCTCTCTCTGTTCCCTATCCTTCAGATGAAAAGTGGAGTTGGGTTGGGGCAGCAGAGAGAAATTCAGAAGGGGAATATTGGAGTAATGACTGCAGTGGGAGAAGAGGGAACCAATCTCCCAGGCCGCAGGCACTGGTGCCCGGGACCACGGGGCTGGTGGCTTCTCCGGCTGGCTGCAGCCTGGGACCTCGGGGCGCGGGGCTTCTCCATCTCCATCTCCCTGGGACACGGGGCGAGCGGCTTCTCCGGCTGGCTGTGGCCCGGGACCACAGGGCAAGCAGCTTCTTCGTCTCCCGGGCCGCAGCCAGCCGCAGGCGCTGGCACCCAGGACCGCTGCACGCGGCTTCACCCAGCTGGCTTTGTCAGGAAGGATGTCTGGATGGTCGTCCAGAAGGTCTCCCGGTCTAATTAGCATACTCTTTTATTAGTATAGATACACACTATCTACATAAATTAAAGCCTTAGCAACCATTATGACCGAATGACGGGTCGACCAGTCACTATGACGTACACTGACCACCAGGGAGCAGATGCTCAACGCAGGAGCGGCCCCCTGGTGGTCAGTGCGCTCTCACAGGGGGAGCGCCGCTCAGCCAGAAGCCAGGCTCATGGCTGGTGAGCGCAGCTGGGGGGCGGAGCCTCTCCTGACTCCGCAGCAGCGCTGAGCAGCAGTGGCACCTCGGGCTCCTCCCTGGCCGCCTGCAGGGATCGGGCCTAAACCAGCAGTCAGACATCTCTGCGGGGTCCCAGATTGTGAGAGAGCACAGGCCAGGCTGAGGGACACCCCCTCTTGTGCATGAATCCATGCACCAGGCCTCTAGTAGTTCTGTATAATTAATCCTTACCTGAGGATATTTTCCCCATTGCTTTTTAGAGAGGGAAGGAGACAGGGAGGAACATAGTATAACTTAAAAAAACAAACAAAAAAAAACGCTCAAAGTTACAGTTTGAGTATGATCTGGTATCCACATAACCAACCCTTTGATTTCTGCCGTGGGATTTGCTTTAAAATAGTTCATTGTAACTGCTTTTTTTTTTTTTTTAATCAATTTTTAAGGAATGACTGATGGCATTTAACACACATGCCTGAATTTATCCTTTCAAATGAGTATTGCCTTTACATTCTTTAGGATATATTTTGATAAGTTATGAATAAGTGACATGAATGTACCTATGAAAATCTGCTATTAGAACTGGCACCAAGAGTGGGGTTTTGTGTATTCCACATTTACCACATTGTTTGCTATTATATTTAACAACTTGTCAAAAATAGTGGACAGTTAAGATTTCATATTTATAACATAATTAAGTTGTAATATTTTGTATCCTCCAAACATAATTTGTAAAGAAATGGCTAAATGAAGTAAATTTTTGTAATTAATAAGCAATGTACTTTCAACTGTTTAGGTTGACAGTTACGTTAATATAACTGAAGTATCTCCTCACTAGGCATTAACAGATCAACAACAGTTTGGTAAAGCGGATGAAATGTATGATAAATGTATTGATTTGGAACCCGATAATGCCACAACATATGTTCATAAAGGGTATGTATTTTTGTGCTTCTGTTTGTTCCAGTAAAAAACTAAATTTCTTGCAATAATAAGATGGATTTCTTTTGGTCACTGAGGAAAGTACTGTGATGTAGAGTATCACTGAGTTAATAAATTTATTAATGCTATGGATGCTTCACTGTCAATTTTTAAAATTTTACTTGTTTCATTCTTGTATAGCAATCAATAAATGTACTATTTCACTTTAACTTAAGGATTTCAGTTCTGAACAACCTGTGAAATGTTACTTGTGTCAAAATAGGAAACATGGTATGTACTTGAACTATAATAAAAAAGAAACTTCACTTAAATTTATACAAAATAAAATAATTAAGCTTACTAGGTAATTTATAGAGCCCATACTATTGGACACTTTCTCCTTTCTTTTTTATTGAGATATAATTGACATAAGATATACTAGTCTCAGGTGTACAACGTAATGAATCAGTATTTATATTTATTGTGAAATTATCACAATAAGTCTTAACAGGTCTTTGTACATAGTTACAGAATTTTTTTTCTTGTAACGAGAACTTTTAAGATCTGTCATAGCAGCTTTCAAATACACAATACAGTATTATTAACTATAGCCGCCATTCTATATATTACATTGCCATGATTTGCTTATTTTATAACTGGAAGCTTGTACCTTTTGACTCCTTTCACCCATTTCACTTACCCCTCACTCCTGCCTCTGGGAACCATCACTCTGTTCTCTGTATCTATGAGTAGGTTGGGGTTTTTTTTTTTTTATAATCTATGTATAAGTGAGATCATACAGTATTTGACTTTCTGTCTGACATTTCATTTAGCATAATGCTTTCAAGATCCATCCATTTTGTTGCAAATGGTAGGATTCCTTTTTATGGCTTAGTAATATTCCTTGTGTGCGTATGTGTGTGTGCCAAATTTTTTTTAATCCATGCATCCATCAATGGACACTTAGGTTATTTCCATTGACACTTTTTTTATAATAAAGAATTTAGAATACAAAACAAATATAAATTGAAAAATAAAAACAGTTTGCTGATTATATACTATTTTAGGTTTTGCTTTCTTTTCATAATTAAAAATTCATTGAGGGCAGAAATTGAGTCATATACTTATATTCTTGTTGCTATTGGCCCATGGTCAACCTGACTGCCTTTTTGCATTTGCAGTTTACTTCAACTTCAGTGGAAGCAAGACCTGGATAGAGGTTTGGAGCTTATCAGCAAAGCTATTGAAATTGACAGTAAATGTGATTTTGCCTATGAAACCATGGGAACTATTGAAGTACAAAGGTAACTTCCAAAGTCTGTTCTTAGGAAATTTAAGGCAGCTCTGTAGATATTGTATCTTTTCATTCTTCTCACTACAGATAGGTTCTTGTCAATATCCATTAAATTTTTAAGTTTTAATATGTTGCACGCTTTTGAGGCACGCTTCCCTCAAACTATGCAACTTTTATTTGCCTTATTATTTTTCCAATTTAAAAGTTAAGTCAAGCATATGTATTACAAAGGAAAATTTCATCTTTTCCAATTCCTGTTGTGTGTTCTTTCCTCTTTGGGAGAAAAAGCCTGCAGAGTGCTTAGGCAGTGCAGTGTGGCAGCATAAGGAATGGTAGCCAGGTGGCCAAGAGAACTAGATCCTGTTACAGAGAAGCAGCCAGCCAAGTGGCAGCATCAGCTCTGAGCCTGAGTTTTCTTTAAAATCAGGGAGTTAGGTAAGATTTTTTGCAACTCTTTTCATAACTTCTTGTTTTGTGTATGTTTATCCAGAGTTGCACTTGAGATCCACCATTAACAGGTGACAGCTGTTTATGCCATAGAGTTCAGTGTAATATACCATCTTAATACTGAAATTGCCATCCACTTGAGTACCTACTTTATGGCCAGGTACGGAACCTTGGGTGCTTTCCAAATATTAGTTCAATTAATATCTACACCAGTCTTTATAACTGGAAGGTCCTTAGTGTAATTGAAGAATCTAGAAACTGATGACCAGATGGGTTAAATTGACAAGCTATACCCGTGAGCCAAGTAGACAGGAAATGAGCCATCTTTCACTGACATCAAACTAACTGATCTTGCCACTTTGCTTGTTAGGAACCAGTAGTTGTAATTCCCTGTCATTCAGCTCCTCCTGGGCTCCTCTGTCTGCTCAGAATAGGCCAAAAATATATATTCAGGCTGATGACAATTTTATGGTTCTTTTTAACTATTCTGTACTAATGGTTGCATGTAAATATTAAATTTTCTTAATTGCCAATTTGTTAATATAAATAAAGTATTCTTATATTAGAATAGGTTGGGAAAGCAGTTCTTAATCTTTTTGAGCAGATCTGTGGATTTTTCTTAGGATCATGCACATATAAAAGCACTTTGCATTTAAGTTGTTCATAAAGCCTGGGTTAAGGGCCCCTGGGTTATGGGGTTTGATGGCTTTTATTTATGAATTAATTTTAACTTTTAAGAAATTCATTCTAAATCCTGCCTTAAAAATAAAGACATGTGAATGGAGTGAAATTGCTCATTACCCTAGGATTTAGCAAACCTGTTATCTACCTGATATCTGAACTCTTAAAGTTTTGTTGTTGTTGTTAATGTCTATCATGTTGGAGTAAGAGGTTAGTCACCCCACAGGTACACTGTACTTCTTAGTCTAACTGGCATAGATAGAGTAGGGGCTTAATAAATATTTATTGTAAGATGATATGCATGTATGCATATATGCACTGAGTGGCCAGATTATTATGATCTTTGAACGCATAATAATCTGACCACTCAGTGTATATCCTATATAATAAAAGGCTAATATGCAAATTGTCCCCTCAAACAGCAGGCAGGCCGGCCAACTGCCCATGTCCCCTCCCCCTGGCCAGGCTGGCCGGACCCCACCCATGCACGAATTCATGCACCAGGTCTCTTAATACACACACACACACATTGAGTGGCCAGATTATTATGCGTTCAGAGATCACTCAGTGTACATAGCTAATACTAGTTACTTAACACAGCTCTTGGTTCTTAGTAAGCATATAAAGTCAAACCACACTTAGATTGTAAACGGTAAATTATATTTTTTGACCAAGCATATTTTCCCATTTACTAAAAAATCAGATACTAATTACCAGGCATTGTACTAGGTTCTAAAAATTGAGGGTTGTCCACTAAGGATCTACTAGGATTGTGGTGTATATACATCTGTCTATGCATAGAATGACAACAGAACTACAGGAACACTGGGGAAGGAGTGGAAAATCGTTTTCATGAAAATACTAGATTTGAACTGTGCCTTAGAAAGGTGCGGAGCTGACTAGAATCAAGCAGAGGCAATAGTGCAGGTAGGGGTGTGTGTACGCACAGTCAAGGAATTTGGGTAGACCTGTGTGACTGGAGTGAGGTGCCTAGGATGGGAACGTGGTGGTAAGAGGTGAGGCAGAAGGAAGGTGGACTCACAGATCTGTGAAGGTAAGGCCCCTGAGTGCCATTACTGTCCTGTGAGGCTGTCACTTTTCTAGAGCAGGGCTGGGGAACCTTCTCTGCCAAGGGCCCTTTGGATATTAATAACGTCATTCACGGGCCATACAAAATTACCCACTTAAAGCTAGCCTGCTATATTTGGTCAGACATAGGAATTAGGAAGATTATAAACAAGTCATTTAATTTCTCTACTCTCACTGTTCTTATCTGTAAAACAAGACTATAACAGGTATAATAAGCACACAGTAATTGTAATCAAGCACTTTCTGTGTGCATTGTTTTATTATAAAGAAGCATTTTATTAGAATTGTAGTTGAAATTTATGGGTCAGACTCTATCACATCACTTACTATCTTCATTGCATTCTATGAGGAGCTTGTTGAATGAAATGTTTAAAATTTTTGTTCTTTTAGAGGAAACATGGAGAAAGCCATTGACA
Organism: Eptesicus fuscus; assembly: GCF_027574615.1. NCBI lineage: Eukaryota > Metazoa > Chordata > Mammalia > Chiroptera > Vespertilionidae > Eptesicus > Eptesicus fuscus. The sequence continues at coordinate 80,730,302 of NC_072475.1, read as the reverse complement.
TGTTCAACAAAGCTATTAACCTTGCCAAATCGGAAATGGAGATGGCTCATCTGTACTCACTCTGTGATGCAGCCCATGCCCAGACAGAAGTTGCAAAGAAATATGGATTAAAGCCACCAACATTATAAAATAGGGGAAGGGAACATGACTCTCTTTTTAGAAGAAGTTTACCCCCTCTGCAACTGAACCCTAAAGACACTGTCATGAACTGTGCTGGATGGTGGAATTTACTATTTCCTGTTTGTGCTGCTGTCCTCCGTTACATCTGTTTCACGTTTAGGTGTTGTGGGAGTGGCTGTTGAAGGAAGTGTGCAGTGTTGCAGCTTTTATTCCCTGTGCAACAAGCTTAAAACCTGTAAAAGGATTATTAAAATGAAGTTGCAAAGAGTACAAATGATAATTGGCCATGCAAATAAAACTTTTATTTGTTGATTTGGCTTTTTTTTTAAGAGGGCGGGGAGATGGATGATTTTGTCTTTGTGTATGTGTATGTGTGTAATATAAGTATTTTTACAGCATGTTGGTTTTTAAAGTAACAGAGTAAGTGTTGTAAAATAGGTTTCTTTTAGACTCAATTAATCCCTTTGAGTTTTTGTGGGTTTTTTGTTTTTTTTTAAGGAATAAAGCCTAAATGGGGATTTTGTTTTTAAGGCAGCAAAACTGAGAGAACCCTTTAAAGTATTGTCAGCATGCACAATGCCTCTAATTCCGCAGAACCTTTGACTCAGTGGCAACTGTTCAGCCTTTTTACCCCTTCAACTCTAATGGATAATGTACATTGTTCTTCAAGTCCACAATAGCTGGCTTTCATAGTAAATTATGCAGAAGCAAATATTATGATTGATGTATGTGCTGGAAGACTGAGTTAATGGAGGAATGGGCCAAGTAAGAGGTAAGGTGAAATGAAAGGGTGTTTTTAATTGCCCATGACTATTTTCTGTAATAAGTACTATTAAATAGTGTCTTTTTAAAAGAAAATACAGGTTGTTCATATGTTAACGATGGAGTGTGATACATGGGAGTATTTAATTAGCTTAAAGTTTCTAATGAAAATGGGGCTAAAGGTTCAAAAATGAAGTAATTCTTAGAGCCAGAAGCAGCATTTTCTGAAGCTTAGTGCTTCAACTGTGGCTAGATGTGCTTAAGGAATTTGGAGTCAATCTTTTCTAAGTTGCTAAGGACCTGTGGAGTGCTTTTTATTTTTCAGTTCATCTTGTTCTCTAAGGCCGACTGACTTCCCATGTCCAGGTCTTCACTAGGGATACTGACAGCAGATTTTTGTTGTGTTTCTCTCTTTACCTTACCGTTTTACTTAGGAATCACTTTATGTTTGTGTTTTGTTTTTCCAGTTGTCACTTTTAAGGACCATCCTTTTGTTTCTATGCTGCATTTTTCTGGTGACTGTTCTTAAGGTGTCTCTTGTTCTGAGATATTCTGGGTGGTGACAGGGTTATTTAAGCCCGAGAATGATAAAACACCAAGCCTTTAGTTACACTTTCTTGGAAATGAAATCTAATTAGAGTTTACATTGCTGGGAGTAAAGGAGCATTTTACCCCCCCCCCCCCCCCCCTTTTAAAGGGTGCTTTATCCTATTGAAACCAAAAAGATTGTCTATAAATGCTATCTTTTTAGAAATTATTAGAAATTACTCCCTTCCAAAGTCAGAGTCTGCAAAATACTGAGGGGCCTCTAATGAGTGGGGGCAGATAATATAATTTAAGATGACTTGGATAATGGAACATATGAGAACTCTGCATTTTAGTTATTAGATAATGCTCCTACGATAACCCTTGAACACAGAAATTGCTCTATATCTCTGAGTAACCTGTGACTTAGAAAAAACAAACACCACAGTTTTTATTTGCCTAGCTGTATTTACAGTAACACTGATACTCTCTTCTCTTCTCCCTTTCTACCCCATGGGGCTGGGGGTGGGGGCGGAACAAAGGAAACGGAAGCATGTGCCATTCAATACTGTCATTCCAATCCTCATGGACTACTGCCTGTTCTAAAAAGTATTTGAACCTGCACTGAAAGTTACAACTGTCTGTATCTTTACTTTTGTAAATGACCTCATATGTAAAGTCACCAAATAAATACTACATTCAAGCTTTTCTCTCTCTTCTTGAAGTCTGTTTACAAGCCATAACACAGGATGATGGTCCTCCCCCAAATATCCGCATCTTCATCCCTGGAACCTGTGGCCGTTACTTTATACATTCATTCTTATATATGTATAAATGTAAATTTCAGAGAGGAAGGAAGAGGGGGAGAGAGAGACATCAATGATGAGAGAATCATTGGTTGGCTGCCTCATGCACGCCCCCTACTGGGGATCAAACCCGCAACCCGGGCATGTGCCCTTGACCAGAATCAAACCTGGGACCCTTCAGTCCACAGGCCAATGCTCTATCCACTTAGCTAAACCAGCTAGGGCAACCTTTTCTTAAAAATATAAGTGAAGGGACATTGATTTTGAGCTGAAAATAAGCCATCCAAGTGAGCCTAGCAAGATGTTCTTTTTTTCAACTGGCGAGGAGACACCAACAGTGAAACTACATGTTTGAGAATTAGCATATCTTTAAGACCATGCATGTAGATGAGATTACTTCAGGACAAAATTAACATTGAAAAGGGTAGCCCTAGCCAGTTTGGCACAGTGCGTCGGCCTGTGTCCTGAGGGTCCTGGGTTCAATTCTGGTCAAGGGCACATGCCCGGCTGCGGACTCCATCCTCAGGGAGCCTGCAGGAGGCAGCCAATCATTGATGTTTCTCTCTCTCTCTCTTCCTCTCCATTCCTTTCTGAAATCAATAAAAATAAAATTCAGGGAAACATGTAAGGGACAAAGGTAGCAATGTACTAGTAAAAGTGGTCCGAGAGTGAATAGGCAAGTTCACAGTGAGGTTAGGGGCAAAATAGGTCTGCAAATAGATCTGCCAGGGAAGTGTCATTGGATTGGTCACGGTGGGAATGGACTGCAGGCTTCTGAAAAGTAACTGAAAGAAGAGAACTAGTGAGCAGGAATGATTCTGTTAAGAGGCTGGGAGGTGAATGGAGTGTTTTTTACAGGATGGCATGGTTTTTTTATTTTGAGGGAGAAACTTAAGAGAATGAATCTTTGGACACAATATTAAGAATAGTTGAGCCCTGGCCTGTGTGGCTCAGTTGGGCATCATCCCATGCACCAGAAGGTTGCCAATTTGATTCCCCATCAAGGCACATGCCTGGTTGCAGGCCTGATCCCCTGGTAAGGGGCATGAAAGCGGCAGACTATTGATGTTTCACTCCTGCCCCCCCCCCCCCAAAAAAAAAAAATCTTAAAAAAAAAAAAGAACACAGTCAAACCTCTAGTTCTCAACCTGACAACCCTGTATCAGCATGACAAAAAGTGAAAATGTGAGAGTTAGTTTACCACAAAACCTGTGTTAACATCTTGGGAAATTATGCTGTGATTATTTTTGTGGGTTCTTTTTTGTTTTTTTTGCTTTTGTTGCTGGCGAAATGGACTATGGGGACAATTAGGACAATTTTAAAACAAGCCCTCAAAAGTGCTAATGCTGCTAAGGGTGTGAAAGAAACAACACAGGCAATTGGAGAGAGAGGAAAACGGTTGTTGACTTGGATAAATGAAAGGAAGTTAGCCAGTGACAGTATTTTGGAGGCAGTGACATGAAGATGCTGCATACTGACCTCCTGCAGGACACCCCTGCGATGAGTACTGAAAGGGATTCACTTAAGGCTGGCAGAGGTGGTTTGGTCAATTTTAGGGATGTTTGATTATAAATTAAACAGTACATTAGACATGTGCCGTATAAAAGGAAGGTTAAAACGGAATCACTTGGGGGTCTGGGATGAAAAAATGATTTGGTTTTCAAACAAATTGCTTATAGAACAGCTCCAGAACGAATTAAATCCGAGGACTGAGGTTCCACTGTTGTTGAGCACAAAGGAATACATTTGTGGACTCCAACAGATTTCAGGAGAAGGTGGAATCACTCTGCCCGCCATGCTCCACCTTCCAGACTCCTGTCCATTTGAACCAGATATGAAGTCATCAGTGAGAAAGTACTCTTGTATGGATGTGTTTTAGTTATTTGACTGTAGATCTGGGGCTTTTGTTTGTTTTTTATTAATCCTCACCTGAAGGTATTTTTCCAGTGATTTTTTTAAAGAGAGTGGAAGGGAGGGGGGGAGAGAGAGAGAGACTGGTTAGTTGCCTCCCACGCACCCCAACCAGGGCCAGGGATCAAGCCTACAATCGAGGTATAAGCCCTTGACTGGAATTGAACCCCGGGCCGATGCGCTATACACTGAGCCAAACCAGCTAAGGCTTAACTTCTTAATTCCTGATTTTAATAAGACCATTTTATCCTGAAGTGCATTCTCTTCCAACAACTGAAGTATGGTAGCAATCATCTCAGGTAGAAACTACTGCCGAAACCGGTTTGGCTCAGTGGATAGAGCGTCGGTCTGCAGACTCAAGGGTCCCAGGTTCGATTCCGGTCAAGGGCATGTACCTTGGTTGCGGGCACATCCCCAGTAGTGGGTGTGCAAGAAGCAGCTGATTGATGTTTCTCTCTCATCAATGTTTCTAACTCTCTATCCCTCTCTCTTCCTCTCTGTAAAAAATCAATAAAATATATTTAAAAAAAAGAAACTACTGTTTGGGTTCTGTACTTATTTGTTTGCTAAAACAAAAGTTATTTTGATTTTCTGAACTTATGTATGCTATCCCAATACTCCATTGATGATGGTTTGAATATCCCATTGATTGTAATCTAACTGGTTACTGAAGCACATTCTTTTGGGAACCAGGACAGCTCAATTATCCCAAATTGTCTCAGTAGCTACAGATAGTGCATTCCTGTTGACTCAGTGATCCCAGTATCTGGACAGCACAATTATTCTAAATTGCCCCGGTGGTCCCAGATAATGTGTTTCTGTTGATTCAGTGATCTGTAGACCCAAAAACTATACTTTAGATAACTTGCTCAATCTCGCTTCTGTAAAAATGCTTTTCGTGAAACAGGTTCCTCATTCTAGACCCAAAGATGTAATCGATACCTTTGTGATATTCTGCCAATATAAGCCAGATGTGGCAAACTGTTCGGCGCAGCGAGGTCTGGAGAGCTTTTGCTCCCTCGCATGCCACCGGCTTTTAATAAATGACTCCATAATTCGACTTTTTGAGGCGTCCTTTGTAAGATGGGGAGTACACTACAACACAACTAGCTTTATTCTCCAATCTTCATCCAAGACGAAATAGCTAAATGAAGATAATTTGACACACACACACACACACACACACACACACACACACAACCTGCAACACAAAGATAAGGCACAAAGGGGAAAAGTCCATGAAGCCTGTAGCACTGACCCTGTGTTTGGTCAGTGCAAACACCACAGAAGGCACATCTCCCTTTCCACCCCTGGCTTCATCAAGCCTGCTCGCCACCAAACCTCTCCAGAGGTGCTTAAGAGGCAGCATGAAAGACAAAACTAGTGCCAGGAGAGCACTAGTTTTCACCTACCCTCGTGTCTGAGCCCCTTTTCACTTGGTATACTAGTATTTTGCACAGACCTTTTGGTGGCAGCAAGGAGTCCTTCCCTAAAAACCCACTTGATGTCACAATCTGACTACTAAGTCATTTTAAACCCTGCCATGTTCATAATTTCTTCATCTGCAACCCATACAACACCTATTATCTGTTAGCTCTCCACTTCAAATAGCTGGGTCAAAGTCAAGCAGCACACACTGATGTATTTCACCATACATTATCACCCTTGTAAGGGAGTCACTTAAATTACCTAAATGAGTTAGCTTATCTAAATTTCAGGTGACAAATTCCAACATGCAATACCAGACTTCAAAGTATTAAAAAAAAAAAAGCATTGACTAACTCATTAGAAAGTCAAGGAGTACAGGGCAATGAGTTAAAACATTTTTAGGGCCTTAGACTGCAATATTCTCCCACTTCAAGTGGACCAAATTCAGGGTTAATTTTGATCAGCTATCACATTCTCAAAGGTAAAATCGGGCCATGTTATATATACATTACATAGAGCAGTGGTTCTCAACCTTTCTAATGCCGTGACCCTTTAATACAGTTCCTCATGTTGTGGTGACCCCCGACCATAAAGTTATTTTCGTTGCTACTTCATAACTGCAATTTTGCTACTGTTATGAATCGTAATGTAAATATCTGTGTTTTCCAACAGTCTTAGGCAATCCTGCTAGCGGTTCTCAACTTGTGGGTCACGACCCACAGGTTGAGAACCGCTGCTGTAGAGCCTAAGACCATCAGAAAACACAGATATTTACATTACAATTCATAACTAGCAAAATTACAGTTATGAAGTAGCAACGAAAATAACTTTATGGTCGGGGGTCACCACAACATGAGGAACTGTATTAAAGGGTCGCGGCATTAGAAAGGTTGAGAACCACTGACAGAGGAATAAAGAATAAGAACTCCAGGAATGCAAGCCAGCGCATAATACTGCAGCAAATTTAAGTGTTGCGGGGGGTCGGGGGGTGGGGGTCTAGAATTCTATAATCAGTATAGTTTCTCTAAAATGAAGGCAAAATTAAAACCTTTTCAGACGCACTAAAGCTGAAAACCACCAAGCAGACCTACATTACAAGAAATGCTAAAAAAAAGTCCTTCAAGCATAAGTTAAATAGATCTACACAAAATAATGAGTACTAGAGATAGCAAATATGTTGGTAAATGTATGGTACACTTTTTAAAAAGCTCTTTAAAAGATTATTGGCTGTTTAAAACAAAAATAGCTTTATTATGGGGTTCATATGTTGAAGCATGACAATTACAAAGGGAGAAGTGAAATGAACTACACTGTAATATTCTTACATGCCAATTGGTAGGTGTGTACCTGAGGAAAGACTCATGTTAAGGATGTATAAACCCTAAAGCAACAATTAAAATAACACAACAAAGAATTATATAGTCCAATAAAGTAGATAAAGTGGATCATAGAGTGACATTCAGTTAATTCAAGAGAAAGAAGGAAAAAGGAAACAAACAAATGTGATCAATATAAACTAGAAAGATGATATATTTAAATCTATCTATGGCACATTAAGCATAATTGGTCTAAACACCCCAAGTGAAAAGCAGAGATTGTCAAATTGGATAAAATGCATGACCCAGCTGTATTTGCATAAAGGAAATCCACTTTACATATGAAGAAGTAGGTTAAAATAAAAAGGGTAGGACATCAGCATCATGATGAAGTGAGAGGATTCCATTGTTTCTCCCCTTAAGTTTACAAGTCAAACAACTAAATAAAGAATCCCCTTCACCAACATCTGAAAGATCCACACAGGGGAACACCTGAAGGTGGGCATATTGAAACAAGCGAAGGAAGCAGGACAAGGGAAGAACACATGGTGGCTGCTGACAATTCAGTGCCTAACACAGCTCCAGTGAGTGTGATAGCAGCGGAGAAGCTGGGCCTGAAGTGTAAGAGGGGCAGAAGCACTTTCCCTCCAAGAAAAGGCATTTCCCTTCGCCCTCATCAGTACAGAGCCAAGTAGATGTGGCTGGAAGGCTTAAAACAGCAGTACTGCCGCCGACAACCTTTGTTAAGGGAAGGAGGGAGGGTGGAGACACAAGATAGCCAATTTGCCTCCGTGCCCCACAGTCCAGCAGGGCATTATAAAGCTGAGACATACCAAACAGCACAGTGAAAAGAAAGCACCCTACCTATCAACCTGCTGAACTGTTAAAAGCAAAACAGTAAACATGAAGGAATACTACCTCAAAGGTGCAAGCAGAAAAACAATCCATCAAATACCAGGAACCATAACTGGGAGCACAGAAAAATGAAATCGCCAGAAACTCACAGCCATGGAAGACAGTGTTTTATTTCTTTATTTATTAATATACTTTTATTGATTTCAGAAAGGAAGGGAGAGAGAAACATCAATGATGAGAGAGAATAATTGATTGACTGCCTCCTGCATGCCCCACACTGGGGATGGAACCCACAACCTGGGCATGTGTCCCTTGACCAGAATCAAACCAGGGACCCTTCAGTCCGCAGCTCTATCCACTGAGTCAAAACCAGCTAGGGCTGAAAGACAGTGTTTTAAGTGACTGAATTCAAGGTTACAGTTATAAAGAAACTCAACAATATACACGAAAACTCACAGTCCTAAGAACTCAGGAATAACATTAATGAACAGAAGTACTTTATCAAACAAACTAAAACTATAAAAGAACGAAGCAAAAATTCTGTAATTGAAGACCTCAATAAAGATGAATCCACCAGAGACCACAAAGAGAGCAGACCAGACAGAACAGAGAATTAGTGAACTTGAAGACAGAAACCTAGTAATGATCCAGGAGGAAGAGAGAAAACTAAACAATAAAAGACCTCTGTGAAAGCTGACTAGAAAGAGCAATGTAAGGGGCTGTGGACTGTGGGCCACTGGGGTCTCAAGATGCAAAAACTTGCTCTAAGAGCCATTAACTAGTAGCTTTTGGGGATTTCATACCCTGAGGCCAGAAGGCCATTGCTAACTCCCTGTAATCCTGGAATCCCTTACCTGTAGGTTGGCTACTCTACCTAAAGCAGTTTACAGATTTAATGCAATCCCCATCAAAATCCCAAAGGAGTTTTTCACAGAAATAGAACATCAACAACAAAAAAATACTCAAATTTGTATGGAAACACAAAAGACCCTGAATAGCCAAAGTAATAGCCAGAGGCATCAAACTCCCTGACTTCAAATCCTATCTAATAAAAGAGTAATATGCAAATTGACCATACCTCCGCTATACCCACAAGCCACGCACACAAGCCACGCCCAACAGCCAATCAGGAGCAAATATGCAAATAAACACAACCATGATGGCTGTGGCCACAGAGAGCAGCAGGGACGCTTGGGTTTCCCCGGCAATGGAGGAAGCCAAGCTTTCCACCTCCCCTTGCTGGCCTAGGCCTCCACTCAAGGCTACAAAATTTCAATTATAGAAGGTAAATAAATTCCAACAGAAATGGCAGCAGCCACGGAGCTGGAAGAGCAGGAGGCTAGGGTTGCCCCGGGTGATGGAGGGAGCCAAGCTTCTGCAGCTCTGGCTGGCCCAGGCCTTCACTCCAGGCTACAAAGTTTCAATTACAGAAGATACATAAATCCCAACAGAAATGGCTGCCACCGTGGAGCAAGCAGAAGGCTTGGCTCCACTCCAGGCTACAAAGTTTCAATTGTAGAAGATAAATAAATTCCAGATACCAGGGCCTCTGCTTAGGTCGCCAGGGGGGCGTGACCGGCCTGCAAACCACCACAGGCCCCTCGCCCAGGCCGCTCCACACGCCAAGGGAACCCCCACCCTGATCCGGGACACCCTTCAGGGCAAACCAGCCAGCCCCCACCCATGCACCAGGCCTCTGTCCTATCTAATAAAAGAGTAATATGCAGATTGACCATCACTGCAACACACAATATGTCTACCCCCATGTGATCAAAGATCCTGCCCCCATGTGGACACAAGATGACCACCACAAGATGGCCAGCAGGGGAGGGGAGTTGGGAGGGACCAGGCCTGCAAGGGAGGGCAGTTGGGGATGATCAAGCCTGCAGGGGAGGGCAGTTAGGGGTGACCAGGCTGGCAGAGGAGGGAAGTTGGGGGTGACCAGGCTTGCAGGGAAGGACAGTTATGGGTGACCAGGCCTGCAGGGGAGGGCAGTTAGGGGGGACCAGGCCTAAAGGGGAGGGCAGTTAGGGGCAAACAGGCTGGCAGGGGAGCAGTTAGGCATCAATCAGACTGGCAGGGGAGTGGTTAGGGGGTGATCAGGCTGGCAGGCAGAAGCGGTTAGGGGCAATCAGGAAGGCAGGCAGGCGAGCAGTTGGGAGCCAGCAGTCCTGGATTGTGAGAGGGCAGTCGGACATCCCTTGAGGGGTCTCAGATTGGAGAGGGTGCAGGCTGGGCTGAAGGACATCCCCCCCACCCCCGTGCATGAATTTCATGCACCGGGGCTCTAGTTATACTATAAAACTACAGTAATCAAAACAGTATGATTTTGGCAAAACACAAGTTTATGGGACAGAATTGAGAGTCCAGAAATAAATCCACACACACATATGGGCAACTAATTTTAAACAAGGGAGCCAAAAACATACAATGAAGAAAGGAAAGTCTCTTCAATAAATGGTGTTGGGAAAACTAGAAAGCCACATTTAAAAGAATGAAACTAGACTGCTATCTAACACCAAATAGATTAAAGATTAAATATAAGACCTGAAACAATAAAATACTTAGAAAAAAACATAGGCACTAAACTTAGGGACCATGGTCTCAGAGGAGTTTTTTGTAAACCTGTCCACAAAGGCAAGGGAAGTAAAAGCAAAAATAAAAGAATTGGACTATATCAAATTAAAATTCTTCTGCACAGCGAAATAAATCACCACCAACAAAAAAAGGCAAGCAACCAAATGGGAGAGAATGATTACAAATGATACTTCTGATAAGGGGCTATAATCCAAATTTTATAAATTTATTGTTACAACTCAACAATAAAAGCAAACAACCCAGTTAAAAATAGGGACCTGAATAGAGACTTTTCTAAGGAAGACATACATATGGCCAACAAATATATGAAAATATGCTCAACTTCACTAGTTATAAGGGAAATGCAAATCAAAACCTCAATGAGATACCACCTCATACCTGTTAGAATGGCTATTATCAATGACAAGAAATAACAAGTGTTGGAGGGGATGTGGAGAAAAGGGAACCCTGACACAGTTAGTGGGAATGAAAACTGGCGCAGCCACTGTGGAAAACAGTTTGGAGATTCCTAAAAAAAATTAAGAACAGAGCTACCATATGATCCAGCAATTCCTCTTCTGGGTATATAGCTGAAATTTTTGAAAACACTTACTTGTAAAGATGTACGTACATCTATGTTCACTGCAGCATTAGTCACATGGAAACAACTTAAGTGTCCTTTGGATGACTGAATAAAGATGTGGTACATGCTATATAATAAAAGCCTAATATGCTAATAAGTGAGTGTCCGGTTGGCCATTCAACCAATCAAAGCATAATATGCTAATGATATGCTAAGGCCGCTCAACCACTCGCTATGACGTGCACTGACCACCAGGAGGCAGTCGACCGGTCAACCAGTCGCTATGACGTGCACTGACCACCAGGGGGCAGACGCTCCGACCGGTAGGTTAGCTTGCTGCTGGGGTCCGGCCAATTGAGACTGAGCAAGACAGGCCGGACATGCTCTGGAGCCCTCCCACAATCTCTCCCTGGCTGGCCAACCTCCCACATCTCTCCACAGCCCTGATTGCACACCGGTGGGGTCCCTTGGCCTGGTTTGCGCCCTCTCACAATCTAGGATCCCTAGGGGGATGTCAGAGAGCCAATTTCGACCTGATCCCACAGGCCAAGCCAAGGGACCCCACTGGTGCACAAATTCGTGCACCGGGCCTCTGGTATTATAATGAAATATTACTCGGCCATATAAAAGAAGAAACATTGCCATTTGTGATAACATGGATGGATGATGAGAGTATAACACTAAGTGAAATAAGTCAGAAAAGGAGAACTGTATGATTTTACTAATATTTGTGGGATATAAAACAAAAGGAACAAATGAACAAAAGAAAAGCTCAAAGATACAGACAACAGAATGGGGGTTACCAGAAGGAAAGAAGGGTAGAGAACTAAGAGGATACAGAGGTCAAGTATAGAGTATACAGACCGCATTGTATAGATTCATACCTGAAAATTATATAATGTCATTATCAACCCATGTAACCCCAATAAATTTAATTTTTAAAAAGTTTAAAAGATGGATGAAAAGAGATAAATAATACTAATCAAAAGAAAGCTGGAGTGGCATTATTAATAACCCTTTGCACTCGCTTGCTTTTTTCTCGATTCCTTTATTCTACTCGGGACTTAATTTTTTAAATACCCCAGATTTTACAAAGCGCCGCAGTAGAATAAAAAACTGGAGTTTCTTTTCATACAAACTTATTTATTTAATGTAAGAAAAGCCCAAATAAAGGAGGAGGGATGGAGGGAGGGAAGGGATGGGCTACCAATGCTAACCGTGTCGAGTCACACTCGACATCCGAGTGCAAAAGGTTAATATCAAAGTCATTGTAGAGCAAAAAATAATATAGAGCTATAGCATAACGGGAAAAGGCTCAATTCATCAAGATGCTATAACAAACCTAATAACATATGCACTTAATAACAAAGCTTGCATATGACATGCAGCACAGATTTTGCCGAGGAACTGAGATCCCTGGAGCCGTCTCCCAGCCCTGGCCTGCAGGAGGAGGATGGAGAGGTGGCCCTGGTGCTTCTGGGCAGGCCCTCACCAGCAGCCGTAAGCCCTGAGGACGTGGCCCGTGCAGCAGCCGCCGCCCCGTGGCCAGGGCACCGAGGCCTGGGCCCAGTGCCCGCCTAGAGGGGCGGGTCCCTTCCCCAGACTTGGGGTGGGGGTCCTGCCAGCACCCCCACTACCCCTGCCCTAAGTCTTTTAACTTGGGTGTTAGCATTTTAGAGACCCCTCAGGAGTTCTGGCCACAGACTAACTGCCCCCTCCCCAGCCGGGACCTCTTGGCAAGACTGTAACTAGTGATGTTTGTACAACCAAAGACTCTCTTTGTGGTTTAAGGAAAATAAAATTGACTACGTTTAAAAAAAATAATAAAGCTTCCATATACATGAAGATACTGCTTCTCGGCCTTTTGGCTAAGATCAAGTGTAGAATACATGAAGACAAAACTGTAATAATAAACAGACAAATCCACAATTATCAACACCCCTCTGTTAACAACTTAATGAAATATTAGAGAGAAAATCAGTAGAGATATAGAAGACTTTAAAACACTATCAACTTGCCCTAACTGGTTTGGCTTAGTGCCATGGTCGGCAAACTGCGGCTCGCGAGCCACATGCAGCTCTTTGGCCCCTTGAGTGTGGCTCTTTCACAAAATACCACGGCCTGGGCAAGTCTATTTTGAAGAAGTGGCGTTAGAAGAAGTTTAAAAAATTTGGCTCTGTTGACTAATGAGTTTGCCGACCACTGGCTTAGTGGATAGAGCGTCAGCCTGCAGACTGAAAGGTTCCAGGTTCGATTCCGGTCAAGGGCATGTACCTTGGTTGCGGGCACATCCCCAGTAGGGGATGTGCAGGAGGCAGCTGATCGATGTTTCTAACTCTCTATCCCTCTCCCTTCCTCTCTGTAAAAATCAGTAAAATATATATTTTTTAAAAAACACTATCAACCAATGTGACCTAACTGACATTTATAGAACACTCTGCCAAACAACTTGCAGAATACACATTCTTTTCAACTGCACATGGAACATTTATTAAAAGAGATCATCTCTGAGCTATAAAACAAGCCTCAATATATTTAAAAGAATTCAAATTACACAGGTTATGTTATCTGGCCACAGTAGAATCAAATTAGAAATCAGTAACAATGATGTGGAAAATCCCCAAATATTTAGAAATGAAATAACTACAAAATCATTGTTGGATCATAGGAAAAATTTCAAAAGAGAAATTAGATAAAATTTTAAACTAGATGGAAAAAAAAACCCCACATAAGGTTGGGGATGCAACTCAAGCAATACTTAGAGGAAATTTTATAACACTAAACACCTATTAGAAAGAAGGAAAAATCTCCAATCAATGACTCTCACTATCCAGTTTAAATTTTGCGAAAGAGCAAATAAAATCTAAAGCAGAAAAAAAATCAGAAATTAATAAAATCAAATTGTAAAAACAGATAAAAATCAATGGAACCAAAAGCTCGTTCTATGAAAAGATCAATAAAATTTATAAACCTTTAGCCAGAATAGTTGAAATTAGGAAACAAGATGCAAATTACCACAGTTCTCCCAGACTACCGAAGGGGAGTGAATATTTCCCAAGTCATTATATGAGGCCAGCAGACCCTGAGACCTAAACCTGACAGTATGGGGGTTACCAGAAGGATTTTTTAGGTGTAAAAATTTTTAAATTTTAGTTTTATTCATTTTAGGGAGGTAGAGAGAAAGAGAGCAAGATCAATTTGTTGTTCCACTTATTTATGTATTTACTGGTTAATTCTTGAATGTGCCCTCACCAGGGATCAAACCCGTAACCTTGGCGTATTGGGACAATGCTCTAACCAATTAAGCAACCCAGCCAAGGCTGATGCAATAATTCTTAAAGTGCTAGCAAATCAAATCCAACAATAAATAAAAAAGAACCTTATTTTAATATATTGTGGTCAAGTGAAGTTTGTCCCAGAAACACAAGATCGACTTACCATTGCAAAATCAATGTAATTCATGATAAAGAGAAAAAGATATACTTGTGTCAATAAAGGCAGAAAAGGCATCTGAAAAAACCAGCATCCTTTCCTGATAAAAACTCTCAGCACACTAGTAATAGAAGGGAGTTTCCCCAATCTGATCGAGGACACTAATAAAAGATTAAATGCTTTTCTATAAGATTAGGACCATAAAAATGCGTACTTTTCTATTCAACACTATTCTAAAAGGTCTAGCCGGTGCCATTAGCCAGAAAAAATAAAAAGGAACCAGACTGGAAAGAAAGAAGCTCATTTATTTTATAAGCTGTCTTAATTTGCAGACATACTCATCTGTATTTTAAAAAATCATATAGAATCAACCCCCAAAAAAGCTTCTAAAGTGAGTGAGGTTAGCAAGGTTGTAGGCTACAAGATAAAATACAAAAATAAACTTTATTTTATATAGTAGCAGTGAGAAATTAGAAACTGATGTTTATAAAACAATACTACAGCATTAAAAAAACACACAACCAGCAGCACTTGGGGATACATTGCACCAAAAAATTGCATTTTTTAAAAAGAAGTATGTGTCTATCATTTTACCTTTCTTTAAAATATATTTTTATTGATTTCAGAGAGGAAGGAGAGGGAGAGAGATAGAAACATCAATGTTGAAAGAGAATCATTGATTGGCTGCCTCCTGAACACACACACACACCATATACTGGGGATCGAGCCCACAACCCAGGATGTGCCTGAACCGCATCCAGCACGGCCAGTGGTGAACTTGAGGAGAGGCGGTGAAGGATTAAAGCAGACAGACAAGAAAATACAGCTGGGCCAGAAAAGGCATCTGAAAAACCTGGATGAGGAAACAACAGCACAGCATATAAGCTGAGGCTTTACTTTATAGTCAGATCACACAAAGCAAAACAAGGGCAAGATGTTTAATGTTCTTTCGAGTTTCAAATCTGCTTCTCTCCTGTTGTTGCCATTCTCTGAACTCTCTCAAGCCTTGTTTTGGCAGCACTTGCTGCACCTCCCGCAGCCCACATCCCTCAGCTACCTAGGACTACAGGGTCGGACTATAAGGTCAAGCTTACAACCATAGCCTTTTGGCTATAATTGTGATGGGAGGGCTTTGCTCTCCAAGCTGGGACTTGTATGTGGCTTTGCCACAAGTCAGTCCGAGGCTTGATCCTGTCCGAACACCATAGCTGCTCTCCACATGTGCCCTTGGAATCGAATCCTGGACCCGTCAGTCTGCAAGTCGATGTTCTATCCACTGAGCCAAACCAGCTAGGGCAAAAAATTGCATTCTTCACAGTAAAACTACCAAACACGGCTAAGAGAAATTAAAGGTGGCCTGAATAACTGAGAAGACATCTCATGTTCATGGGTCCATGGGTCAGTACTGTTAAAATGTCAATTTTCCACAAAACTGCATTAAAGAGTCAATGCAATCCCAATAAAAAGCCCTAGAGACTTTTCCGTAAAAATTTACAACCTGATTCTGAAATTTACATAGAAATACAAAGAACTTAGAATAGTCTAAACAATTTTGGGGAGAAGAAAGTTAGTGGACTAATTTTACCTGACTTTAAGACTTATTAGATCCTGCCCCAGAGGGAAAAGGTGAGGATGCCTCACTGGGTGCAGGCCCCGAGGAGCCACAGACTCTGCATCCCTGCACCCCCACAGGCAGTAAGGGGCCAAGAGCAGGGCAAATGCAGACCCCAAAAGAGCAGGGACCCTCAGAGCAGGCAACACCCAGCCGCACTGACGACAGTTCTACCAGGAATTAAGGAACTGTGCTGGGCCGGGCCCACGGCATGAACAGACCATCATATGGTGCTACACTGAGTCCTGCGCCCTCTCCACACATGGGAACTTTAGGGGCAAATGATGCCCGTTCTCTGGATCACTTGGTTATACTCTTTGACTACTTTTAAAAGCCTGTTGAAAAGAAAAAGGGGAAGTATCCCTAGCTGGTTTGGCTCACTGGATAGAGCATTAGCCTGTGGACTGAAGGATCCCGGGTTCGATTCCAGTCAAGGGCACATGCCCAGGTTGCCTGCTCAGTCCCCAGTGTGGGGCATGCAGGACGCAGACAATGACTCTCATCATTGCCATTTCTATTTCTCTCTTCCCTCTCCCTTCCTCTCTGAAATCAATTAGAAAGCCACAGTAATCGACACAGTTAGTTACTGGTGTAAAGACAGACAAATAGATTGATGAAATAAAATAGAGTCCAGAAATAGACTGAGATGTATATGGTCAATTCACTTTTCCTAAAAGAGCCAAGGATACTCAATGGGCATAGGATAATCTTTCCAACAAATGGTACTGGAACAACGGGCAACCATAGGCCAAACAAATAAATAAAATAAAAAATCTTGACTATTACACCGTATACAAATATTAACTGAAAATAAACTATAGACTAAAATATAAGATGAAGTCTTAGTGACCTTGGATTTGGTGATTTACATAATACATAAATACATTTACATAAATACAACTTAGAAAAGACAAACTTCAAAGAAAAAAGTATTAATCAGTCTTCATGAAATTAAATACCTTTGTTCTTTAAGCAATAGTTTTAAGAAAATGAAGACTTTCGCCCTAACCGTTTTGGCTCAGTGGATAGAGCGTTGGCCTGCGGACTGAAAGGTCCCAGGTTCAATTCTGGTCAAGGGCATGTATCTTGGTGGTGGGCACATCCCCAGTGGGAGGTGTGCAGGAGGCAGCTGATCAATGTTTCTCATCGATTATCCCTCTCCCTTCCTCTCTGTAAAAAATTAATAAAAATTAAAAAATGAAGACTTTCTTTTTCTCAGAGTTGGAAAATAAATTTGCAAAACATAATGCCTGAAAAAAGACTTTTATCTAGAGTATATAAAGAACTCATAATAATGAATAAAAAGGTAAATAACCCAATACCTATATGGGGGAAAGATCTGAACAGAAACTTTACCAAAGATATGCAGATAAGTAAAGATACCCAGCATCACTGATTATGGAAATACAAATTAAAACCAAGAGAAAACATTACATGCCCATTAAAATGGATGAAATTCAAAAGACTAATCATACCAAGTGTAGGTGAGGATGTGGAGCACACTGGGACTCTGATAGATTGCTGGTAGTGATGTATAACGGCACAATCACTTTGAAAAACAATTTGGTAGTGAAATACACGTATGATCCCACCATTTCATTCCAATGCTAAATATCTAACTCAAGAGAAATGAACAACTTATACAAGAAGCTTTATTTGTAATAGCCAAAGACTGGAAACTCAAATACTCATCAACAGGTGGAGAAATGATGGTATATCCATACAACAGACTACTACTCGGCAATAAAAACGGAATGAATTATTGATGCACACATATGGATAATCTCCAAATGATGAAAGACAAATTAAAAAGTACATATATGGTATGGGTCCATTTTTATGTAATTCTAGAAAATTCAAACTAATATATAGTAACAAAGCCAGTCAGTGCCTGGGAACAAGAGGAATAACTAGAGGAATTATAAAAGAGAACAAGGAAACTTTTGATTGTGGCGTGGGCATCTTCATTACCTTGACTAACAGGGTTTCATGGATGTACACACGTGTCAGATGGTGCACATCTATTCCCAATTGTGTGTGTAGAGGTATCATATTAATAGATGGAACTTGGCCAGGGTGAAAGTATTTACACCACAGAAATTGGAAAATGCTACCACAAAATCAGCTGGTTGTTAAACATTACCAGCCCATTGCTAGCTATAACATCCTACCTAATAAAATAGTAATATGCAAATTGACTGCACCTTCGCTACACCCAAGCCACGCCCACCCGCCAAAGCCACACCCACCAGCCAATCAGGGCGAGTATGCAAATTACCCAACAAAGATGGCGGTTAATTTGCATACGCTGAGGGAGGGAGGAGTGAAGACTGAAGACAACTTAGAAGGAAGAGGGAGAAAAAGCGGAAAGCAAGGTGGCTGCCAGAGGGAATGCCCGGGCAGGGCGGAGCGGGGCAGAGAGGGGCGGGCAGCAGCGGCGTGTGTACGGGTGCAGGCACGGTGGCCGCAATGGCGGCCGCAGCGGCAGCGCACACGGCCGCAGTGGCCGCTTGAAGGATTCTTCCTGCAAATGGGCTACTAGTCCTATCTAATAATAGAGTAATATGCAAATAACCATCACTCCACTACGCCCACGATTGGGCAGCAGGAGGCTGGGGGACGGGACTTGGGGTGGCCTCTCAATGGCCGAATCGGTCGCCGCTGAGGGGAGACCCATCAGAGTTTGCGGGTCAGAGCAGCGGCGGCAGCGGCGCCCGGACCTGCCCCCATCAGTGTTCGCGGGACCCGCCTCCATGCACCTGCACTGGGGGAGGGCCTGGTCAGCAGCCGCTGAGGCTGCTTCAAGGGCCAAAGAGGGAGGCAGGGCCAGACCCCAGCGGCCGCTGGACAGGCAACCTCAGGGTGGGCCTGGGGGTGGGTCCAGCGGCGCAGCTTGACAGCAGACAGCAGGGCCTGCTTGGCCGTAGCTGCCAGTGACCCACAACAGGCAAGTGGGCTTGCAGGCAGCACCCAGCAGGGCCTGCTTGGCTGTTGCCGTGGTGACCCGGGAGCAGACAAGCCCAGCTGCAGGCAGCACCCAGCAGGGCTTGCTTGCCCATCGCTATGGTGTGGAGCAGGCAAGCCCCTCAGAGAGCAGAGAACCACAGAGAGCGGGCCTAAGGCTTCAGCAGGACATGCCCCGAGAGCTCTCAGATTGGAGAGGGTACAGGTCGGGCTGAGGGACCCCCCGTGCATGAATTTCATGCACCGGGCCTCTAGTCTATACTAATTAAGGGTAATATGCTAATTAGAGTGGATGTCTTCTGGACAACCTTCCGGACAAGCTGTAGCAGCTGCGAAGGGCCCAGACCCAGGCAGCCATGGGTGGCTGTGAAGGGCTGAGGCTCAGACCGGCAGTGGCAGCAGCAGCGGGGTAATGGGGGCAGCCCCTTCCCCTGATCTGCCAGGTCACCTCCCGCAGAGGGAGGCCAGACTTGGGCTTAGGCCAGGGGCCGAGGCAGAAGCAGTTAGGGGCAATCAGGCCAGCAGAGGTGCAAAGTAGGGACAATCAGGCCGGCAGGGGAGGCAAGGCAGGGGTGAACAGGCTGGCAGGGGGGCAAGACAGGGGCGATCAGGCTGGCAGGAGTGCAAGGTAGGGGCAATCAGGCCGGCAGGCAGAGGCAGTTAGGGGCGATCAGGCAGGCAGGCAGAGGGGTTAGAGGCGATCAGGCAGGCGAGCGGTTAGCAGCCAGCAGTCCCGGATTGCGAGAGGGATATCCGACTGCCAGTTTAGGCCCGATCCCAAAGGGTAGTCGGATATCCCCCGAGGGGTCCCAGATTGGAGAGGGTACAGGCTGGGCTGAGGGACCCCTCCCCACACACACACACACACACGAATTTTGTGCACCGGGCCTCTAGTACATAAATAACAGCTTACTGAAATTCTTAATTTTTAATTACCCCAAAGAATTCCAAGAACCATTAGGCTAAAAACTTGCCTTTATCAAGGTAAAAAGTATTACTAGAGAGAAAAACACAAAAGAGAGACTTTCAGACACTTATTCCTATCAAGGAAAACTCTTTTGCCCTGGCTGGTGTGGCTCAGTTGGTTAGGCATCACCCTGCGCACTGAAAGATTGCAGGTTGGAGTCCTGGTTAAAGCGCATGCCCAAGTTGTAGGACAGATCCCCGGTTGGGGGGTGTGCAGGAGGCAGTTGATCGATGCTTCTTTCTCTCTCAAAATCAATTAATAATCTTAAAAAAAGACACCTCTTGCAGAGACATACTTTAGTTGCCTGACCAAATGCTTCCACTGCCATCCTCCCACAGGCCTCACTGTTGACAGTCTTGCCCCTAAGACCTGGAGAGTTTGGGGTTGACTCTTTAGCTCCTTCTTGAAGGCTGCTACAGGGGCTGCCACCTCCCCTAGCAAACACCAAGGAACCATCACCTTGCTTCCCACAGCTACTTATAAACCCGAAATACAACTTTAAGGTACTGCTGGAAAGAGTATACCCACTCTCTACATAACGGATTCCAATTCCAGCAATGAGATAAGAGGTTTATGACACAAATACATTTGTATTAGGTAAACCAACCACCAGAATACCCAAATCTCATACTTTTACCAACTTCCTGGAGGTGATTTAAGCATGGAATAAGGTTTAGAACCATCCCCTTCGCCTCCCGCTCTTCAATGCCCAGCCTGGGTCCTTTTTCCTACTTAATGTGGTGTGGAGAATATCAGTGTGCTGAAGTTCCATCGTCCCCACAGAAAGTTCCCAGGAAAGGAAGGCTAAAATTAAAAACAAACAAACAAAAAGGCTCCCCATTACAGAATTCAGCAGGGAATTGATATCGCAGAAACATAACTTCCTATTTCATGACGCATTGGGAACAGAAACCTTAGGGCTTTTTCGCCTCCACTGCATAGAGGTCTGACCGCTTCTGGCTAAATATGGGGATTTGCTGGCGGATTTCAGCCACCTTCTTCAAGTCTGCAACAACAGAAAAGTGCACTATTAATAAGATGTAACTCTTCACTAACCAAAGGATTTTTCCTCCCAAACAGTATAAAAACTACCAGAGTCTCAGCTAAGTAACTCAGTAATATAGGCCCTGTCTAGAGGCACAGATGGCCTGGCAGAGCCCCTGGAGTCATTTCAAACCAAACCAAAAAAACTCCAAATAAACTATAGCCTTCAAGACTTGACCAAGAACCAAGGATAAACTGGGGCGGGGGCGGGGAGGGGTACAGGAACTCCTCCAGGGGCCGGGCTGCCCCAGCTATGGAATCTGGCCTCAGAGCACTGGGGACGACAGACACCTAGCCTGATGCCCTGGGCTGGGCAGGTCTTACCTATGTCTGAACACACGATCGTTTCTTCAGTGCCAGCTTGGGCCAGGACCTCCCCCCTGGAAAAGATTCAGGGGAGATGAGTGGGTTCACTGACATTTACTGATATTCAAGACCTCTCTCTCTCTTTTCTCCCCATCTGACAGGCCAAAGGGCAAGGAATCTGAGATTTAAAACCAGAAAGTAAGGATATAAACTCCTGTCCTACCATTTAAAATGCTGTGTGGCCTTGGGCCAAGTCACTTTCAATAAATTATAAAAGCTCTGCTAGGACTTAGAAAATTATGGAGTATGTTTCCTAAACTGCAAACTCCTAGTTTTCTTATTCCGTGACATAAACATCTGGACCAGAGCCACTTATAACCAAAAGGAGGTGCCCCCTACCCCCTCAGGAGTGCATGGCCATAGGTGTCCTCGACAAGGGCGGGCTGGCTCTGCTTCTTCACCCCTGCCAGGGCTGCTCCCTGACTCTGGGGTAGTGAGGCAGGACCTGGGCATGGCCCACATCCATGTGGCCCTCTGGTCTTATGCCCGTGACCCCTGCATCCCTATGTTAAGGGCCTTCCGTGTTTGAAGGAGAAGTTTCAATCTGTGGGTATGAGTGGAAGTGCTGGGGAAACCACCCCCGGCAGGAGCCCCACACGAGGAGACAACGACACTCCTCCATAAACCTGGGGAAAGGCTGATCTGCGCCTCCCAGCCCAAAGCAGGGCTTCCAACACAGACCTCGTGAAGTGCAATCTCTCCAAAGCACAACACAAGGTAACCTGGCATAACAAACGCTCTCACACAGCGACTGGCATTAATTATCCGCAAACAGATTTGGCACAAATGAGCTACAAACACAATAATTAATGCCATTTAACTGAATCCTTTTCTATTCTTTTTCTCTTTCTTCCTCATTTTCCCTGGCATTCAAAGATCTCTCTCTACATTAACCCCAGGCACCCATCCCAAAGTCAATATAAGTCAGAAGGCCCCCAAACCCTACAAATGGAATTCTGAAAAGGAAGAAATTAAGGTAAACCTTGTGGAGCTACTCTGTCAGAAGCGGCCAGCCTGGCCAGTACCAGAGATCATCAGCAGAGCTAGGCGAAGCAGAGGTGCATCACTAACATCTGGGCAGAGGGACTTGAATCACGTCTGAGAAAATTTTCAGGCCACCTTAATCCTTCGTTTCCCAACGCCCCCCAAATCCTGATGTGCAGGGAATCTCTTGCTGGTCTTATTTTCAAGGACTCCCCTTATCACATGCTTTAATCTGTGGGTCCTATAGAGTCCGAAGAGAGAAGCTTTAGGGACCCCACAGTGACCAGGGACCCTTCTCAGCCTTGTTACTGGTATGTGTATCCTGAAATTGTAGAAATTCATATCTGCTCCCTGACTCTGGGATAGTGAGGCAGGCCCTGGTCATGGCCCAGATCCGTGTGAGAACTCTCTGGGCTCAATCAATAGATCCAGGCTAGTCATGCCAGTGTGCGTGCATGTGTGTGATCATACAGATGCACGGCATAAATCCAAGTTCTGAAGTCAAAATCCTGGATCCAAACACCAGTTCTAACCACTTTAGCCTGTGAACGTCAATTCCTCCATCTATAAACCGGGCTTACCAGAAGGGAAGTCCCTGGCGTTCACACTGAGACCACGTGTAAAAGTGCTGTGTGAACCGCAGGTGGAGACCATGGTACGTGCGTCAGCGCACGCCTGCATGTGCACATGGGCAGACTCTCGTGCTGGTCTCACTGAGCAGTAAAATGCTCCGCCCTCTCACAGAAGACAAATTCCGTTTGTCTCATTGAACCCCTCCACCCTCTCCTCTAATTATTCCGGGGCAGAATCCTCACCCTGTAACTCATTCCTGCCTGAGGCCCAGTCACCGAGTCTAAATTTTAACCAAAAGCCGAGAGTTGGGGGCCTGTTTCACTAAAACTGCCACCCATCACTGCTGCCTGGTGTCCCCTATGATCCAAGTCTGACTGACAACGGAAACTCAGAAGAGGGCGAAGGCCAGGCCTCAGTCAGGAGAGCAGGGCCGTTTCTTTCTCACATGGTCCGCAAGTGGAAGCTTCCTCCCAGCGAGAGGCAGCCGCCTGGCAGGCACCGGACCCGGGTGGGTGAGGGGCAGGGCCAATCACCACTCAGACAACCCACCGCCCAAGTGAGCTCCTAGTGAGCCTGTCCCTGCTTAGGCCACTCACCAAGGATTCACGATAGTGCTGTGTCCCCAGGCAACATAGGAGGCTTTGTCGTCTCGGGCCGGAGATGCCGTGGCCACATACACCTGATTATCAACAGCCCTGGAGTCAATGGACAGAAAACAGGGATATCATGCATTACAGAGCTGAGGCACTTTCCTATCCTAAGTGGACCGATCCTTCTTTTAAAAACGACGACAGACAGGCTGGCTCAGATACAGAAGAAACACGCAAAGCCACGGAACCCTCTCTTCAAAAAGCATCTTATTACTTAAGCCAGTTCTCATTGGGGCAATTTTGGCCAGCAGGGGACATCTGCCAGTGTCTGGAGACCTTTCTTAAAAACATTTTTTTTGATTCAGAGAGAAAGGGAGCCAGAGAGAGAGAGAGAGAGAGAGAGAGAGAGAGAGAGAGGAGAAAGAGGAGAAAGAGGAGAGAGAGAGAGAGAGAGAGAGAGAGAGAGAGAGAGAGAGAGAGAGAGAGAGCGCTAGAAACATCAATGATGAGAGAGAATCATTGATTGGCTGCCTCCTGCACACCTGACCCTGGGGATCGAGCTGGCAACCCGGGCACATGCCCTGACCAGGAATCAAACCATGACCTCCTGGTTCATAGGCCGACGCTCAACCACTGAGCCACACCGACCGGGTTGGAGATTTTTTAATTGTCATAACTAGGGGGATGCTATTAGCATCCAGTGGGTGGAAGTCAGAAATGCTGCTAACCATCCTACAATGCACAGGAGAGCCCCCCAAACCACAGAATAATCTAGTCCAAAATGTTAATACTGCCACAGTGGACAGACTCTGGCCTGAGCCAACCAGTAAAAGGACTTCTCTGGGGTTAATGCAAGCCAAGGTGGCCAAGGCCAATGGGTTGGCCTTGATGGGGCAATACACGTTGAGGGCTGTATGGCACTTCAATGCCAACGGTGGCCGTGCCATCTCTCAAGTTAGATCAGAATTTCAGGTGTCCAGCCTGGGTACATCAAGCCACCTCACCTGGGAGCTCTCTGGGCTCAATCAATAGATCCAAGCTAGTCATGCCCGTCTCTCCCAAGCTTTTCTTGCTTTCCACTTTTACTGCATTTATTAATACTCAGGGTAACACACACCCCTACCCCACCTTCTACAATGCAACCAGGCAAACACCTCTACACCCCCCTGCAGTAAAAATTACCATCATCTCTAGAAGGGAGAGCAGTAGCCACCTCTAGGCAGAGGAAAGGGCACTGACTAGGAAGGAGCAAAAGGGACCATTCTAGGGATTGGGAAATGTCCCATAAGTTGATCTTGGTTGTAGGTGGTACATATGTCAACATTCACTGACCTGCCTGTAGAGGCAAAATTAGTGCACTTTTCTGTAAGTGTATTATACCTCCATTTAAAAAACTGAGGCCCGGCCAGTGTGGCTCAGTGGCTGAGCACTGACCCATGAACCAGGTGGTCAGGGTTCGATTCCCAGTTAAGGCACGTGCCCCGGTTTTGGGCTCGATCTCCAGTAGGGGGTGTGTAGGAGGCAGTCTATCGATTTTCTCTCCTCATTTATGTTTCTATCTCTCTTCCCTCTCACGTCCTCTCTGAAATCAATAAAAAATATTTTTTAAAAAACACATAAAACAAAAACATTTAATCAAGAAACACATCGTCTCTGACCAGCATTTCATGGTTTGCAGAGCACTTTACACACAGTCACACTCCTTTTCCCTTCCGTGTTCCCTCCACCCGCTACCTGCCTTTCACTGCTCAGCCTCAGGGGGCTAAGGAAACAGCAACCGTGACACATCGTAGATAGCTGTGCGATGCCCAGCATTTAGAGGTTAGAAGCACAAGGGTTTATAACGAGGTTCCTGGCAGAGCATCCCCGGGACTAGCCGGCTGCTGTGGAAGTTGGGGCGGGGTAAGCACCCCAATCAAACAGCACAGGGTCAGCTGTGTGAAGACCACATATCTCTCCCCTGGGCTGTCAGGCTAAAATAACTCCTGCTTTTCCTGGGCTTCTGGGCTCTGAACACACTTATCCATGGGTCTCCAATTCTCTGTAAAAGTTGCCGGCAACTGTTCCTGGGAAACCTGCTCACATCTAATCACAGTACATGAAATCGCTGCCCACCTGATGCACTAAAAGCTCTTGGAAATGCAAAACCCAGTCCCCCAAAATCTAAGCGATTGGTGCTCTGGCTTCTGAAGAGAAGGTTCCGAGCAGAAGCCTTCCCTTTGGGCTGAAAGACGAAAAGATGCATCTGTTTGAAATGCAATTGGATGCTGCGGAATTGAGTCACAGGCACCATTCTGCATCAGGAAGGCTGGTACTCCCACCACCCTGAAATTTTTCCACAGAGAAACGCGGAGATGCTGGAAGGTACGTTGACATGCTGTCTTACCGGCCTCGCTGAAGCAGCTCCCAGTGAGCTGGTCCAGTGGTCAAATTAAAAGCTCCAGGATAGACCAACAGCTGGCAGCCTAGGGGAGAGGGAGGCCGAGAGTCGGTGCAGAGGAACACCCAACCTCCCTGGTCCCTCCCTTTGTTCTCCACCCAGTGGAAACCAAACTCCAACTTTCCCACGCATAAAAGGATGTCAGCCAAGTCAGACAGTGTCAGCAACATTAGGTTATGGCTCTGCATTCCCTTAGAGACACTCGCATGGTGCAGACGGACACGGAGAAAAGTGGTATTGATAACCAAAACCACGTGTGAGTTCGCTTAAAAAAATGGCGGGGGCGGGGGGAGAACTATCATTCATTCAGATTTCTCTCGGCACCAGTGGGTCAGCTCTGCATGGCGAGGACCACGTTCTATATGCCCTTCAACTGAAATGAGGGCAGAGCAGGCGCTTCCAGGCTCCACAGAGACTGCCGACACGGAGCAGGCGAACTCTGCATCCACCTCACTGCATTAAGTGACAGTTAATTCAGAATCAGAGTAGCTTCGACAGTCTCGTAAGTAGGGCTGCTAATATTTGTTGAGTGCCATACAAGGAGCTTTAATAAGTTCTCTCTCCTTCGTCCTCACACCAGCCCTATGAGAAAACTGGGAGCCACACCGCTCTAGAAATGGAATCATTTCCCCAAAGTACCATACCAGGTAGGGGAAGAGCTGGAACCAGAACCCAGATCTCCTGACGCGGTTTGGTGCTGGATGGTAGGGCACCTTTTCTCTGGACCAAAATGTCACTGACTACATTCCCACCGCACCCCACATCGGGGACTGTGACACAGTGAAATCCACGAGGGACAGACCATGCTTTCCTTTCTACTGGGCTCCACGGGACTCTTTCCAGACACAGTGGCAGGAAGGGCAGGAAGGGTAGAGCAGATGTTTAAGAGTCTAGCTCCTGCCTCAGCCGCATGGCGTGTTAAATCACAACCTCTGGAAAACCACACTGTCCGTACACAGCAAAAGTCTGAGAAGCCAGATAGGGGTGGAGAGATTAAGACCTCTCCTCCAGCTTTTCCGACTAAGGGCTCCCTCTATCCAGACTCAAACCTCCAAGCACCCACACGACACGACGACAGTGCGGCCTCACCTCTCTGCGCGTAGACTTGCGCAAGCTCTGCAAAGCGGATGTCGTAGCAGATGCCCAGGCCCACTCTGCAGTAAGCTGTTTACAAACAGAAAACGCACTAATGACAGTCAGCCTGCAGCGTGGTGTGAGGTAAAGCCCCCCGAGTTAATATCACTGACTGAGGGGGATACAGTGACCCAGGGCCCACGGTGGAGAAAACCTGTAAGCTTATTCTGGCTTGGATGTCACCTCGTAAAGACATCATTTACGTCAGCAGAGTAGAGATGAGAAATTCATTCTAACTGAATGCTTATTATCTAAGTGAGAGGTGCTCGATTGTGGCCTAGCAAGTTCACTCCGGACACTATCACACTAATAGGAGGCTGTACCAAATGGAAGAACAAAGTCATGTCAAACTCTTAGTTCTCCGTTCAGCCCGCCCTTTCTAGATTTCTGACCGTTCTCTGCCCTTCTCACTTCTGGCCTTTCAGCCAGGTTATGTAAAGAAACTAGGGAGTGCTCTAGCCGGTTCGGCTCAGTGGATAGAGCGTTGGCCCACGGACTGTAGGGTCTCGGGTTCAATTCCAGTTATCAGCATGTACCTCAGCTGTAGGCTGGATCCCTGGCCTTGGTCTGGGTGAGTGCTGGAGGCAACCAATTACTGTATCTCCCTCACATCAATGCTTCTTTCTCTCTGTCTCTTCCACTCTCTCTAAAAATCAATGGAAAAATATCCTGGAGGTGAGGATTAATTTAAAAAAAAGAAAAAGAAATTAGGGAGGGGCATAATAAAAACAACAACAACAAAGGAATACCTGGTCCTCTTTTACTGGGACTGCAAAAAGAGGTGGACTTATCTGGTACGTACGAGTCTCAAATGTGGAGAAACTATCACCAGGACTCAATGTTTTAGATTCTTGAAATGTGATTTTCCCAGGAACATCAATGTCAAACAGATGGAGCTGCAGCACAAATACGGGCTTCAGTTACCTCTTTTCCAGCAGAGTTCATGGCAATAAAAACAATCTGTCCATGGCCAGATATGGGGGTGACTCACATAAGAGTAACTGTACAAACAGCACCGCAACATGCCCACAACCCACCCCACAACCTGACACTATCAAAATGAATTCTAACACAGGAAATGGGACAATGATAGTGTAGGTTTTACAACCCTTCTTTCCTAGGTGGTGTACAAATCAATGTCTAGATTTCTTATGGGAAGCTTTTTTACTCAATATAAATGCTAATGAAGACTCCTCAATCAGAATCAAACTAACACATTGGCAGGAGAGGAGGAGAGTGGGTAAGTGATTAAAAATAGGTCAAATTTTGCAAACCAAATGCAGCAATTTATAAAAAGAATAACATATCACTTCCAAATTGGATTCTGATTTATCACCCTAACAGAATAAAAGAGAAAAGTCATATGAGCATCTTAAGAGGTGCATAATGAGCATTTGGTAAACTTCTACATCTATCCTTTTTTTATGTTTTTTTTTTACTGATTTCAGAGAAGAGAGAGAGAGATAGAAGCGTCAATGATAAGAGAAAATTCTCATTGATCAGCTATCTCCTGCACACCCCCTGGGGATTGAACCTGCAACCCCACCATGTGCTCTGACCAGGAATCGAACAGTTACCTCCTAGTTCCTAGGTTGACGCTCAATCACTGAGCCACACCAGCCAGGCCATCCATTCTTATTTTATTATTTTTTTAAATATATTTTTATTGATTTTAGAGATGAAGGGAAAGGGAGAGGGAGATAGAAACATCAATGATGAGAGAGAATCATTTATCAGCTACATACCCCACACTGGGGATCGAGGCCACAACCCAGGCATGTGCCCAGACCGGGAATCGAACCATGACCTCCTGGTTTATAGGTCGATGCTCAAACACTGAACCATGCTGTCTGGGCATCCATTCTTATTTTAAAAACAAAAATGGAAAACTCTTCTAGTAATGGAATTTCCTTAGTCTGATAAAGAGTATCTAAAAACAACACTAAAGAAACACTGTACCTAATGGTGTCATATTAAAAGCCTTCTCCTTTTAAGATCAGGAACAATACAAAAACACATACTATTCAAAACTCTATCAGAAGTCCTAACCAAAGCACCAAGGCAAGAGAAAGGAATAAAAAGTATAAGGATTAGAAAGAACAGAAATTGAATCTGTCATCAGAAGATATAATTGCATACCTAGAAACTCCAAAGGAAACCTACAGATGAATTATCAGAATTAATGAGTGACATTAGCAAGGTTACTATTATGTACAAGGTCAATATTTTTATAACTACTTGTACTTCTATATATACTAGCAAGAAACAGAAAATTAAAGGGCATCAAAAACCACCCATGAAGAATAAATCTAGCAAATGATATATAAGACTATATCAAAAAAACTATAAAAACAAATTTGAAATATTTATTTATTTATTTGTTTATTTATTTTTAATATGTATTTTTGTTGATTTCAGAGAGAAAAGGAGAGGGAGGGAGAGAGAGAGAAACATCAATGATGAGAGAGAATCATTGATCGGCTGCCTCCTGCATGCCCCGCACTGGGGATTGAGCTCACAACCTGGGCATGTTCCCCGACTGGGAATCAAACTCTGATCTCCTGGTTCATACATCAACGCTCAACCACTGAGCCCCACCATCTGAGCCAATGTGAAATTTTTAAAAGCCTACATAAATGGAGGGGTATATGCCATATCATGGACATATATGCACTTAAAAGTACGGAGTTAATAGCTCAACCTGGCTCCTCTTCCAGAAATGGCAGAGTGGCTCCTATCAGACCAATTAGCTTTCTCATAAGTAACTATTAACTCTGGACAAAATAAAAAGCACTGGAAAATGATCGAAATCGGGGAAAACTGAAGGGAAGTCAATACTCAGAAGGGAATAACACTGGGTGAGTGTCCCATTTGTTTACTGCTCTTGGTTGGAAGCAAGGCCCCAGTTGTTGCTGGGAGTAGTGGGGAAAACTACCCACAATCACATTGGCTTGAGAAACCCAAAAACAGTTTCACAGCAGCTGGGAAGTGAGGGGGGAAATCCTGAAAAGGATAAAAGAGAAAGAGCCCTATATTCTATATATGTAATTGCAGAAATCTCTGGCTCACCACTGAAATAAAGATGTGTGGGGCAGACCCCAACATGACCAAGATGTGGTAATTACCAAAAACTTTAAAGCAGCTATTGAAACTAAGCTCAAGCGTATAAAAAAAAAAATGCTCATAATGAATTAAACAAATAGAAATATTGGTAGAGAAATAAAAGCTATAAAAAGGAACCATATGAGCCCAGCTGGCATGGCTCAGTGGTTGAGCATCAACCTATGAACCAGGAGGTCACAGTTCCATTCCTGGTCAGGGCACATGCTGGGTTTCGGGTTCCATTGCAGGGCATGCAGGAGGCAGCCTATCAATGAGTCTCTCTCATCACTGATGTTTCTATCTCTCTCTCCCTCTCCCTTCTTCTCTGAAATCAATTATATATATATTAAAAAGAACTGAAAAATTCAGTATCTGAAATTTTTAAACATTTCACTGGATTGGCTTATAGGAGTTTGGCGATTACAAAAGAAAGATTCAGAACAGAGATTAATGGAAACTGTCCAATTTGAAGAAGAGAAAGAAAAAAGGTTGGGAAAATAAAAACAAAGAACTAGAGCCTTGGTGACCTGGTTTGGAGGAACAGTATCAAAACTGGAATCCTATAAAAAGAGAATGGGATAGAAATATATATAATAAAATCATGCCCCCAAATTTCTTACATATGGTGAAAGACTTAAATGTCAAGTTTCATGAAGTATGATGCATACAAAAAAACCCACCTAGGCACATGAGAGACAAAATATTAACCACTAAAAAATACAAAAGAGAAATCTTGAAGGCAGGCAGATAAAAACACAAGTTACACACAGGGAACAATAATACAAGTTACCGCTGACTAATCAGAAAAAAGAGGCTAGAAGGTAATTGAAAAAGGTCTCTCCAACTGTTGGGGAAAAAATAAAACTGTGAACCCCAAATTCTATTCCACAAAAAATCTCTGTAAAGAATGAAGGCAAACTAAGATGAAGATGTCAAGAATGAAGATGTTCATAAACAAAAAATAAGAAGCTTCATAGCTAGCAGATCCTCACTACAAAGAAGCGAAAGGAGGTTTTTCTTTTTTGAAGGTAAATATATCAGATAGAACTAGGATCTTTAGGAAAGTAAGAAAAATAGCAATGGTAAATATCTGAGTAAACAGAAGATTTCTATCTTCCTTTCTCTAAAATACACGCTACTTTAAAAATACATTCTTTGTGGGATTTACAATGTATGTAGACACAATATGCGTGTCAACCATAGTTTAAAAATGAGAAGGGGTTAGAAATTTCATATGAAGTAATATAATATTAACTCAAAGTAGACTGTGATAAAATAAGGGTGCATATTGAAATGCCTAGGGCAACAACTTAAAAAAACACAGCAGAGGAGGTATAATTTAAAAGCCAATAGACAAATTAAAATGGAATTCTAAAAAATACTCAATTAACCCCAAAGAATGCAGAAAAGAGGAACAATGGGGGGGAAAAACAGTGAAATGTCTATGTGCTTAAATCTATCCATATCAATAATTATCTATATGTATAAAAGACTGTCTGTCTGTCTGAATGGTAGGTATGATGTGCACTGACCACCAGGGGGCAGATGCTCAATGCAGGAGCTGCCATGACGCGAACTGGACATTTAAAAATAAACGGCACCACGGACCTGGCACCTGGCACCGACAAACCAACTCTCGGCTTCCCCCAAGCAGGAACAGGCCCCGCCACCACCCCGGAGTGACACCCCATAAAATCACAGCCAATGCTGCCAAGACTGCATGGCGCAAAATGCGCCCACAGCCCAGCCCAGCCTGGAAATGGTGGCTGTGGGCACTGGGTAATGACGTCACGTAGCAAGACCTGGCTTCCTCTCCCTAGCAACTAGCCTCCTTGGAGTTTCTTCAGCCCAGGAACCCAACTTGTTTTATAGCCAGGTGCAAACATTTTACAGTTCAACCAAATGTTTGTGAAGTGTTTTCCTGTTCCTCATTTCACTTGATCCTCACAGAAGTCCTGGAGTAGGTAGATAGGAGTCTCGGTAGAATCCTATTTTCTTTTCATAAGCAAGCCGTGAATAGCAATATTAAAATATTTCTTCTAATTAATTTCCTTTCAATGTGCACAAATCCATGCACCGGGACACTAGTATTCACTATAAATGGAGTAACTACTCCAGTTAAAAGGCAAAGACTGTCAGAATGAATAAAAATGCAAAACCCAACTATATGCTACCTACAAATTTTAAAAATAAAGACACACATAGCTTGAAAGATTAAAAAAAGACGCACCAAGATTAAGTACAAGAAGAGTGGCTACAGATTACCAGAGATAAAATAAACTTTTCAGAAAACAACTCCAAGACCATGTGGATTCCTGCAACAGAGAGGAATTGACAGGACTGCTCCAGCCACGAAGACAAGAGGAGAAAAAGTCCAGAGATGGAAGATGCTGACGATGCCTTGCCATGCTAGTAGTCAGCAGCTGTGCATCGCTGCAGGTTGCCTAGGACCAAACCAGAGAGGGTTGGACCTGCATTGCCACCATGTGCCCACCATCCAGGTATCACTGCTGAAATGTACACGTAAGGAACTGTTTGACATTGAAACGGGGACTCAGAACTGTTGGACATTGAAATTGGGACTCAAACATTTTTTTGTTATTATATGTTTATTTCTAGTTTGCAGAGGCAAGATTTTTTAAAGGAAAGAAATGGGGGAAAAATAGATACAGAGGCAAAGAAGCATTGAACAGACTGCCAAACTACAGAGGAAAGGCAGGGGAAGTTGGGGGGGGGGGGGGGGGGCTGTAAGAGATCAACCGAAGGACTTGTATGCATGCATATAAGCATAACCAATGGATACAAGACACGGGGTGGGGGGGTGGGGCAGGTGAGGGCATGTACTGGGGGGTAGGGGAGGCTGGGGGGAGGTCAATGGGGAAAAAAAGGAGACATATGTAGTACTATTTGTAATACTTCAAACAATAAAAAAATAAAAATTAAAAATAAATAAATAGCCGAAACCGGTTTGGCTCAGTGGATAGAGCATCGGTCTGCGGACTGAGGGGTCCCAGGTTCGATTCCAGTCAAGGGCATGTACATTGGTTGCAGGCACATCCCCGGTGGGGGGTGTGCAGGAGGCAGCTGGTCGATGTTTCTCTCTCGATGTTTCTAGCTCTCTATCCCTCTCCCTTCCTCTCTGTAAAAAATCAATAAAATATATTTAAAAAATAAAAAATTAATTAATTAAAATCACCTTTACAGACAAAAAAAAAGCAGAACAGACATTCCATAACAATAAAAGAATAAACTTACCAGGAAGACTTAATAATCCTAGATGTATATGCATTTACTACTGCAAAGATGTCAACTCTCCCCAAACGATCTCTATATATTCAATGCAATCCTAACTAAAATTCCTGCAGGTTTTTCCTTTGACAGGCCAAGTCTAAAATTTATATCAAAATGCAAATCCAAGAACATCCAACTGTGCCACCCAGTCAAAATGCCTGCTGTGTGTACAATACAATGAGGAGAAACAGGGGACTTCATAGTAAATTCTCAAGAGGCAATGAGACTTGGCACATTTCCTACTTACCTTTCTGTGCTTTACCAGTAAAGCTCCATCAGGCCCAAACACGGCACAGGTGTTATATAACTTCCCAGAATCCTCTTCAGGAATGGAACCTTTTATTGAGAGGAGAAAGACGCAGGCACAGAAAACATTCTGAACAAAGCATTCTTTTGGAACTGGATCAAGGCTTGAAAAACTGTCACTTATGTCTAACAATACAGTTTACTATCTTCTAAGGGTCATTTAACCAGTTGTTTTCCTTCTTAAATACAATCTTTCAGAGATAAATTCCAGAGTGTAGATAACTAGGTCAGATGCTAAAGACAAGTTTCAAAAATATCCAAACTGTTTCTGAATTTAGCTTTGATCTTGAGCAAAATTTAATCTGAAACACTGAAGCAACATGGGGAATTCACTGTTGCTCAACTTAAATTCACCAGGTCCTCCTGCAATATAGCTGCATCCACAAAGGCCTCAAGATGGGCATGTAGCCACATGTCTGTCCATCACTGACTGTAGTTCCCGGTCCTGCCTCCTCCTGCTTTGCCTTCTTTTTCCACCTCTTACTCATTTCTAATTCTTACTATAGCATAATACAGAAATAATTTTGTTTGCAGTACTTATTGAACAGTTTTACGGTACTGATTTTTTTAAGCAAACAGAACATTTTATAAGTTATTTTACAACCACATAAAGCTACCTTGATGTATGTAGCCTCTTTAAGAAAAACAATTTTCTTAACCCTGTATTAGTAACATGAGACACTCACGTACGGCTTTTCTTTCCATATTGGACCTGCGCCTTCACTCCCACGCCTTCTCCAGGGAAAATCATCATTCCCGGTGCGGTGTGTGTCCTTCCACAACACTGACTATGTCTGACATGCAAAACTACACGTAAAAACCAATAACCTTTTGTGTGGGGATTAATATGAATGCGAGTACTTGTTCATGTCATATTGAACCTACTCTTTTCCCACTTAACAGTGTGTCTGGAGGAGCTCTCCCCTTTACACATAGAGACCTACCTCATTCTTTTCAATGGCTAATTCGTATTCCCTGGTTTAAGTGCAACAACAAAAATTACCCATATGCTTTTAATGTCCCGCCATTATACCTTGAGGGTAGGAAGTTACCTCCAATGAGATATATGCTGCACTCCTTTGCTACTTCTGAGAGCTTCTGTGTGGATTCACCAGGAATTTTCTCTGCATATTCAGGAAAATAGTTCGTGCCATATGGAGAATTAAAGCATTCCTAGAATAATGTTAGCAGAGAGAAAGAGAGAGAAAAAAAAACATCAAAACATCCAACCCATTTTAAAGTCCTGCTGTAAGAAGACAGAGCTGCTGCTTCCAGCTCTGCTCTGAAAGGGATAAAACACAGCTGATTAAACACACACACACACACACACACACACACACACGCACACATACACAAAACAAACCACACACACACACACACGTGCAAACACACACACACACCACAAACAAACCACACAAAACACACACACACACACACGCACACACACACACACACACACACACACACAGTGAGGTCCCAGGGCTGCAGAGCCTGTAGCCACAGGCAGGTGTCAGCAGCTGGCTCAGGCGGGCTGAGAAGAGACAAGGCACCTGTGCTCAGCCAGACCCTGGTCATCTAGGCAGAAGGTGGGAACGGCCTCTCCCTCGAGTCTACAGGAGAGTGCACATTCCCAGGGCACCCAGGCCCACCACAACGGGCTTACTCTCAGGACCTTGTTAGGATGAATCCATAGGCTCAAAATTATATTAACTATGTAAAGCAATAAAGCCTGGGATTGAAAAAATACAGACGCTTTGGAAGCCACAGAAGTTGACATTTCCTCATCTGTAAAATGAACTGTTTCTAAGCTCCCTTCCAGCAGTAGCATCCTGATCCAGCGGAATCTCATTCCCCAGGACATGTCTGTCTTCCACAGCTCTGTCATAAAAGAAAAGCAAAACCACTAGACTTTGACTCTAATTCATGCGCCTTGCATTTACTGAGATTGCCTGTGCTCCACACACTGTGCCAAGGAGCTCAGGCTTACCAGCCTGTACAAGACGTGTGCCAGAGAAGCAGAGCTGAATTCAAGCGCTTCACTCCTGGTCGTTAACTCTAATGCCCGGGCAACACAAACCAACAACAGGCCCTGATTAGGGTACAAGTCCAGGTGAGTCCCAGGACTGGAGTGGTAACGAAGACGGGATTAACATTAAGATCTCAAGCTCCCCTGCTAAAGATTCCTACTCACTGGCCTTATCTGTGATGGCCTGGAGCCCAATATACAAGGCAGCCCGGAAAATTCTCCAGTCAATCTAAGCAGGGTTTTCAAAGGGCTGCCTCTTCCCCATGGGGGGAGAGGGAATGGGGGAGGGGCTGTCTGGAATAGTTCCACCACTGACCCTGCAGGATCCTTCTCTGGAGCTAACCCCCTACTTGATGACAAGCAAATGTGGTGCAAGCTTCAGCTGGCTGTTTTAAAAGAAATCACCTAGAAAAGAGATGCAGAATCCTATATTTAGAAAGACACCACAGGCTTCCTAAATGTCTCTAATAGTTTCAGTTTCCAAAAAAATTTTTTAAATGTTGGAGGTTTAGCTCTAAAATCAATACATCCTGGTCCTATAAAGAATTATACAAGGAGCCCTGGCTGGGTGGCTCAGGTGGTTGGAGTGTCGTCCAATACACCAAAAGGTTGCAAGTTCATTCCCAGTCAGGGTGCGTATGGGAAGCAACCGGTCAATGTTTCTCACATCGATGTTTCTCTTTCTTTCTTTCTTTCTCTCTCTCTCTCTCTCTCTCTCTCTCTCTCTCTCTCTCTCTCTCTCTCTCTCCCTCTCCCTCTCCCTCCCCTCACCTGCCTCTCTCTAAATATCAACAGAAAACATACCCTGGGAAGAGGATTAAAAAAAAGAAAAGAATTATATAAGGAAAGAAGGGAAATATCCGAGGTGGAGTATTTCAGCTTTGGGTAAGTCCTTCAGCCCACTAGGTTTCTGAGCAGAGTAGGTGATCCTCACGTTAAAGACCTATAACCACATGGGCACGTCCCATTACAGAGGCCCCTGCGAGGGTCATCTTTCAGACAAACATGACACAATTCTGGCCCCCAAAGGGCCTTGCTGGACCCAGACACAAGAGGAAAACCAGAGCTAGCAGATGCTATTCTGTGGGGCCCACAGTTCCCAGAAAGGGGTGGCTCCTCCATACTTACTGGCAGAGAAACTATTTTTGCTCCTTGTGCGGCTGCCTTCCGGACAAGGCCACAGGCTCGAGTGAGATTATCCGATTTGATGGAAGAAACCTGAAGTTGGATGAGGGCCAAGCGGAAAGCTGAAGAAGAAAACAAGTGTCAGAAGATCTGACTGCTGAATCAGAGCAGTTCTCACCCGAGGACAACTCCGCCTCCCAGGACATCTGGCAGTGTCTGGAGACATCCTGGATTGTCACACTGGTGGGTTGCTACTGGCATCTAACAGGAGGAGGTCAGAGATGCTGCTAAACCTGCCACAATGTATAGGGCAGTCCCTCACAACAAATTATCAGTCCAAAATTTCAACCATGGTGATGCTGAGAGACCTCGGTGAGCAACTGCCATGGGCAGAGCCCCATGCCAAGCACAAGAACCTGAAGTGAAGTAGGCAGGGCCAGATTTTTACTTACAAATGAGAACAGGGCTTGAAGGGAGACAACTAGGTTTGAATACACAACTATTCCTTACTATTTGACCTTGGGCCTCAGCCTACCCCTTATTCAGGTAACTGAGGGCATTCAAGTACAGAAGGTGGAATCCCACTGGGAATGGAGCAGTGGGTCCATGAGGAGGGGAGACACCTGTCTCAAGTTCCCCATTAGGAGCTGGGACCCAATGCCTAGGTGTAGCTGCTAGCAGGAGGGGGAGGGTGGCAGCTGGTGGGCTGCAGATGTGCCTAATCACAGGGCAGGGCTCCTATGCACTTGTGAGGGTCTGTATTCACCCCATGAATATCCCTGTGCCCAAAGGACCACAACATTTTTGCTCTTTTAAATTTTTTATTATTGTCTAAAGTTTTACATATGTCTTCTTTTTCCCCAATTGACACCCCCCCCCCAGCCATTCGCACCCAGGGCAAGCCCCCACCGCCCCAGTGTCTGTGTCCATTGGTTATGCTAATACTAGAGGCCCCATACATGAAGATTCGTGTAAGAATGGGCCTTCCTTCTCCTGGCTGCCAGTACCGATTTTGCTCTGGCACTGGAGCCGCCTTTCCGCCTTCCCATGCTGCCCAGAGGCCCAGAGAGGCTGGGGTAGTGCAGAATGCCTGCGTCATCACCATGGCAACGATGCAAGCATCCTGCCCCCAGCCGTTTGGCGCCTGTGTATGCAAATTAACTCGCAATCTTTGTTGGGTTAATTTGCATACTCATTCCTGATTGGCTGGTGGGCGTTGCGAAGGTACAGTCAATTTGCATCTTTCTCTTTTATTAGTGTAGATGAGGATCGAAACATTAAGTAGCAAATAAAAACCACCATGAGATGTTGAGACACTTCAGAAGGAAAAGCTGACAGCACTTTTTCCTGCTATCTTAACAAGGCTCCACATCTTTATTGGGGACTGGACCCCACAAATTATGTGGCCAGCCCTGCCAACAGATCTGTGGCCAGCCTTAGGGCAAGGAGGTCTGGCTTATTCCTTCCATGAGGTGGTAGCTACACCCTACATTTGCTTTCCTATATTCTTTAGAGTTCTCTTTCAGCTCTTATAGTAATCACCTTTTAGTGGTTAATAACTCTTTATATAAAACTGTCCCTGTTCAAGTGACTGGTGTGGTTTCTGTGTCCTATGTGGACCCTGACTGATACACAGTTTTTGCTTATGGTCTGAGGCAGTGGTCGGCAAACCGCGGGTCGCGAGCCACATGCGGCTCTTTGGCCCCTTGAGTGTGGCTCTTCCACAAAAATACCACGGCCTGGGCGAGTCTATTTTGAAGAAATGGCGTTAGAAGAAGTTTAAGTTTAAAAAATTTGGCTCTCAAAAAAGAAATTTCAATCGTTGTACTGTTGATATTTGGCTCTGTTGACTATGAGTTTGCCGACCACTGGTCTGAGGCGAGGCTGCTAGTTCAGGAATTAGCATTAATACCCTGCCCTAGCTTCCCTACCTACCCCTGCTCTACAGTGTGAAAACCCCACCACGAGAGAGCGCTCACTCTGGGTGTCTCCTGAACCTGTGCAAATGTCCTCAGAAGAGGCAGGGCTGACAGACCTGGCCTTTGATGAAGGCCTGTCTGGCTCACGGTTAACCCTGAAAGGAAAATGCAATGTCGCATTCCTTGGTTTATAAAGTGGGAAGAGCTCAATTTAACCCTGAATGCAGCTTGATAAACAGTTTCAGAATCTGCCGAAACCGGTTTGGCTCGGTGGATAGAGCGTTGGTCTGCGGACTGAAAGGTCCCAGGTTCGATTCCGGTCAAGGGCATGTACATTGGTTGCGGGCACATCCCCAGTGGGGAGTGTGCAGGAGGCAGCTGGTCGATGTTTCTCTCTCATCGATGTTTCTAGCTCTCTATCCCTCTCCCTTCCTCTCTGTGAAAAATCAATAAAATATATTAAAAAAAAAAACAGTTTCAGAATCTGGATGAAAACAAGGGAAACTAAAATAGGGAACAAAAGCTGGGATTACTTTGGGACAAAAAATATGTTGAGAACATTACCAAAACATCACAGCACCCACTAAAGGTCTGCACTGTAACTCAGAGGCTGGGCTTTGTCTCTGCTTCAGAGGAGGGCAGGGTGTGTGTGTGTGTGTGTGTGTGTGTGTGTGTGTGTGAAGTCCACACAGCTATTACTGGCTTCCCTCTCCCCCATCCTACCCAGAGAGGCAGCTCCTGAATCAGGCTTGGGATTGCTTGCGTTTTGCAAATCGCCCACTCCATAGAGGGGATTGCAGCAGGGCAGTTCACCATTGGGGAGTACTAGTTACCTCAGTTGTAAAATACAATGATTTTGTAGGTTCCTGGCTGCCCTAACAGTCATCGTAGTCTAACAATGAAGGACTTACCCAGGGGAAAAATACACATAATAAGTGCAGAGACCAACATGGGAACATAAACACTTTGTAAATAAGGAAACAAGAAGCTTGCAGAGGGAAAAGTTGCACAGTCAGTGAACAGTGGCAGAGTAACAATCCAAGCCCGAATCTGGAACAGTAAAGCCAGATGGGCACCTTGTTTGTGTGTGTGTGTTTTTTTGGGGGGGTTGTCATATGATTTGAAAAAACTCCTCAAGGAAGTCAGACAGCCACCACTAAGAACCACCTCTCTCAAGTCCATCAGCCTCTGTCATGCCTGCCCCTCCAACGATGCAGTCACATCCAGAGGGAGGTGTGTGAAAGAACGCCCCTATGACGATCCTGAACAATCGTTCAGCCACCAACTTGCACTCTAGGCTGAAATAAAACACAAAGAGTACTTCCACAAATTTCCACATCTCACCGGAGCCTCACAAGACTCCCACGTAGGGGCACTTGTGTCCATTTCACAGGTCATGGAACTGAGGTCCAGAGAGATTGGATGTCTCGTTGACATGGGAAGCTCCTGACTGAGCCAGGACTGTAAGACTCCAGGTCTGCAGGCTGTGAGTCCAGAGCACCGCACCGCCTCGTGTAAAGAAATCTGGCACAGGCCTGGGGACAAACTCAACCCCGGGGCCGACCCAGGATGGGGCTGTGGAACTAACATGTGATACCCAACCCCTAAGCTCAATGTCCAGATGCAGAAACTACTTGCCCGATTTTTGGCTCAGGAGGGGGTGCGGGGGCGGGTGCAACGTGGAGCACAGGAGCCAGCCCTATCACACAGCCCAAATCGAAGACAACAGGTGCTTCAGTTTCACGTGACCCGGCTCAGGCCTTCGCAAAACTCAAGTTCAAAAGCCAGTCTCAGGTGAAGAGGGTGAGAGCAATCCGGCTTCTCGTCCCGCCCCTGGAGCAAAGCCTCGGTCTCCAGGATTTCCACCGGCAGGGGCTCACACCAGAGGTGCCCTCGTTGTCACCACTGCAGAGGGGTCCCTGGGAAGGTTCTCTGAAGGGGCGGGACCTGCATCTGACAGGAGCGCCCGCCCTCCCGCGCAGGCGGCTCCGGACCCACCTCCACGCACTGCCTCGCGGGGCGCAGGAGGAGCCCGTGGGGAGCAGGCGCGGGGCCGCCGCCCTGCCCCGCCCGCGCCCCTAGAAGCCGGGACCCCGGGAGGGCGCCGGCCCGCGCTCCGCCGCCCGCCCCCCTCGCCACACGCCTCGAGCTCCGCGGACACCCGGTCAGGGAAGGTCACGGACGGAGCGGGGAAGCCCTCGCCGGCGCCGCACCCGAAGCCGCGCTACTTACTGGCCATGGCTCTCCCGGGAAACACCATGCGCGACGCGGGTGGTGGAGCTGAAGTCTCAGGTCAGACCCCGGCAGCGCCGTGAGGGGCGGGGCAAAGCCGCGCCGGAAGGGGCGGTGCTAGCGCCCGAGGCCCCGCCCCTCCCCGCCCACTGCACTGGGCGGGGCTTCCAGCTGGACTCCTGCAACTCCTGTCCGTCGCTCGCTGTTTGCGCCCGCGGGCCAACCGGAAGCGGCTGGTTACCGCGCAGTCCTCCAGGAAGGAATGCCCCGAGAGGCCAAGGGGCCAAGCGGGCGGCCGAAGTCAGGGTGGCGGCTGGTAAATGTTTAACCACCGGCCTCTCCGGCTCTCAGCCAAAGGACCGCATCCGTTGCTGGTGGGATTAGCTCTGTGACCAGGGGAACGACCAGGGGAAATGCCTGGAGCTATTTGAAGAGTCGCGGTAAGTGGGGTGGAACTGTCCAGGTTGGGGGAGGCACTCAGGCGGTAGTGGGACCTCACTGCTAGGGCTGTGCCCTAAAGAGGGAGGGAAAGAGATCAACTGAGGGTTCAAACTCAATATCCTCAACAATTCAGTCCTCGAATGTACTGAAATCTGTTTGGTAATGTTTTAGAATTTTTCCATTTATACTTACTCGTCAGGATTGCTTTTTGATTTTTGTGTTTTGTGTGTGCTTTTGTCAAGTTTGGAGAGCAAAAATTATAAAACAAATAAAAATTTGCTATTCTTTTAAGTGAAGCAAGTGTTCTTTTGTTCGTTTAATTTTTCTTATCTTTATTAAGGTATTACTACATATGTGTCCTTATCCGCCCATTGCCCCGCTCGACACCCCCGCCCCCCACTCAGCCCTCACCCCCTGATGTCTGTGTCCATTGGATAGGCTGTTATGCATGCATACAAGTCCTTTGCTTAATCTCTTCCCCTTCCCCCCACCCTCCCCTTGATGGTCTGATCGATGCTTCTCTGTCTCTGGATCTGTTTTTGTTCATCAGTTTATGTTGTTCATTATATTCCACAAATGAGTGAGATCATGTGATATTTATCTTTCACCAACTGACTTATTTTGCTTAGCATAATGCTCTCCAGGTCCATCCATGCTGTTGCAAATGGTAAGAATAACTTCATTTTTACCACAGCATAATAGTCCATTGTGTAGATGTACCACAGTTTTTTAATCCACTCATCTGCTGATGGGCACTTAGGCTGTTTCCAAATCTTAGCTATGGTAAATTGTGCTGCTATGAACATGACGGTGCATATATCCTTTCTGATTGGTGTTTCTAGTTTCTTGGGATATATTCCTAGAAGTGGGATCACTGGGTCAAATGGGAGTTCCATTTTTAGTTTTTTGAGGAAACTCCATACTGTTCTCCACAGTGGCTGCACCAGTCTGCATTCCAGTGCAAGAGGGTTCCTTTTTCTCCACATCCCCACCAGCATTTGTCATTTGTTGATGATAGCCATTCTGACAGGTGTGAGATGGTACCTCATTGTTGTTTTGATTTGCATCTCTCGAATGATTAATGACTTTGAGCATGTTTTCATATGTCTCTTGGCCTTTAGTATGTCCTCTTTTGAAAAGTATCTATTTAGGTCCTTTGCCCATTTTTTGATTGGGTTATCTTTCTTTTTTTTAAAATTTAATAAATCTTTATTGTTCAGATTATTAAAATTGTTCCTCTTTTTACCCCCATAGCTCCCCTCCACCAGGTTTCTACCCCACCCTCTGCCCTTACCTGCCCCCCCCCACTGTCCTCATCCCATAGGTGTATGCATTTTGTCCAGTCTTTTCCCACACCCCACACTCCCTTTTCCCCCCAAGAATTGTCAGTCCACTCCCTTTCTATGCCCCTGATTCTATTATATTCACCAGTTAATACTGTTCATCAGATTTTTTATTCCCTTGGTTTTTAGATTCACTTGTTGATAGATAAGTATTTGTTGTTCATAATTTTTATCTTTATCTTTTTCTTCTTCCTCTTCTTAAAGAATACCTTTCAGCATTTCATATAATTCTGGTTTGGCGGTGATGAACTCCTTTAGCTTTTTCTTATCTGTGAAGCTCTTTATCTGATCTTCAATTCTGAATGATAGCTTTGCCGGGTAGAGTAATTTTGGTTGTAGGTTCTTACTATTCATCACTTTGAATATTTCTTGCCATTCCCATCTGTCCTGCATAGTTTCTGTTGAGAAATCAGCTGACAATCGTATGGGTGCTCCCTTGTAGGTAACTAACTGTTTTTCTCTTGCTGCTTTTAAGATTCTCTCTTTGTCCTTTGCTCTTGGCATTTTAATTATGATGTGTCTTGGTGTGGTCCTCTTTGGATTCCTTTTGTTTGGAGTTCTGTGCGCTTCCTGGACTTGTAAGTCTATTTCTTTCACCAGGTGGGGGAAGTTTTCAGTCATTATTTCTTCAAATAGGTTTTCAGTATCTTGCTCTCTCTCTTCTTCTGGCACCCCCATAATTCTGATGTAGGTACGCTTGAAGTTGTCCCACAGGCTTCTTACACTATCTTCAACTTTTTGGATTCTTTTTTCTTTTTGCATTTCCAGAGGGG
This sequence comes from Eptesicus fuscus, assembly GCF_027574615.1. Taxonomy (NCBI): domain Eukaryota; kingdom Metazoa; phylum Chordata; class Mammalia; order Chiroptera; family Vespertilionidae; genus Eptesicus; species Eptesicus fuscus. Next base: position 80,686,755 of record NC_072475.1, on the reverse strand, counting down.
TGTTTTTATGCTTTTTTATGTTCCAAATCTTTGACTTGATTCTTACGATCCTCTAGTCTGCTTTTAGGTCTCTGTATGTTTTTTTTTATTTCAGTCAGTGTATGCTTAATTTCTAGTTGGTCCTTTTTCATATCTTCGAGGTTCTCGTTAAATTTATCGGCCTTTTCTAGGAAATTCTTGAAAAACCTTATAACCGTGGTTTTGAACTCTATATCCAGTCTTTTGCTTTCATCCATTTCCTTCATTTGTGGCCTGCTGCTTTGTCTCATTTTAGCTGCTTCCCTGAGTTGATGGAGTTGCATTGTGTGCTAGATGTCCTAGCAGGTCCCAGTGGCTCAGCCTCCCAGTTACCTGATGTGGACATTCTTGGTGCACCCCTTTGTGGGCTGTGTGCACAGTCTTGTTGTAGTTAAGCCTTGATTGTTGTTGGTATCACTGGGGGAAGTTGACCTCCAGGCCAGTTGGCTGTGAGGATCAGCAGTGTCTCCGCTAGGAGAGCTTCTGTGCTCAGCTTGGGTGGGGCAGAGTCTCAGGGCTGAGCACACAGCCTTGGTTTCCCGGCAGCCCCGCCCTAAGAGGCCCCTGTGTCTCATTGTCCCACGGCAATGGCTGCAAGCACCTCTGAGAGAAGGCTGCCCTGAGTTTCGCCTGCTGCCGGACAGTCCAGTTTCTCCAAGTGAGTTTGGATACTCAGAAATCTCACCCGGAACTGAATTTCAGTGGAGGTTTTGTTTCCCTCCCGAATGAGGAAGCTAGCCGCATGCTTGCTGCTGGCCGTCAGCGCCGCAAGTGTCTGCGCAGCACCACGCGTCTCCCAGCTGCGCCGCGAGTCTGCCAGCCACGCCAGGAGTCTCCCAGCAGCACTGCGAGTCTGCCAGCTGCGTATTCAGCCACCCGCTCTTTCCACACATGCGGGTCTCCGCACCTCCACAGCTCCTCTGAGTCTGTGTCCTTTTATCTTTCCGTCTAGTTGTGGAGTTTCCACTCAGCCAGCTTCCCGGTGGTTCTGGACTATGTCTGCTCTGTCTTCCAGTTGCAGTTTTGAAATTGTTGTGCGAGGCAGGAATATAGGTGTTTACCTATGCCGCCATCTTGGTTTCTCCGGGTTATCTTCCTTTTGTTAAGTTGTCTGATTTCCCTGTAAATGTTGGAGATTAAACACTTATCGGAGATAATATTGGCAAATATGTTCTCTGATGCAGTGGGCTTTCTTGTTGTTTTGTTGATGGTTTCTTTTGCTGTACAGGAGCTTTGTATTTTGATGTAGTCCCATTTGTTTATTTTCTCATTAGTTTCTATTGCCCTAGGAGCTGAATCAGTAAAGATATTGCTATGAAAATTTGTATTCTATTTTGCTGCCAATGGCTTCTAGGGTTTTTATGGTTTCCCATGTTACATTTAAGTTGTTTATCTATTTTGAGTTCATTTTTGAGTTTGGTGTAAGTTGGTGATCTAGTTTCATTTTTTTGCATGTATCTGTCCAATTTTCCCAACACCATTTATTGAAGAGACTGTCTTGACTCCATTGTATGTTTATGCCTCCTTTGTTGAATATTAATTGAGCATCGTGGCTTGGGTCAATTTCTGGGTTCTCTAATTCTATTCCATTGATCTATATGTCTGTTCTCGTGCCAGTACCAGGCTGTTTTGAGAACAGTGGCTTTGTAATACAGCTTGAAATCTGGTATTGAGATCCCACCTACTTTGTTCTTCTTTCTCAAGATGGCTGTGGCTATTCAGGGTCTTTTTTTATTCCAAGTCTAGGGGTGCATGATGCTCCCGCCAACCTGCTACCACAAACACAGGCCCCCTCCATCACAGCACCTGGACTCTCTGGTGACTATCAGGGTATGTGACCCTGCTGCCAAGGCCTCCACTTCAGCCACACACCAAGCAACTTGGCACCGGGACCCTTCAGTGATAGCAAAAATGGGGAGACAAAGAAAAAACCCCAAAGGAAAGTAAAGAAGGCATCCCCAGAAAAGTAACTAAATGAAACAGAGGTTGCAATATGTCAGAAAAAGAATTCAGATAAATGGTCATACAGTTCATAAATCAGATGGATGAGAAAATCAACAACTTATGTAAGAATCAAGAGGAAATCAAGAATATAGCTACAATAAAAACATGATGGAAGGTTTCAACAGTAGAATAGAAGAAGTGAAGGACCAAATTAGTGAGTTAGAAGATAGGGCAGAAAAGCACACCCAATCTGAACAGCAATTGGAGAAAAAAATTAGAAAACAGGAAGAGAGCCCAAGAGAGCTTTGGACAACATGAAATGAAGTAACATACATATAATAGGGGTGCCAAAAGGACAACAAGAGGATCAAGGATTAGAAAACCTATTTGAAGAAATAATGACAGAAAACTTCCCTGATTTGGGGAAGAAAAAGGTCACACAAGCAGAGAGTCCCAAACAACATGGACCCAAAAAGACCCACACAAAGAAACATCGTAATTACAACAGCAAATGTTCAGGACAAAGAGAGAATCTTAAAGGCTGAAAAACAGAGACAGAGAGTTACCTACAAAGGATCTCCCATTACATTATCAAATGATTTCTCAACAGAAACACATCAGGCTAGAAGGGAATGGAATGAAGTACACAAAGGGATGCAAAGCAAGGGACTGAATCCAAGAATACTCTATCCAGCAAGGCTATCATTCAAAATTGAAGGGGAAATCAGGAGCTTCACAGACAAAAAAAGGCTCAGGGATTTTATTACCACCAAGCCAACAATGCAAGAAATGCTAAAGGGACTGTTGTAAAAAGAAAAAATAAAGAGGGAAGAAGAAACACGGGCATAAAGAATAAAAATGGCTACAAGAAAAGTACCTATCAATAATAACCTTAAACCTAAATGGACTAGATGCTCCAATCAAGACATAGAGTGGCTGAGTGGATAAGAAAACATGACCCATATATATGCTGTCTACAAAAGACCCACCTCAGAACAAGGGACTCACACAGCCTGAAAGTGAAGGAATAAAAAAATATTTTTCAGGCAAATGGAAATGAAAAAAATTAAGCTTGTGTAGCAATACTTATATCTGACAAAATAGACCTCAGAGTGAAGGCCATAACAAGAGATAAGGAGGGCCACTTCATAATATTAAGGGATCGATACAAATGTATATAACTCTGGTAAACATACATGCACCCAATGCAGGAGCATCCAAATACATTAGAAAAAACTTCTGGAAGACATCAAGAGAGAGATCGACAGCAATACCATCACAGTAGGATACTTTAATACCCCACTGACATCACTGGATAAATTCTCTAGACAAAAAATAAGCAAAGGAACAGCAATCCTAAACGACTCGCTAAATCAGATGGACTTAATTGACATGTTCAGAACTTTTTATTCCAAAGCTACAAAATATATTTTCTTCTCAAGTGCACACAGAACATTTTAAAAGCTAGGCCTCATACTGTGATACGGGCAAAGTCCCTTCAAATTCAAGAAGATTGAAATCATATTAAGCATCTTCTCAGACCACAATGGCATAATATTAGAAATCAACTACAATAAAAACAACCAAAAAAAAAAATCAAACACTTGGAGGCTAAATAACATGTTATTAAGCAATGGCTGTGTTACCAAAGAGATCAAAGAAGAAATAAAGAACATCCTAGAAACAAATGACAATGAAAACACAACAATCCAAAATCTATGGGACACAATGAAAGCAGTCTTGAGAGGGAAGTTCATAGCATTATAGGCCTACCTCAAAAAATAAGAAAAACTGATAATAAATTATCTAACTCTACAACTTAAAGAATTAGAAAGAGAGCAACAAGAAAAACACATATTGAGCAGAAGGAAGGAAATAATAAAGATCAGAGTGGAAATAAATGACATAGAGACAAAAAAACAAAAACAAAAAACAATGAAAAGATCAATTAAACAAAGAGCTGGTTCTTTGAAAGGATAAACAAGATTGATGAACCTCTAGCCAGGCTCACCAAGAAGCAAAGAGAGAGGACCCAAATAAATAAAATCAGAAATGAAAGAGGCGAAATAACAACAGACCCCACAGAAATACAAAGGATTATAAAAAAAATACTATGAACAACCCTAGTCCAACAAACTGGTCAACCTAGAAGAAATGGACATATTCCTAGAAAAATATGGCCTTCCAAAACTCAATCAGGAAGAATAATAAAATCTGAATAGCCCAATAACTATAGAGGAAATTGAAGCAGTAGTAAAAAAAAAAAAAAAAAAACCTTTCAGTGAACAAAAGCTCAGGGCCAGATAGCTTCACAGGGGAGTTTTACCAAACATTCAAATAACTAAAACCTATTCTCCTTAGGTTTTCCAAAAAATTCAAGAGGAAGGAACACTTCCAAGCTCATTCTATGAAGCCAGCATTTCCCTAATCCCAAAACCAGATAAAGACACCACAAAGAAAGAGAATTACAGGCCAATAACCCTCCTGAACATAGATGCTAAAATCCTCAACAAATTCCCAGCAAATCGGATCCAGCATTACATCAGAAAAATCATACACCATGACCAGTTGGAATTATTCCGGGTATGCAAGAATGGTACAACATCCACAAATCAATAAACATGATACATCAAATATCAGACATATGTCATAGCAATAGCTTTAATGATACAGGTCCTAGAGTAATGGAAACTAAGGAGAAAATAAACACATGGGACTACATCAAAATAAAAAGCTTCTGCACAGCAAAAGAAACCATCAAGAGAACAACAAGAAAACCCACTGAATGGGAGAACATACAGTATTTGCCAATGTTATCTCTGATAAGGGTTTAATCTCCAAAATTTATAGGAAACTCATACATCTTAACAAAAAGAAGTTAAAAAAATCCAATTAAAAAAATGGGCAAAAGACCTAAATAAACACTTTTCAAAGAGTATGTACAGAAGGCCAAGAGACATATGAAAACATGCTCAAAGTCACTAATCGTCTGAGTGATGCAGGCATCACTTCACACCTGTCAGAATGGCTTATCATCAACAAATCAACAAACGACAAGTACTGGCGAGGATGTGGAGAAAACTGCTGATGGGAATGTAGACTGGTGCAGCCATTGTAGAAGAGTATGGATTTTCCTCAAAAAATAAAAAAATGGAATTCCCATTTGACCCAGTAATCCCACTTCTAGGAATATATCCCAAGAAATCAGAAACACCAATCAGAAAGGACATATGCACCCCTATATTCACAGCAGCACAATTTACAATAGCTAAGATTTGGAAACAGCCTAAGTGCCCATCAGCAGATGAGTGGATTAAAAACAGTGGTACATCTACACAATGGAATACTACGCTGCTGTAAAAAAGAAAGAACTCTTACCAATCGCAATAGCATGGATGGACATGGAGAGCATTATGCTAAGCAAAATAAACCAGTCAGAGAAAGATAAATATCACATGATCTCACTCATTTGTGAAATATAATGAACAACATAAACTGATGAACAAAAATAGATCCAGAGACAGAGAAGCATGGAACAAACTGTCAAACTTCAAAGGGAAGGCAGGGGAGGGAGGTGGTGGTAAGAGAGCAACCAAAGGACTTGTATGCATGCATATAAGCATAACCAATTGACACAGACACTAGGGCGGTGAGGGAATGTGCTGGGGGTTGGGGGTAGCCCGTGAGTGGTCAATGGGGTAAAAAGGAGACACATATAATACTACATATAATACTTCATACAATAAAGAATTTTTTAAAAAGACTCACTAAGTCCCTTGACATTCTATGAATTTCCTTGAGGCTTTCATTAAGTCCCTTGAAGCTCTCATGAAGGTCCTTGAGTAGCCTTATAAACATTGTTTTGAACTCTGTATCCAGTAGTTTGCTTGCTTCCATTTCTGTGATTTGTAACATGTTTCTTTGTCTCCACATTTTGGCTGCTTTCCCGTGTTTGTTTCTATGTATTAGGTAGAGCTGCTATGTCTTCTAGAACTGGTAGTGTGGCCTTGTGTAGTAAGTGTTCTGTAGGGCCCAGTGGCTCAGTTTCCCCAGTCACTGAGATGGGCACTCTAGGTGCGCCCCTGTGTGGGCTGTGTGCACAGTCTTGTTCTAGTTGAGCCTTGATTGCTGTTGGCGTCACTGGGAGAAATTGACCTCCAAGCCAATTGGTTGTGAGAACCAGCTGTGTCTACAGTGAAAGACCTGCTGTGGAGGAGACACCCCTATAGAAAAGGATGGCTTCAATTGGGCTTTGGTGCTTTGAGTCTGCCCCTTTAGTGTGTCACTTGTGGATGTATAGAGTTGTAATCTGCTATTGTCTGAAGCTGTCCACTGGGTGCACTGGCTCTGGGGCCTCCTGGGAGGTACAGTCAGCCTGCTTAGGGCCACCCAGCAGGAACTACAGAGAGATCTGCAGATGACTGCTACTTGTATTGGGCTAGGAAGTACCCAGGCAAGGCCCAGCTGTGAAGTAAGGCAGCTTGGTGCTAGTGCCAGGTCTTGGGCTTTTTATTGATAGGTGTGGGGCACACCAACTCCAGCTGCTGCTTGTTCAAGAGATTTTCCATACACATGGAAAAGCAACTGCAAACAGCTTGGGTGGGGCTGCAAATTGGATGGGGCAGGGTCTCACAGAATCACCAAGATGGAGCCAACAGTGTGGGCCAGGCTGATGGAGACTCAGATAAAGCTGCCAGTCAGCTCTGTGATGGGAGAGGTCCCAGAACAGGAGCAATGAGCCCTGCAAGCACCCCTGTCTTGGAGAAAGCTGCTACTGAGATCCTGCTCTGATGTCAGACAGTCCAGTTCCTACCCATATGTCCCTGGATCCCCCAAGCTGCCGCTCAATGCTGGAGCTCAGAGGAAGCGAGACCATGTAAGTTCATGCAATGGCCCTTTAAGAGGGACTCCTGGGACTCCAGCAGCCTCTGCGTCACTCAGCCCCAATCCCCACTGGTTTTTACAGCCTGTAGTTATGGGGACTTCTCTTCCCAGCTCTGGACCTCTGGACTGGGGGGCTGGTGTGGGGTTGGGACCCCTTGCTTCTCATGTGGGCGGGGGAACTCTGCAGGGACTATCTCCTTCACAATTAAAAAACATGCAGCACATGGGTGTTGGACCAGCCTGTTCTGTGCCTCTGCCCCTCCTACCAGTCTCGATGTACTTTCTTCTTCTTTACTTCTCTAGTTGTAGGACTTCCTTTCAGCCAGCTTTTTGGTGGTTCTCAATGATGGTTGTTCTGTATTTTAGTTGTAATTTTGATGTGGTTGTGGGAAATGGTGAGTACCTTTGTTTACCTACACCAACATCTTTATTCTCCAAATCCCCAAATTTTTAAATGCTGTCACTTAGCTCACATATCAAAAATTGGGTGGGCCACACAAAATTTCATATTCAACTTTAAGCAACCAGTTTGCAGCCCCCCCTATTGTTTTCGTTCATTTTTCAGCAAATAAAGGATGACCATCACGACAGCTCAGACACTGATGTAAGCACTAAGAGATAGTGATAGATACTTCACACTCATAAAAATTCAGTTCATCTAAATTACTTTGCCTCTTCAAAGTTAGATGAAAGCAATGTGGAAAATTCTAAGAAAACAATCATAAATGTTGCATTATGCAAATAGAATCTATTGAATTAACCTATCTAATAAAAGAGTAATATGCAAATTGGCCATCACTCCAACACACAATATGGCCGTCCCCATGTGGTCAAAGATGGTTGCCCCCATGTGGACACAAGATGGCCGCCACAAGATGGCTGGCAGGGGAGGGCAGTTGGGAGGGACCAGGCCTGCAAGGGAGGGCAGTTTGGGGCAATCAGGCCTGCAGGGGAGGGCAGTTAGGGGTGACCAGACTGGCAGAGGGCAGTTGTAGGCGACCAGGCCAACAGGGGAGGACAGAATGTAATATAACCATACAGTATGTATTTTGAGAGTGATTTTTTTTCACATGGCATTCTGCCTTTGAGATTCATCCATGTTGTTATGTCTATCAGTAGTTATTCCTTTTCATTGCTAAGCATCATTACACTGGATGGATGTAGTCATCTATTTATCTGTTAACCTACTGAAGAACATTTGGGTTGTTCCAAGCTTTGAGCATTTATAAGGCTTCTATAAACATTCTTGTCCAAGTTTTTGTGTGAACATGTTTTCATTTCTCTAGGGTAAATACCTAGGAATGAGATTCCTGGGTTATATGATAAATGTATGTTTACATTTATAAGAAACTGCCAAACTTGTTTAGAGTGGCTATACCATTTTGCATTCCCACGAGCAATGTATAAATGTTCTAGTTGCTCCAATCCTCACTAGCACTTGGTATTGTCAGCTTTTTTTTTTTTTTCAATTTCAGCTACTCTAATTAGGTGTGTAGTGGTATTATTGTGGTTTTGACTTGCATTTTCCCCATAACTAATAATGTTGAATATTTTTATGAACATCATGCCATCCACATATCTATTTTGAAGAACTTGTTCAAATGTTTTGCCCATTTTTTAATTGGGCTGTTTTCTTATTGTTGAGTTTTGAAAGTCTTAATATATTCTCAGCACAAATCCTTTGTTGGATAAATTTTGCAAGTATTTTTTTTCCAGTACATAGCTTGTCCTTCTATTCTATTGACAGCCTTTTGCAGAACAAAATGTTTTGGATTTTTTTGTTAATCCTCACCAAGGATTTTCTTTTTCATTAATTTTTAGAGAGAATGAAAGGGAGGGAGAGAAAAAATATCAGAGGAAGAGAGACATATCAATTGTTTGCCTCCTGCATGCACCCGACCAGGGCGGGGATCAAGCCTGCAACTTAGGTACATGCCCTTGACCAGAATCGAACCTGTAACCTATCAATCTGAGGGCCAACACTCTAACCACTGAGCGAAATTAGCTAGAACCAAAATGTTTTAATTTTGATAGTCAAATTTACTTTTAAAATTTAATGGATTAAATTTTAAAAGTAAAAAGCTTTATTTACTGTAAAGCTTTGGCTCAGCAGGTAGAGCATCAGCCTGTGGACCAAAGGGTCCTGGGTTTGATTCCAGTCAAGGGCATATACCTTGGTTGCAGGCTCCTCCCTGGCCCAGGCCCTGGTTGGTGTGCATGCAGGAGGCAACCTATTAATGTGTTTCTCTCACAGTGATGTTTCTCTTTGTCATTCCTTCTCTCTTACACTCTCCCTAAAAATCAATGGAAAAATATCCTCAGGTGAGGATTAAAAAAGAATAACAATAAATAAAATAAAATTTAATAGATTATAGTTTTTATATTATCTACAAAATCTTGGTCCAACCCACGGTCATGAAAATTTTCTCACATTCATCTATTAGTTTAAATTTTACAGTTAGTCCATTTTGAGTTAACTTTTGTATAAGGTATGAAATACAGGCTGAAATTTGTTTCTTTGTAAGTGGAGATCCAATTCTTCAAAACCACATGTTAAAATGACTATCCTTTCTCAAATGAATTGCCTTTGAAGCTTTGCCAAAAAAAAAAACCAACATTTTTGTAGGCCTATTTCTGAACTGTGTTTTGTGCATCGATAGGTTTCTCCTTTTCACCAACATGTGTCTTGATTACTGAAGCTTTACAGTAAATAATAAAATTGGATAGTGTGAGTCCTCTTTAACTTTTCAAAATTGTTTTGGCTGTTTTATTCCTTTGCCTTTCCATGTGCATTTTAGAATCAGCTTGTCTATATTAAAAAAAAAAAATCTTGCTGGGATTTTGTTAATCTTCACCCGAGGATTTTCCCCCATTGACTTTGAGAGAGAGTGGAAGAGAGAGAGACAGAGAGAAACATATCAATTGGTTGCCTCCTGTATGAGTCCCCACCAGGGCCTGGGCCAGGGAGGAGCCTGCAACCAAAGTACATGCCTTTGACTGGAATCGAATCTGGGAACTTTTGATCTGCAGGCCAACGCTCTATCCACTGAGCCAAACCGGGTAGGGCTCTTGCTGGGATTTTGATTGGAATTAAATTACATCTATGGTTCAACTGGGAAGAACTGACATGCTATCCCAATGCCTGAACAAAGTATGTTCTCCATTTACTTAGGTCTTCAGTTTCTTCCACAAGCATTTTGTAGTATTCAGTATACAGATCCAGCATGTTTTGTTAGATTTATACATAGATATTTCATGTTTTGAACTACTAATGGTGTTTTTATGAGGGGCAAGGTTGTAGATGGTATTTTTTTAAAGCTTCTTGTTTCCAATTGTTCACTGCTAATCCTATATAGTAAAGAGCTCATATGCAAATGGTCATCACGCCCTCACACCCTCATGCTGTCACGCCAAAATGGCTCAAACACTCAACACTGGGGAGAGAGGAATAACAACCAGCCAGGCACAAATGCGCTAGCAAGAGAGGAATGGGGACCAGCCAGGCACAAATGTGCTCACGAGAGAGGAATGGGGACCAGTCAGGCTGCGGCCTCAGAGAGGGACAAGCCACACGCCCCGCAGTCCCGGGCGTCAGTGGCTGCACCTGCGGCCTGGGAGAGGGACAAGCTGCCTGTGGCTGCGGCCTGGGCAAAGCCACCCGCCCACGGTCCCCTGCGGCTGTGGCCGGCCCGGGGGAAGCAGGCCCATGTCCTGGGTGCCTGCAGCTGGCCAGAGGGAGGGAAGCCCGGGTCCCAGGTGTCTGCGACTGGCCGGAGGAGGGAATCCTGGATCCTGGGTCCAGGGCAAGGCAGAAGCAGTTAGGTGCGATCAGGCCAGCAGTTAGGGGCGATCAGGCAGGCAGGCAGGCGAGCGGTTAGGAGCCAGCGGTCCCAGATTGCAAGAGGCAGGTGGACATCCCCCGCGGGGTCCCGGATTGGAGAGGGTGCAGGCTGGGCCGAGGGACACTCCCCCCATGCATGAATTTCATGCACTGGTCCTCTAGTATAGATATATGGATGACTTCTGTATGTTGAACATGTATCTTGTAATCTTACTAAAATCATTCAGACAGTAAAGTTATCTGTGAACAAGGACAATTTTATTTCTTCCTTTCTAATCTGTAGGTCTTTTCTTTCCCTTGCCTATTGCACTGTAGGACTTCTAGGACAATGCTGAAGAGTAAGAATGAAAAATAGACATCATTGCCCTAGCTGGTTTGGCTCAGTGGATAGAGCATCAGCCTGCAGATCAAAGGGTCCCGGGTTCAATTCTGGTCAAGGGCACATCCCCAGGTTGCAAGCTCGATCCCCAGTGGGAGGCATGCAGGAGGCAGCCGATCAATGATTCTCTCTCATCATTGTTTTTAGAATCTCTCTCCCCCTCTCCCTTCTTCTCTGAAATCAATAAAAATATATTTTTTTAAAAAAGAAAGAAAATAGACATCATTGTTACCAATCTTTGAGGGAAAGCATAATAATGCCTGTTGTTAGCTGTAGGTTTTCTGGTGACACTCTTTATCAGGCTAATGAAGTTCCCTTCTATTCCTAGTCTACAAAGTGTATATTTTAAAATCATGAACTAAGTTCCTTCATAAGGCCTTAAAAAAAAAAAAAAGAGGGAACATTTCCCAACTCATTCTGTGAGGCCTGTAATACCCGTCCACCAGAGCCAAAGACATCACAAGAAAACTAAAAACCAATAACCCTTATGAACACAGATGTAAAGATCCTCAATACAGTATCAGCAAAATATCCCAGCAACACACAAAAAGGATTATATACTGTGACCAACCAGGATTTATCCCAAAAATAGAAGGTTGGTTTAACATATAAAAACCAATCAATGTAATAAACCTTACTGATAAAGGAGAAAAACCATAAGATCATCTCAATAGATGCAATAACAACAAAAAAGTTTCACAAAATCCAAGACCCTTCAATGATAAAAACACTGTTATGGGAAATGTTTATGCCCCTCCCCCCCCCTAAAATTCATATGTTGAAGCCATAACCATCATTGTGGTGGCAATATGGAGATGGGGTTGTATAAGGCAATTAGGGTTAAAGATATGAGGATAGAGCCCTCTTCAGTATGTTGAACATGTATCTTGCAATGTAGATGGGATCAGAGAGAGAAAGAGAGGGTGGGGCGGAGGAGATCTTCTCTTGCTACTTCTATTTAATGTTGTACTGGAAGCTTTAGCCAGGGCGATTGTGTAAGAAAAAGAAATAAAAGGCATTGGAAAGAAAGGTGTGCCCTAGTTGGTTTGGCTCAGAGGATAGAGTGTGGCCTGTGGACTGAAGGGTCCCAGGTTCAATTCTGATCAAGGGCACATGCCCAGGTTGCAGCTCAATCAATGATTCTCTCTCATCATTGATGTTTCTATCTCTCTCTCCCTCTCTCTCTTCCTCTCTGAAGTCAATAAAAATATATTTTAAAAAATAAAATAAAAAAAGAAGTAAAACTATCTCTGTTCTTAGATGATAGGATCCTGGATATTAAAAAATCTTAATGAATCCACATAAAAAAAAAAACACCTGTGAAAACTAATATAAACTTAAGAAATGTTGGAGGATACAAGCTCCACACACAAAAATCAATTATATTTCTCTACACTAGCAATTAACAATCTGAAAATGAAATTAAGAAAACAATTCAATTTATAATAGTGGCAAAAGGAATAAAACATATAGGAATGTATTTAATAAAATTATAAGAATTACACACTGAAAAACTACAAAACATAATTGAAATAAATTAAAGACCCAAACCAATTAATTGAAAGACATCCTATGTTCATAAACTGGAAGGCAATAAATAGTATTAAGATGGCAATACTCTCCAAATTGATTTACAGATTCAATACAATCCCCATCAAAATCCTAGCTACTTTTACTGCAGAAACTGATAAAATTAATCTAAAAAATCATATGGAAATTCAAAGGACTGAGATAAGAAATTCAGAAAATATCTTGGAAAGGTTCAAAGTTGGAGGGCTACACTTCTCAATTTCAGTTAGTATAGAGCTATGTGATCAACACAGTGTGGTCCTGGCATAAGAACAGATTTATAGACCAATGGAATAGAAATGAGTACAGAAATAAAACCCCACAGTTATGTCAACTGATTTCCAAAAAGGGTGTCAGACTATTCAATGTTCAACAGAGAATGCTGGGATGACTTGATATCCACATGCAAAAGAATGAAGTTGGACCCTTCCTCACATCATATACAAAAACTAAGTAAAAAATGAATGTGATCTAATTGAAAAAATTAAAACTATAAAACTCTTAGAAGAACACATAGGAGTAAACCTTCATTACTTTTAATTAGGCAACTGGTGGCTTAGATATGACATCAAAAGCACCAAGTAATAAAATAAAAAAAATTAATAAGCTGAACATCACCAAACCTAAAAATTTTTATGGTTCAGAGGACATCATCAAGAATGTGAAAAGACAACCCACAGAATGGGAGAAAATGTTAGCAAATCATATATCTGATAAGACACTTGTATTGAGAATATGTAAAGAACTCTTACTACTCAAAAAGAAAAAGACAAAACAATTAAAAAATGGGCAAGGAATCTGAATCCACAGTTTCTCCAAAGATACACAAATGGCTAGTAAGCCCATGTAAAGATACTCAACATCAGTCTTAAGGAAAATGCACATGGAAACCAGATACCATTTCACATCCTAGGTTGCCATAATAAAAAAGATGGACAAAAACAGTGTTGGTGAGGAAGTAGAGAAATTACAGCACTCACATGTGGTCAATGGTAAAGCTCCTCTGGAAAACAGGAGTTCCTCATAAATTCAAGTGTAGAACTGACATGTGACAGAGTAATTCCACTCCAAGGAAGCTATCCAAAAGAACTGAATACATGTCAGCATAAAAAGTCATACATGAATGTTCAAAGCAACATCCAGCTAATAAGAGTAATATGTAATTTGACCATCACTCCAACACACAAGATGGCTGCCCCCATGTGGTCAAGATGGCTGCCCCCATGTGCGATCAGGCCTAAACGGGCAGTCGGACATCCCTCGAGGGGTCCCAGATTAGAGAGGGTGCAGGCTGGGCTGAGAGCCAACCCCTCCCCCACCCCCGTGCATGAATTTCATGCACTGGGCCTCTAGTGAACTATATAAGTGCCTAAATCAGTGAACTGTATTTTTACTTAATATTCATGATTAGTAACTGGTGATAACAAGCTGAAGTTCAATTTACTACATGTGGAATTTAATGTCATTAGTATTAAATTATCTCTTCCCCCTTTCCCATCTAGATGAACAGAAATAGCAAAACCTCAATGTAACAGACTAATTTGGGGGAGAGGGTGTCCATTAAAGCAGAAAGTCCGTTATATAATAAAGTAGGTTTTCCGAATGTGTATGCTAAAAAATTGAAAAATTAGTCTGTTTTTACTTATGTAGACACATTTGTGTAATTATGAAAAGTTTAATTTCAGGTAAGTTTTCTATATATATCACTATAATTTTAAATTTATACTGACTAGGCCTAGTAAATGAGTGCAATTCACCAGTCACCAAGAGTAAAAAAATGCACACTGCTGGGGCGTGGCGTAATGCGTGTTAAAACTGCTGTGGAGTCACACCACAGACAACAGAACCAATTAAGGCTCCCTGAGGTGTGATCATGTGCTAACACTACCTGAACATTGTTTATGACTAGTATCTCTTGGATTTAAATATGTAGACTATAGTTGTAGATATGCAATATTTATTTATGTCGGAGAAATTACTATAGTTTCTTTTCCAACATATGGCCTATTTGCTAAAATTTTTTAAAATATATATATATTTATTGATTTTTTACAGAGAGGAAGGGAGAAGAAGAGTCAGAAACATTGATGAGAGAGAAACACCAATCAGCTGCCTCCTGCACACCTCCCACTGGGGATGTGCTCACAACCAAGGTACATGCCCTTGACTGGAATCGAACCTGGGACCTTTTAGTCCGCAGGCCGACACTCTATCCACTGAGCCAAACTGGCTAGGGCTATTCGCTAAAATTTTTAAAAAATAAGTGAATAACAAAAAAATAAGCTGTTAATTTAATTTTAAGTAAATCTTGGTTAAAAGCATTTTAAAATTAACAGGGTGTTAATTTTCACATACGTACGGGAAATTTTGTCCATTAAAATACGAAATCTGGCCCTGGCCGGTTTGGCTCAGTGGATAGAGCATCGACCTGCAGACCAAAGGTCCCAGGGTTTGAATCCGATCAAGGGCACGTACCTTGGCTGCAGGCTCCTCCCCTGGTCAGGGCATGTGCAGGAGGCAACCAATCGATGTGTTTCTCTCACATCAATGTTTCTCTCTGTCTTTCCCTCTCTCTTACACTCCCCCTAAAAATCAAAGGACAAATATCCTAAGATGAGGATTAACAAAAAACAAATCTATATATATAAAAACTGAAATGACCAAACAACCAGTCACTATGATGCGCACTGACCATCAGGGGGCAGACACTCAATGCAGGAGCTGCTCCCTGGTGGTCAGTGCGCTCCCTCAGCGGGAGAGCTGCTCAGCTGACCAACAGGCGCCAGGTGCCCGGCTCATAGCTGGCCAGCGCAGCTGCAGCAGTGAGCCTCTCCTGCCTCCGCAGCAGTGCTACTGAGTAGGCAGCAGCGGCAGGCGCAGCGGGGCTGGAATGAGCAGGAGTGGCGTGGCGCCCAGCCTGGGCTTGGGCTCCTCCCTGGCCGCCTGCTGCTTCAGGAATCAGGCCGAAACCAGCAGTCCGACATCCCCCGAGGTGTCCCAGATTGCGAGAGGGTGCAGGCCAGGTTGAAGGACCCCACCGGTGCATGGATCCATGCACTGGGCCTCTAGTAAATAAATAAAATCCGAAGTCCGTTAAATTGAGTTTCATAAAATTGAGGGCTTACTGTACTTTCAAATCTGAAATCTAAACATTTAAATTCCACTGAAAGAATGGCCCTCGATTTTCTAATTTTTTGATATCTATAAAGATTTACAAATGGGGGAGGGAAGAAAAAGAGACTGCATTAAGAACAAAGTATTGCGTAAACTGTATTGGTTTATTTACAACTGTAATTTATAAACATTAACACAAACACCTTTACATTAATATTATGTAAAAAGTCCCATAGCTGAAATGGGGGGTGGGGGAATGAGACTTCAGGACATTTCTAAAGTGGGTGCCAAGAAAAGAAAAAAATGCAATATAACAGTTGTGGAGAGAGTTATAAATATCAATTATTGCACCAGGAACAATTTCATGCAAATGTCTTCAACCACTCAAGTAAACTTTTTATTTAATTAGAATAAAATATCAAAATACCATGACCTATGCTGCCTTTTATTCACTTGATTTCCATGAAGTAAATTAAAATTACTATCTGAAAACAGGATATGTCTAAATATTTCTTTTATCAACCCCTTAGAGATAATCCATTACACTTTAAAACATGGAAGATTGTTAGGATTTGCTATTTCCCAGATTTTACAAGAAGTTATTCCACGTCCTCAAATGTGTTCTTGGATTTCTCTTACCTAACATGTCTAATATGAACCTCTCAATAAGTTAAGTTGAGGAAGCTGTGAAATAAAGCAGATCACTTTACAGTTTTGTCATATTAAGAGAATAAAAATAGTTTCAAACCACTGGAATTTTTGTAAGACAAGACAAAAACCAAAGAAGAGAAATTTCAGAAAGTGATGATAAAAACAACTATAGTTTATACAGCTCTCTGATTATTTGGCTTTTATTTAAGTGGATATTTGTGGTCACAGACCATAATCTCACTGAGGATAAATCAGTGTGCTCAACACCTGTCTTAAATACCCTAAATCAAGTATTGCATTTGTAATAAAGACCAATGACATTTGTACAGATATAATTCTGTCCTCAAAATGTTAATTGTAATCTTAACATGCCTACCTACTTATATATATTGCTTTTAACTGCTCCATTGAAACCATTAGGATGAAGTTTAGTATCTGAAGCATCATGTTCAAATTATTAGCTAATGGTGCAAAGATGTTTGGAAACTGATGTTTCAACATTTCACTACCGGGACTGACTTTCTGAGTTGGCTGGAATCTTTATCCATTTCATTAAAAAGATAACACTTTTTAAGAACAGAAATGTCAAGCTAATTATTAAGCTATGTAATATTTTTTAGTTACTGATATTGCTCAGTGGGTAAAACCAAATTAGCAATTAACAGGCTCTCTTCAACTAATTCTATCTCTAGTTTTCAGTGAAGACATCGCAAATATATATATATATGTGTGTGTACGGTTGTTTTTAAATCTGAAAGTGATGCATGTTCCCTTAAAACAGCTCTTCAAAACAGAACTGCATTCTGCTCCCTTAGTTCATAAGGGCACAGGGTCAGTTACTTCAAAGTCACTTAATAACTGACTTTTGTAATTAATCATTTTACAAAGCCAAAAATGCAAAAGGAAAAATTTTAAAAATTAACTGTCCAGAGATTATAATAATTTAAACTTTTCAAATATCCCCATGAGCAAATGAAAGGTCTCCAGTTAGTATTCAGTCAAAAAAATGTCCATGTTTCTCTTGGTTGCCTTAATTTCTTTTGAAATACTTTTCTTTTATATTAACTTTCCAAAGCATCCAACACTTTCATGATCTGTTGTTTTATGGCTTTGGTAGCATCTCCTGCATTTGGAATCAAATACCTGTAGGGGAAAATATATACATATTAATACAGCGCTTTGTCTTCAGAACTCTGCTTCGATGTAACCTCCAATGGGAAGCTTTCCCTGACTTACAAAGCCAGCAGAAATGTCCTCCTACATACTCCCCAGAACTTATATTAACATATACTCAAAAGCGAAGCAGCAGCCCTGTAGGTTGCTTGTTGTAAAAAAAAAACAAAAAAACAACAACACCATATACTCAAAAGCATATTTGAAAGAAAATCTAAATGCAAAAGCAAGGTGATTTTTCATAGTGTACAGCAAGGTGGAATGAACTGCAGATCAGGAGTTAGAAGGTAGGTGTGAAGATGTGAAAGTCATGTAATCCCTCTTGGCTTCACATTTTTATTTATAAGATTAAATATGGTTTAGCTTCAAGATCAATGTGGTATATGGCCCTGTTAAATTGAGTTTCATAAAATTGAACTGTTTGTCACTGCTTCATAATGAGACAAGGAGGAGCTTATACCAGATTGCAAATTAACTACACCATTTGGTACACTGCTTAGTTCACTGACATTTAAAAAAAGTAAGAATTTGATGAAAGAAAATAAAAGCATTGACTTATATTCTAAAAAAACTTCTTATTTGATTGCAAACCAGCATTTAGTGCAACACTGGCACAGGTTAATCTTAAAGACACTTCTGTCAAAAAGTTTAATTAGTTATGGTACTTACTAAAATTATGGGCTGATGGCTAAAACACAGATGACTAAGAAAAAGACAGCAAAGAATATTAATGAAAGTGATTCACGTATCCTATTCCACCACCTCTTTCCCTAAACAGAGAAACAAACCATGTTTAATAATGAACTAATTCAATAATTTAGACAATATCATCCTAAGAAAATCTTACCTTTCAATTGCCAAGATTTCTATTCCTGAAGCACTGCTATTTCCATACTTGAAGGTAATTAGGTCAGGATGTTTCTTTTTGGATGTAATTTTAACCACAGAATTTAGTGCTTGTCGAGACTGTATATAAGCCAATCCTTTCCGTGAAAGAATCTCCCTTAGACAGTACATATGTGTTGCAGTAACCAACAGATGACTTGAGAGAAAAAGCATTAAAAAACAAAAAGAATGTTTTTAAAATGTCGTTTAAAATAGCTATTACTTCAGTAGCCCCAATTATAAAAAATGTTCAACTCCAGATGAAATTACTTTTGAGTTAAAAATACAAAGGTTCATTATAAACAAACTAGAGGCCCAGTGCACGAATTTGTGCACCTGTGGGGTCCAAGATTGCAAGAGGGTGCAGGCCAGGCCAAGGGACCCCACCGGTGCATGATCAGGGCTGGGGAGAGATGTGGGAGGTTGGCCAGCTGGGGAGGGTCCATGGGAGGGCTCCAGGGCATGTTCAGCCCGTCTCACTCAGTCCCAATCGGCCAGACCCCAGCAGCAAGCTAACCTATGAGTCGGAGCATCTGCCCCCTGGTGGTCAGTGCACATCATAGCAAGCGGTTGAGCAGCCTTAGTATACCATTAGCATATTATGCTTTGATTGAACGGACAACCAGACACTTAGCATATTAGGCTTTTATTATATACGACTAGAGGCCCAATGCACAAAATTTGTGCAAGGGGCTCGGTCCTCACAGCCCTGACTACCTCGGTCCTCACAGCCCTGTCTTCGTCCAGACAGTCGTCCAGAAGGTTGCCCGGATGGCTGTTCTGCTGTTCGGTCTAATTAGCATATTAGCTCTTTATTATATAGGACTAGAGGCCCGATGCATGAAACTTGTGCAAGGGGCTTGGCCCTTGCAGCTGCAGTGGTTTGCCTCAGCCCTCGCAGCTGTGGCAGCTTGCCTCAGCCCTCACAGCCCCGGCTTCATCCGGAAGGTTGTTCGGCTATCTGGTCTAATTAGCATATTATGCTTTTATTATTATAGATAAGCTACCTAATAAAAGCTTTAAATTTTCCCTTATGTCTTAACAGATAAACCTATGACTGTCTAAGAACAAAGGTATAATCCATATATATAAAAGCCTAAGCGACTGAATGACCTAACGACCGGTTGCTATGATGCACACTGACCACCAGGGGGCAGATGCTCAATCCAGGAGCTTCCCCCTGGTGGTCAGTGAGGTCCCACAGCCAACCTCCTGCAGCCGGCCAACCTCCTGCAGTCCCTCCCCTGGCCAGCCGGCCCTGATCTCCCCAATCGGGACTGGGCAAGACAGTCCCGATCGTTGGCCAGGCCAAGGGACCCCACCCGTGCATGAATTCGTGCACTGAGCCTCTAGTATTTTATAAAAAGTACAATACAATTAAAGTAATAGACTTAAAATAACAGATTTTTAGAATCTATTCTATATGGTATATAAAATATACTACCTTCCATACTTTTAACAGTATTGTCTATATTCACAAAGTATTCTCATTCAACATACCATAGCATATGCCCAATATTAAAGACCACTAAGCAATAGTTGGGCTGCCTTACATATTTTATAATATTCTGTAACTGTATCCTAAAGACAAAATGTGCACAGAATTAACATCCCCCACCTTGTGTCTTAGCTTTAATACAGTGATAATACTCATACACTTTTAGGTAATACAATAAGAAAAATACCAGAAAAGTCTAGACTGTGGGACATTCAGCCGAACAACAGGCCTAGACTCACAGGATTCATTAATAGTGAAGAAATGGGTGTGGAGTGTAGTACTTCGGGTGAGACTAAATAGATATAACATAAATACAGTGTGTGAACCCTGACTGGACCCTAGATCAGGAAGTAAAAACAAAGATTATAAAAGATACTTTGGGGGCACTATGAAAAATTTAAGTATATGGTCTGAATGTTGAATCATGCTAATTTTTACGATTTTTAAAGGTGATAACACTATTTGAGTTATGAGATTTTCTTGGGAGATTTATGCTGAAGTGTTTAGGGTTAAGTGTTATATCTAAGCTGCTTCTGAATGGCTTGATAAAAGGGAAATTCATATGTGCATATGTAGTATACATGTATGTATATACACACTCAAATAGAGATGGGATAGTGTGAAAAGAAGTTAAAAGCTGGTGAACCTAAGAGAGGTTTACAAAGGTGTTCAATGTAATGTTTCTTCAACATTTCTTGTTTAAATTTTTCAAAATAAAAAATTACATTAAAAATCTTTCTAAAAAAATCTTTCTAAAAATCGAGACATATATTATCAGAGGGAAATTATATCTTATTGTATTTGGATAAATAAAATTTCTTTTGTAGTTTGGTTTTATATTAACTTCCCTAAATTCAATTGTACTTCTGAAGAAGACATTTTTACAAGTACCTAGGAAACATGTGTCCATTTTCTTTCACTTCTTTACAAGGAAAATGATGCTTGATGTCTGGCTTGTTTATCCAAGTCTGAATATTTACAACCTCTTTTCTATCATCATCTGACATGGAAGAACTGTCAATTTCATCTATAAAGAATTTAAAGTGTTAAAAGTGGGCATTACCAATTTCAAAAATGATACATTTCTTAACAGCTTGAAAAACAATTTCAGTAGTACTTTGAAAAAACACACCAATCAATTCTTTTATTTTTATTTATTTCAGAGAGGAAGAGAGAGGGAGAGAAAGATAGAAACATCAATGATGAGAGAGGATCATTGATCGGCTGCCTCCTGCATGCCCCCTACTGGGGATTGAGCCCACAACCTGGGCATGTGCCCTTGGCCGTAATTGAACCCGGGACCCTTCAGTATGCAGGCCGATACTCTATCCACTGAGCCAAACCAGCTAGGACGTAATTCTAATGCTGCTACTATATTTCCTTATGCCACAAAAACTAATACAAAAATAATGTTATGAAAAATTGCTCTATATCAGTGGTTCTCAACCTTTCTAATGCCACGACCCTTTAATACAGTTCCTCATGTTGTGGTGACCCCCAACCATAAAGTTATTTTCGTTGCTACTTCCTAACTATAATTTTGCTACTGTTAATGAATCGTAAACACAGATATTTACATTATGATTCATAACAGTAGCAAAATTAGTTATGAAGTAGCAACGAAAATAATTTTATGGTTGGGGGTCACCACAACATGAGGAACTGTATTAAAGGGTTGCGGCATTAGAAAGGTTGAGAACCACTGCTCTATATGGTAAGAAAAAGTCAGGTGAAAATACTGAGAATGCACGTTTAAAGATTAAACTATCTAAGAAATTTAAACATTTTTATTTAGAGAGCAAAACTATGAAATCTGACTAGTCTGTAGAGAGATGGCTGAATTTTCCAACAATGGACACCTACTATTTTGAGGGCAAATACAGCAGAGTTCTTTTTCTCTTGCTGGTTCCAGATTTTAAGGAAAACAACAACAACAAATCCATCCTGGGATAGATAAGTAAAAATCTACATTTTTTCATGAGAGAAATAAAAAACATTCTAATTATTTTGTTCTTCTCATTTAAGAAAGAGAAATTACAGTCCCTAGGATTAATAATTATAAATGTTCTTCCCTTTGCTTTTTAAGAAATATTTCAAAATATTTATATCTATAAAAGCCTAAGTGACTGTTCGACTGGTAGCTATGACACGCACTGACCACCAGGGGGCAGATGCTCAATGCACAGGCATGGAAACATGAAACAGACTGATGAATCTCAGAAGGAAGGGGGAAAGGGGGAGGGGGAAGAGATTAACCAAAGATCTTATATTAACCTCATACTAGAGGTCCCGTGCACAGATTCATGCAGCAGTGGGGTCCGTCAGCCTGGCCTTTGGGGATCGGGACGAAACCGGCAGTCTGACATCCCCCAAGGGGTCCTGGGTTGCGAGAGGGTGCAGGCCATGCCAAGGGACCCCACTTGTGCACAAATCCATGCACCAGGCCTCTAGTAAAGATATAATGAAAAAAGGAAATCTCATATAGCTACATTCCTCTTCCCCAGTCACACTCCTCTTCCTTCCTAAGAAATAGTGATTATCTGAATTTAGTGTTACCAGTTCCATACTTTAACTATATTTGCATATAGTTATTCTTTAACTATATATAAATATCCCTAAATAATATAGAGTAGTATTTTGTATTTTAGGTAAAATTTATATAAGTAGACTATTCAATTGTATTCTTCTGTAATGGCTACCCCACTCCCAACATTATAAAATTTATCCATGTTGATACACATAGCTCTAGTTTTCTCATTTTCATTACTGTGCAGTTTTCCATAGTGTAAATATGTGTGTGTGATTTATGTAAATACACCATAATTTATTCATTCATTTGTTAATGGAAGGAGTTGAGATATTCAGGGAAAGATACATAACAGGATGATGGCAACAGAGAGGGTGGGGGGAAAAGGAGCAAAAGAAATAAATTAAAAATAGCAGGTAGAAAATTACATTTACTGCAATGCAAGTTTTCTGGAAGGTGATTTTGTAATATGAATTAAAATGTCAAATGTGATCCCTATAACCTAGCAATCTTACTGCTAAGAGTTTACCATCTGGATGTACTTGCAAAAGTTCATGTTCATATATGTATAAAAATATCCGTTTGTCATTTTAAACAGAAATAAAAATTAAAATGTCAATGGAAGAATATTGAATAAATAAATTATGGTATGTTCACATGATAGAAAAATAATTGAGGAGGTATACGGGCTGAGATGAAAAATATGCAACATGTATTACTAAGTGGAAAAGGCAAGATGAGATATGGAAGTGTTTTCATATTTTGTACATTTATGTACTGTTTTATTTTTTCTAACTTAATACACATATTAATATTAATTATGATTACTCAACCAGGATAATCTGGCAGTGGGATTATGAACCAAAGTAATAAATTCTTTTAAAAAATATAAAGACAACCAACCACACAGAGGATGACCAATTTCCCTTACACAATATCCCCATCTTGTGGCCCTTTAAAATATTGCCTCTAGTTTCAAAAGGTTCTTCAGATGTCTGTTTTGGAATTCCCTGAACTTTGGTCCCACAACTCTCCATCTCCTAGGTGGGTGAATCAGGGGTTTTAAATTCAATCCCATGGATTTAAATACTATTTGTACACTGATGATTCTGAAATTATCACCAACTTAGACTTGTCTCCTCGATTAAAGGTTCCTATATCAACCGGCTACGCAACATTTCACCTTGAATTTCTAATAGGCAGAACTTCAGATGTTTTAGACCAACTCTTAATAGAAAAAAAATCTTTAATCTCCTTTACAGAATCTCACTGTGAGATGGAAGACGCTGACGACGCCTTGCCATACTAGCAGTCAGCAGCTGTGCGTCGCTGCAGGTTGCTCAGGACCAAACCAGAGAGGGTCGGACTTGCATTATCACCATTTGTCCACCATCCAGAACTGAAATATCATTGCTGACATGTACACATAAGGAACTGTTTGACATTGAAATTGGGACTCAAAAGAACTGTTGGCCCAGAAAGAAACTCACTACAGACTGATTCATTTGCCTCTCAGCATAACCATTATTGCTTGTCTCATTATTGGTTCTTATAAGTGTATTTCTAGTATCACATGATCTCACTCATCTAGGGGAAATAATGAACAACATAAACTGATGAACAAAAACAGACCTGGAGACAGGGAAGCATCGATCAGACTGTCAAACCTCAGAGGGAAGGTAGGGGAGGGTGAGGAAAAGGGGGAGAGATCAACCAAAGGACTTGTGTGCATGCATATAAGCCTAACCAGTGGTCACAGACAACAGGGGAGTGGGGGCATGCGTGGGGAGGGGTTTGGGATGGGAATGGGGGGATGAGGACAAATATGTGATACCTTAATCAATAAAGAAATTTAAAAAAAAATCTGTGTCTTTTTTCTTTTTTAATATATTGTTATTGATTTCAGAGTGGAAAGGAGAGGGAGAGAGATAGAAACATCAATGATGAGAGACAATCATTGATCGGCTGCCTCCTGCACACCCCAAACAGGGGATAGAGCCCCCAACCTGGACATGGGCCCTGACCAGGAATTGAACCACTGAACCATGCCGGCTGGGTACTGTGTCTTTTTTTTTTTTAAGCAGTTGTCTGCTATTCCCAAAATAATCTTTATAATCACTCCTGGTGCCTGAGGAAAGAAGTCTATAAGTAAGTGTAGTACTCCACCTGTGTCGTACTCTTCTTCATCCCCAATGCTGAACACAGGTTTCACACCACGGTATGGCTTGCCCACTCTGTCACTGCTGCTCACATGCCTATATTCAAAGAATTTTAGAGAGGGGGGGAAATCATCACATAAGAAGTTATTAAAGATTTTAACCAAGTATCATTTGACTATTCAAACAAATGTAAATGTTCTTTGCCCACGTACAACCCAGTTTTAGGATAGCTATGTTAAGGAAATTGGAACAAGATAAGGAAATATGTTAGCAAAAGTGGCAAAAGGACTTGGTGGCTGAAGATTTTCAAATCTGTAAATATTAAATTTGAAGCAATTTTAATATTCATATTAAAACCAAGGCTTAGCCCAGCCAGAGTGGCTCAGTTGGCTGGGCATTGTCCTATGCACCGAAAGGTTGTTGGCTCAATTCTCAGTCAGGACACATACCTGGGTTGTGGCACTTACGTAAGGCAACTAATTGATGTTCTCTCTCACATCGATATTTCTTTCTCTCCCCCTCCCTCTCTCTAAGCATGTCCTCGGGTGAAGATAAAAAAACAACAATGCTTAGATCTGTGTGGCCTTCGAGAAGTTACTAAACCTCTCTGTGATTCTGTTTCCTCATCTGTAAAATGATGATAACATCTACCCTTCATGGTTATAAGAATTAAACCACTTAATATCATATATACTGATTTCAGAGAGGGAGAGAGAAAGATAGAAACATCAATGATGAGAATCATTGATCAGCTGCCTTCTGTACGCCCCACACTGGGGATCGAGCCCGCAACCCAGGAATGTGTCCTGACCAGGAATCGAACCGTGTCCTCCTGGTTCATAGGTCGACACTCAACCACTGAGCCACGCTTTACATATTTTGTAAAGCTCTCAGAACAATGTCTGGTATATAGCAAGTGCAACATACATGTTTGTTAGACAATATAGATTATGGAACCAAACATTCAAATTCTAGGAGTGCTTAAAGTTCTCATAGGGGTGTGCAAGTGTCTTAAGGTTTTCCCCCCCATTTTTTGTTATTGTTACTTTAATTCTAATAGAAACTAAGATTCTACTTCTTATACATAAATTAAGTAAGCCATGAAAATCAATCTGCCTTTCTTCTTTAAGTGAAAGAAGCCTAAACAACATGTAAACTCAAAATTGGTTAGTTCTGCCAGAAGTATGACCTCTTTTTTAATATAAAAATTTAACCTCATTACTTTGCAGATAATCTCAAATGAACCAAGAAGTAAAATTAAAGTATTTCACAAAATACTGTATGTTTCTGGGGAATAAGCATTTTATTATTTGTAGGATAAAGTATGAAGAGAGTCCAAAGTGGGGAAAAAATCAAGTTACACTATCTTTACTTAGCTTTAGAATTCATTTTTTCCACAAGATGGATATCAAACCTGTATTTTAAATACTTTTCTAATACATTTCATCAATAAAAATCTTATCACAACCTAATTTTGTTGAAGGACTTAAATCTTTACTTCTTCAAAACAACTTTCTTCAACAGAAAATCAATTTGAGTTGAGTGTATAACCAGACATTCTTTGGGAATTATAAGTTCGGTTAATCACTACATAGCTTACATTTGATTACATTAAAATCATAAAATAATTTTGAGTTTATGTTAAAATAAATCTAATGTAAAATTATCCTGAAAATTACCAAACTATTCTCATTAGATAAAAATTCAAAAACCTATGAAACTCAGATTCAACTTTCTTACAAAAGGCAAAGACAAAGATAATATAGCTTTACCTAAGAATACTTTAGTGCCATACTATCTAATAAAAGCCCAGCGACCAAACAGTGGAATGACCAGAACGACTGGTCGACCAGGCACGATGATGCACACTGACCACCAGGGGGCAGACGCTCAACGCAGGAGGTGCCCCCTGATGGTCAGTGTGCTCCCACAGTGGGAGCGCCGCTCGACTGACTGGGGTGAGCGGCTGGCTGCTCTTGCAGTGGGAGCAGCCACTTAGAGGGCGGGTCCACAGCCCCTTGGCTGACCAGGCTGAGCAGTGCTCCCACAGTGGGCCAATCCCCGCAGGCCACGCCCTCCACCAGTGCATGAATCCCATGCACTGGGCCTTTAGTCTAGATTGTAAAATTATATGAGATTTAAATTATTGCTTCTCTCCTGATATTAAAACATAACTAAACTGCCTGCTACAACATAGAAAGTAATAAAGGTAACGTTTATAGTGAATACTTGAATCAGAAACCAAGTATCTGAAGAGACAAATAGAAAAAAAATACAATGGAGTTTTTTTTTTGTTTTTTTTTTTAATTTCTTTATTGATTAAGGTGTCACATATTTGTCCTCATCCCCCCATTCCCATCGCCCCCCCTCCCCACGCATGCCCCAACCCCCTGTTGAACTTAACCGTTGGATAGGCTCATATGCATGCACACAAGTCCTTTGGTTGAACTCTCCCCCTCCCCCCACCCTCCCCTATCTTCCCTCTGAGGCCCGATAGTCCGTTCGATGCCTCCTTGCTTCTGGTTCTGTTCTTGTTCCTCAGTCTATGTTGTTCATCATTTCCCCTAGATGAGCGAGATCATGTGTCACTAGATATATACTTATGAGAACTGAATGTGAGACGAGCAATAATAGTTATGCTGACAGGCAGATGGATCAGTCTGTAGTGAGTTTCTTTCTGGACCAACAGTTCTTTTGGGACCCAATTTCAATGTCCACCAGTTCCTTATGTGTACATGTCAGCACTGACCCCTCAGCTCTGGATGGTGGACAAATGGTGGTAACGGAGGTCCGACTCCCTCTGGTTTGGTCTCGGCCGGACCCAGGGGCACGGCTTCACCCAGACTAAGGGGCACGTGGCCTCACCCGGATCTAGGGACACATGGTCTCACCCGGACCCAGGGACGCTTGGCCTCTCCCAGACCCAGGGGCACATGGCCTCACCCGGGCCTAGGTGCACGAGGCCTCACCCTGATCCAGGGACACATGGTCTCGCCCGGACCCAGGGGTGCGTGGCCTCCCTCAGACCCAGGGGCACGTGGCCTCACCTGGACCTAGGTGCACGAGGCCTCACCCGGATCCAGGGACACATGGTCTCACCAGGACCCAGGTGTGCTTGGCCTCCCCCAGACCCAGGGGCACGTGGCCTCACCCGGGCCTAGGTGCATGAGGCCTCACCCGGATCTAGGGACACATGGTCTCACCTGGACCCAGGGACGCTTGGCCTCTCCCAGACCCAGGGGCACGTGGCCTCACCCGGACCTAGGTGCACGAGGCCCCACCCGGATCCAGGGACACATGGTCTCGCCCGGACCCAGGGGTGCGTGGCCTCTCTCAGACCCAGGGGCACGTGGCCTCACCTGGACCTAGGTGCACGAGGCCTCACCCGGATCCAGGGACACATGGTCTCACCCGGACCCAGGTGCGCTTGGCCTCCCCCAGACCCAGGGGCACGTGGCCTCACCCGGGCCTAGGTGCATGAGGCCTCACCCGGATCCAGGGACACATGGTCTCACCCGGACCCAGGGACGCTTGGCCTCTCCCAGACCCAGGGGCACGTGGCCTCACCCGGGCCTAGGTGCACGAGGCCTCACCCGGATCCAGGGACACATGGTCTCACCCGGACCCAGGGACGCTTGGCCTCTCCCAGACCCAGGGGCACGTGGCCTCACCCGGGCCTAGGTGCACGAGGCCTCACCCCGATCCAGGGACTCATGGTCTCGCCCGGACCCAGGGGTGCGTGGCCTCTCCCAGACCCAGGGGCATGTGGCCTCACCTGGACCTAGGTGCACGAGGCCTCACCCAGATCCAGGGACACATGGTCTCACCCGGACCCAGGGGCGCTTGGCCTCTCCCAGACCCAGGGGCACGTGGCCTCACCCGGGCCTAGGTGCACGAGGCCTCACCCCGATCCAGGGACTCATGGTCTCGCCCGGACCCAGGGGTGCGTGGCCTCTCCCAGACCCAGGGGCATGTGGCCTCACCTGGACCTAGGTGCACGAGGCCTCACCCAGATCCAGGGACACATGGTCTCACCCGGAGCCAGGGGCGCTTGGCCTCTCCCAGACCCAGGGGCACGTGGCCTCACCCGGGTCTAGGTGCACGAGGCCTCACCCGGATCCAGGGACACATGGTCTCACCCGGACCCTGGGACGCCTGGCCTCTCCCAGACCCAGGGGCATGTGTCCTCACCCGGGCCTAGGCGCACGAGGCCTCACCCGGATCCAGGGACACACGGTCTCACCCGGACCCAGGGACGCGTGGCCTCTCCCAGGCCCAGGGGCACGTGGCCTCACCTGGACCTAGGTGCACGAGGCCTCCCCCGGATCCAGGGACACATGGTCTCACCCGGACCCAGGGGCGCTTGGCCTCTCCCAGACCCAGGGGCACTTGGCCTCACCCGGACCCGGAATCCGGCCTCACCTGGACCCAGGGGCACGCAGCCCCACCCAGACCCAGGGACGCGAGGCCCCACCCATACCCAGAGGCGCGCGACCACTCCCGAGCCCAGAGGCGCGCAACCCCACCTGCACCCGGGTCCCAGCGGGGCCCCGTCCTCCCGATCCCAATTCCCGAAGGTCAACCGCCCCCCAGCAACCCCCCCAGCCATCCTGCCACAGCTCCAGGACGGCCGCCGCAGAACTCGTCGGGCGGCTGCTCGGCGAAGCTCCGGTGCGCCCGGTGCGTGGCGGCGGGCCGGTCCGGTGTCGCCGCGCCGGCCCCTGGGTCCGCAGCGGCGGCCAGTCGCCGAGCATGCGGACCCGGCCGCCCCCGGGGCACCGAGATTCCTGAAGGACTCGGAGGCCAGCAAGCGTGGAGTCCCCCACCCCACGTCTCACAGGGGCCCGTCTGTCCTTGCTCGGCAGCCAGTGGAGCCGCCCCCTCAGCCAGAGACCGCCGGGGTGACCGCGCCGAGCACGCTCCAGGTCGTCACTGCGTCGCCCGAGCCGCAGTTCCCAAAGTGTGGTCCTTGGGTCATCTGCATCAGCATCATCCCGCATACCCCTCTTTTATTCTAGCTGCAGAGCATCCACTCAGCCAGCCCTACGGTGGTCTTGGGTGGTGTCTGCTCCGCTCTCCCGTCGCAGCCTCAAAGTTGTTGTGGCAGGCAACATCGAGGCCTCCGCCCTATGCCTCCATCCCAGTCCTCCCTTGTATAGTTAAGTCTTGATTGTTGCTGGTGCCACCGGAAGGGCTCTCTTTGTCTATAAAGGAAGAGTTGCTGTGCAGGACACACTCCTATGGGCCGGGTCTTGGTGCAGCAAGGCTTTGGCGCTCACTGAATCTGCCTGTTGGATGTGTCCCTTATGCGCGTGGTTGAAGTCTGGTGTCATTTCCCACAGACCACCAGATGCCCTCGTTTCTGGGTCCCCAATGGGGCGTAGATCAGCCACTGCCTTAGGCACTCAGCAGGGATTACAGCAAAAACTGTAGTTTCCTCCTCCTGTCTGAGTGGCCCTGGAGCAGTCCGACTAGAACAGCAGTTCATCTGGTCCGCTGCCAGAGGGCAAGCCACCCACATGCATAAGCCGTTGCTTGGAGCGTAGGTGCGCCTGCAAGACTTGCGGGGCGGGTCTTCAAAACGTGCGGGGCAGGTCCCAGGGCGGGGCGGGTCTCAGGGTGGGGCGGGTCCCAGGGTGGGGCGGGGTCTCAGGGCGCCAACAGGCCATGGTGCGGCGAGCCGCAATGTCTGCGAGTCTGCTCCTTCTGCCTTCCAAGTTTCTAAGTCCCTTCGTTCCGCGCTCTAGCGCAGCAAACACTGATTGCTGGGCGCACCTCCGCAAGAGTCCCGCCTCTCCCCGCAGGCATCTGGGTCTCCCGCGGGTCCCCAGAAGCTGGATTTCAGGGTGATGGAGAGCTAATCTCCCCTAGGTTTGGAACAAAAGCCCCTTTCCCCCGCCACCAGCCCGACCCACGCGCCTCCGCACCTCGTCCCCTCCGATTTCGCTGGTTTCCTCTTCCCTCTTAGCTGTAAATCTGCCATTCAGCCATCTCTCCTGTAGTTCTGGGCTGCAGACGCTCCTTCCTCCAGTCGCGCCCCTGAAACCGCTGCGCGCGGCGCCGTTCGCAATTCCTTTGTTTAGCCCAGCCGTCCTCTTGATTCTCCTCCGTCAAAATGGCTAGAGGGCTTGAATGTAAGATGAGAACTCCTAAGAATCCTCCAAATCGGTGTTGG
Organism: Eptesicus fuscus; assembly: GCF_027574615.1. NCBI lineage: Eukaryota > Metazoa > Chordata > Mammalia > Chiroptera > Vespertilionidae > Eptesicus > Eptesicus fuscus. Next base: position 80,655,938 of record NC_072475.1, on the reverse strand, counting down.
CAGCGTCCGGGGCCCCGAGGATCTCAGTGCGCAGCTCAGCCAGGTCGGTGGCGCGGGTGAGCCCCTCCTGTAGAAAGATGGTCTCTTCCTTCACCGAGAGCCGCTGCGCCGAGTCCGCGGCCGCCGCCACAGCAGCCGCCGCGGCGCCCACGAGCCCATGGCCCCAGCTGCGGTACTGACTGAGAGGAGCAGCTGCCCGGTCTGGGGAGACGCGAGCAGCAGTCGCCACCCTCACCAGTCCATGTTTCAGTTGTATTTCCGAAACTGCCATGCGAGGCAACAGATCAGCCTTTCACCTCCGCCGCCATCTTTTCTCCTCCTTCCACAATGGAGTTTTTATAAGAAGATTTCTAAAGATTACTGAGATGGTTCTTAAAAGACTGGCTAAAAATTGATGAAATTCAATGGATGGACTTTTTTAAAAAAGTAGTATATTTATTCTTTCTTAGTGAAAATAATAACAGAAACATCTACAAAATAGTTTGTCAAGGTTTTTACTTAATTTGCTAAGCTCAGGAAGAGAGAAAATTTCATTCCAACATTTCACTAAATTTTATTTTCAAAATAGGTATATCTGCCTTTGGGCAAGAGAAGGTAATTTAAAATTTTTTAAAATTAAGAATCTGGGAGAAAACTTGGGAGTTAAATAAAATCAGACTAATTCAATGGTTGTATAATAAGATAAAATAGAATGATGATTCACAAACATTATAATTATAAGGATGCAATTTCCTTTAAAATAGTCTTAGATAAAATTATAATAGAAGCCCTTGTAATGGGTTCTGTATACGAAAGTCATAGCAAATAAAAACTCTTATCTATAGGTTGAGAGTAAACTATTGTTTTTAAAAATGGTATTTCTAGTCACTGGAAATATTGAAATGATTCGAGAAAAAGTCAAGTCCATTATTCTAAAGCTTAACTTACATTCAAAGTATGATAAGATTTTCTTTTAAAATGTTTATAGGTATTGCTAGATATGATATTCTAATTTAAATTGCAGAAAAATTCTATGAGTATAAAAACTGTAAAGCCATATATAAGTATTAAGTAAGTAAAGTTCTTTTGTTCATCCTAATTGAAGATTCTTTCAAATTTATGGGATCTAATGACAAACAGCCCATCTCAATGAAGCAGAGAAGAGATGGGTAATACATTAACATGTCCATCACGACAATTTCTTTCAATGAAAACCAAAGGCAGGACTCTAGAACTGCGGTTCTTTGGAACCAATTTATTATGTTAACTCACGAACCTAAATACATACATTTTATTAAGAAAAATCTAAAATATTATAAAACTAGAGGCCCTATGCATGAAATTCGTGCAAGAGTAGGCCTTTGCAGCCCGGCTTCATTTGGAAGGTAGTCCGGACGGTCATTTCACAGTTCAGTCGATTTCCATATTATGCTTTTATTATTACAGATGACATGATGAACATGAATTATCCAAAATTTTGAACCATGAATTGTGCTTTTTTCCCCCAGGTACTGTAATTTTCTCTACTGTCAGGGCAGGACACAGAAGTAAATAATCTCCAAAGCTAAATACGCTGTCAACTCTGAAACTACTTATTTTATTTGTTTCACCTTCCTCTGTCTCAGAATAAAAGCTGCAGGTTTATGAAGTTCTTGGATTCTAATGCACTTGATTTTCATCTGAGGAATGGGAGATACAAGGAAGCATGCAAGAAAAAAAATTTTTAATGATCAAAGCAAAAACCAAAAAGATATCAGCATCACATGTACTCCTAAAAGCAGAATGAGGCAAGTTTAGCATTTGAAACAGCTACATGAAATTTTAGCCAAGACAGCGTGAGGCTTATAGACAGCATGAAGCATGCTAAAGGAAAGGATGTCCAACAAAGCTGCTCTACTCATTGGCTTACCGCTCTGTACATGTTCTGTCTGGCCAAGGAAGATTGAAAGACATTCTACAGCAAATTGAGGCAGAGGACAGAACAAAATGATTATAAAACCACAACAGTTTTAAAACAAAAATATAGCACAATCAGCTTTTCTAACCCAGAGTGTACATTATAAAGAGTTTCAATCATCCAAAGTACAAAGAAAAATTTTTAAAAGCCTGTCTCAAGTGACTCCTTAACAAAGTTTTTCATTTAAAGTTATCACTAGTTCATTTTAAAATAAAATTAATGAATTTTAAAATAAAAATATTTAATGTTCAGGCTATAAAATATAGTAATAGTACTGTAATTCAAAATGCACTAATTAAAAGTAAAAATGTTAAAGGCTTTTGAGAGCAAACATATAATTTAATGAGCAAAATAATATTTTGTGGTAAAACACTTTAACATTATTTATCAGTTGACCATTTTAGACAAGATACAATTTTTTTGAATTAGTGATAACAACCTATTCTCTTCTTTACTATTTACTGAATGGGAAAAAATGTATTTTTGTATGTATATGTACTATACTTAAAAACGTGACAAATAGTAAATTCCTGACATTCAGTTCTTGAAGTCAAAAATTTCAACTTTCCTAGGATACTGCAAATAAAACATGAGTGAAATTAAATACTATAATACACTACCAAGATCAAGCTTGCTTACAAACAAATTCTGCACTGAATTATTAGGTTAGCTTTGAACTCTAGGAACAAGAAAGATCAATGCGTGGACAAAAATATGTATATTGTGCATTCACAATTCCAGTAAAAAACAATGTAACAGATAAACCTGTTTATTATTTGTTGGCTATGTCCTTCATTTGTAAGTCATGGGAAGCTAAGGGTCCCTTATATTCTGTGAACAAAATTCTACGAAGATCTGAACTATTGAACTTCGGAAAATGTATTTCTGATTTAGCATGACCAAATTTTCTAGGTTTTAAATTCCAAAAGCAGAGGAAGAGGTTCCTGCAGAGATTACTGCATTTGGTAGTTGATTTTCATACATTTGCCATGTGGGAAGCAGCTACCATATGAAGTGTAAAACGTAAAATGGTATTTGAATATATTTTTAATAAATGGCATGAAGGGGCAGAATCATTACTTGCACCTTATTCTGAGCAGTAGGAGAGAAAAAAAAGCAATCTGTAGACAAATTTTACAGCAATAAAGAACATCTTATAATTATAATGAAAACTGAAACCATACACTTAAAAAATGTACTTTATGATACTTTTCTAGAACACATTCGAGTCAACTAATATTTACTGTAAGATAGTTTTCTTTAGTTTCAATTACTCATCATAAACTCATACTGTATAAGCAACTCACCGATCCACAGGAGCTGATGTATTCTCAATAAAACTGATAACTTTTTCCCTGACATTAACGGATTTTGTCTTCAAAGCAATAGTCATTTTATTTACTAGTGATTTCATTCCTCTATCATTTAAGCCATTAGAAGATTCACCCTGAAAAAAAAAAAAATTACTAAAGAACTTCTCTCCAAACGATTAGCAGACACACTACTGCTAAAGGTTATCTAAATGCCGTGGCAGGATGGGCCGGGTGGGGGCACCGAGGATGGGCCAAGACCCGCCCCTGTGCCTACCACAGCCTCGAGGCCCACAGTTTCTTTCAAGGCCTCGTGCACTGGGTCCCTAGAATTATATATAAGTTTATATATTATCCTAAATCCTTTGTTGTCATCTCAACAATCTTCAGAGCATTTTCACCCAGAGTAGATTCCATTTCAAGAAACCACTTTCTTTGCTCATCCATAGAAGCAATTCCCCATTTATGAAATGAGACTGCAGTAATACAGTGGCATCTTCAGGCTTCACTTTTACTTCGTATTCTCTTGCTATTTGCACCACAACTTGGCTATTTGGCATAAGAATCTAGCTTTTGGCCTATCTTGGCTTTCAACATGCCTTCCTCACTAAGCTTAATCATTTCTAGCTTTTGATTTAAAGTGAGAGACCTGTGACTCTTCCTTTCACTTGGAACATATAGAGACCACTGTAGAGATTCAATTGGCCTAATTTCAATATTGCTGTATCAGAGAATAGAGAGACCAGAAAAGAGAGAGAGAGAGAGAGAGAGATGGGGGAATGACTCAATAGGTGTAACAGTCAGAACACACACATTTTTTTAAGTTTGCAGTCTTATACAGGCACAGTTCATGGCAGCCCAAAACAATGAACAATAACAGCATCAAAGATCACTGATCACAGATAACCATAACAAATATAATAATGAAAGATTTTGAAATATTGTGAGAACAAAATATATCAGAGATACATGAAGTGAGCAAATGCTGTTTGAAAATGCCAGACGATTTGTTTGATGCAAGGTGGCTACAATCTTTCAATTTGTAAAATAAAGTAATAATCTGCAGGGTGCAATTAAGTGCAATAAAATGAGGGAGATGCCTGTAATGAGCATATCATTTCATGTAGCTAAATTTTTAATCAATTTATTCGTTGTAAAATTTTGCTTTTTAAAACATTTTCACTTAGGCCTCTAATTTCTCAAGAATTAGGTTATCCTGGCATACCTAATGTAATAGGTGTGGGTATAATTCTTAAATTATTTCATAGAATTGCTTCCATATACCCTAGAAGGCAAGTTGGTGATAGGTGTCAAAGTTTCAAAGTGTACCAATCCTCTTCAGAATTTATGGGAAGGAAATAATCAGAAAGTGGCCTAGGATTTAGGTACTATTTGATGGAAAATTATACAGATCTAAAAAACCATGATTTACAGCATGTTTTCAAGGGCTGTGACTGGCTGCAGCCATGGGATCTCCAACTGCATGTGAGAGCAATGTGGAGAGAGACTGACAGCTCAGGTTCGTATAGTATTTATGCTGTCACTCACCTTTCCCATAATAGAAAAACAACAACAAAAACCCATGCTTAAAAATAAAAGCATTTCAAAATGTTAGAAAATACTCATATATTTAGTGAAATTATGTGTATAATCTGATCATTACTTTTAAAATAAAATACTAAAATACACATGCATTAAAAAAGATCTGAAGTAAATATTTAAAAAACCTAAGTAGCAGTTATCTGATAGGGTCATAGGTGATTTGTTTTTATACTTTTCACATTTATATATGGTGCTACAATAAATGGATATCACTTTCATTTTTATGAGAAATAAGTCATTAACTATATAACACACATACACACATACACACACACACAAACATGTTTCTTATTTCCATATCCAAATTCAAAACCAAATTACACTGACTGGGAAACTCTTTGGTACTCCTGAATATAACACATCTTTACAACTATTTCTTTACCAGCCTCAATCAGTGTTTTTCAAATCTGAAAGTAAAAACTTCAACAGAAAACCCAATGCTGTGATTGAGAATATATATCAGAATAATGTTTTCTGGAGAGTAACTTGATAATAATGCAGATTTCTGAAGATATTGGTAAGTAATCTTTTGATCAAGTTATTCCACTTCTAGGACCAAATAATCATGATATATGCAAATATATAACCACATAAGTTAATGGTGGTAGTATTTATAACAAAAAGACTGGAAGCAATGTAAATATTCAATAAGGGACTAACTGAATAAATTATAAGTCCATATAATGGAATACTACCTAATTAAAAATGAAAATGGCCCTGGCCAGTGTGGCTCTGCTAGCTGGAGCATCATTCTGTGCACCAATGAGTCCAATTCTTGGTCGGGACACATGCCCTGGTTGTGGGTTTGATCCTGAGTTGGTGTGTGTATAGGAGGCAACCGATCTATGTTTTCATTCTCATATCAATGTTTCTCTCTCTCCCTCTCCCTTTCTGTCTCTCTAAAATCAATAATAAAATAAAAAGCATGTCCTTGGGTGAACATTAAGAAAAAAATAAAATGGCAAATGTTTATTAAATAAATGGTGATCTCATATGAAGAATGCTTAGATACCTAGAGAATCAATTTTAAAACTTAATTCTTAGAGGAATCTTACCACTGATAATTTCATAATAATTTGTTTTGACTTACAGAGCTCAAGATAAACCTCAATTAATACATCTAATGAGTTATAATTTTATAACAACTACTATACCTTACATTCACTTGCATATTTAATCCTCACGTCATCCTTATGAGGAAAGTTCTGTTATTACCATCTGTTTTGTACAGATGAAGAAACCAGGGCTGGAAAGATCTTACTGAAGATCATGAAGAAAGTAAGTTGTAGAGATAAAACTTGAACACCTTGGTATGTCATACCTGTACGTCGAAGCTAGTAACCATGACTCTATACTGCAGTTTTCCTTTTATTTCTGTTTTAAAGAATAATCTTAGGTAGGTGAGGACTACTTCTTGTTAAGAATATCTTTATATATAAAAGCCTAAGTGACCAAACGACCTGTCACTATGATATGCACTCAACCCACAGGATCAGGCCTGTGGGGATTGGGCCGAAACTGGCTATCCAACATCCCCCGAGGGGTTCCGGATTGTGAGAGGGCGCAGGCCAGGCCAAGGGACCCCACGGGTGCACGAATCTGTGCACCGGGCCTCTAGTGATTTCATAACATCTAATTTGATTTAACTGAATTACTGAAAAAGTATAAAAGACTTATTGCCTAAATATTTCCAAAATAGAACAGAAAAATAAATTTACCCAATATAGTAAAATCCTACAGTAATGTACATATCAAGAACTAAAATTTAAATATTATGGGACTGGCAATGGGTTCCAGTCTTCCTCTGTATGACGCATTCTCAAATACGGGTGGACTAAATCTATGTCTGTTGTAGGGAGTAGACATGGTATGCAGAAAATGGGACCACTGGTCTCAGTATTATCTTGGCCCAAACTGATTGGGAGATTCCTAGAATAAGCTCACTTGAGACTGCCAGCTCACCACAGAACTCAGAATATTTCAGCTGGAGCAGAAACTGTCACTAGGTGATACCAAGCTGCAGTGGGACAGGGAGAAATGTGAATTCAGCAGGTAGACCTCCTGCACTTTAGCCTAGTTTAACTGCGTGGACCTGCTCCATCATCTCATTACCTTCACAATAACATCACTCCTCATTGTATGTGTTTGAAAATTTTGACTCTATTTCTGTTATGGTGGGGTTTATGAGTTAAAATCACCTTTTCTGGGCATTTATCTTAATGTGGTGACATATCTGACACATACACTTACATCAACAGAAGAACTGATACTGCTCCTTGAGCCTGAGGTACTAGCAATCCAATGGCCATATCCATTTTCTGGTCCATCCACATTAATGTCTGCTAAGTGCTGCTGCAATGCTTAAAATAAATGAGAAGAAAAACAAAACCCATCAAATCAACCCCTTTAGGAAAGATCCATTACCAGAGAAGTATAATAAACATGTCATAGCTGAATGAAAAAGGATCCACAGACATAATCACAAGTATTTCTTTCTGCACCTCTGAAAAGGAGCAAAGGACTCCAAGCCACAGAAATCCTTCCCTTCCTCTTCTCCTTCCTTCTAATGCCCTCTGTACGCATATTGCTTTTCTTAACTGATCCTAAGGGTGACAATAACTATATATATAGGCTTGATATTTTCCTTTTTGGAAGGTAATCTTTCAAGTATTAATAGATGCTTTCAGCAACATTTTCTTATGACACAGAAGATTAACAGAAAACTTATTGTTATACCTGAAACAAATACAAGATAATATTGAATAATTTTTTTAAAAAAGAAAGAAAACCTACGGTGACTTTTGTTTTATCATAAGGAGATATCAATTAATCTTTGCCATAATAAAAAAAGCAGTCCAGGCATTAACTGCTATGGAAAGAGAGGTTTTTCTTGGAAAATAAATAATTCATACCTTAAGGCCAATACTTGCTTAACACTTTATTAAAATAATCCCTTCTGTAGATCACTCTATGTATGAGCCTCAAAGATAATTAATTATCAGGCCACGATATATGGGAGGTAATCATGATCCTTGCTAATGTCATAAAGACCAAGAGGAAACAGGTACTAATCTACCAAAAATTCTAAGTTATGACATAAGATAACGTAATTATCATTTCTTTTTTGTGGTGGGAATAATGAAGATCTAGTCTCTTTGCAAGTCTGATGATCACAATATAGTATCATTGCCTATACTCACTATACTGTACATTAGTACTGCAGGACTTATTACTAGTTTCAAGTCTGTCCCCTTAAATAACATCTCTTGTAAAAAATGAAAATTCTAAATGTTATTATTCTGACCTAATTCTTCATAAATTCTCAAATATTTGCCTGCAGAGATTTTGTCAATTATTTTACTAACCTGGATTACCAGATATTAGTCTGCAGATTTGAAAACATCAGCTTATTTGTTTTATCCTATTGAGCCAATACCTAGCAGCTAATACCTTCAAGTAGTTAAAAAATAAAATGAAAACAAAACAAATTTAAAAAGCAAGAGTAGGAAGGGTATACAGATAGTGAAAAGTATTCCTCCTACTCTTTTCCTAGATCCTATCTACTTCTCCTCTGAAGAGGCAAGTCATGTGGGCAGTTATTCAGGCATTTTAACATATCTATTTAGAGTCTTCCATTAAATATTGATCAATTTCCTATTATATTTGTCTATTATCTATGTTCTTCTGGCTTTGTCTTTTCTGAAAATACTGAATGACTAAAGAGAGAAAATACCCATTAACTTACTTAGTTACTACAAATCAGCTCTGGTTAATATAATTTTCACTGAAAAGTGGAGGCAAAGGGATTAATAAATGAAAATCTTACCCATAAATCCTCCACTGGCAATGCTCACATATTCTTTGTTTTTCTGTAATGGAATAAAAAATTTTAATTATTCCAAAATGCAATATAATTAAAACTTCTGATAATTCTGTAAACATTGACAAATGTAATATAAGGTTATATGCTAACATTATGGACTTTGGCACAGAGAGGTAAATACATTTACCTTGTGTATTGTAAGGTCTGGTACTTGGGTGGGAAGAAAGGAACAACTTCATGGCTCTAACAAGACTATAATTTTATTTGTATTATAGTTCCAATAGTGCAATAAAAGTCAAATGAAAAACAGTTAAGTTGTATTTTTGGATATAATTAGTGTTATTGTTTTTTAATTTGCAAAATATTGTGTCCTTTATAAAAAGGAAATATAAAAGCAAATATTCAGAATGAAAAAAAATGACAGAATGTTACCATTTTACAAACAATTTCTCCCCCAACAAATACATGCAAGGAAAGATATTTTGAAAGAGAACTTATAAATCTATAAATTTAAAAAGACTTAAAAAGTTATCATCCAAGTGCACTGTCTTGTTTTGGATATTGGGAAATTCAGGGAAACCTGAGCACTAGGTTATTTTTTATAATAAAGTCTAATAATGATAACGTGATTATATCTGTATAAACAGTTTATAGGGTTCAAATCTCTGCACTTCTAGATTTGTTTGAAATTATCCATGATAAAAATTGGGGGGGGGGGGGGTGTTTCTAAACCACATTAAGAACTTGAATTATAAAAATAGAGTTCACAATATTCCAAATTTTGGCGATCTGACAGCCCTCACAATATGCAGTTTATACAAGAGCATTTTTAGAATAGACCAATTAAATTTATAAGTAAAATGAGTTTGAGTCCCTATTTGTTATTCTGTATAAGTTTCTAAAATCTTTTCTTTAATAAAGTACAAAGTTATCTTATAGTCTCTCCCCAAATACCTCATTACCTCTCTCATTTTGTCTTTCAAGGATTCTGTCCTCTACAACAATATTCTCAAACCTGATTCCCAGTAAAATACAACATGAATAGAAAGGACCCAAATTGAGTGGCTTGTACATCACCACACCACTGTCTTCCTGATTCCACAGTTCAGGGTTACACAAAAAGAGAACTTTAATGTATAAAGTACCAAAGAATCCTATCTAATAAAAGAGTAATATGCAAATTAACCATCTCTCTGCTATGCCCACAAGCCATGCCCACCAGCCAATCAGGAGCAAATATGCAAATAAATCTCAAGATGGCTAAGGCCACGAGAGTAGGAGGGAGGCTTGGGTTTCCCTGACAATGGAGGAAGCCAAGCTTTCTTCCTGCCCTTGCCGGCCTAGGCCTCCACTCAAGGCTACAAAGTTTCAATGATAGAAGATACATAAATCCAAACAGAAATGGAGGCAGCCACGAAGCTGGAAAGAGCAGGAGGCTAGGGTTGCCCCCGGCAATGGAGGAAGCCAAGCTTTCCGCACACCCCGGCCAGCCCAGGCCTCCGCTTAAGGCTACAAAGTTTCAATTATAGAAGATACATAAATCCCAACAGAAATGGCTGCTGCCACAGAGCAAGCAGAAGGCTTGGCTCCGCTCCAGGCTACAAAGTTTCAATTGTAGAAGATAAATAAACCCCAGATACCAGGGCATCCGCTTGGGTCGCAAGGGGGTGAGGCCAGCCTGCAAACCACCAAAGGCCCCTCGCCCAGGCCGCCCCATGCCCCAAGGGAACCCCCATCCTGATCCGGGACACCCTTCAGGGCAAACCAGCTGGCCCCCACCCATGTATCAGGCCTCTATCCTGTCTAATAAAAGAGTAATATGCAGATTGACCATCACTCCAACACACAAGATGGCTGCCCCCATGTGGTTAAAGATCCTGTCCCCATGTGGACACAGATGGCCACCACAAGATGGCCATGCAAGGGAGGGCAGTTGGGGGCGATCAGGCCAGCAGGGGAGGGCAGTTGGGAGGGACCAGGCCTGCAAGGGAGTGCAGTTGGGGCGATCAAACCTACAGGGGAGGGCAGTTAGGGATGACCAGGCCAGCAGAGGAGGGAAATTGGGGGCAAACAGGCTGGCAGGGGAGTAGTTAGACATCAATCAGGCTGGCAGGGGAGTAGTTAGAGGGTGATCAGGCTAGCAGGCAGAAGCGGTTAGGGGCAATCAGGAAGGCAGGCAGGCGAGCAGTTGGGAGCCAGCAGTCCTGGATTGTGAGAGGGATGTCCCAGATTGGAGAGGGTGCTGGCTGGGCTGAGGGACACCCCCCCCCCCATGCACAAATTTCGTGCACTGGGCCTCTAGTACCTAATAAACAACTATTTTTATAAAGAAAGAGCCATAACTGAGTACGGCTTTGTAGAGAAGGGAGGGGAACAGATTGCATAAAGTCACAAATACAGATTAGTTACGCTGAATATAATTTATATTCAAACACACAAAAAGAGGTGGCTAAAAATAGTGAATATATTATAATGAATTACACAGCTACTATAAATAGTCTTAGGACATGAATAAAGATAAAGATCAATGTAATGGAATAATCCAGAAACAGATGCTAATGCATAGAAGAATTCAGTATATTAAAATGGTGGTATTTCAAATTGATAACACACCTGGTTAGCTACCTGGAAAAAAAAATTTTTTTTTTTGCTTCCTACCTACTTTTTACACAGAAAACTGTTCCAGACAGTTCACAACTTAAACAAAAAGAGAAACCTGATAAGTATGCAAGAAAACTCTGGGGAAAGACCTTTCTTGGCAAGACACAAAATATACAAGCTGTAAAAATAAAAATACAGCCCAGCTGGCGTGGCTCAATGGTTGAGTGTCGACCTATGAACCAGGAGGTCATGGTTTGATTCCCAGTCAGGGCATATGCCCGAGTTGCGGGCTCAATCCCCAGTAGGGGACATGCAGGAGTCAGCCAATCAATTATTCTCTCTCATCACTGATGTTTCTAGCTCTCTCTCCCTCTCCCTTTCTCTCTGAAATCAATAAAAGTATATTTTAAAAAAAAGAAAAACATACAAATAAATTTGACAATGTAGATAACAGCACAAAAATGTCTATGAGAATTTCTTTTTTCTTTTTTTTTTTTTTTGAGAATTTCTTAAAGGTGATAGCAATAACAAAGCAAAGTTGAAATAATCTGTCAGCATACCTGTAAGAAGTGTGCCAGGACCATGTTCATATACATGTCTTCTTCCTCTCTGCCACTGCCCATGAAACAGAGGTGTTCCCCACCAGCGATGGAGCCAGACTCAATGGACTGCTTCTGTGCTTCCAGCAAGGACTTTACTGACTGCGCAAACTCGGATGGATTCTGGAGCATCTAGACAATTTAAAAAAATTTAAAAACATGCCCACCCTGTGTTTCACAAACATTTGCAAAACCTGAAATAGTTTTCTAGGAAAAAAAACACATTTAAATAGCCACCATGAAAACAACAACAAAAAAGAAAAGGCTCTTATAAATAAAATCCCTGGGATAAAAAAAAAGAAATATGTGTAAATGTACCTATAATATATGAAAACAAAAGTTGAAAATTTACTGAAACATTAAACTAGGTACAGTGGTCCATGGTACAGATATACCATTATACAAAATAAACATCCTACTAGAAAAAAAATGTGTGGTTACTGTTTGTTTCTTAAACAATAAGTTCCAGTGTTCCTTAGGTGTCATGACAAGAAAAGTTTAACACTAAGTGGAATGGTCCACGACTAAAAATAATACGTCGAAAACAAGCTATATTTTTTATTTCTACTTACACGGCAAGCCATGTATTTCATAGAGGACAGTCAAAAATAGCAGCAAACCTTTTTTTATCAGCACTACTCTAGGTACTAGAGAGAAAGGAATGAAAAAATTTCTCACTCTCAAGGAAACAAGTATGCTAGTAACTACACATTTTTTTTGAAACTACTATACTAGGGCACATTAAAAAAAGTACAGTGAAAATCCAATAGAAAAATGGACAAACCATAGAAGCAATTTGCTAAATAATTAAATAAACAAACAGCAAATTTGCAAAAGGATGCTTAACATTACTAGTAATTACCACTGTTTTTCATCCATCATTCTGAGAAAGTAAAAAATAATTGGTGATGTTCACTAATGCTGAATGTAGAAAACAATTATTTTCATATACGGTTGCAAAGTATAAAGGTTCAGCCTTTTTAAAGGGCAATATGATAGTCGTCTCTTTTAATATTTTACACATCCACACCTCTCAACCCAACAACTCTACTTTGAGGAATGTATTTTACAGAAATATTTGCACAAGTTCACAATGTGTACAGGATATTAACTGCACTGGTTATTATGAGACAACTGAAAACAACCAAAATGTACATCAATCAAACAATAAATTACAGTATATCTGTACTATGGACCAAATACAGCCATAAAAAAGAATGTACTTAAGTGGAAAGATCTCTAAGAAACTGTTAAGTGAAAAAACAAATGAACTGCCAAGTGAAAAACCAAGTGGAAAAAGCGAGTAAGAAATAGGTAAATACATATTACAGGTCTGGAAGATTAAGCACGCTGTTAAGAGTTAACTCTGGAGATTTTCTGAATTTTTTTAATTTAATAAATCTTTATTGTTCAGATTATTACAATTGTTCCTCTTTTTTCTCCCATAGCTCCCCTCCACCTGGTTCCCAACCCACCCTCTACCCTTACCCCTCCGTCCACTGTCCTCATCTATAGGTGTACGATTTTTGTCCAGTCTCTTCCCACACCCCCCACACCCCTTTCCCCCCGAGAATTGTCAGTCCACTCCCTTTCTATGCCCCTGATTCTATTATATTCACCCATTTATTCTGTTCATCAGATTTTTTTATTCACTTGATTTTTAGATTCACTTGTTGATATGTATTTGTTGTTCATAATTTTTATCTTTACCTTTTTCTTCTTCCTTTTCTTAAAGAATACCTTTCAGCATTTCATATAATACTGGTTTGGCGGTGATGAACTCCTTTAGCTTTTTCTTATCTGTAAAGCTCTTTATCTGACCTTCACTTCTGAATGATAGCTTTTCTGGGTAGAGTAGTCTTGGTTGTAGGTTCTTGCTGTTCATCACTTTGAATATTTCTTGTCACTCCCTTCTGGCCTGCATAGTTTCTGTTGAGAAATCAGCTGACAGTCATATGTGTGCTCCCTTATAGGTAACTAACTGTTTTTCTCTTGCTGCTTTTAAGATTCTCTGTCTTTTGCTCTTGGCATTTTAATCATGATGTGTCTTGGTGTGGTCCTCTTTGGATTCCTTTTGTTTGGGGTTCTGTGCACTTCCTGGACTTGTAAGTCTATTTCTTTCACCAGGTGGGGGAAGTTTTCTGTCATTATTTCTTCAAATAGGTTTTCAGTATCTTGCTCTCTCTTCTTCTGGCACCCCCATAATTTGGAGGTTGGTACACTTGAAGTTGTCCCAGAGGCTCCTTACACTATCTTCTTAATTTTTGGATTCTTTTTTCTTTTCCGGTTGAGTGTTTTTTGCTTCTTTGTATTTCAAATCTTTGACTTGATTCTTGAGATCCTCTAGTCTGCTGTTAGATTTCTGTATAATATTTTTTATTTGTCAGTGTATGCTTAATTTCTAGTTGGTCCTTTTTCATATCCTCAAGGGTCTCACTAAATTTATTGGGCTTTTCTAGGAAATTCTTGAAAAACATTATAAACGTGGTTTTGAACTCTATATCCAGTCATTTGCTTTCCTCCATTTCTTTCATTTGTGTTCTGTTTCCTTGTCTCGCATGATAGAGTGGCTTTGTGTGCTAGGTGTCCTATAGGGCCCAGTGGCTCAGCCTCCCCAGTTACCTGAGGTGGACACTCTTGGTGCACCCCTTTGTGGGCTGTGTGCACAGTCTTGTTGTAGTTAAGCCTTGATTGTTGTTGGTATCACTGGGAGGAATTGACCTCCAGGCCAATTGGCTGTGAGTATCAGCTGTGTCTACGCTGGGAGAACTTCTGTGCTGGAGACACCCTTATGAAGCAAGACTTGCAAAAGCCTCTGTGCTCAGCTTGGATGGGGCGGAGTCTCAGGGCAGATCAGACAGCATTGGTTTCCCGTCAGCCCTGCCCTAATAGGCCCCTGTGACTCAGTGTCCCGTGGTAATCACTGCAAGCACCTCTGAGAGAAAGCCACCCTCGAGTTCCGCCAGCTGCCAGACAGTCCAGTTTCTCCCCGAATGAGTCTGGGTCCCCAGAGTCTCGCCTGGAACTGGAGTTCAGTGCAGTTGGGAGCTTTTGTCTCCCTCCCGCCTGAGAAAGCCAGCCGTGCACTCAGTTGCCCGCCCTCTCTGCGTGTGTGCCTTGGTGCCTCTGCTTTCTGCAGTTCCTCTGAGTCTCAGTGTGCTTTTCTCTTTCCTGACAGTGAGTTTCACCCCGTATGAGTCTGGGTCCCCAGAGTCTTGCCTGGAACTGGAGTTCAGAGCAGTCGGGAGCTTTTGTCTCCCTCCCGCCTGAGAAAGCCAGCCGTGCACTCAGTTGCCAGTCCTCTTCACGTGCGCACGCGCATGCGCGTCTCAGTATCTCTGCCTCCTACAGCTCCTCTGAGTCTTAGTGTGCTTTTCTCTTTCCTTCTAGTTGTAGAATTTCCACTCAGCCAGCCTTCCTGTGATTCTGGATGATGTCCGTTTTGTCTTTTAGTTGTAGTTTTGAAATTGTTGTGCAAGGCAGCAGTTTAGGTGTTTACCTATGCCGCCATCTTGGTTTCTCCGAGATTTTCTGAATTTTATTTTTAATTCAAGTATTCGTGAATCACTTGAGTAAATTTTAAAACCATCTAAGTCTTCCTGCTCTAATCAAGGAATAGAAAGGCACAGAGTTCACTTTCAGGATGCAAACAAGCTAGGATAGCCTTCTTCACCTACAGCGCCCAAAACTCTCTGGGGTGTTTTCCCTCCATTTTCCAAGAGTTTCCTCTCAACACCACCTAGGCCCTTCTACATGCTCTTTCAGCCTTAGCATCAATTTTTTCAGACACGCTGGGAAGAGGGTAGACTGCACCATAAGCAAAAGTGTTTACTGCTCTTTCCACCTTCCCTATCCCCGAGGCTCTAATAACCTCGTTAACGGCTTAAATGACAGCAGTCCCAAGTCTACCAACTGCTCTAAGCATCTCTGACAATATTTAACTATTTACCTCATCTACTTCTTCAATTCAAGTGACAAGAGGATAGAAATTTTAATAACTTAACACCTATATGCCAGATACTACCCCTATTAAGTATTAGTTTATTATATACACTAGAGGCCCAGTGCATGATTAAATCATGCACGTGTAGGGTCCCCTAGGCCTAACCTGCCATCCAGGCCATATCCACTGCCCCGCAAAGCCTAGCACGCTCTGTGGACACTGCTAGCAGCCTGCTCCCTGCTTTTGATGGCAGGGGGTCCGCTGGTGCTGGAGCGGACACACAGCTCCCTGCTTTCACTCCCCGCTTTTGATGGTCCGCAGCAGGACGTGGGCTTGCTGCCCCAGAGGCCCCTTCTGTGCCGCAGCACAGCCATGGCGCAGATGCTGAGCTCGCACTGCCGCTGGCGATGCGAGCTCAGCGTCCCGCAGGCCCAATTGGCCACCCCGAGTCCCGCCCCCTACGCCTCCCGCTGGCCCAATTGTGGGCATAGCGGAGTGATGGTAATTTACATATTACCCTTTTATTATGTAGGATAAGTATTCATGATGGAAAAAAAAGTTTTATAATAAAACTTTAAAAATAATTACCCAATTATAAAAGAGCTAATATTTACAGAATACTTACTAGGTGCAAGGCACTATGCTAAGTGCTATATCAGGTAGCTTGTAGTCAGAAGTTTAGAATTTACTGACATAACAATGGTAAACAATAGTAAGCCATAGTAAACAATGTTTTCATCTATCCTTTAGGATGCCAAAAGGGTGTCCCGAGTGAAAAGGCAACCCAAGAGCAACTTTTATCATAAGGACAGAGACTCCCTCCTTAAGCAGAAAGAAAAACATCTCTAAATTAGATACATATATATTTATAAGCTAAAGAAAAAAGATTTCTTCTGTTAATTAAAAGAAATTAATAAGCATTTATACTAACCAGATCTGAATCTAAGTGGAAAGCAGTTGATAAATGTCCAGCATTATACTGTTCTGCAGGACGGCAATCCACCACAAAGAACCGGACTCCTTCCTATGAAAGAAACAATTTTTTGATGTACTGGAATTTGCCATAAGTTATATTTTAGACAATACTAATAATTAACCAAAGGAGGGGGAACAGGTTTATAAAAAAATTGATCTCACATAGATCAGGATGACCCAATCAATACAGATAAAAGAAAATTACCTCATGATCCTAAAAAATTATATTAATTTTAAACAGTAAAACATTTTGTATATACTGTTCTTGACCAGAAAGTCTTAAAATATGTAACAGGCAAATGTCAGTTTGAATTATAAAACTAATTATAACATACTAGAGGCCCGGTGCACAAAATTCGTGCACAGGGGGGGGGGGGGGGGTGTCCCTCAGCCGAGCCTGCACCCTCTCCAATCCGGGACATCCCTCTCACAATCCAGGACTGCTGGCTAAAAACACTTGCCTGCCTGCCTGCCTGCCTGATTGCCCCTAACTGCTTCTGCCTGCCAGCCTGATCACCCCCCCAACTGCCCTCTCCTGCAGGCCTGATCCCCCCCCAACTACCCTCCCCTGCCGGCCTGGTTGCCCCTAACTATTCTCCCCTGCTGGCCTGGTTTCCCCCAACTGCCCTCCCCTGCAGGCCTGGTCCCTCCCAACTGCCCTCCCCTGCAGGCCTGGTCCCCCCAACTGCCCTCCCCTGCAGGCCTGGTCCCCCCAACTGCCCTCCCCTGCAGACCTGGTCTCCCCCCAACTGCCCTCCCTTGCAGGCCTGGTTACCCCCAACTTCCCTCTCCTGAAGGCCTGGTCCCTGCCAACTGACCTCCCTTGCAGGCCTGGTCGATCCCAACTGACCTCCTCTGCCGGCCTGGTCCCCCTCAACTGCCCTCCCCTGCAGGCCTGGTTGCCCCAACTGTCCTCCCCTGCAGGCCTGGTCCTTCCAACTGCCCTCCCCTGCTGGCCTGATCACCCACAACTGCCCTCCCCGGCTGGCCATCTTGTGGTGGCCATATTGTGTCCGCATGGGGGCAGCCATCTTTGACCACATCGGGGCAGCCATGTTGTGTGTTGGAGTGATGGTCAATTTGTATATTACTCTTTTATTAGACAGGATTGGAGTTACAAATATAGATCTTAATACAATTCCTGTTTCTGCAAATAAATCCACAAGCTTATCAACAATTCAATTCACATAAGAACTAAATGTTTTTGGTGGGTGAGGGGAGGTATTACAATTGCAGTTTGAACTGAGGAAGTTCATATGGGTCTCATTAAACTATCTAATCTAATAATAGACAAATATGCAAATTGACCATACCTCCAACACACCCACAAGCCACGCCCA
This sequence comes from Eptesicus fuscus, assembly GCF_027574615.1. NCBI lineage: Eukaryota > Metazoa > Chordata > Mammalia > Chiroptera > Vespertilionidae > Eptesicus > Eptesicus fuscus. Next base: position 80,637,809 of record NC_072475.1, on the reverse strand, counting down.
CCATCCAATCAGAGCGAGCATGCAAATTAACCCAAACCAAGTTGGCTACAGCCACAGAGAGCAAGGTTTCCTAGGTAACAGAGGAAGCCAAGCTTTCCGCCAGCCGTTGCAGGCCTAAGCCTCCACTCAAGCTACAAAGTTTCAATTATAGAAGGTAAACAAATTCAAACAAATGGAGGCAGAATGGAGCTTGAGAGAGCAGGCCAGGGTTGCCGCCGGCAACAGGGGAAGCAAAGCTTTCCACACACCCTGGCCGGACTCACCCACTTAAGGCAACAAAGTTTCAATTATAACCCCAACACAATGGCTGTGGCCTCGGAGGGAGCCCCAGGCTTGGCTTGGCTCCGCTCCAGGCTACAAAGTTTCAATTGTAGAAGGAAAATAAATTCCAGATACCAGGGCCTCCGCTTGGGTTACCAGGGGGCGTGGCCGGCCTGCAAACCACCACAGGCCCCTCGCTCAGGCCGCCCCACATCCCAAGGGAAACCCCACCTGATCTGGGATGCCCTTCGGGGCAAACCAGCTGGCCCCCACCCCTGTACCAGGCCTCTATCCTATCTAATAAAAGAATAATATGCAGATTGATCATCACTGCAACACACAATATAGCTGCCCCCATGTGGTCAAAGATCCTACCCCCATGTGGACACAAGATGGCCACCACAAGATGGCCAGCAGGAGAGGGCAGTTGGGAGGCACCCGGCCTGCAAGGGAGGGCAGTTGTGAGGGATCAGCCCTGCAAGGGAGGGCAGTTGAGAGGGACCAGGCCTGCAAGAAAGGGCAGTTGGAGGTGATCAACCCTCCAGGAGAGGGCAGTTAGGAGTGACCAGGCCGGCAGAGGAGGGAAGCTGGGGGCAAACAGGCTGGCAGGGGAGCTGTTAGGCATCAATCAGGCTGGCAGCGGAGTGGTTAGGGGGTGATCAGGCTGGCAGGCAGAAGCGGTTAGGGCCAATCAGGAAGGCAGGCAGGCAAGCAGTTGGGAGCCAGCAGTCCTGGATTGTGAGAGGGATCCCAGATTAGAGAGGGTACAGGCTGGGCTAAGGGACAACCCCCCCCCCGTAATACTACGGGACTCTAGTATTACATATTTTCATTTGTTTTTTAGTAATAGTTCTAATAAGAAAAATATGTGAATTACTTGTTTTAAAAAGATCTACTGTCAAAGGCATTTTCCCATGTCTATTCCTCTTTCCTTTTTGGAAATACATCCCACATTCCAAATACACACTTGCATGGGTAAATGTTGCAATACTAGTAATAGTTCCTCAAGTCTCCTTTGTTAGATGCTTTACGGCATTTAACTTTGTAATTTAATTAGTTGTGTAACAACCCAGACTTTAACTGTTAAATGCTAAATTCACTCTGATAAGTATTTTATACACCATTCAGTTGCTTTGCTAAAATGAAAAAGGTTTAACAGTTTACAAAAATTGGTGTAAAAAATAATCAGTTGTTGACAATTAAAATAACACCAATACTGGCAGTTTAAAAATAACCATCTGGACAGAAGATTTAGCACATTAATCACCAAAGAAAGCAAAATAGCCACATTTTTGTAGTAGATTAATTTTGGGAAATCATCAAACAGGGAGGAAATACTGGTTCCTTGTATTTAAAGGGGACAGTCTTGCCCCAGCCAGTTTGGCTCAGTGGATAGAGCATCGACCTGCAGACCAAAGGGTCCTGGGTTCAATTCTGTTCAAGGGCACGTGCCTTGGTTGCAGGCTCCTCCCTGGCCCAGGCTTTGATCTGGGCTCGTGCAGGAGGCAACCAATCGATGTGTTTCTCTCACACGGATGTTTCTCTCTGTTCTCTTCTCTCTCTTACACTTTCCCGAAAAATCAATGGAAAAATATCCTCGGGTGAGGATTAACAACAACAACAAAATAATAATAAAAACAAAAAATAAAAGGGACAGTCCTCTGACAGGGCTTTCTTTACTTACCCCCTGCAGCTGATTTGCTTGAAGGATCTCTGAGACCGAGATGGCCAGACAAAGAGCCTGACTCAGATCTGCCTCATCATCCTTAATTCCCAACAAAGTACTACCAAATAGATGGTGATTATCCTGTTTGAAGAGAAAATTTAAAAATACCATAAAGAAAAAACAAAATAAAAATTTCTTTCTAAAATACTCTTAATATACCAGGGTAAGAGGTAAAATAATTATATAACATCCTTGAGTCATGTAATTTTTAAAACTTAATATATCATCTCAAATCTTGTAAGCTAAAAGTTACAAAAAGATAAGTCCCTGTCAGAGTTCACACAAAATAAAAAAAATGAAATAACACATTCTTTAAAGTTATTTTCCATACTATTGCCTATAGCTGAATACTAAATTTTAAAATTGGTTACTCACAACTTTTCATATTTTGATATAATAAAAACAAAAATATGGCATAAATGAATTGCATAAATGAAGTAAGACACTGATTATACTGTACAGTCTGCTCTAATTAGCCAATGCTAGTGCAGATCATTACTATGTCTGAATAAAAGCTGTTCCTCTTAAGAGAATGAAAAGTATAAAACTTCTTTTCATTCAGCATCCTAAATCACTATCCCATAATCTGACTTACGCAACATTTTTGAGAACTGAGGAGATTTACATGAGGCAATTATTAAAATAGCTGAAATTAGTCCCTACAAACAAAACAAATCTCTTTTTTAGTTTCAAGGAAAATGTTCTTAAAAGGTTTCCCTTAACTGCCTTCTGAAACATGCTATACCGAACATAACTTAACCTCATCTTGATGTTTCAGTGACATGATAACCACCAACTAGCAATTATTATGGTACAATGCGTTAAGAAAAAAAAGGCAATTAATGCTCTGATTGGCACCTGAGGCCACAGACAAACCTGTGTGCCATGCTAGTTGTTAAAGTACTTCTCTGCCTCCTCCACTATTAGCTTTTGCTTCCTGGAGTTTTACTTTCTAGGAGCTCACACCACTTATGCTTCTAATCTGGTGTCCTTTCTCTTGAAAGCACTTGTCTGGTCTGAGAAAGATTCTAGGTTTCTATAGGGCTAAGTGATCCTTTTTTGCTTATAAGACAGCTCTGCATCAGTAAGGTGCAAAGCTGAACTCCAGATAAAGAAGGCATAATTATACGTGCCCCATCAGATTTTTGTAATACAATTTTTAAAAGAGAGCACTAATTTAAGAAATATAGTCAATATTCTAATGATCAGAAATAACTAATAATCAGAGTAGGGGTGAGATCATTTATAGCACATCTGTATACTATCTTTTTTAATCTGTGTGTTTCTCCACTAGGGAGAGTATTTATAGTAGAAAATCACACAAAACTGTAACACATAAAAAGATAGAAAAGAAAACCAACCTCAAGTTATTTAACTAAAATGGATAATGTAAACAATAAAAAATGTGCAAAATGTGAAATAGTGAATAGTTTGTCATTTCCTGTTTTATACCTTTCTAAATGAAGCTGGTGTTTTACTGCAATAATACTGAGCCAGAGAGAAAAGGTCTTCTATATCTTCTAGATTCAAACTGGAAGGAGTTTTTTCCAAGAACTCTGAAATAGGAGTATAGAGATAACAACATTTAAACAATTCTTTGTGAAGAATGTAACAAACATTATGTATGAAAGCTGGAATGTGCTCAACATAATAAAAATTATATAAATAGAATCTCAACATGATGCCTTTAAAACTGTTTGGGGAGAAGTGGATCTTTCCAAAGGAGCTGAAACTGTTAATGCAATTCTGTTAGTGAATGATGGTGGCAGGCAATCAAATCAAATTAATTAGCCTTGATTAGAATACTGTAATTTATTTATTTAACAAACACCTCGTAAGTGCCAGGGTATCTGAAAATAAAAATGACTAAGAAATAATTCCTGACTTAAGGAACTTTGTCTTGTGTGAGAATGTTAAAAAAAATCTTTAAAATGTTAACAAGATAAACACTGTAATATAGATAGCACCAAGTGCTAGGCAATGTAGAGAGGAAAATAACAAATTTGTTGGGTTAGAATGGGAAGAACCCAAAAGGAGAACCAAGGTTTCACAATGAAGATACCATGAAAGCAGAGTATTGAAAGGTAAACTGAGGAAGAAGGAAGGGGGCAGGAGAGAAGGAAAGAGAGAAAGGGAAACGAGAGGAAGGCAAAGAGGGAGACAGGAAGCGAGGAAAGGAGGGAGAAAAAGAGAAGGAGGGAGAGAGGGAGAGGAGGGGAGGACAAGGCATTTTATTTGAACAAGGAAACCAAAGAAATAGTATATGAAAAGGAATGAAAGAACATGAGTGAATGAATGAATGAATGAGGATAGCAAAACTAGGGAAAATAGTCTAACATTTGTACCTGAAGAGTAAGGAAGAGTTGAATAGAACCTTAGAGCTCTTCTAGACTAATCCCATAAATTTATTGATGAGGAAACTGAGTTTAATAAAACTAAGTGATACTAAGCGAAATAAGCCAGTCTGAGAAAGATACACATCACATGATCTCACTCATTTGTGGAATATAATGAACAACATAAACTGATGAACAAAAATAGAACCAGAGACATAGAAGCATCAAACAGACTGTCCAACCTATGAGGGAAGGCGGAGAGTGTGGGGGTAAGAGATCAACCAAAGGACTTGTATGCATGCATATGAGCATAACCAATGGACACAGACAGTAGGAGGGTGAGGGCATGTGCTGGGGGCTGGTAGCGGGGAGAGGTCAACAGGGGAAAAAGGAGACTCATGTAATACTTTAAACAATAAAGAATTTAAATTAAAAATAAAAATAAATAAATAAAACTAAGTGACATGAAATTATCTACATTAAATTCTACTTACGGATAACTTCTTCTTTGCTGTCAGACTCCTGTGCTAAAATAACTTCTCTGTAAAAAAAAGAGTCAAATGAGTTAAATATTAACAGATCACCCTGAGAACAGAGAAGAGAAAAATCTAAACAACTTGATACTTACTTTGCATTAACAAGGATTATTAACATTAAAAAATAAATAAAAAATGGATCTGCTTGTTGTAGATATCCATCCCATAACGCCTCTGTGACTTCAATGGAACAGTAACATGCAAAAAGGCTTCCAAGCTGTAATCAGGAAATGAAATGATGAACATAAGCCATTAGAAATGACTTGTTCTTTTAAAAGTATTAAACCAAATGCATAAGTAACTCTAAATCAAGTTATCAGTACCTGAAAATTACTGTGTACTTTTAGTATTCAGAATCCAAAGGCAGAACATGTGGATTCAAAGCACAGAGGAGCCATGTACTAGCTGTCTTGACTTAGGACATGAAACAAACTTTAAAGCTTCCATTTCTACTTCTGTTAGAAAATAAAAAGTAATACTACTACCCACCTTCTTACATTGTTGTGAAGAGAAAGATAATTAACCTAGACTTTCTGAAGTACAATATATTTACCATAGCCTAATAATTAACAATTACCACCTAGCTCTCTAAGGATAACTAGCATAATTATTACAGTACCTAATTTACTAATACAAGGTAACTGTGAGAATCAAACACAGTAATTGAAAAGCACCTAAAAGTATTTAATGACAATATAAATGTGAATTGCTCCCAAAGCTTACTTGTATGTCATTTGAAATGTATGAGACAACATTTATACCTCTCAATAGGTTTCAAAACCCTATGGTTTTCACTTCCAAATAAAAAAAAAATGTTAATGTATAAGTTTCTCTAGAGTACAACTGTGTTTTAAATTGCACAAATTCAATGATACTTTCCATTTTCATTAGATACAGAAACAATTCCATGTAGAAGTTTAAGTTTAAAACATTTCGTATGGCTAAAGGCAGCTAGCTAATGGGAATATATACATTTAGTGCCAGAACACATATATGTTGTTCCAGACACTAAGCTACTGTCACAGTATTACATATTTTTATTTAAAATATATATTTATTTCAAATATTCTCACTACAGGCCTTCAAAGAAGACATTTTTCTCTCCATTTTATCGATGAGGAAACAGACTTGTATTAAATAGCATTCCCAAGTTCACAGAGCTACTAGTAGTAGTTAGTGGTGATATTCAAACTAGACTAAAGACCTGAGATGCCACAGCCCACATACTGCCATTACACTTGACCACAAAACTTTTAAAGTACATAATACTACTGATGATTTTTGTTGTTTAAAAAATTAAAAATAGATGCAAATACAAACAGAATAGCAATATGGTCATCATTAAACTCGCTTAACTAAACTAAAGCTAACACTGCACTGCTTATAACTATGGGTTCTCAGGGTTTAAGAATTAGTTTTGTTTCATCTCAGGTTAAAAAAGAAAAGCTCCACCCTAGCTGGTTTGGCTCAGTGGATAGAGTGTCGGCCTGCGGACCGAAGGGTCCAGGGTTCGATTCCAGTCAAGGGCACATATCTCGGTTGCAGGCTCCTCCCGGCCCAGGCCCTGGTCAGGGCTCGTGCTGGAGGCAACCAATCGATGTGTTTCTCTCACATTGATGTTTCTCTCTGTCCTTCCCTATCTCTTCCACTTTCCCTAAAAATCAATGGAAAAATATCCCTGGGTGAGGATTAACAAAAAAGATTAAAAAAAAAAAAAAAAAGACTCCATTCTATAGACATACTCATAGCAAGAATGAACTATTTGGGGTACTGAATGAAGAGAAACCAGTTTTTAGTACTTAGTTAAAATCTGCTACCAGCACTGAGTACTAATTCTGAGCTCTGGTAACAGAAATGGCATTTGCTAGGCATGGTGTGACCAGAGAAACCTCCATTAAGTATTAGAATGCTTTAAAAAAAAAGTTCCTCATTTCAACAAAAATAAGGAGTTAATGGCAAATATGAATCTCAGAGAAGCTATAATTTTATAGGTATTTTATTATTTTAACTCAGAGTGACAAGATTATAGCCAAGAGGGAACTAAAGAATAGGCTGCTGCAGTTTCAGATTTATTAGGCCAGAGTTGAAACCAGTTAGAATCTCTACTTAGCATTTTCTGATTGTTAACTCACCCCTTTACCCTCTGAGATAGACACTATTATTATTCCCATTTTACAGATAAAAAATTGAAGCCAAGAGGCTGTCTTAAATCACACAGTTAATAAGTGATAGAAATGAAATTTCCTGAAATTAGATAAGACATGATCAAGGAATGTTTAATTTTTGAATATATATTCTTCCAGCACCCAATCATTTTTTTAAAAATATCTTAAATTAAACCCAGAAGAGCAGTTCTCAAAGTATAGCCTGAGGAGCCCTGATGACCCGAAGAGTATTTACAGGGGAATCAATGACGTGAAATAATACTTAGACTTTATTTGCCTTTTTCATACTCATGCTCTCACAAATAAACAACAGAATGTTCCAAAGGCTACATGATGTGTAGTATCATCAGAGACTGAATCCAGAAGAAGATATAAGAATCTACTAAAAATTAATGAGATTTGCAAAAATATAAAACAATGCCAATGCCACTATTCTAATTTTCTTCTGGAAAATATAGTTATTTTTTATTTTAAAAGCAGGCTATTTATGTTAACATGTAATGGGTTTATCATTACATCTAAATAAGTAAATACCTAAAACTTAATTTCTAATGAACACAATCCATATAAACAATGAAACCTCAATAAATGTTGTGTATAAGTGGTCCCAAGACCAAAAGATTAGAGAACACTGACCTAGAATAACAAACTTTCCACTCAACATACAAATATAGAATGTCAGAGCACTGAGAAGTACATTATATTCTTTTATATTAGTCATTTGATCTTATTTTCATGACTGAATATCACTTCTAATATAAATCATCAATTTAATCAAAGTTTTAAAGTGAACTAATATTTATCATAGATTATATACATATATGTGTATGTGTGTGTGTGTGTGTGTGTGTATGTATGTGTGTGTATATATATATATATATATACACACACACACTAGAGACCCAGTGCACGAAATTCATGTACAGGTGGGATCCCTAGGCCTGGCCAGCAATCAGGACCAGCCGATTGGGGTCCTGTAGGGTTGGGAGAGGAGGCAACAGTTGCTGGGCTGGGCGCGGAAGGAATGGACGCCAGAGGCCGACGTCATCACTGCGTGGTTCCCTGCCTCCTCACCCTTCTCCTTCCCTCGCCACTGGGCCACCACCGCGGTGGGCGGGTAGCGGGTTGATTGGGGCCTGCCGGCCGGGGGGTGGAACAGAGAGCAGGAGGTTGGCCGCCAGCCCTGAGGAGAGAGCTAGCCCTTGGCCCGCCTGGGAAAGGGGCCGAGTCTGCCACCAAACACCTCCAGTTCCCTGTCCAGCCCGATCAGGCGATTGGGGCCAGCTGGCTGCAGGGGAGGGACTGTGGGAGGTTGGCCAGCCAGGGGAGGTTGGCTGTGGGAGCACACTGACCACTCGGGGGCAGCTCCTGCATTGAGCGTCTGCCCCCTGGTGGTCAGTGCGTGTAATAGTGACTGGTCGTTTGGTCATAATGGTTGCTTAGGCTTTTATATATAGAGATGTGTACATAAATATGTCACATATTTTGTAAAACAAAAGGCTAAAGTTGTATTAATCTAAACTGACTAACTTATGTGAGGAGCAAAACAAGCTATTTATGAAGTGCCAATAATTTTACTCCTTTGGTTTAATGGTCGATAATTTAGTACTTTTCTTTTTCTTCCTTGGGGGAAAAATATCTAATTATAGTTTCATAAAAATCTATTTTTCATTAAGTGTTCCTACTTTCACTTTATTACCCAGTTGAGTGCATAGGAGTCTGGAGTAATTTTCTTTGTATCAAGAAAAGAACAAAGCTCAGGCTCATGGTATTGGATGAGTAATCGGAAAAGATGAAAGGGTCTCCCCTTCAGGGAACAATCCCTAGAAGACAAAAGAAGAAAAGTTTCTTGCATTAATAGGTCAGAAATGATCACATCAGTAACCAATGCTCTTGTAATATCCACCTCCTCCCTAGCCTCAGAACACCTGATTACCAGCCTATCTAATAAACCAGGCAGAGCTCTCTTGCTAACACTTAATGGACCTGACTAAACAGAAAGTCGTAGAAGCAACAGGTTGTAGAAGCAACAGGCTCTAGAGCAGCGGTTCTCAACCTGTAGGTCGCGACCCACAGGTTAAGAACCGCTAGCAGGGTCACCTAAGACCATCGGAAAACACAGATATTTACATTACAATTCATAACAGTAGCAAAATTACAGTTATGAAGTAGCAACGAAAATAATTTTATCGTTGGGGGTCACCACAACATGAGGAACTATATTAAAGGGTTGCGGCATTAGAAAGATTGAGAACCACTGACTTAGACACTATAATGTTATTTTGATGTTACAGATGAAGAAATTAAAATAGGGATACCACTGAAAAAGTATGAAGAGTTATGCTACATATATATACTCTAGAAGCATAAATTCTTAACTAAAGAATCCTTAAAATTTTTTTAATAATCACTAAGTCAAATAACAATTATGTTTCAAACAACCTTCACAATTATTTAATCCTTTTACTTTACCACCAAAATATATCTAACAACTTTAACTCAAGCAAACTAGACCTTTATTCGTTTTTAAAATAAGTAATTAAATCACATTTTACCTGGGGATGTATTTATTCATGATAGCATAAAAGCAGTTGTATAAATCGCTGCGTGGCAGTTGAAGATGCACCAGTGGTTTGAGTAGATGTATCCAGCTAAGGGACGTGCTATATTTAATGTTACGTGATTTACAATAAAAGGTAATTACAGATTCAATATCCAAAAGTAATTCTGCTGCCTTCTCTTCTGGCACTGAAAGCTGGTCTAGAAAATAAATGTCAAAATAAGGTTACCAAGGGCCTGTTAGAAGCTCAGTTATTGGACATTACACTTATTTACAAATATATAACAAATATTATATTAGTGCATTTAGAGCAGCGGTCGCCAGGTGGTCTGGGGGTCAGAAAGGTTGGCAACCGCTGATTTAGAGCATGACAACACTATGTGAAAGCACATCTTTCCTTATACTTATTCAGTATTTACTAGCAGTTCAATATTTACTAACTTAATAATATTTGACCTATATATAGATCAAACAAGAATGGACCATCTGAAGTAGAAGAGCAGGAAAGAGTCATAACTCATATTCTTGAAAAGCAAAAACTGTTTTCTAAACAAGAGATTATCATCTACCCCATGATGGGCAGCTACCTACAGCCTTGCCAAGGGCAGGGAAAATGATTCATTCTCTACCTCCAAATTCAATTTCCTTTGCCCACACCAGCAATGTTTCCTATGTGGTTAGTAAACAAAAGCCCACTTAATCAATAATTTAACTAAAATGTTTTTCTATAGTAGATCATGACCTATGATTTATAGATAAACTTTTGGAACACAGCCTCCTTTAATTTAGGGCTATATACAATTATATAAATATTAATTATACAAAAATATTTAAGGCTGCATCAAAATTATAAAGATACTTCAAGAATTGAAAACAATAAAAGAACACTAAAAATTGGGCTCTCTTAAAATATTAGACATTATTTCATAAGAAGTTCAAATTAAAAAATTTAAAGCTAGCCGAAACCGGTTTGGCTCAGTGGATAGAGCGTCGGCCTGCGGACTCAAGGGTCCCAGGTTCGATTCCGGTCAGGGGCATGTACCTTGGTTGCGGGCACATCCCCAGTAGGGGTTGTGCAGGAGGCAGCTGATCGATGTCTCTCTATCATCGATGTTTCTAACTCTCTATCCCTCTCTCTTCCTCTCTGTAAAAAATCAATAAAATATATATATTAAAAAAAATTTAAAGCTATTTACTAGCTCTTCAAAATTTGAAATATCCCAAATTATAACAAGATAATAAAGAATGATTCCTCTACCCCAAAATTATTATTTCCAAAAATTTTTACTGTTTGAAAACAATTATTAAACTTACCAATAAACTCTAGACAATCTTTGTGAATAGTATTCTGTTCTGGCAGGTCTAAAATACCATCCCATGATGCCAAACTATCTCCTTTTCCTGCAACATTTAGAGCAATCTGGAAGAAAAAAAAAAAAGCAACTAGCTTCATATGTTATCTTCCATCCTTGGAAAGATGCTGTAACAATGGAAAGGCCTGAATTTAGGAATAATAATGAATATTTCAAAGATTACAAAGTAATGTATCTACACTTCACCAAATGCTGAAACCTTAGTCATATTCCTCCTAAATTAAATTGTACTGCTCCATGTCAATACAGTGAATAGAAATTACATAAAATATTTACATAGTTACATATGTAAATTTATTTTAAACAAACATCATCAATGCCATATAGCATGAATGTTTATGTCACCCATGCATATTGAAATCCTGATGTGATGGTATTTGGTGGTGGGGCCTTTGGGAGGTGATTAGATCATGAGGGTGGAGCCCTCATGAATGTAATTAGTGCTCTTATAAAAAAGAGAGCTGCCTTTCCCTCCAGCTATGGGAGGACAGGCACATTAAGAAATTACTATTCTTTCAAGTTTAATGATATTACGGTTATTTTAAGTCTTTATCTTTTAGACTTTCATACTAAAGTATTTTAGTGTGCCATCAAAGATTTGGTTTTTTTTGTGTGTGTGTGATTTATAAATTTTTATTGATTTCAGAGAGGAAAGGAGAGGGAGAGAGAGAGAAACATCAATGATGAGAGAGAATCACTGATTGGCTGCCTTCTGCACACCCCACACTGGGGAAGGAGCCCACAACCCAGGCATGTGCCCTGACTGGGAATCAAATGGTGACCTCCTGGTTCATAGGTCAACACTCAACCACTGAGCCACGCCAGCTGGGCCAATGATTTGTTTTAAAATAATCCAGTGTGGGGAGGAAAGGATTGGGGTATTAGTCAAACAAGATTGGCCAAATATTGATAACAGTTAAAGCTAAGAGAAGGCTCATTATACAAGTGTCTCAAATTTTGTTTTAAACTTCTGTGATAAAACATTCAAAATACTATGTACAGTTATAATTTATTTTACATATATATGTACAAAGAGGAAAAAAGTAAAAAAATATACACCAAGACATTGTGTTTTACATACAGGTGGTAGATAACAGATAATTTTTATCTTATCCTCTGCTAATATGTTGTAATAAAAATAAGTATTTCTATTGTAATCATAACATCTTAATAAAGAAAACATTGCTTTTCAAAATCTAAATTATCTATACTAATAAAAGCCTAGTTGGCGTCTCACCCTCGCATCATCACAAGATGGCCCCCCCATGTCATCACAAGATGGCCGCCACAAGATGGCCAGAAGGGAAGGGCAGTTGTGAGCGATCAGGCCAGCAGGGGAGGGCAGTTGGGGTAGAACAGGTCAGCAGGGGAGGGCAGTTGGGGGCGACCGGGCTGGCGGGGGGAGGGGAGGGCAGTTGGTGGCGACCGGGCTGGCGGGGGGAGGGGAGGGCAGCTGGGGGCAACCAGGCCTGCAGGGGAGGGCAGTTAGGGGTGACCAGGCCAGCATAGGAGGGAAGTTGGGGATGACTGGGCTTGCAGGGAAGGGCAGTTGGGGGGGACCCAGGCCTGCAGGGAGAGCAGCTGGGGGGGGGACCAGGCCTGGAGGGGAGGGCAGTTAGGGGTGACCAGGCTGGCAGGGGAGGGCAGTTAGGGGCGACCAGACTGGCAGGGGAGGGCAGTTAGGGGCGATCAGGCTGGCAGGGGAAGGAAGGGCAGTTGAGGGCAACCAGGCCTGCAGGGGAGGGCAGTTGGGGGCGACTAGGCTGGCAGGGGAGAGCAGTGGGGGGCGATCAGGCCGGCAGGCGAGGGCAGCTGGCAGGCCTAAACTGGCAGTTGGACATCCCCCGAGAGGTCCCAGATTGGAGAGGGTGCAGGCTGGGCTGAGGAACACAAATTTCATGCACCGGGCCTCTAGTTAAATATGCTAAACATTACAGAAACAGAGATTTTAGTAAGTTGCCCTGTGTGATAAATTTTCTACATGTGACATGCCTATGGGATAATAGTCTTCTGTGACTAAGACAATTAAAACTAAAAATTCTCAAATATTATTCTTTAGTGATTACATTTTATTAATTTAGTTTCCATTTACCTTCCAAACTTTGGTCCTGAGATCAGCAGGTAGTGGTCTCCCTTGAATTATATTTCTCAAAGTTTCAAGATCACAACCTCCTGCTTCCAGAGCTTCTTCAAGATCTTTTTCCCTAAAAAGCAAGTCATACTTATTAAGAGATATTTTAATTCTTTTTTTTTTTATTCCAGATTCATTTATAAGCATGGCCTATTAAGTCTGCACCCAAGATAAAAACGTTCTCAGCAGCCAAAGTGCAATCAATACCTAGGCAAACACACAGCATTTTGTTTTCTTGGAAGGAAATCTCAGGCTTCATACACTAAATTTACTCTTTTTTTAAAAAAATATATATTTTATTGATTTTTTTTTTTTTTTTTTTTTTTTTTTTTTTTACAGAGAGGAAGGGAGAGGGATAGAGAGCTAGAAACATCAATGACAGAGAAACATTGATCAGCTGCCTCTTGCACACCTCCTACTGGAGATGTGCCCACAACCAAGATACATGCCCTTGACTGGAACTGAAACTGGGACCCTTCAGTCCGCAGGCTGACACTTTATTCACTGAGCCAAACCAGTTAGGGCCTAAATTTACTCTTAATTTGCATTTAATTCTAACAAGCTTAGTTACCTGTTTTCTAAGATTAAAGAAATTTAAAAAGAGAAGAAAGGGCAAGCTGGCTGACAGCATTGAGAAGCCACAGGGATAGCAGTATTCATAGTAGTAGTAATGACCAACAATTTATATAGCACTAACTGTGTGCCAGGCACTGTTCTGAACATTTCATATGTGTTTTTTGTTCTTATTTAATTTTCACAATAACCCTATGAGGTAGGTTACATTATTGGCCCCAGTTTAAAGATACAAAAATTGAGGCAAAGATGAGTTATGTCACTTGTGGTCACATGTCTAGTAAATAGTTGAACCAGGATTCAAACTTTAAAAGAATGTATGCTCTTAACACTATGCTAGGTAATGGCAAGGAGGATAAACAAACTCAGTAAGGAATTCAAAGCACTGCAGAATGAGAAGAGATAGTACATAACTATATAGATATATGACTAGAGCAGTGCCCGGCTTACAGTGAATAGTCAATAAATGTTAGAGGAACAACGAAGGCTCTAATGGCATCACTGTATTAAAAGCAAAATAATACCACATCAAGTAAGTTATCAAGTAAATCAACAAGCAGTTATGTTCAGTCTATTATGTTTAAAAGTATGAAATACATTTTCTTTTCATTTGTATATGGTTGAAATAATAATTTTTAAAACTTCACAAAGGTATGAATTGTTTTTTTAGCCAGGAAATAACTACTTAAAGTAACTAATTTCTTCAGAATTCTCTAAAACTGAAGTTTCAGTCATTATTTATAATTTTAGTATACAATATATAAGAAATCTGGAAAAATAAAAATCCATAACTCAGCTAGACAACTTCTAAAGCAGCGTAAAAGGCAGAGCGTCCCACTAGAATAAGAATTTTGTCATTTTGAGGAAAATAAATTATTCCCATTCCACATTCTCTCAATAAAGTGATGTAAATCTTTCCTATTGATAGGATTCCAGAAATATCTATTTAAATGTATAAATTTCCTAAAGTGTTGCCCTCTTAAGGTAAAAAAAATCCTATCTAATAAAGAGGGAATATGCTAATTGACCATCACTCCATCACAAAGATGACTGCACCCACAGCTGAAGCCAAGTTCCCATAGAAGCCTTAACGAGCAATCAGCAGGGACCTGAGGCTACGCCCTCCCCCACCCGGCAGGGCTTGACAGGGGACCTCAGGCCTCACCCCCCACCCGGCAGGGCTTGATGGGGGACCTCAAGGTGCGCTTCCCGTCCTGGTGCTGGGCTAAAGGACCTCAGGCCGCACCCCCCACCCCAGCACCAGGCCAGGAGACCTGAGGCTGTGCCCCCCTGCCTGGCGGGGCTTGACAGGGGACCTCAAGGTGCACCCCCAGTGCTGGGTCAGGGGAACACAGGCTGTGCACCCCCGCCCAGCAGGGCTTGACAGGGTACCTGAGGCTGTGCCCCACTTCTGGTGCCGGGCCGGAGGACATGAGGCTGCACCCCCCCGCCTGGCAGAGCTTCACGGGGAACCTCAGGCCATGCCCCCCACCCAGCAGGGCTTGACAGGGGATCCCAGGCCGTATCCCCCACCTGGCGGGGCTTCACGGGGGACCTCAAGGCACACCCTCCTCCCTGGTCTGGGCTGGGGACCTCAGGTCACGCCTCCCATCCTGGTGCCGGGCCAAGGGACCTGAGGCTACGTCCCCTGCCCAGTGGGGCTTGACAAGGGTGGGACTGGCCGGGTCTGGATCTAGCCCAATGAGGGGGAGGGGCCGGCTGGGTCTGGGTCTCACACGATTTTGAGGCGCATGTGGGTGAGCGGGGACTTGACTCTGGGTCCCACGGTGCACCCCAGACTCTGACAGGAGGAAGGTTTTGATATACATTTCACTAACTTTCTATCATCTCTGACACTTCTATTATAGAGAAAGGGCAAAGAGCAATATTAAATTATTTCCTCTAATTAATCCCCTTTTAATGTGCACAAATTTTGTGCACCAGGCCACTAGTCCTATATAATAAAACCCTAATATGCAAATCGACCAAATGGCGAAATGACCGGTCGCTTATGATGCGCACTGACAACTAGGGGGCAGGCACTCAATGCAGGAGCTGCCCCCTGGTGGTCAGTGCGCTCCCACAGGGGGAGCGCCGCTCAGCCAGAAGCTGGACTCATGGCTGGTGAGCACAGCTTTGTAGCGGGAGCCTCTCCTGCCTCTGCAGCAGCACTAAGGATGTCCGACTGAAAGCTTAGGCCTGCTCCTGGGCCTAGTCTGGCAGTCAGACATCCCCCGAGGGCTCCCAGACTGCAAGAGGGCACAGGCCAGGCTGAGGGATCCCCACCCAACCCCCGAGTGCACAAATTTCGTGCACCAGGCCTCTAGTTCTTCAATAAGCAGAAGCCATGAAAACAACTACTCTTAATATTACTGGACAGTAGCTAACTTTCATTACTATTATTTTTTTAATCCTCACCCAAGGATATCCTTTCCATCTATTCCTTTTTTCTAGAGAGAGAGGAGAGGGGGGAGAGAGAGGGGGAAAAAAATCTATGTGAGAGAGACACAATGATTGGCTGCCTCCCGCACCACCCCAATTGAGGATTGAGCCTGCCACTGAGGTACGTGCCCTTGACCAGCAATCGAAACCACAAAAGCTTTGGTCCGAGGACTGACACTCCAACCAAACCGTCCAGGGCAAACTTAACCTTTTTGTTATTGTAATATAATCATTTTAGAGAAATTGGACAATGTATAAAAAAAATTTTAAAACCAACCACAGCTGAAACCGGTTTGGCTCAGTGGATAGAGCGTTAGCCTGTGGACTGACGGGTCACAGGTTCGATTCCGGTCAGGGGCATGTACCTTGGTTGCGGGCACATCATCAGTGGGGGGTGTGCAGGAGGCAGCTGATAGATGTTTCTCTCTCATCGATGTTTCTCTCTCTCTCCCTGCCTCTCTGTAAAAAATCAATAAAAATATATTTTTTAAAAAACCAACCACAATTCCACTACTATGAAAGAACTACTATTCACATTCATTGAATTACTTTTCTTCATATACATGTATGTGTGTAAATGTGTGTGTGTGTGTGTGTACAGAGACATATATAAAACAAAACTGGGTTATCCTAATTATATAAATTTATATCCTGTAGGATTCACTTATCTATATTTTTCAAAAAAAGTTATGAACATTTCTCCAAGTCATTCAATACTCTTTATAATTTGGATTTTAATGGCTGAGTAATTGATTTGGCTATTCCTCTAGGCTTGGTATTCAGGTACTTTCTAAAATTTCCTTGCATTAACCTTTCCCATTTATCCTTAGCACAAATTCCCTCAAGAATTATTCAATAAATATATTTTAACATTAAAAGATACTTAATACAGACATAAAAATTTAGAATTATGGTGATATCCATTAGAACAAAAACCAAAAATTGTGAAAGGTGGCTACTTCTGAAAAATGAGATAGAAATGAGACTTTCACTCCTCACATAGCATAAGTCAGTACAACATGAGTATAATACGTACTATATTTGTATGTACTGCTTGAATACTTAAATAATATTTATGAATTCCTCTTTAACATTTATAGCCTTCACCAAGCAATAATTGGGGATGAGTAAAATGATTCAGTTACAATCATGTTAAAAAGCAATCCTATATAATAAAGAGGTAATATGCAAATTGACCATCACTCCAACACACAAGATGGCCACACCAATGTGGTCAAAGATGGCCGCCCCCATGTGGACACAAGATGGCCAGCAGGGGAGGGCAGTTGTGGGCGATCAGGGCAGCAGGAGAGAGCAGTTGGGAGGAACCAGGCCTGCAAGGGAGGGCAGTTAGGGTCATCAGGCCTGCAAGGGAGGGCAGTTGGGGGCGACCAGGCCTGCAGGGGAGGGCAGTTAGGGGTGACCAGGCCAGCAAGGGAGGGCAGTTAGGGGCAATTGGGCTGGCAGGGGAGCAGTTAGGTGTCAATCAGGCTGGCAGAGGAGTGGTTAGGGGGTGATCATGCTAGCAGGCGGAAGCAGTTAGGTGCAATCAGGCAGGCAGGCAGGCAGGAGAGTGGTTGGGAGCCAGCAGTCCTAGATTGTGAGAGGGATGCCCGACTGCCCATTTAGGGATCAAGAGAGAGATCAGGCCTAAACAGGCAGTTGGACATCCCTCGAGGGGTCCCAGATTGGAGAGGGTGCAGGCTGGGCTGAGGGACACCCCCCTCACCCCCGTGCACAAATTTCATGCACCAAGCCTCTAGTGGTTATTATAACTATGATGGCTAATGTAAAAAAGATATAACAACAAGTGTTGGTATTAATGTGGAGAAACTGGAACCCTCATACCCTGCTGGCAGGAATGTCAAGCGGTGCAGCCATTTTGGAATTCAGTTTGACAAAACCTCAAAATGTTAAAAATAAACTTACAGTATGACCCAGCCACTCTACTAGGTAGATACCCAAGAACACTCAAAACATACATCCACAGAAACACTTGTACATGAATCACGAAATATTACACTTCATACCCTTTATGGTGGCAAGGATTAAAAAAAAAAAGGCAAGGATGTGGAGAAGTTGTGCATTGCTGGTGGGAATGTAAAATGGTGCAGCCTCTGTGGAAAAGTTCAGAAGTTCCTTAAAAAGTTAAATATAGAATTACCATTTAATCTAGCAATTCCACTTCTGGATATATATCCAAAAGCACTAAAAGCAAGGGCTCAAACAGATATTTGTAAATCCATGTTCATAGCAGCATTATTCACACTAGCCAAAAACAACCCAAATATTCATAGGAATAATGGGTAAACAAATTGTGGGATATACAAACAATAGAATATTAATCAGCTTTAAAGAGGAGAAAATTCCTGCATATGCTATGCAACATGGATAAACGCTGAAGACAAATGCTAAGTGAAATAAACCAGTCGCAAAAGGGCAAATATTGATTCCCTGCTCCCCTGGACACTTTTAGGCTGGTCTTGGCCCGTTTGGAGACCAGGAAGTTGATAAATCAAGGCCAGCGTGAAAGACAGTTGCTCAGGTGGGACAGTTGCCAGGGATGGCGGAGCGTGAGGATGAAGCGGGTGTCTGGGCTGCTCTCCTGGATGCTGAGCAGGGTCCCGTGGTTCTCGGGCCTCTTAAGCGGGGAGCTGACCAGCAGCCCCGGATCATGGAAGAGAAAGCGCTAGAGGTTTATGATTTGATTCGAACTATCCGGTACCCAGAGAGCCAATACTATGGAAGAACTGGAAGTGGTAACGGAAAGTTGTGTGGAGGTTCAAGAGATAAATGAAGAGGACTATTACTTCAACAGTATTTACCATTTAAACTTCAGCTGGAAATTTACATTTCTGAAGGAACCCACTCAACAGAGGAAGATATCAATAAGCAGATAAATGACAAAGAGCGAGTGGCAGCTGCAATGGAGAACCCCAACTTACAGGAAATGGTGGAACAGTGTGTCCTTGAACCTGACTGATAGCTGTTTTAAGAGCCACAGAACTTTGTTTGATATGTTTGTTTAAACGCCTTGTAAAATGTAAAAGACTCATGTTTAATACATAGGTGATTTATACCTCAAAGCATTTTTTTTTAAAAGATGATTTCCAAGCAAGATAAAGTAGTACCTAGTTTGTTCACTGTATAACATTCTCAGGATGTGTAACACTTAAATGATCAGACAGAAAAATTTTTCTAGTTATTATGTGTAAGATAAGTTGCTATTTTTCTGATGCCTATTCTGATACAACTGCTTTTCATGTCAAATAATTACTGTGTCCAAATGTATTCAATTTAACTCATTATTCTGTAAAAAAAAAAGAAAGAAAAAGGGAAGAAGGAACACAGGCACACAAAATAAAAATGGCTACAAACAAGTACCTATCAATAATAACTTTAAACGTAAACAGACTAAATGCTCCAATCAAAAGACATTGAGTGACTGAATGGATAAGAAAACATAACCCATATATATGGTGTCTACAAGAGACCCACCTCAGAACAAGGGACTCATACAGACTGAAAGTGAAGGGATGGAAAAATATCTTTCAGGCAAATGGGGTAGCATAAAAAGCTGGGGTAGCAATACTTATATCTGACAAACTAGACCTCAAAGTGAAGGCCATAACAAGAGATAAGGAAGGCCACTTCATAATACTAAAGGGATCGATACAACAAGAGGATATAACCCTGATAAACATATATGCACCCAATGCAGGAGCACCCAAATATATATACAAAACTCCTGGAAGGTATCAAGGGAGAGATAGACAACAATACAATCATAGTAGGGGACTTTAATATCCCACTGACATCACTGGATAAATCCTCCAGACAAAAAAATCAGCAAAGAAACAGCAATCCTAAACAACTCACTAGATCAAATGGACTTAACTGACATCTTCAGAACATTTCACCCCAAAGCCACAGAATATACGTTCTTCTCAAGTGCACATGGGACATTTTCAAAGATAGACCACATACTGGGTCACAGGCAAAGTCTCCCCACATTCAAGAAGATTGAAATCATATCAAGCATCTTCTCAGACCACAATGGCATAATATTAGAAATAAAGTACAATAAAAATAATTTTAAAAATCCGAACATTTGGAAGCTGAATAGCATGCTATTAAACAATGATTGGGTTACCAGAGAGATCAAAGAAGAAATTAAAAACATCCTGGAAACAAATGACAATAAAAACACAACAATCCAAAGTCTATGGAACACAGTGAAAGTGGACCTGAGAGGGAAGTTCATAGCTTTACAGGCCTACCTCAAAAAAACAAGAAAAAAAGGTAGTAAATCATCTAACTCTAAAACTTAATGAATTAGAAAGAGAGCAACAAGCAAAGCCCAGAGTGAGCAGAAGGAAGGCGATAATAAAGATCAGAGCAGAAATAAATGACACAGAGACCAAAAAAATAAATAATACAAAAGATCAATGAAACCAAGAGCCGGTTCTTTGAAAGGATAAACAAGATTGATGAACCTCTAGCCAGGCTCACCAAGAAGCAAAGAGAGAGGACCCAAATAAACAAAATCAGAAATGAAATAGGCGAAATAACAACAGACCCCGCAGAAATACAAAGGATTGTTAAAAAATACTATAAACAACTCGAATCCAACAAACTAAACAAACTAGAAGAAATGGACATATTCCTAGAAAAATACAACCTTCCAAAACTCAATCAGGAAGAATCTAAAAATCTCAATAGGCCAATAACTATGGAGGAAATTGAAGCAGTCATCAAAAAGCTCCCAGCAAACAAAAGCCTGGGGCCAGACAGCTTCACAGGAGAGTTATACCAAACATTCAAGGAAGAACTAAAACCTATGCTCCTCAGACTATTCCAAAAAATTCAAGAGGAAGGAACACTTCCAAGCTCATTCTATGAAGCCAGCATCACCCTAATACCAAAACTAGATAAAGACAACAGAATGAAAGAGAATTACAGGCCAATATCCCTCATGAACATAGATGCCAATATCCTCAAAAAATTCTAGCAAATCAGATCCAGCATTACATCAGAAAGATCATACACCACGACCAAGTAGGATTTATCCCAGGGAGGCAAGGATGGTACAATATCCGTAAATCAATAAACATGATACATCACATAAACAAATTGAGAGATAAAAATCACAGTCATATCAATTGATGCAGAAAAATCATTTGACAAAATCCAACACCCTTTCTTGATAAAAACCCTCAGCAAAATGGGAATAAAGAGATCATACCTCAACATAATAAAAGCTTTATATGACAAACATACAGTCAACATCATACTGGTACTTACTGGGCAAAAACTAAAACTATTTCACCGAAGAACAGGAACGAGACAGGGATGCCCACTTTCACCACTCCTGTTCGACATAGTGCTGGAAGTGCTAGCCATAGCAATTAGACAAGAAGGAGAAATAAAGGTATCCAAATTGGAAAAGAAGAAGTAAAACTGTCCTTATTTGCAGATGACATGATACTGTACATAGAAAACCCTAAAGACGCCATCAAAAAAATGATTATACTTAATAAATGAATTCAGCAATGT
Source organism: Eptesicus fuscus (assembly GCF_027574615.1). NCBI lineage: Eukaryota > Metazoa > Chordata > Mammalia > Chiroptera > Vespertilionidae > Eptesicus > Eptesicus fuscus. Next base: position 80,616,150 of record NC_072475.1, on the reverse strand, counting down.
AGCAGGATACAAAATTAATGCCAAGAAATCTATGGCATTTTTATACACCAATAGTGAACCTACAGAAAGAGAGATTAAAAAAACAATCCCATTTATCATCGCACCAAAAAAATTAAGATACCTAGGAATAAACTTAACTAAGGAGGTAAAAGACCTGCACCCAGAAAACTACCGGACACTGGAAAAAAGAGATAGAGGAAGACAAACAGATGGAAGAATATACCGTGTTCATGGGTTGGTAGAATCAACAACATTAAAATGTCCATACTACCCAAAGCAATCTATAGATTCAATGCACTTCCTACGAAAATACCAATGGCATATTTCACAGACCTAGAACAAACTCTCCAAAAATTCATCTGGAATAAAAAAAGACCCTGAATAGCTGCAGCAATCCTAAGAAAGAAGAACAAGGTAGGAGGGAACTCAATATCAGATATCAAGCTATATTACCAAGCCACTGTTCTCAAAACTGCCTGGTACTGGTACAAGAACAGACATATAGAACAATGGAATGGAATAGAGAACCCAGAAATCGACCCAAACCACTATGCTCAATTATTATTTGACAAAGGAGGCAAGAACATACAATGGAGTCAAGACAGTTTCTTCAATCAACGGTGTTGGGAAAATTGGACAGATAACATGCAAAAAAAAAAAAGAAAGAAAGAAACTAGACCACCAACTTACACCATACACAAAAATAAACTCAAAATGGATGAAGGACTTAAACATAAGATGGGAAATCATAAAAATATTAGAGGAATCCACAGGAAGCAAAATCTCAGACACATGCCGAAGTAGTATCTTCACCGATACAGTTCCTAGGGCAATGGAAACTAAAGAGAAAATAAACAAATGGGACTACATCAAAATAAAAAGCTTCTGCATAGCAAAAGAAACCATCAACAAAACAACAAGAAAGCCCACTGCATCGGAGAACATATTTGCCAATGTTATCACCGATAAGGGTTTAATCTCCAACATTTATAGAGAACTAAAAAAATGGGTAACGGACCTAAATAGATACTTTTCAAAAGAAGACAGAAGGAGGCCAAGAGACATATGAAAACATGCTCACTAATCATCCGAGAGATGCAAATCAAAACGACAATGAGGTACCATCTCACACCTGTCAGAATGGCTATCATCAACAAATCAACAAATGACAAGTGCTGGTGAGGATGTGGAGAAAAAGAAACCCTCCTGCACTGCTGGTGGGAATGCAGACTGGTGCAGCCACTGTGGAGAACAGTATGGAGTTTCCTCAAAAAACTAAAAATGGAACTCCCATTTGACCCAGTAATACCACTTCTAGGAATATATCCCAAGAAAACAGAAACACCAATCAGAAAGGATATATGCACCCCTATGTTCATAGCAGCACAATTTACAATAGCTAAGATTTGGAAACAGCTTAAGTGCCCATCAGCAGATGAGTGGATTAGAAAATTGTGGTACAGCTACACAATGGAATATTACGCTGCAGTAAATAAGAAGGAATTCTTACCATTTGCAACAGCATGGATGGAACTGGAGAGTATTATGTTAAGTGAAATAAGCCAGTTAGAGAACGATAAATATCACATGATCTCACTCATTTGTGGAATATAATGAACAACATAAACTGATGAACAAAAACAGACCCAGAGACAGAGAAGCATGAACAGACTGTCAAACCTCAGAGGGAAGGTAGGGAGGGTAGGGGTAAGGGGGAGAGATCAACCAAAGGACTTGTATGCATGCATATAAGCCTAATCAACGGACACAGACAACAGGGGGGTGAGGGCATGAGTGGGGGTTGGGGAGGGTAATGGAGGGAGATAAGGACACATATGTAATACCTTATTCAATAAAGAAAAAAAATAAAATTTTAAAAATTAAAAAAGGGCAAATATTGTATGAGTTGACTTATATTAGGTACCAAAAACAGGCAAAATTCTTAAGAGACAGAAAGCAGAATAGAGGTTACCAGGGACTGGAGGTAGGGAGACTGGGGGTTACTGTGTATTGTTTGAGATGATGAAAAATTCTGGAAATGGATAGTGGTGATGGTTGTATAATATTGTGAATGTACTTATTCTCACGGAACTGTACACACTAAAATGGTAAATTTTATATTATGCATATTTAACACATTCAAAAGGCAACAACAAAAAAGTCATATATGAATTTTTGCAACATAATTCATGATAGCACCAAAGCAGAAATAATCCAAATGTCATGTAATATATTCATACAATGGAATATCACTCAAGAATAAAAATATATAAAGTACTGATTCATGCAATACATGGATGAACCTTAAAAACAGTATGCAAGTGAAAGAAACCAGAAAAAGGCCACGTTTTGTATGATTCCATTCACATGAAATGTTCAAAATAAGCAAATGGATAGAGACAGTAGACCAGTGGTTGTCAGGGATCTGGGGTAACAGGGGAATGAGAATGACTGTGAATGGGCATAGGGTTTCTTTTTGGGATAATGAAAATATTCTAAACTAAGATAATGATGGTGACTGCCCAACTCTATGAAAATACTAAAGCCACTAAACTACACATTTTAAATAGGTGAGTTTTATGATACACGAATTATATCTTCACTAAAAATGTTCCCCAAAAAAGCAACTCTTCAGAAAAAGTTTAAGAGCTCCTTAATTTAGGACAGTGATGGGCAACCTTGTGAGCTTGGTGTGTCAAACTTCGCCAAAAACACTAAGCATAACTCGGGTAGTGTGTCACTTTGAGGAAAAAAACCATTATTTCGCGATATTTATAGTTTAAATAACATAAATGTATAACTGTTATATATAATTGTATTTAATAAACCAAAAACTAAATATTTAACTTACCTGCTTAGTGACTTCTTTGTTCATCCGTCAGTCGGTTTCTTTTGGTCTTGATATTATTTAGCTTGTGTGGGGTGCCGTGAACTAAGATAAGTGAGGGGGAGGGGGAATTCTTTAACTAACCTGCCTATTAGTGACATTTTTGTTGCTGAATTTCATTGGCTAAATCTTCAATTGAAGGTTGGTATTTTGTACACTTCAGGCCCAAGCAAGAGCTACTAACTTCATCTGTCAATCTGTTTCTTTTGTTGGTTTTGATATTATTTAACGCTGAGAATAAGGCCTCACAAAAGTATGTAGAGGGAAAAATTGTGAGTAAAGCCACTGCTATATTTTTCAGGGTGCTAAAAGTGTCTGGTAGTCAGTTCTAGGCACTCCAAATTTCCTGTTCGTAGTGGCACTCCTCTGATTCTCCAAGTGGCACCTTTCCAGATTCTCAAGCTTTGACCTCAAGTTGACAAACACCTGAGCCCAGATACTGTCTTGAAATTCTGCAAGTTGCATCTCCAAATCATCAATTTGCATCCATTGGAAACCATTTAATTCCAAACTACTATAGACTACTACATCAGGATACTTAATTATTTTCATGGTCTGTTCTAGACTTCTAAATTGACTAAATCTATCACTAAACTGGTCAAGTAATGAGTCTAAAACATGCTGGTACTTCATATGCAAGAGTTCCATTTCATTTTGTACAGCTGCACTGGCCTTCTCAAAATACTTTGTTACTCAAGGAAAATACTTATAAGTTTTAGTTTCTACATCTCGCTTGAAAATTTTAACTTTACTTTCAAAAGCTTTTATGTATCCAAACATAACGTCAATACTTTTGCCAAAACCTTGTAACTTTAAGTTCAGTTCATTAATATGAACAGAGATCTGTAAACAACATCAGGGTGTTGACCCACTTATCATCATTAAGCTGAGGAAAGTTTCCCAGATCCTTATCGTCATGAAATACCTTAATTTCTTCAAAGCACTCCACAAAGCGCTCAAGAACTTTGCCTCAGCCCAGCCATCTTACATTATTGTACATCAGCAGTCCACTGTAGATGGAATCAACCTCCAGTAAAAGAGCCGAAATTTCTTGCTTGTGAAGGGGGAGAGCAGCTATTAAATTAACTATTTTTGTAACAACTGACATTAAGTCGTTTAAGTCGGTGAATCCTGCCTTGGCACATAAAGCCTCCTAATGGATAATACAATGAAAAGGCACAATCGGATGTCCAATAGCTTCTGTAAACAATTTGATAAATCCGACTTTTTTCCCCACCATATGTGGTGCCCCATCTGTCGTCACTGACACAACTTTAGAGCTATCAATGCTTAGGTCACGAAATGTTTGTATAACAACCTTACATATTTCGCTTTCTGATTTACTTGTTGACACTGATACTAACTTTATCAACTCTTCTCTCATTGTGAGACCATCAGAATATCGACCATTAATGGCCAACTGAGCATGTGATGTGACATCAATAGTTTCATCAAGAGAGATCAAAAAATATTTACACTTCCTTATGTCTCTCTTTAATTGATGTACGTTTGTGTTCAGTCTCATTATTCGGTCTTTTATGATATTTCTACTGAGTAGTAACTCAGATATTCTCTTAATAATTGCATCTTTATTCTGCATATCGTGAAATAGAACTGGTGCACATCTTAGGAGAGTTTCTTTAATAAATTCTCCCTCACTGAGTGCTTTTCCATGCTGAGCTATAGAGTGAGCAATGCTCAAACTTGCAGATGTTAAATTTGTAGAGCCTTTCATAAATTTAAGGATGGAATTAGATTGGCTCTTATAAAGGTGTAGCTGCCTGGAAATGTATTCCTTCCTTTCATCCTCACTTTTTTCCAAGAGCTGGGAATGATTAGTTTCAAAATGTCTATTTATATTCCACATTCTGCTTACTACCGTTTCAGTACATAGAACGCAAAATGATCTGCCATTTTTTTTCTATAAAGCCATACATCTCGGTCCATGTCTCTTAAAAGGGTCGGCCACTGCTACTACCATTTCCTTTACTTAACCTTAGTTTTTTATTTTTTGGGTTCTCCATCAGGGGGGGCAGTGGCAGAAGATAGAATTATAGATAGCTTGTTAGGCCTGCAGGCAATTAGGGGTTAACTAGCCTAACTAACCACAAAATGGTGCATATAACGGTCTTTTAGGAAAGGGCAGGGTTAATAAGCAGAAATAGGGGTTAATAAGGTTGCACAACAGTAATAGTGGTGAAATGGAGTCTGCACTATGGAGCAAGATGGTGTTCCTTATGTGAATTAAAATGGCTGCCGCTATTTCTAATGGCGGGAAATGGCACCCATAGCACGCCACAAACCCTCGCCTCTCCCAGCCTCCCCCTCACGTATCTCAGTAATGATGGATTAGAAATCCATGACACCCCAGAACAGTAGATAATGGTTGCTGTGGTTAACTGTTATTTGGTTACTGGTAATGGCAGGGCCCCCAGAGATGCGTCCCCTGCTGCGTTCCGCTGCTCCCTGCTCTGCCGGCGGAAGTGAGGGCAAAGATCCCAGCTTAACCGGAAGTCCCAGAACTAGACGCTCTGTGCCGGACTTCTGTTGTTTTGTCCTACAGACCTCAGGCACAGAGTGTCTAATAGGGGAGGATGAAACATTTGCAACTAGAGTCAGGAGCAGCAAATGTTTCCTCCTCAGCATGCGGCCACCTCAGTGGCCGCATGTCATCAGAAATGGCTACGCGTGTCAGTGCTGACACGCGTGTCATAGGTTCGCCATCACTGATTTAGGACTTTGAGAGGAAGCTACTATGTTAAGCCCTCATGTATCATTTCAATGGAGTACTGTTCATCACTATGAAGGGTTCAAACCACACCTTAGATTGTTGAGGGGTTAAGAGTTTGTCTTGTCTCTTTAATTCCTTAAAATGATTAGCAGTACATGGTAACTATCATTGTGGGAAAGGAACAGACTCCTAAACAGTTGCCATGGCAAAAGCACCAAGAAATTAAGGATATAAAAGGCTTAGAGGCAAAGTTTTAGAGAGAAAATAGTATAATTCAAAATCAGAAAACATGGTATCAGACTCCACACACTTAACAGTTGTGTGACCTAGAATACAAACTCAGTTTCTTCACTGAGATAGGATAGAAAGAATACGAATTTTATCCTGTTCTACCAAAATATCCCTCCAAGTCCTCTTTTCCATTCCATGTTATGCCTACACATTCCTGAATCTATCCTTTTCAACGTTCTCTTTCAGGACAGTCTCCATGCAAGACTCCATAGACATTCAAGCTTTCACTGTTTTTCAAAGGGTCAGACAGTGAGTTACTGTTCACAGGAACCATTTTTGGGTAGACGTGACACATCCTGAGAGACATTCTATAAAACAACAATAAATTGTGGAAAAAAAACTAAAAGACAAGAGAAAACATGAGTCTAGGGATATTAAGACACTTCATTTAGTCAAGAATAAACCTTTAAAAACAAAGCAAGTACTTAATACAGGGTTGTTTTTTTTTGTTTGTTTGTTTGTTTGTTTTAAAAAAAGAAAGAATAAAATAGCCCTAGAATTGAGCAATTAGCAAAAATTCCCAGTAACTTATTAGATGATCTGTATGACTTCCCACAACCTAGTCAACATTAGAATAGCACTTATCCCTGAGAATATTGAGATAAATTTCTAAAACACTTAAGAGAGGATGTTTTCTGGATTTAGAAAGAAAGTGTTTTGTTTTTAAATTCATGAAGCCTCTCAGTATATCAAATAAACTAAATCAACTTCACCAGTTTTGAAAATTTTAAAAATCCAGTCCTTTTTCTGTAATTGTAAAAAAATAAATTGAAAGATTGTAAGAGTTCAAAAAAACCACTTAGGACCAAGAATATATAAACTTAAATGGAGGGTACATAGAACTATTAAGAAAACCCAATAACCAAATTTTTAAAAATTGATTTTGTGTCTTAAAGTGTCAGGGTCTAAGAGATATTATTGTTTGATTAAAATAAAAACACAAAAGCTGAATTACTGGGAAATCAATTAAAGCTCCAAGGCTGTTATGTAAACATCTTAAACATGTTATTCCATTGCACAGGATATTGTTCAAACCTGAGTCTGCTAGCAGTATTAAACAGAGCCCAGAGATAAAATGGACTCTGAAATCTTCACTGAAAGTATTTCTAGCATTCAAAAATATAAAGAACAGTATACCTGTGATTGTTATTCTACTTTCCTCAAATATCTTCACATGTGCTTATTCAAAAGCTCCTGTACGTGACCTCCCTTTCAAAAAGTCTTCTTTCAAATATTAATTGAGCATACTGGCTTGTGTCAATTTCTGGGTTCTCTGTTCCGTTCCACAGGTCTATATGTCTGTTCTTATGCCAGTACCAGGCAGTTTTGAGAACAGTGGCTTTGTAGTTTAGCTTGATATCTGGTATTGTGATTCCCCCAACATTGTTCTTTTTTCTCAAGATTGCTGCAGCTATTCGGGGTCTTTTTTTGTTCCAGATGAATTTTTTGGAGAATTTGTTCTAGGTCTTTAAAGTATTTTAATGGGGACTACGCTGAATTTATAGATTGCTTTGGGTAGTATGGACATTTTTTAAAATATATTTTATTGATTTTTTACAGAGAGGAATGGAGAGGGAGAGGAATAGAGAGTTAGAAACATCAATGAGAGAAACATCGATTCAGCTGCCTCCTACACACTCCCCACTAGGGATGTGCCTGCAACCTAGGTATGTGCCCTTGACCGGAATCGAACCTGGGACCCTTCAGTCCACAGGCCGACGCTCTATCCACTGAGCCAAACCGGTTAGGGCTAGTATGGACATTTTAATGATGTTGATTCTACCAATCCATGAACATGGTATATTCTTCCATTTGTTCATGTCTTCCTCTATCTCTTTTTTTAGCGTCCAGAAATTTTCTGAGTACGGGTCCTTTGTCTTCTTGGTTAAGTTTATTCCTAGGTATCTTAATTTTTTTTGTTGCAATGGTAAGTGGGATTGCTTTTTTAATTTCTCTTTCTGTGAGTTCATTATTGGTGTATAGAAAAGCCATAGACTTCTGGGTGTTAATTTTGTATCCTGCTACATTGCCGAATTCATTTATTAAGTCTAGTAGTTTTTTTATGGAGTCTTTGGGGAATTCTATATACAATATCAAGTCATCTGTGAATAATGACAGTTTTACTTCTTCTTTTCCAATTTGGATGCCTTTTATTTCTTCTTCTTGTCTGATTGCAATAGCTAGTACTTCCAGTACTATGTCGAAAAGGAGTGGTGAGAATGGGCATCCCTGTCTTGTTTCTCTTCTTAGGGGAAATGGTTTTAGTTTTTGCCCATTGAGTATGATGTTGGCTGTGGGTTTGTCATATATGGCTTTTATTATGTTGAGGTATGATCCTTCTATTCCCACCTTGCTGAGGGTTTTAATCAAGAAAGGGTGTGGATTTTGTCAAATGCTTTTTCTGCATCAATGGAAATGATTATATGGTTTTTATCTCTCAGTTTGTTTATGTGGTATATCACATTTATTGATATTTGACAAAGGAGGCAAGAGCATACAATGGAGACAAGACAGTCTCTTCAATAAATGGTGTTGGGAAAACTGGACAGATATTTGCAAAAAAATGAAACTAGACCAATTTACCCCATATACAAAAATAAAACTCAAAATGGATAAAGGACTTAAATGTAAGGCAGGAAACCATAAAAATCTTAGAAGAAGCCATTGGCAACTAAATAGCAGATATCTGTCTTAGCAATATCTTTACCGATACAGCCCCTATGGCAACGGAAACTAAAGAGAAAATCAACAAATGGGACTACATCAAAATAAAAAGCTTCTGCACAGCAAAAGAAACCATCAACAAAACAACAAGAAAGCCCACTGCATGGGAGAACATGTTTGCCAATGTTATCTCTGATAAGGGTTTAATCTCCAACATTTACAGGGAACTCACACAACTTAACAAAAGGAAGATAATCCAATCAAAAATAGGCAAAGGACCTAAATAGACATTTTTCGAAAGAGGACATTCAGAAAGCCAAGAGACATATGAAAGCATACTCAAAGTCACTAATCATCTGAGAGATGCAAATCAAAACAACAATGAGGTACCATCTCACACCTGTCAGAATGGCTATCATCAAATCAACAAACTGACAAGTGCTGGAGAGGATGCGGAGAAAAAGGAACCCTCCTGCACTGCTGGTGGGAATGCAGACTGGTGCAGCCACTGTGAACAGTATGGAACTTCCATTTGACCCAGTAATCCCACTTCTAGGAATATATCCCAAGAAACTAGAAACACCAATTAGAAAGGACATATGCACCCCTATTTTCATAGGAACACAATTTACAATAGCTAAGATTTAGAAACAGGCTAAATGCCCATCAGCAGATGAGTGTCTTCCCCCTGGTGGCCAGTGTGCATCATAGCAACTGGTCAACTGGTTGTTCTGGTCGTTCCACCATTCAGTTGCTGGGCTTTTATTATATATAATTACACTCAGGCACAAACTTCTGATCAATTATTTAAAACTTGAAAATGATCGGCTAATTAGTTGTAAGCACCAGCAAATTGTAAAAGTGAGTAACAGTGGCAAGTTGCACATGTTGAGTTGTGGTTTAATGACTTACTTTGTGCCATCATATTACTAGTTATTTCTTAATTTCCAGGTCAGGAGACATCAGAACCAAAGTTTTGTCTGGAATTATGTTGCTACCATTGTTAATACACCGATTACAAATTACTACCACATGAAAACTCTCTAATTCATTCCTAAATATTCTGTGTGACATTTGGCAGAAATGGAAATAGGACAACTTTGTTAAAAATTAATTTGTACAGTAGATATGAAGTTCAACGACCATAATATGTATGTACTGTGCAACTTATCCTAATATATAAAAACCCTGGGTCCATCACGACCAGAGGCTTGACCAACCAGAAGACAGTCCTGCAGTCAGCGCTGAGTTGCCGTGGCGACCCAGCACTGACAGCTGCGGCTGCAGGTGCAGTGACCCAGCACTGACTGCAGGCGCGGTGACCCAGCACTGACTGCTGAGAGGGCTGTGAATCAGTCCTGGAGAGAGGCCTGATCCATAGCTTCTGTGGCAGCTATTGATGAGCACTTGCCTCTCTCTTTCTCTCCAGCAGCCGTGTCTCCATTTCTCTCCAGGCCTCCACCAGCGCTGCTGATCATCCTTGCCTTTCTAATCAGGCCCCGTTGATAGGCCCAGAGATGCTGACTGGCATAGAAACCGACCAATCAGAACCAAATTGGCCAGTAGAGGAGGGCAGTTGGGGGTTAAATCAGGCCTGCAGGGGAGGGCAGCTGGGGGTGATCATGCAGGCAGAGGCAGTTAGGGGTGATCAGGCCGGCAGGGGAGGGCAGTTGGGGGCTATCGGGCTGGCAGGGGAGCGGTTAGGGGGTGCTCAGGCTGGCAGGCAGAAGCGGTTAGGGGCAATCAGGCAGGCAGGCAGGTGAGCGGTTAGGAGGCAGCAGTCCCAGATTGTGAGAGGGATGTCCAACTGCTGGTTTAGGCCCAATCCCTGTGGGACCGGGCCTAAACTGGCAGTTGGACATCCCCCAAGGTGTCCCAAATTGGAGAGGGTGCAGGCTGGGTGAGGGACATCCCCCCCCCCTCCGCCCCCGCCCAGGTGTTTTTTTTTAATTTCTTTATTAAGGTGTTACATATGTGTTCTTATTCCCCCATTACGCCCCCAGCCCACTCATGCCCTCACCCCCCTGTTGTCTGTGTCCATTGGTTAGGCTTATATGCATGCATACAAGTCCTTTGATTGATCTCTCCCTCTTACCCCCACCCTCCTCTACCTTCCCTCTGAGGTTTGATGGTCTGATCAATGTTTCTCTGTCTCTGGATCTGTTTTTGTTCATCAGTTTCTGTTGTTCATTATATTCCATAAATGAATGAGATCATGTGATATTTATCTTTCTCTGATTGGCTTATTTCACTTAACATAATGCTCTCCAGTTCCATCCATGCTGTTGCAAATGGTAAGAACTCCTTTTTTACTGCAGCGTAGTATTCCATTTTGTAGATGTACTGGGCCTCTAGTTTTAAAATAACAATCTCAAACCTTCCTAATAACAACAGTATGATAGCACATTCAGAAATGACCATGACCATGTGGGAGCACAATTTGATCATTGAGGAATCCTGAAGTTATCTGCATTTTGATCAGAATCAGTCATATCTGTTACAGCATTTTAACAATTTGAATATTTGCATACCAAAGGAAAAAAATACCCCATTCATCTGTTTTTAAAAAATTAGTGGAATTCTGAATCAGGATTAGAGCCACAAAAGCAGCTTTGGAAAAGTCCCTTTTCAATTAATGTAATCCTTTCCTGAATTTGAGTTTAATCAGGATCTTGTGCTAAGTAAACAAGGTGCTAAACCTATTCTTCTTGGCTTGACAAGTCAAACAAACATAACTACAGTATTTCAGCATTGCTATTGACAAAGGAAATAGAGATCATAGAACGTTGTTCTGTAAACAACTAAAATTAATTACAAATGGAACAGATGCTGTAAATTTTCATAGACTTATTTTTTATCAACAGTCCATGTAGATCAAATTGCACCAATGGTACTTTTTCCCCTGCTAAGAAAAAAACTCATTTTCCTAAGCAAAAAAAAAAAAAAGAAGTAGAAGGAAACTCGTTAACTTTTCTACATGTGTAATGTTGCAATGCATTTACTGTAAGACTTTGCTTACAAAATAGAAGAATATCTTCTCCACTAAGGAGAAGTTAACTTTAGAGAGTGCTCTAAATCCTTTCCTCTTTCATCTTACATGCTTTCTCAAAACAAAGTTCTGAACACAATGTTTCTTACTATACACATGAGGTGACTTTGCAGCACTTTTAATGCAAAAAGTAATGCATCAGGGTACCACCACCACCACCAAAGCAGTATTTTATTTGGAAGCTGAAAACAAACTGTAGCCTTTACCTAGGAGAAATAATAAAATGAAAACAGCAAAAGTCAACACAAAATAGCACAATGTTTCTATTACAAATTTCCACTTTATCCAAAATGTAATGAGAAAAGCAATACCCCAAATACTGCTTTTCTTGAAACCATCATTTTGGAAAATAAAGGAACAACTACTGCAAGTAAGGTGACAACACTTTGCAACAACTGGACAATTCTTTCTAAGGGTACTTTATCAATTAGAGATCATAATTTGGCAAAGAAGTAGATGACAGATTTATTTTTCTCCCTGAATTCCAATCATCAATGATAATTTATTTGGAAAAAGAGGATCTCATTTATTTCATATCAGTGACAACATCTAAATGGAATCTATGATATAAAGTTCAAGTTTTTCTGGTATTCAATTACACACCTATATGAGACAAATACATCCTTCTATGTGTCACTTTTATATTTCAAAAGTCTGGAAACTTTTTAAAGGGGAAATAACCATAAACAAGTTATTTTAAGAATTTAATTCTCCAACATCACTGAATAAAAACAACAGAAAAATTACTGTGCTGATAAAGTAATTAACACAATTTAATTGCTTATATGTTCTAATTTTACTATTGTGTTCTCAGTATATAAATAAGTAAATCAAAATAAGTTATAATTCTATTTTTGTATATGATGTACATACAGTATAACATATTATTGTTATATATTTACATGTTTAATATATAATGTATTATAACATACATTTAGTTAAATATTAATATAAATTAGACACATATTATCTAGATGCTATATGTAACCATAATATCTTATGGTAAAATAACTAGTCTCTTTAAGTGAGTTTTGGCAAGGGATGTGTGAGCACATTATGAAATCTGAACAGGTATAAAGCTATAGTATATAATTCTCTGTATCACATCCCCCCATATCAATCATGAAGGATTTGTCATCTGATCACCCTAAGCCTGTCTTCTCATCTCTAACAAGGCAACAACAATAATTCATAACTTCTCAAAGAATTGTTAAAGGAGCCAAATGAGATTAACATATATATTAATACACACACATATACGTATATATACACACACACATACACACACACACATATATATGTATATGTATATACACATATACATATATATGTTAAAGGCCCGTTGCACGAAATTTGCACTGGGAGGTGTCCCTCAGCCCAGCCTGTACCCTCTCCATTCTGGGACCCCTCGGGGATGTCCCACTGCCGGTTGGGATCAGGCCTAAACCGGCAGTGGGACATCCCCCTTTGAATCCAGGACTGCTTGCTCCTAACCACTCACCTGCCTGCCTGCCTGCCTGGTCACCCCCAACTGCCCTCCCTTGCCAGCCTGGTCGCCCCTAACTGCCCTCCCCTGCCAGCCTGGTTGCCCCTAACCGCCTCTGCCTTGGCCCTCGCCACCGTGGCTTTGTCCGGAAGGACATCCAGATGTCCGGAAGATGTCTGGTCTAATTAGCACATTACCCTTTTATTAGTATAGATATGTACATATACATATATATGCATTATAAAGGATAAAGTTCTATACAAATAGTATTATATCTTCTTGCTGAAATTATTGAATACCACCATAAGCAATCAGTTTTATATAACTGCTTGTAAGAAGAGCACACACTACAGCATTCCCACCCAACTATGAAATGCTATGTCAGCTTAAGGATAAGGAAAAAAACCTCCTTTAACCTTCACAAGAAAAAGGAAGAAGATTTAAAAACAAATGATTTATTAGTCATTATTTTATCAGCTAGGTCAAAAGGCTAGCCCTTAAAAACAGATATACATTAAATTTCAGGATATACCGTTTATTTTCATTGGCTTTTATCTTATTGTTCTTGCAGTTGCACAAGAAACAACTGCTCTTATGAACCTAACAGGAGGGACTGATTTGTTTCCCATCTGTATTTTTCACAATCTAAATAAGTCACTTCAAACATTGCTACATTTTAAAACTGTGTCATTCTATTCTACTCTGCTAGAGAATGTAATTTCTAACAATACCAGTATTTAGATAACTTCAGAAGATATGCATGTATCATTCCTAGGGCTAAAACAATGAAAAAAATTGAACTGCCCAAGCAAGGCAGAATAATACACAATTCTGGCTTTAAATTTGTTTCAAATGATTATAAAAGACTGCTTAGCAGCTTGAATATAGCCAGTACTTAATGTTTATTGAATGAAGTATGAATGAATCCTTTGCTAAATTCTATTTTTCTTTTTGATACATGTGGGGGAAGGGGGGAAGAGGTAGGCATTGTCTTGGGCTTATACCGAATAGAATCCAACTTTCAGCATAAACAGCAGAAATGATTTGCCAAGCATATTTTATCAATTCTGTTCAGAAAGCCAGCTGAGCCCTAGCTGGTTTGGCTCAGTGGATAGAGTGTCAGCCTGAGGACTGAAGGGTCCCAGGTTCGACTCCAGTCAAGGACACATGCCTGGGTTGCGGGCTTGATCCCCAGTGGGGGGCATGCAGGAGGCAGCCAATCAATGATTCTCTCTCATCATTGATGTTTATGTTTCTCTCTCTCTCTCTCCCTCTCCCTTCCTTTCTGAAATCAATCCTATATAATAAAAGGCTAATATGCAAATCGACCGAACAGCAGAACAACCGGTCGCTACGATGCACAATGACCACCAGGGGGCAGACGCTCAATGCAGGAGCTGCCCCCTGGTGGTCAGTGCACTCCCACAGGGGGAGCACCGCTTAGCCAGAAGCCCGGAGCCGGGCTCATGGCTGGTGAGCGCAGTGGCGGTGGCGGGAGCCTCTCCCACCTCCGTGGCAGCACTAAGGACGTCCGACTGGCCGTGGGCGTAAGCCATTAGTCGGACATCCCCCCGAGGGCTCCCAGACTGCGAGAGGGCACAGGCTGTGCTGAGGGAACCCCAAAGTGCACAAATTTCGTGCACTGGGCCTCTAATAAAAATATATTTTAAAAAAGGAAAGAAAAAGCTAGATGAGCACTGCAGTACACTTAACTTGGTGTTCCAGAATTACCTGAACTGAGGCATTATACTGTGATAGGAAAAGCCCCTGTAATCTATGATCTAAATACAAATAAATGTTAACATAGTAATTAAATCCTCGAGATAAATTATTATTTAGGAGTTACCTCTAAAAACAATAAAACCTGAAGTACAACACAAACATTCATGTAAATAGTATAAAAATAAATAAAATTTCTAATCTGTTTGCCCTCTGCTTATCTATAATAATAAAAGCGTAATATGCTAATTAGACTAGACGACCTTCCAGACTAAGCCGAGGTGCCGCAGGGGCTGAGGCAGAGGCAGCTGCTGCCACGGCAGGGCCAAGCCCTTTGCAAAAATTTCGTGCATCAGGCCGCTAGTAATCTATAAAATCAGTTGTCACTTAAAACCCATATTTCAGACTTTCAACTTTTGTGTACATACCCTGAGTCAAATAGACTGATCATGTGGTAGCTCTATGTTTAACTGTTTTGAGGAACCACTATACTGTTTTCCACAGTGGCTTCACCATTTCATGTTCCCACTATCCATGCACAAGGTTCCAATTCCTCCACATCCTTGTGAACAACTGTTACTTTCTGTGTTATTTTAAAAAAATAATAGCTATCCTGATGGGTGTGAGGTGGTATCTCATTGTGATTCTGATTGGTGTTTCCTAATGATTAGTGATGTTAAGTGACTATTCATGTGCTTATTGGCCATTTTTATTCTTCTTTGGAGAAATATTTATTCAGGGGTTCTTTGCCCATTTTTGAATTGGGTTGTATAATTGTTGCTGAGTGTAATATTACCACTTTTATTAACATTTTGGAATATTTCAAATTATTTTTCTGAATATACATGTACATGTATACTAACTTTATAAAAATTAGACCATTTTCTACATAGTTTTTATCTTTAACCTTTTGCACTCGGATGTCGAGTGTGACTCGACGCGGCTAGCATCGGCAGCAGCTCGATGAAAAAAGCAAGCGAGTGCAAAGGGTCAAAGTTTTTGAAGTATAACACATATACATTAAAGTCCAAAATACAATTACAATTCAAAACAAATACTCAACCATCACATAGGTCATGAAGTAAAATATTGCCAGCTCCTAGAAATTCCCTTCATGCCCCATTACTCACCCTGTAGTAGCTACTGTTCTGACTTTCATGATAATCCTTTTCTAGTTGCTCATCTTAATTTTACCACTTAAACATGAATCCTTAAACACAACACTTTTGTTTCACCTATTTTAAAAATTTCATATAAATACAATCATATAAAATGTAATCATATAAATGTCCATACAAAATGTCCTTATTTTAGAGGAAGACATAAACAAATGGAAGAACATACTGTGTTCACGGATTGGTAGAATCAACATCATTAAAATGTCCATACTATCCAAAGCAATCTATAAAATCAAGGCAATCTCCATTAAAATACCAATGGCATACTTCACAGACCTAGAACAAATGCTCCAAAAATTCACCTGGAATATAAAAAGACCCTGAATAGCTGCAGCAATCTTGAGAAAGAAGAACAAAGTTGGAGGGATCACAATTCTAGATATCAAGTTATATTACAAAGCCACTGTTCTCAAAACTGCCTGGTACTGTCATAAGAACAGACATATAGGCCAATGGAACAGAACAGAGAACCCAGAAGTCGACACAAGACATTATGCTCAATTAATATTTGACAAAGGAGGCAAGAGCATACATTGAAGTCAAGACAGTCTCTTCAATAAAAGATGTTGGGAAAATTGGAAAGATACATGCAAAAAAATGAAACTAGACCACCAACTTACACCATACACAAAAATAAACTCAAAATGGATAAAGGTCTTAAACGTAAGGCAGGAAACCATAAAAATCTTAGAAGAAGCCATTGGCAACTAAATAGCAGACATTTGTTATAGCAATATCTTTACTGATACAGCTCCTAAGGCAATGGAAACTAAGGAGAAAATAAATAAATGAGACTACATCAAAATAAAAAGCTCCTGCCGAAACCGGTTTGGCTCAATGGATAGAGCGTCGGTCTGCGGACTGAAAGGTCCCAGGTTCGATTCCGGTCAAGGGCATGTACATTGGCTGCGGGCACATCCCTGGTAGGGGGTGTGCAGGAGGCAGCTGGTCGATGATTCTCTCTCATCGATGTTTCTAGCTCTCTATCCCTCTCCCTTCCTCTCTGTAAAAAATCAATAAAATATATATTAAAAAAAAAAAAAAAAAAAGCTCCTGTATAGCAAAAGAAACCATCAACAAAACAACAAGAAAGCCCACTGCATGGGAGGACATATTTGCCAATGTTATCTCTGATAAGGGTTTAATCCCCAACGTTTACAGGGAACTCATACAACTTAACAAAAGGAAGATAATCCAATCAAAAATAGGCAAAGGACCTAAATAGACACCATTCAAAAGAGGACATTCAAAAGGCCAAGGGACATATGAAAACATGCTCAAAGTCACTAATCATCCAAGAGATGCAAATCAAAATGACAATGAGGTACCATCTCACACCTGTCAGAATGGCTATCATCAACAAATCAACAAACTGACAAGTGCTGGAGAGGATGTGGAGAAAAGGAACCCTTGTGCACTGCTGGTGGGAATGCAGACTGGTGCAACCACTGTGGAGAACAGTATGGAGTTTCCTCAAAAAATAAAAAATGGAACTCTCATTTGACCCAGTAATCTCATTTCTAGGAATATATCCCAAGAAAACAGAAACACCAATCAGAAAGGATATATGCACCCCTGTGTTCATAGAAGCACAATTTACAATAGCTAAGATTTGGAAACAGCCTAGGTGCCCAGCAGCAGATGAGTGGATTAGAAAACTATGGTACAGGGGAAAACCAAGATGGTGGCATAAGGTAACACCTATACTGCTGCCTCGCACAAGAATTTTAAAACTGCAACTGGAAGACAGAGTGGACATCGTCCAGAACCACCGGAAAGCTGGCTGAGTGGAAATTCTACAACTAGAAGGAAAGAGAAAAGGACACAGACTCAGAGGAGCTGTGGAGTGCGGAGACCCATGCGTGTGGAAAGGGCAGGCGGCTGAATACATGGCTGGCTTACTCGCAGTGCGCGCGGAGAGGGCGGGCAGCAAATACGCGGCTAGCTTTCTCGTTCGGGAGGAAAACAAAACCTCCCGACTGGACTGAAATCCAGCTCCGGGTGAGACTTTGGGTACCAGACTCATTCGAGGAGAAACTGGACTGTCTGGCAGCTGGCAAAACTCGAGAGCAGCCTTCTCTCAGAGGTGCGTGCAGCCATTGCCGCGGGACACTGAGACACAGGGCCCTCGTAGGGCAGGGCTGACGGGAAACCAAGGCTGTCTGCTCCACCCTGAGACTCAGCCCCATCCAAGCTGAGCACAGAAGTCCTCCCAGCGGAGACACTGCTGATCCTCACAGCCAATTGGCCTGGAGGTCAACTCCCCCCAGTGATACCAACAAGCAAGGCTTAACTACAACAAGACTGTGCACACAGCCCACAAAGGGGTGCACCAAGAGGGTCCACCACAGGTAACTGGGGAGGCTGAGCTACTGGGCTCTGCTAGGACATCTAGCACACAAAGCAACTCCATCAACTCAGGGAAGAAGCTAAAATGCGGAGACAAAGAGGCAGGCCACAGGTGAAGGAAATGGACGAAAGCAAAAGACTGGATATAGAGTTCAAAACCACGGTTATAAGGTTTTTCAAAAATTTCCTAGAAAAGGCTGATAAATTTAACGAGACCCTCGAGGATATGAAAAAGGATCAACTAGAAATTAAACATACACTGGCTGAAATAAAAAATATTATACAGAGACCTAAAAGCAGACTAGAGCAGGGGTCCTCAAACTTTTTAAACAGGGGGCCAGTTCACTGTCCCTCAGACCGTTGGAGGGCCAGACTATAGTTTAAAAAAAACTATGAACAAATTCCTATGCACACTGCACATTATCTTATTTTGAAGTAAAAAAACAAAACAGCAAAAACACCCGCATGTGGCCCACGGGCCGTAGTTTGAGGACGCCTGGACTAGAGGATTGCAAGAATCAAGTCAAAGATTTGGAAACCAAGAAGCAAAAAACACTCCTCCGGAAAAGCAAAAAGAAAAAAGAATCCAAAAAGTTGAAGATAGTGTAAGAAGCCTGTGGGACAACTTCAAGCATACCAACATCAGAATTATGGGGGTGCCAGAAGAAGAAGAGAGCAAGATACTGAAAACCTATGTTAAGAAATAGTGACGGAAAACTTCCCCCACCTGGTGAAAGAAATAGACTTACAAGTCCAGGAAGCACACAGAACACCAAACAAAAGGAATCCAAAGAAGACCACACCAAGACACATCATAATTAAAATGCCAAGAGCAAAAGACAAAGAGAGAATATTAAAAGCAGCAAGAGAAAAACAGTTAACTACAAGGGAGCACCCATACGATTGTCAGCTGATTTCTCAACAGAAACTATGCAGGCCAGATGGGAATGGCAAGAAATATTCAAAGTGATGAGCAGCAAGAACCTACAACCAAGATTACTCTACCCAGCAAAGCTATCATTCAGAATTGAAGGTCAGATAAAGAGCTTCACAGATAAGAAAAAGCTAAAGGAGTTCATCACCGCCAAATCAGAATTATATGAAATGCTGAAAGGTATTCTTTAAGAAGAGGAAGAAGAAGAAAAAGATAAAGATAAAAATTATGAATAACAAATACGTATCTATCAACAAGTGAATCTAAAAAACAAGGGAATAAAAAATCTGATGAACAGTATTAACTGGTGAATATAATAGAGTCAGGGGCATAGAAAGGGAGTGGACTGACAATTCTCAGGGGAAAAGGGGAGTGGGGGTGCGGTAAGAGACTGAACAAAAAGCGTACACCTATGGATGAGGACGGGGGAGGGGTAAGGGCAGAGGGTGGGGTAGGAACCTGATGGAGGGGAGCTATGGGGGGGAAAAAAAGAGGAATAATTGTAATAATCTGAACAATAAAGATTTATTAAATTAAAAAAAAGGAAACTGTGGTACATCTACACAATGGAATACCATACTGCTGTAAAAAAGAAGAAATTCTTACCATTTGCAACAGCATGGATGGAACTGGAGAGCATTATGCTAAGTGAAATAAGCCAGTCAGAGAAAGATAAATATCACATGATCTCACTCATTTGTGGAATATAATGAACAACATAAACTGATGAACAAAAACAGAACCAGAGTCATAGAAGCATCGAATAGACTGTCCAACCTATGAGGGAAGGCGGGGGGTGAGGGGGTAAGAGATCAACCAAAGGACTTGTATGCATGCATATGAGCATAACCAATGGATAGGGCCGGGGGTTGGGGAGGGAGAAGGGGGCTTGTGCTGGAGGTTGGGGGCAGCCGGGGGGAGGTCAATGGGAGTAAAAGGAGACTTATGTAATTCATTAAACAATAAAGAATTTAAAATTTTTTTAAAGTCCCTATTTCAGGATAATTAGATTAATTTTCTTTTTTAAAAAATATGTATTTATTGATTTCAGAGAGAAAGGGAGAGGGAGAGAGAGAACATCAATATGAGAGAGAATCATCAATCAGCTGCCTTTTGCACACCCCACACTGGGGATCGAGCCCGCAACCTGGGCATGTGCCCTGACCAGGAATCGAACTGTGACCTCCTGATTCATAGGTTGATGTTCAACCACTGAGCCATGAGCCATGCCGGCTGGGCTCTCTTCATTTTTTTAAGGTGATATCTAGTCTTCCCAGAACCCCAAGCTGGCAATATTCTTCTTAAACAACAGGTTCCATTCTTTTTCATATTAAATGCATTTATTTACTGATTATGTCATGTCTGAAACTGCAATCACCTACTCCTCAAGTGACATTTTAAATCTCTTCTCATATTTCAATGCTTATGAAATGGGAAGCACTGAGAATACTATTCACCAAGTGCACAAAACTTTGAAAAAGACCCTGTTATTCTCTAAACAATTCCTATTCACAACTTAAATTAACAACAGAAGCTTCTTTATGGAACTGATACTATTACAATTTTAGGAAAAGTTTAGCAATAATTTAAGATGAGTTTAGCAATAAATTAAAATGACTTTAAAGTCAATGTTTTACAAATATTTTAAACTAAGCAAAAGAAACTCTGAATATCAACACTTATACAACTAATGTCTATACAAAAAAAGATTTTTTTTAACCATGACTTTAGATCTTCAGGAATTATTTCAGGAAGAAAGCCCAGAAAATGAGACCTTATGTTCAAATCCAAGGCTGATTACTTCAATACCATGAAGAGCAATTACCAATGTTTGAACTGTAATAATTTAGCATTTTTTTATTTAAAAAAAAAGCCCTGTAGTTTATAGTAATTAAACGTAGATCATTTCAAACTAACCATAAGCAGTTTTATAAGGATATCTCCACACTAGAGGTCCGGTGCACGAAATTCGTGCATTGTTGGGGGGGGGGGTCCCCTCAGCCCAGCCTGCACCCTCTCCAATCCAGGACTCCTCAGGGGATGTCCGACTGCCGGTTTAGGCCCAATCCTGAGGGCAGTCAGACATCCCTCTCACAATCCCGGACTGCTGGCTCCTAACTGTTCACCTGCCTGCCTGCCTGGTTGCCCCTAACTGCTCCCCTGCCAGCCTGATCACCCCTAACTGCCTCTCCTATCAGCCTGGTTTCCCCCTAACTGTCCCCCTGCCAGCCTGGTCACCCCCAACTACCTCCCTGCCAGCCTGATTGCCCCCAACTGGCCCCCATGCCAGCCGGGTTGCCCCTCACTGCCCCTGCCAGCTGGCCTGGTCGCCCCTCACTGCTTCCCCCCTGCCGACCTGGTCGCCCCCAACTACCGCCCCTGCCGGCCTGGTCACCCCCAAATGCCCCCCGCCCCTGCTAGCCCGGTCACCCCTCACAGCCCCCCCTGCTGACCTGGTTTCCGCCAACTGCCCCCCCTACCAGCCTGGTCACCCCTCACTGCCCCCCCTGCCGGCCTGGTCGCCCCACGCAGCCTGCTGTTCAGTCATTTGGTCATCCCTCACTAACCCCCCTGCCAGCCTTGTCACCCCACGCAGACTGCTGTTTGGTCTTTACTGTGAAGACATCCTGACCAATTTGCATATTACCCTTTCATCAGTATAGATAACTACATGGCTACAGTTTCAGAAAGTTTGAGAGCTGAGGCAGTTTTTGATAACCTTAGCTTACCATAAAAAGTGAGCATTAGCCCTAACCGGTTTGGCTCAGTGGATAGAGCGTCGGCCTGTGGACTGAAGGGTCCCAGGTTCGATTCCAGGCAAGGGCATGTACCTTGGTTGTGGGCACATCCCCAGTAGGGGGATGTGCAGGAGGCAGCTGATCGATGTTTCTCCCTCATCGATGTTTCTAACTATCTCTCTCCCTTCCTCGCTGTAAAAAATCAATAAAATATATATTTTTAAAAAGTGAGCATTATACCAATAATTACACAGCTCACAAAAAACACTAGAGTCTGAAAATTTATAAGAAATGGCAGCATGGTATGTTACTGCACATGATTTTACAAAAATGTGCATTCATTCATGCATACATTCAGACAATAAACATTTACTGAGCCACCTGCTATCAGCCACTGCCTTTGAGAAGGAGTTCACTATGAAAATAACAATGATAAACCATGTAATCGAATAAATTATAGTATGTTAAGTGATACAATATAACTTACCATATATAATATAGAGAATAGATTCCTGTGATGAACTCATTCTGAAATACACATTATCTAGAACTTGCTAAGTAGAATTGGTCCATGAACCAGCAAACTGCCATCACCCAGATGCCAGTCAGTCAGAAATACAGAATCTCAGGTCCCAAGCAAATCTATTAAATCAGAATCTGCATTTTTTAACAAGATCCCCAGGTAAACCCAATGCACATTTAAATTTTGAGAAGCAATGATGTGAAAACCAGTAAATAAGTAAAAGTGACGTCTGGTACTTTTAAGAAGCTTCAGGACCCATCCTGAGCCCTTTTTACAAAGGTATACACAATTTTAACAAATTTAGCTACCTAGGTTCACAGATTAGGAACAAACTGGGAAATAGCAATAACAACAAAGAAAGAAAATGGGAGAAAACTAATAAAAAGCATTCTCAAAATGGGATCTCTGTGTAAGGCCATTTAACAGCAACAATCTACCCTAACTGCCCTAAACCTCTCACTATTATTACAGAAGTGTAACAGTAATTGATTTTCTTAAATGTGAGTCCTCTAACTAGACCACATATTCCCTGAGGACAGGGACCTAGTTTTATTCCTAAATACTTACAATTTGTAAACTGGATGACCCCAAGTCACTAAGATGAATTTAGGTTAGGTAATGAGATGTATAACACACTTCAGAAAAATTTCCATCTGAAAAAGTTACCAAAAAATATGTAAAACCTCCCCATTCTATAACAACCCATTCATTCATCAAGCACTCTACTTTACCAAACCCTGTGCTCCAAATCTGAATGTTTCTTCTGACTCTACTCAGACTCACTTCTAGGATGACTGGTGAATGGAGTAAGTAGAGAAAAAGGAGAGATATTAGGAGAATGGAGGGAGAGCAGAAATCACAGAACACTTCAGGGTTCCTCCATTCATGACAATAGAAAGAGCAAAAATAAAAAGCCACAACTAAGAGACAGCAACCCTAGTAGAGAACAAATGCTACCTCAAGCAACCATTCACTCCATGTTCCTTGCCACTGTGAACCAGACACATGCTCACAATCCTAACCAAAAATTCCTCAAAGACATCTTAACTCTAGACACATTTCCCTTCTGCCTTCAATCAGGTGCTAACAGCCAGTTTAGGATACAATTCATTCTTCCAAAACAGCAAACTTCATGAAGCTTTAGTCTTTACTCTCCAAACAAATCAGTTTTCTTGCTCACGCTCCATTCAGAGGCCGTTCCCCTTTGCTCATCTAAATGCTTTATCAGATGTTAATCACTAGCCATGTGTGGCTATTTAACATTTATTTAACATGTGGTTAGACCCGTGGTCGGCAAACTGTGGCTTGCGAGCCACATGCGGCTCTTTGGCCCCTTGAGTGTGGCTCTTCCACAAAATACCACGGCCTGGGCAAGTCTATTTTGAAGAAGTGGCGTTAGAAGAAGTTTAAGTTTAAAAAATTTGGCTCTCAAAAGAAATTTCAATCGTTGTACTGTTGATATTTGGCTCTGTTGACTAATGAGTTTGGCTCTGTTGACTAATGAGTTTGCCGACCACTTGGTTAGACGGAACTGAGATGTAGAGTAAATGTAAAATATGCATTGGATTTTGAAGACTTGGTACAGAAAGCTGTAAAATTATGTAACTGTTTGGGTGTTTGTGTTGGTTTTTTTTTTACAATGATTACATGTGAAAATAGAATTTGGATATGTTTAAGTAAAATAATTAAAAATTAGTTTCACCTGTTTCTCTTTAGTTTTTAACATGGCTATTAGAAATATTTAAATTACATGCGAAAATAGAATACTTGTACTGGACAGCACTGATCTAAATCCTGCTCATTCTTTAAGGCCTTATTCAAGCACCTCTGCTCCCATGAAGCTTTCCCCAATGACTCCAAGTGGAAGTGGTATCTGCCTGCTGATCTCTCATAACACTTTTATTCACTCTCCCAAATAACTGGATCAATTTTACCTTGTTACTGCGTGTACCTGTCAGAGCTCCCCACCTCCAATATAAGTAAATCGAGGAAAGAAACTACATCTAGGTCACCATAAATTTTCCTCCTACACCTTGGACTAAGGTAATGCTTGATGTCTGCTAATTGAGAACTGAATTTCTCATGTACTATTTTTTTTTAATGTACTATTTTATCTACCCCTTGCAATGATTTCCATTTTTCTCGGGGATTAAAGTCCATGTGTACAAATGTCCTGTATTACTTTTATGAACAATGCCGGTGAGCTGTAGGCATATAACATGATGAACAAGGAAGTCTAAAATTATCCAATATATGGGGTCAATACATTTAGATCAATTGTAAAAATTCGACAACCCTTGAGAGGTCCCATTTTTTTTTATATGACCCTAAAACTGTATTATGAAGATCAACTATTTCAAAAGTAGGAGCCTTTCCCAAAGATGAACAACACTGGGTGACTAAAGTCTAGCAAAAAAAATGATTGGAGATCCTCCCCACAACCCGAGCATAAGTCAGGTTAAGCACGCAAACGCTGGGGAGCAGCAAGAGCGACGTCCCACATCGCCTCCCAAGCTGTGAAGATGGAGCTGGGAGCGAAGTGGTCGGAAGGGAAAAGATGAGTTACGTGAAGGATACGAATGGTGGGAACTAAGATTAATCTCAGAAACTAAGATTAAAAAAAAAAAAAGTATCTCAACTAAGTCGGAGGGATCCTCCCAGGGTGTGTCTCTCAGCCTCTGCACCCGCAGGCAGGAGGAGGGAGAGCCGTTCCTCCCGACGGCAGTCTAGGGCCGCGGATCTGCGCCCGCGAACTTCCCTCCCCAGCAGCCCACTCCAACGCCCGGCCGGGGGCTCCGGCCAAACCCGGCCCAGAGCCACCCTCTCCAGCACGTCGGGAAGCCGGTGGACGAAGCTGGAGGGCCGAACGGAGGCCCAGCGCCTGGGCGTCGGACACCCCTCTCCCCTCGAGTCCGGCCTCAGCCCCTCCGGCCTCGGGGGCCTGAGGCGACCCGGCAGGCGGCGGGGGCGGGGCAGGCGCTGGACAGGGCGGGGACCGGCCTTCGCGTCCCACGCCGGCGCCCACCGGTGCCTCCGACACAGGCAGGGCGGTGAGAAGGGAGACCGGGGAGCAGTGAGAATCAGCGCCGGGCTTTCACTCACCAGTGGCCGTCGCTAGACTGTGGCAGTGGCAGGACCTCTTCTCCTTCCGCCATTGCTGTTGACGTCCACGTCACTTTGCCGAAAAGTGGGCCCGGAGCCGAGACCAACGCAGACCCAGTGTCGTAAAAGGTGCTCGGAAGCCCGGGATGGAGATTCCGGAGAAGGGAAAGAAAGAGGGAGGAGGCCAGGGCCGGGAGGAGCGCGACGTCACGACGTCCGGGGCCAAAGGCAGCTTTGGGGGAGGAGACTTGGCGGAGGCTGCTTCCCTTCCAAAAACTACAGGTCCCAGGATGCCGCGGGCCCCGGCCGGGCGGAGTGGGCGGGGCTTGGTGAGGGCGGAGGTCCCCGGGGAAGCCCTTGTGCGCGTCGCTCCTCGGCGTCCCATTAGCATCCTCCTTCCGTCTTGGCGTGGCCCTTACAGGTCAGAATAGAGAGTCCTAACTGGTGGAGGGAGGGGTGGTGGGAATTGCACAGGGAAGGCTGAGGATAGCCACGTTTCAGTAATTTCCCTCTTTAAAAACTGGGTTTGAAGAAAGAGTGGGGTGAAAAGACAAGACAAGCCCACCCCTATTTGTGAAGTGCGGCCAAAACCAAATATACTTTATGTCCGAATACTTAAAAGTTGTCTTATTTTTAAAAAGCTAAACAGTAAAGGAAATACGTTCAAGTTTTTCGCCGTTATACGTATAGTAATATGTCATTTATATTTGGCATTAGAAATAGACAATATGTTGTTTATGAATAGATACATACGTGCTTTTAAAAACTGCAGGGGCATGATATATAGAAAAATTGGAATGACAGTTCTCCAAGACAAACACGGCCAGACATCAGTGAAAGCAGTAAAGACAGATTTAGGGCAGTGGTCGGCAAACTGCGGCTCGTGAGCCACAGGCGGCTCTTTGGCCCCTTGAGTGTGGCTCTTCCACAAAATACCACCTGTGCGCCCGCACATACAGTGCGATTGAAACTTCGTGGCCCATGCGCAGAAGTCGGTTTTCAGCTCTCAAAAGAAATTTCAGTCGTTGTACTGTTGATATTTGGCTCTGTTGACTAATGAGTTTGCCGACCACTGGATTAGGGGAAAGAGCTGAGCTCCATTCAGATTTATGCAGAGGTGACTAAGGGCTTCAAAGGGAGAATGAGGGGGAGGGGGTGGGGTGGGGAGAGGGGCCTCATTAGTCGGAGCAGTGGAAAGCCCCAGAGGGTTGGTCAGTGTAATTGTGACTGGGCCCGCTGTGTCAGCTAGCTGGCAATGCTCGAAGTTAGGATTCTACCCTCCCACAGAGACTGGGAGATGGAGGGCCTATCTGTCCTGATGATTACATTTCAAAGGAATGGCCCTCAGGTCTTTGGGAAGAACAGTTCTAAATTAGAAGAGATATATACTCACGATGGTAAGCCCTTTCCAGTAAATATTCCAAGAAAGAGCGGTCAGCAGCCTATCATCAGGTGTTGGCTAGAAGGAACGGTAAATTCTCCTGGCTGCCTTGAGCTTTCTCAGTCAGGCATTTTAATGGGGAGCTGGGTTCAATGAGGGGCTGGGGTCATCCTAGGGACACTGCCTTACGTTGCTAGAACCTATGCTAGAGTTTGGCCAAGTCTCTTAGTGTAGGGGTTTGGACAGAGTTATCAGCAGAAAGTTCTGCATGATATAATATAGTTATATTTGGGGGAGGGGAGGAGATGGCTTCCATTTTATATATATATATATATATATATATATACATATATATATATAAAGAGGTAATATGCTAATTTGTCCATTACAGTGTCCCAGTCATGACCAGTCTGTGGGCGGGGACGGGGGCAAAGATTTCCGCCCCCAGCACTACTATCGTGCTGCCTGTGTTGAGTCCCCGCCCAGCGCTGAGGTGAAGCTGCCTGCCTTCATCCCCAGCTAAGGACATGACACTGCCTGTATGCGCCCCGTTCAATGCTGATGTGACACTGTGGCAGGGGCTGGGCTTGACAGAGGACCTCAGGCCATGCCCCTCACCCGGCGGGGCTTGACGGGGGACTTCAGGCCACACCCCCCGCCCTGGCACCAGGCCAGGAGACCTCAGGCTGTGCCCCCCTCCCCCGCGGGGCTTGACAGGGGACCTCAGCTGTGCCCCCCACCCCACAGGTCTTGATGGGGGACCTCAGGCCGCGCCCCTGCCCCAGAGCCCAGCTGGGACACCTCAGGCTATGCCCCCCACCCAAGCACCTGACCAGGGTACCTCAGGCCGCACCCCCCACCCAGCAGATCTTGATGGGGGGGGGGCCTCAGGCCACACTGCCCGCCCCAGCGCTGAGCTGGGAGACCTCAGACTGCACCCCCCGCCCTGTCACCAGGCTGGGAAACCTCAGACCATGCCCCCCGCCCCAGCACCGAGCAGGGGGACGTGAGGCTGTGTCCCCCCACCCAGTGGGGCTTGATGGGGGACCTGAGACTGCGCCCCCCACCCAGCACCAGGCCAGGGGACCTGAGTCTGCACGCCCCCCACCCGGAGAGGCTTGATGGGGGTGGGGCCAGCCGGATCTGGGTCTCACCCAATGGGGGTGGGGCTGGCCGGGTCTGGGTCTCCTGCATTTTCAAAGTGCGTGCAGGTGGTGGGTGGGGACTTGACTCTAGGTCCCACGGTGTGCTCCAGACTCTGACAGGAGGGAGATTTTCTATACATTTTACTAATTTTCTTTCATCTCTGACACTTCTATTTAGAGAAAGGGCAAATAGCAATATTAAAATATTTCTTCTAATCAATACCCTTTTAATGTGCACGAATTTTGTGCACCGGGCCACTAGTATATATATATATTTAATATATCTTTATTGATTTCAGAGAGGAAGGGAGAGGGAGAGAGAGATAGAGATAGAAACATCAATGATGAGAAGGAATCATCGATCAGCCGCCTCCTGCATGCCTCCCACTGGGAATCGAGCCTGCAACCTGGGCATGTGCCCTTGACCAGAATCGAATTCGGGACCCTTCAGTCCACAGGCCATCACTCTATCCACTGAGCCAAATTGGCCAGGGCTTCCATTATATTTTTAATATTTTGTTTCTTAAGAGCTCATAAGTGGCTATGTGGTTGTTCAGTGTTCTTTAGAGAGTTGTACTTTGGTCTATAGACTATTTCATAATTTAAGAAACTATTTGATTAAAATAAGCACAAGTCATAGTACAGCTATTTTATTTACAATAAAAAACATGTTCACTCTATTCCCTAAGGGAAATAATATAGAGCTACATGTTATTGGACCCACTTTCAAATCCAGGATCTACATGATGTTCACTTCTTCTATGGGGAAATTTCTTTTACTGATGGTTGCGATCCCAGCTATCAGAAAGAATAAAAGAATAAAAGGCATGAATCTAGGTCAAATTACCATCCTAATATTCAGGACCTCTACCGGGTCCCTTCCATTGTTGTCAGTGGGTTTTCAGAATGTTTTCTAAGTTGGTTTTATTTTATTATTATTGTTATTATTATGTTTTTTTTAATTGATTTCAGACAGGAAGGGAGAAGGAGAGAGAGATAGAAACATCAATGATGAGAGGGAATCATTGATTGGCAGCCTCCTGCATGCCCCCTACTGGGGGTCGAGCCCGCAACCTGAGCATGTGCCCTGACCCGGAATCAAACCTGGAACCCTTCAGTCCACAGGCCTACGACGACACTCTGTCCACTGAGCCAAACCAGCTAGGGCTAAGTTGGTTTTAAAAACTATTAAGTCGGTGACATGAGAAGCAGTTGTTCATTGGTTAAGGCAGTGGTCGGCAAACTCATTAGTCAACAGAGCCAAATATCAACAGTACAACGATTGAAATTTCTTTTGAGATCCAAAGTTTTTAAACTTAAACTTCTTCTAATGCCACTTCTTCAAAATAGACTCGCCCAGGCCGTGGTATTTTGTGGAAGAGCCACAGTCAAGGGGCCAAAGAGCCGCATGTGGCTCGTGAGCAGTGGTTTGCCGACCACTGGGTTAAGGTGATTCTAATCCTCAAATGCAATTCATTTTGAGTATAATTAAATCAGTGACTGCTTTGCACACCATGTGGTAAATATATTATTCCATTAAGAATATATCACTTGACAATTTTCAAGCAGTTCTTCATTCTGTAGAAAGGATCAGAGTCAACTTCATGAGCATGCAACCTGTGCTTACAAGGGCCCTGCACATGGTTTAGTGCTCTGTGATTATCATCTTGAAATTCTTACTAATTTTGGAACAGGAGGCCTCTCTTTTTCATTTTGCACTAGGTCAGCCACAAATTCTGTAGTCCATACTAGATAGAGTCAGCAAGATATTGATATATAATCCTTTGGGGACAAGGTTTCAGTTGAAAATGTTTAACAATATTATCTGAAATTTTTATGGCATCTGTTCTTTACTCATTACCCTGTTCTATGTTCTATTGAGTATTCACTCTGAGGTCATGATATTCACCAAAATGACATTATCTTCCTCCAGTGGTAATTCTAGGAATCTGGTTGTTAGGTCAAGTCCTTGAACTTGGTATGTCTTTGGTTCCTCTTTTTTAAACAGGTTCCACTGGTTCACTCTATCATGTTTGCTTGGGTTTAGCGTATTGATATCCGGGCTGTTGAGTTACTGCAGATCTCAGTGGTAGGTGAGGCTTCTGCCCATAAGCCCTTTCTCCTCTTTCTCTTGCTCCACATCAGAGGCATCTAGACTTTCCCCTCACCTTGCCTTGTCTTCTGGAGGGACAAACACCACACTGGGCTGTTGATCTCCAGGCTACTGAGTTAGTGTAGAACCCCTGGTTGGTGAGCTTTCTGATCCTATTCTTCCTCTTGCTCTGGGTCAGGTTTGTCCACATTTTTCCCAACACACCTCACTTCCTGAGATGACAAGGACCACACTATGCCTACAGAACATTTTCTAGTTGGCTGCAAAAATTTATGGGTGTAACTTTCTGAGTATTTTTGTCATATATATATATCACTCTTGCCAGTTTGGCTCAATGGATAGAGCGTCAGCCCGAGGACTGAAGGGTCCTGTGTTCAGTTCCAGTCAAGGGCACATGCCTCAGTTGCAGGCACAATGCCCAACCCTGGTCAGGGTGGGTGTGCAGGAGGCAACCAATCGATGTCTCCCTCTCACATAGATGTTTCTCTCTGTGTGTCTCTTCCTCTCCCCTCCACTCTCTCTAAAAATCAATGGAAAAATATTCTCGGGTGAGGATTAACAGCAACAAAACAAAACAAAACAAAACTCTAAGTCCTACCATTTACCTAGATTATTATCTGCTTCAAAAAAATATAAACTTGGAATTATAATTAAAATTTGCTTAATTCTCATAGTAGATTTCTGCTTAAAATAAGACCCTTTTCAAGAGCTAGAGAAGATTTTATTATGATGTCATTTCCTGTATTTTCTTACATTACTCTTTTCTCCTAATGTAAGAAGATTTCATCAATAATACTCGGAGCTCTCTCTCTGCTTTTATACTTCTTTATATGCCTCTGGAGCAGAGGGAATTGGAATCTCTTTTTTCATAGACCTCATGCTGTATAAGGTGATGCTAACAGTGGTGACCATATGGATCTGTGCATTCATCCGTGTGGTCAACCTGCACACTCATCTGTGTGGTCAATTGCTATGTTACTGTAGTAGTGTGTATTTCACTTTTTAAATAATATTAGTATAGCCTTTCTTTGAAAAAGAGAGAGAAAAGGATCACAGTTCTTTATCTTTTACTCATATTCAAACAATCTTTTCTTGAGTTTTATGCATTCTTAGGTGAAGATGAAGACATAATAAAATGTATTAATATGTTGCTACATTAAAAATTACCCCAAGGCATAGTGTCTGAAAACAATAAACATTAATTATCTCACAATTTCTGTGTGCTGGATGTTCTGGCTCAGAGTCTCTTGAGGTTACAGTCAACATATTGGCCAGGGTTGCAGTCGTGCAGTCATCCGAAGGCTTCTCTGGGGCTGGAGGATCCACTTCCTTGGGGGCTCACTCACATGCCTGGGAAGCTGGTGTTGGCTGTTGGTAGGAGCCTGCCGTCCTCTCCAAATGAGCCTCTCAATGCGCTGCTTGAATGTCCTCTTAACATGGCAGTTGGCTTCCCCTCGAGCAGCCATTTTCAACCGGTGTGCCTCGAGAATTTTTAAAGCAAGCAATACCTGACTACTTTGTCAGGGACACTGCCCTCTTTGCCCGTATAGTGTCAAATTAAAAAAATTACAACAGCCATCACAATGATAGCTATCTGCTGTCTTGAACCATAAATATATAGGTCATATACTAGATTAGTATTTTATTGGTTACGTTGCATAATAAGGTTGCATCTAATTGGTTAACTCTTGGTAACAGAAATCCTTACATACAAGTATAGCCATCTGACTTTTTAAAAGTCACTTTGGAGCAAAAATCGTAGGTAATTACTATTATTATTTTTTGTAAATCAATCAAAATTATACCTATTTTTTTCACATCAGCAAAAATACGTGTTTTTTGGTGCGCCATAGAGTTTTAGTAAGTAGTTTATGTGTGCCATGGGATGAAAAAGGTTGAAAAATCACTGTCCTAGAGTGAGAGTTCAAGAGAGACCGATATTGAAGCCACAGTATTTTGTATAACCTAGTTCTAAAAGTTACCCTCCATCATTTCTACAATTGCCTATTGGTTACAAAAGTCAGCTCTATTCCACATGGGAGGGAACAATATAAAGGCAAGAATCACCGAGGACCACCTTAGGGGCTGGCTGCCTCTCGAGGTGATATTAGATCCTGCACATTCTTTGACCAGTCAAACTTGCCCCTGAGATTCCCTGCTCATATCATTCCAGCTCTGCTCAAGTGTTACCTCCTTTGAACTTGAGAAAGACTGTTAGCACTGTCGTCTGGGCACTAAGTAATACATCACCTTGCATTCTTTAACTCCGAGAACTGCCACCATTTTTAACTCTTTTTTTTAAAATAAATCTTTATTGTTCAGATTATTACAGTTGTTCCTCTTTTTCCCCCCCATAGCTCCCCTCCGCCCAGATCCCACCCCACCCTCTGCCCTTACCCTCCCCCCACACTGTCCTCATCCATAGGTGTACGGTTTTTGTCCAGTCTCTTCCCGCTCCCCCCACACCCCAGTCCCCCAGAGAATTGTCAGTCCACTCCCTTTCTATGCCCCTGATTCTATTATATTCACCAGTTTATTCTCTTCCATCAGATTTTTTATTCACTTGATTTTTAGATTCACTTGTTGATAGATATGTATTTGTTGTTCATAATTTTTATCTTTACCTTTTTTTCTTCTTCCTCTTCTTACAGAATACCCTTCAGCATTTCATATAATACTGGTTTGGTGGTGATGAACTCCTTTAGCTTTTTCTTATCTGTGAAGCTCTTTACTGACCTTCAATTCTGAATGATAGCTTTGCTGGGTAGAGTAATCTTGGTTGTAGGTTCTTGCTATTCATCACTTTGAATATTTCTTGCCACTCCCATCTGGCCTGCATAGTTTCTGTTGATAAATCAGCTGACAGTCCTATGGGTACTCCCTTTTAGGTAATTAACTGTTTTTCTCTTGCTGCTTTTAATATTCTCTCTTTGTCTTTTGCCCTTGACATTTTAATTATGATGTGTCTTGGTGTGGTCCTCTTTGGATTCCTTTTGTTTGGAGTTCTGTGCACTTCCTGGACTTGTAAGTCTATTTCTTTCACCAGGTGGGGGAAGTTTTCTGTCATTATTTCTTCAAATAGGTTTTCAGTATCTTGCTCTCTCTCTTCTTCTGGCACCCCCATAATTTGGATGTTGGTACACTTGAAGTTGTCCCAGAGACTCCTTACACTATCTTTATATTTTTGGATTCTTTTTTCTTTTTGCTTTTCCAGTTGGGTGTTTTTTGTTTCTTCATATTTCAAATCTTTGACTTGATTCTTGTGTTCCTCTAGTCTGCTGTTGGATCTCTGTATATTATTCTTTATTTCAGTCAGTGTATGCTTAATTTCTAGTTGGTCCTTTTTCATATCCTCGAGTGACTCACTAAATTTATTGGCAGTTTCTAGAAAATTCTTGAAAAACCTTATAACCGTGGTTTTGAACTCTATATCCAGTCATTTGCTTTCCTCCATTTCTGTCATTTGTGACCTGTTTCTTTATCTCCTCATTTTGGCTGCTTCCCTGAATTGATAGAGTGGCTTTATGTGCTAGGTGTCCTATAGGACCCAGTGGCTCAGCCTCCCCAATTACCTGAGGGTGGACACTCTTGGTGCACCCCTTTGTGGACTGTGTGCACAGTCTTGTTTTAGTTAAGCCTTGATTGTTGTTGGTATCCCTGGGAGGAATTGATCTCCAGGCCAATTGGCTGTGAGGATCAGTTGTGTCTATGATGGGAGAACTTCTGTGCTGGAGACACCCTTATGGGGCAGGAGTTGCTTCAGTGGGGCTTTGGTGCTCATTGAGTCTGCCCCCTGAGTGTGTCCCTTATGAATCTGAGGAGTTGTAATCTGGATGGTCCCACTCTGACCACTGGGTACACTGGCTCTTGGATCTCCAAGAAGGTGCAAATTTAGCTCTGCCTGAGTCCACCCAGCAAGAGCTATCTGCAGATTCCTCTTCTTTGTTTGGGGTTTGGAGGTGCCCAGATGAGGCCCAGCTGTGAATCAATGCAAGCTGCTGTGGAGCCTTGGAAGTTCTGGGTCTCTCTGACCCAGCTGCAGTTTGTTAGGTAATTTTAGATTGCAAAGGGCCAGGCCATTCATATGCAAAAGCCTCTGTGCACAGCTGGGGTGGGGTTGTAAATTGGGTGGGGCGGGGTCTCAGGGAATCAACAGGGTGGAGCAAACAGTAATGGCTGACCTTCAGCCCTGCCCTAAGAGGCCCCTGGGTCTCAGTGTCCCATGGTAATCGCTGCAAGCACCTCTGAGAAAAAGCCGCCCTCGTGTTCCGGCCTGATGCCAGACAGTCCAGTCTCCTCCCCCCCCCCCCCCCGCCCCCCGTATGAGTCTGGGTCCCCAGAGTCTCGCCCAGAACTGGAGTTCAGAGCAGTCAGGAACTTGTGTCTCCCTCCTGATTGAAAAAGACAACCGCATCCTCAGTTGTCAGCCCTTTCCGCATGCGTGCCTCCGTACCTCTGCCTTTACTTCTGCACCTCCTCTGAGTCTCAGTGTGCTTTTCTCTTCCCTTCTAGTTGTAGAATTTCCACTTAGGCAGCCTTCCTGTGGTTCTGGATGATGTCCATTTTGTCTTTTAGTTGTAGTTTTGAAGTGGTTGTGTGAGGCAGCAAGTTCAGGTGTTTACCTATGCCACCATCTTGGTTTCTCCCATTTTTAACTTCTTTTTATCATCTACACTATGCCAAACACAGGGCTGAGAGTATAGATGGTGCCCAAAAGTTCTTGTGGAATAAATAAATATTGATTTTTTCCCTTCAGATATCTTGTGAGAGTTTCAGAATTCTAAACTTTATCAAGAACTTTTGTTGTTATCTTACAAGGACAAGTGTTTTCCCAATTAACCAAAATTATTTGTTATTTGTAACTTTAAAATTTCCTCAGGACCTGTATTCTAAGACTCTTTAAGCTATTGGAGCCTTACATTTAATGATGAACAAAACCAAATTCCCATTCACTGATGACAAATGAAAAGTTGGCAGCAGTTTCAACACCTGCTTTTAATCCATTTAAAAGTGTTGAGCAAACCATGATAAAAAGGAGCTGGAAGCTATAGTGTTCCCCATTACCCTCCTGGTGTTTGTCTTTGCTAATTGAAGTTGCCTTTTAAAGATTATGTATATGGACCCAGAGGAAGCATTGGATAGGGATGGACTCATTCTTGGTTTGGGATGGTTGTGCTTTAACGTGGGAGCCTGATGCACCCTTTCCTCATTCCAAACTTGTTCCCTAATGTTCCAGACAAAAGACTTATTAGGTTTGACTCACTGCTGGTTGGAAACAGAGGTAGTAAACAATATATTAGCTGGAACTAGCTTTAGTTCCTTTTTAAAAATTCTTTAGTGTTTAAAATATTACATATCTCCTTTCCCCCCGCCCCCTTGACCTTTCCCTGGCCACTCCCACCCCCTAGCACATGCCCTCACTGTCTGTGTCAATTGTTTATGCACATATGCATGCATAAAAGTCCTTTGTTTGATCTCTTACACCCCCCCCACACACACACACACACATACTTTCCCTCTGAGGTTTGAGCATTTGATCGATGCTTCTCTGTCTCTGGATCTATTTTTGTTCATCAGTTTATGTTGTTCATTATATTCCACAAATGAGTGAGATCATGTGATATTTATCTTTCTCCGACTGGCTTATTTCACTTAGCATAATGCTCTCCAGGTCCATCCACGCTGTTGCGAATGGTAAGAGTTCTTTCTTTTTTACAGCAGCATAGTATTCCATTGTGTAGATGTACCACAGTTTTTTAATCCATTAATCTGCTGGTGGGCACTTAGGCTGTTTCCAAATCTTAGCTATGGTGAATTGAGCTGCTATGAACATAGGGGTGCATATATCCTTTCTGACTGGTGTTTCTGTTTTCTCGGAATACATTCCTAGAAGTGGGATCACTGGGTCAAATGGGAGTTCCATTTTTAATTTTTCAAGGAAACTCCATACTGTTCTCCACAGTGGCTGCACTAGTCTGCTAGCTTTAGTTTTTAAAACTTCTTGCGTTTTGTGAGTACACACACATGCACACATGCGTGTGCATGCATGCGCGCATGCACACACACACACACACTCACACACACACATACACACAATCTGTAAACAGTATCCTTAGACAATGGCTGTGCTATTCTTTTTGTACTATCTGTCTCCAATCACCTCATACACTTTTACCTATCCTTTTAGGCATATGTCTTGCCAAATAAAATAGCAAGGATTCATTTAAGGTAATTGGATGGAATGATATACACTTTGGATGATATATACTTTTAACAATATGTGTAAAAAATATATTATGTGTTACAATTCCTATATATGTTATTTACAGGCTGATTTCTCTAATACTCATGCTATGTTATACAGATTATCACTGTCATTTCTACACTTTAAATTCACGTAAGAAGAATACAAAATTAAATAAAATTCTTAGGATATAATGAATATGAAAATGACCACAGATACAAAAACATTACAATTTTTAGGTAAAGAATTTCTTCTTATGATTCTATTCACATTTTTTTTTCCTGGACAGTGTCAACCACTTCTCTGTTGTTAATTCCCACCTATAAGCTGACAAGTCCTATATCTGTCTTTCCAACTCTAGCCTTTCTTTTGTAGTTTGCATCTATAAATCTAACCATACTGGGAGCTTACACTGGATGACTGACAAATACTCCTAACCGAATATTCTAAAACCAAACTCATTATGTCTATCTACTTCCCAGTCTCTACCATTGCCACAGAGGTGAATAGTTTAGTCAGATACCCAGTCATCTAAGCCAGGCACATGGGAATTATTCTAGCTTCTTTCCTTCTTCCTTCCCACAGGTCATCGGGGCCTATGGATCTTGCCTCCCTAAATGTTTTCCAGGTCTGGTCCTTCTCTACCCCTGCTCTTTTCTTTTACTTTTGCTCATTATGTTTTACATCAGGGGTGGGGAACCTTTTTTTCTGCCAAGGGCCATTTGGATATTTATAACATATTTATTTTGTCCATACAAAATTATCAACTTAAAAATTAGCCTCCTATATTTGGTCAAACATTTCATTAACTCACCCCTAATGCCTTGGCAGGGCCAGACCAAATCATTTTGAGGGCCTTATAAGGCCCGCCCGGACATTCCCCTCCCCTGTTTTACGTGGAGGGGTTCCTTAATTAGTTGCCACCTCCTTCCACTCTGTCCCCCAACCCTCTACACCAGGGGTTCAAACTGGCAGCTCTCAGGCTGGATTTATTTTCTTAGCAACATTAATTTTGTTGTAGTTTTTAATATATATATATATATATATATATATATATTTATATATATAGATATATATATATTATTGATTTCAGAGAGGAAGGGAGAGGGAGATAGAGAGAGAAACATCAATGATGAGAGCGAATTATTGATCGGTTGCCTCCTGCATGCCCCTACTGGGGATTGAGCCTGCAACCCGAGCATGTGCCCTCAACTGGAATTGAATCCAGGACCCTCCAGTCTGCAGGCTGACGCTCTATCCACTGAGCCAAAGCAGCTAGGGCTTGTTGTAGTTTTTAATCATCCAAATGTCTTTTTTTTTTTTTAACCTAAATGTCTTTATATACTTTTCAGTTTTTCTCCTCCACTACTCCCCATCACTTTAGACAGCCCCCAATTTGCCTGGTCCTTCCAGGTATTTGAGTTTGTGCCTCTTGCTGCCTACTTATAAAATGGACATCGACCTAAAATCTTGCAATTACTCACCATCTACTATAATGTTCAAATTCCTTATCATATTCTCAAAATCTCAAGTCCTTTCCCTTCTTCCCTTTTCACATACAGTGTACTTCAGCCATTCTGCATTTATAGGCTCCATGACTTTATGCCTTTGTTAAAGCTCATTTCCTCTGTTTTGTTACATTCTGCTAACTTCCATCAACTGGTTACACCTATCCATATGGCTTGAGCAGCATTTTCTCTGTAACTCCCTTTCTCAAGCAGAATTATTCATTTCTGTAATTTGCAACCACTTCCCCTTAAATATACCACAATTATTGACTTTGTCACATTTTATTTTAATTATGTGTTTATATATTTGTTTTCTTCACTAGACATGGATCCTTGGGACCAGCTTAATATGTCTTTACATTTCCAGTGTCTGGCATAGTACTTGGTACATAACTGTATGAATAAATGAATGAATGGATAATATCCTATCTAATAAAAGGGTAATATGCAAATTGATCATCACTCCAACACACAAGATGGCTGCCCCCATGTGGTCAAAGTTGGCTGCCCCCATGTGGGACACAAGATGGCCGGCAGGCAGGGCAGTTGTGGGTGATTAGGCCATCAGGGGAGGGCAGTTAGGGGTGACTGGGCCAGCAGAGGACGGGCAGTTGGGAGAGACCAGGCTTGCAGGGAGGGAAATTGAGGGAGGGGGGGACCAGGCCTGCAGGGTAGGGCAGTTGGGGGCAATCAGGCCAGCAGGGGAGAGCAGTTAGGGGCAATCGGGCCAGCAGCAGAGCAGTTAGGCGTCTATCAGGTTGGCAAGGGAGTGGTTAGGGGGTGATCAGGCTGGCAGGCAGAAGCAGGTTAGGGGCAATCAGGCAGGCAGGCAAGTCAGTGGTTGGGAGCCAGCAGTCCTGGATTGTGAGAAGAATGTCCGACTGCCTATTTAGGCCCAATCCCAGTATATACATATAACATTATTACTGCAAATATTTATAGTTACTTAAATACTATAAGCCAGGCATTAGGATCTTACTTCTTCTTTTTGGGGAGAGGCAAAATCTTTTGTCATTGTTTTTAGTCTCAAGAAAAATCATTTCTTCCTGCCATAAAGCATAATTATTTTTAAAATTATGGATTTGTACAAAGCATTTGGTGATAATCTGTCAGCAGACAAATTATATATTTACACTAGAGGTCCAGTGCATGAAATTCGTGCACTGCGGGGGGGGGGGGTATCCCTCAGCCCAACCTGCACCCTCTTCAATCTGGGAATCCATGGGGGATGTCTGACTGCCTGGGATTGGTCCTAAACCGGCAGTCAGACATCCCTCTCACAATCCGGGACTGCTGGTTCCTAACCATTCGCCTGCCTGCCTGCCTGATTTCCCCTAACCATTTCTGCCTGCCAGCCTGATTGCCCCTAACCACTCCCCTGCCAGCCTGGTCATCCCTAACTTTCCTCCCCTGCAGGCCTGGTGCCCCCCAACTGCCCTCCCCTGCCGGCCCAATCACCCCCAACTGCCCTCCCTCACTGGCCAACTTGTGGTGGCCATCTTGTGACTATATGGGCATGGCCATCTTGTGATGTCATGGGCGTGGTCATCTTGTAACGACATGGGGGTGGCCATCTTGTGCGAGGGTGTGATGGTCAATTTGCATATTACCTCTTTATTAGATAGGATTATTATATAGGATATAATGATAATGCTTAAATTTTGCCTAGTCATAATCTTTTCAATGTCCTATGAGGCTCCACATACTCTGTAACCCCAACATTCCCTCCATCTGGAAAGCACATTCCCCAGACACCCTGAGGGCTCCCTTAGACAATAGTGCTCAGGTAGGCAGAGATACGATAATAATTTCAGGGAGGGACTGACTGGATCAAGTGCAGAAAGGACCAGGCATGTTGGTGATTAGGAGAGTAGGCCAGTGACGGAGAGACAGCTCAGCCAGGATTTGAAAGAGAATGGAGTCGCTGAAAGTTCTCAAATAGGAGAGGCCCATATAAGGAGAGTTTTACAAAGATGAATGTGGACTTAAGTTCGGGATTGAAGGTGGACGAGATCAGAGGTGGGGAGGTCTGGAAGGAGGAAGTAAGACCCTAAACTGGGATTATTAGCCACAGAGCTGGAAGTAAAGTAATGAAAGTGAGATTTTGTGAGGAGAGAAGGATGATAAGAGACAGAGTCCCTGATTAGATATGAGAGACAAGGCGGGGTACCCAGATGACGGTAGCCACAGCAGGAGCAGAGCCTCAGGAGGAGGATCTGTTGGGGATAGAGGTTTGAGGGAAATGGGAGTTGTTAGGCAGATGGAAACAGGGCCATGACTCAGAAAATGGACTAGGTCTAAGGATCCAAATTTTGTAAAATTCTGATCCTGGTTCTTTCTTGTGAGATAAAGAGACTGAAAGACAATGGGCACACTCATATGCCACTGGGTGACCTGAATTGGTACAACAGTTTCAGATGGGAATTTGGAAATACTCATCAACACCTAAAATACGTATACCCTTTGAAACATTCTCTACAGAATTTAACTTATAGAGATACTAGAGGCCCGGTGCACAAAATTCGTGCATGGGGGTGTGTGTCCCTCAGCCCAGCCTGCACCCTCTCCAATCTGGGACCCCTCGAGGGACATCCCTCTCACAATCCAGGACTGCTGGTTCCCAATTGCTCTCCTGCCTGCCTTCCTGATTGCCCCTAACCGCTTCTGCCTGCCAGCCTGATCACCCCCTAACCACTCCCCTGCCAGCCTGATTGATGCCCAACTGCTCCCCTGCCAGCCTGATGGTCCCTAACTGCCCTCCCCTGCAGGCCTAGGTCCCCCCAACTGCCCTTCCCTGCAGGCCCAGTTGCCCCCAACTTCCCTCTTCTGCCAGCCTGGTCACCCCTAACTGCCCTCCCCTGCAGGGTTAATTGGCCCCAACTGCCCTCCCCTGCAGGCCTGGTTCCCCCCAACTGCCCTCCCCTGCAGGCCTGGTTCCCCCCAACTGCTCTCCCCTGCAGGCCTGGGTCCCCCGCAACTTCCCTTCCCTGCAGGCCCAGTTGCCCCCAACTTCCCTCCTCTGCAGGCCTGGTCCCCCTCAACTGCTCTTCCCTGCAGGCCTGGGTCCCCCGCAACTGCCCTTCCCTGCAGGCCCGGTTGCCCCCAACTTCCCTCCTCTGCCGGCCTGGTCACCCCTAACTGCCCTCCCCTGCAGGCTTGATCTCCCCCAACTGCCCTCCCTTGCAGGCCTGGTCCCTTCCAACTGCCCTCCCCTGCTGGCCTGATCGCCCCCAACTGCGCTCCCTTGCAGACCTGGTCCCTCCCAACTGCCCTCCCCTTCTGGCCATCTTGTGGTGGCCATCTTGTGTCCACATGGCGGCAGCCATCTTTGACCACATAGGGGCAGCCATCTTGTGTGTTGGAGTGATGGTCAATTACTCTTTTATTAGATAGGTTAGAGGCCTGATGCACGGGTGGAGTCTGGCTGGTTTGCCCTGAAGGGTGTCCCAGATCAGGGTGGTGGTTCCCTTGGGGCGTGGGGTGGCCTATTCGAGGGGCCTGTGGTGGTTTGCAGGCTGGCCACACCCTCCGGTGACCCAAGCAGAGGCCCTGGTTTCTGGGATTTATTTATCTTCTACAATTGAAACTTTGTAGCCTTGAGCGGAGGCCTGGGCCGGCCAGGAAGCTTGGCTTCCTCCATTGCCAGGGAAATCCAAGCCTCCTGCACCATGGCCACAGCCATCTTGGTTGGGTTAATTTGCATATTCACTCCTGATTGGCTGGTGGGCGTGGCTTGTGGGCATAGCAGAGGTACGGACAATTTTCATGTTTCTCTTTTATTAGTGTAGATTTCCACAATTGAGCAAGAGTGTAAACAAGGATGCTCACTGATATTGTTTGGCTTGTAATGGTAAAAAAATATATATGGAGTCAACCTAATTGTCCATCATTGAATAGTACATTGTTAAAATCAAATACCATGTCCCTGCTAAAATAGAATGAGGTAAAGCTATGTATACTGACTGACACAAAAGATGTCTATCATATACTTAAGTAAAATAAGCAAGTTGTAGGATGTGTTAATTAACTAGATGGGAGGAATCCTTTCACAATTTCTATCAAATCATCATCACCATGTACATTTTACATATCTTCTAATTTTATTTGTCAATTA
This sequence comes from Eptesicus fuscus, assembly GCF_027574615.1. Classification (NCBI taxonomy): domain Eukaryota; kingdom Metazoa; phylum Chordata; class Mammalia; order Chiroptera; family Vespertilionidae; genus Eptesicus; species Eptesicus fuscus. The sequence continues at coordinate 80,573,994 of NC_072475.1, read as the reverse complement.
CAGCTCAGTAAAGCTGAAAATTATTTATTTAATATATTATTATTGATTTCAGAGAAGAAGGGAGAGAGGATAGAAGCATCAATGATGAGAGAGGATCATTGATTGGCTGCCTCCTGCATGCCCCCTACAAGGGATTGAGCTCGTAACTGGGGCCTGTGCCCTGATTGGAATTGAACTGTGACCTTCTGGTTCGTAGATGGAGACTCAACCACTGAGCCATGTTGGGCAAGAGGATTTTTTATTTAAAAAATTTTCAACTTTGCCTGGCTGGCGTAATAGGGATAAAAATCTGGGATTTTAGGAAAAAAACTCTTACAGATTTTCCTAAGGAAGTCATTTAGTCACTGATACTAAAGATGAGATTGTAAACACAGGTCAAAGCAGAGCAGGAAAACAGGCAATGGACTCAGTGTGTGGAAAAGTCACGTGATGTGGATGTACGTGGAAACGAGGGGACACAGCCCTGCTTGGTTTGGGCCTCCTGAACATTGTGGTCCCCTCTCCCATCACTTCTCCCTCCCCCTCACACGGGCCTTCTCTGTGTTCCTTGACTAAGTCTCAACACGTGGCCTTTGCACGTGCTGTCTCTGCCTTGAAAAGCCCCTCCACCCCCCGCACACACAGACCCCAGCACATAGTCTCCCTACTCTTACTCCACACCTTCGCTCAACAGCCACTTCCTCAGGGAAGTGGTAGGGCGGCCTGTCGGGATACGGCAGGACCATTATCATGCGAGTCTTTAGATGCATTACATGCGATTGGAATGGGGGAAGCAAGAAATTACAAGTGGGAAAGGAGAAGGAAAGCGGAGAGTGATGTATACCTTCGTGGTATTCATGTTTTGAAACATTTCTTTTTGATCTATATTTTCTTGTCTACCTGCTTCTCTTATCTTTAGGTTTATTTGTGGTTCTTCATAGATGTTTCTCATGCAGGGCATTAAGAGGCTCCCAAGTCATTAGTAGACTATGAACTCCTTCAGTATCATCTTACCATTTCCAGTTGGACAAGTTCTTTTCCAAGTATTTATTGAGCACTTTAGTATACACCAAGTTTTATTCCAGACCCTGGTGAGAATGACTTCATTTACCTACCTTTCCTACTTTTACCTTTTCTACTTTTATTCAGTGTAAGCCCAGCCCATCACTGTGACTTTCAATCCTCTGAGCATTGGAATAACCCAGAGAGCTTAAAAAAAATGATGTGGGAACTCCCCTCCCTCCCCCCCCCCCCCCCCATCAGATGCTGACTCCGCTGGTTAGGGTCAGACCTAAACACAGGGGTTCTAAAAGTTCCTTGGGCGATGCTAACGTTCAGGCAGCATTGCGAACCTGTGAAACCAAAGCCTGAAAGGTCCTAGTGACACTGGTCTCTAGGATGGTGCGGACCAGCTTCATTCAAAAGGGAGAGGCCGAAGGCAGAAAACAGAGGCCCCCCCTGACTTACAGCCGGTCACCTGGACCACACACCTGCTCGTAGGAAACAGGGTGATCACTTGCACAGCGAGATGAGGGCAGGCGGTCCTGGAGGACTGGAGCAGACTCGATGCCTATGGCCTGGCCTCTAGACTAACTTTCAGGTTCTGTTCTCCATTCTCATGTGTCTCAGATACTTGCAGAACAAGCAAGTGCTATTTTAGGAGTTAATGCAGGGGGGGTGGCTCGAGGCCCTGGAAGGTTTGGGCTTCATTCTCTGGCACATGTGAGCTGCCAGGACTCCGGCCCCAGGCGAGGAGACTGTGAGTGAGGACCCTGGATTTCTAGTTCTGGCTCAGCCACGGATCAGACGGATCAGACGGTTGTGTGGCCCTGCCTAAGTCACCCCTGCTCTCAGGACCTTTTTCCTCAGTGAGGGCTCTCCAGGCCCCCTTCAGCTTTAACAAGGGACGCTAGGTGGCACTCATGTAACTCCAATGGGGAGCAGTTGGAGCGTGTTGGCCGCCAGGCCCCCTGTGTCCCTTAAGAGACCCAGGGACGTGCTAGGTACACGCCGGGGAATGATGTGGTTTCAGGAAGACTGCTGGGGCCTCTTTTATCAGAAAGAGCTTTTGAGTCCGTGGATGCCTGTTGTATTTTACCAGCCACTTTCACTCATTAGGTACTTCTGATTTCATATTCCTCTCCTTTTTAATCATCTCAAAGTTTAAAACATTATATAGAAAACTATGTTTACAGGCTAGCAAGTCCTCTCTTTAAAAGGGGCCCTGACTGGCACATGTTGTGTCTGCGACAACTGGCTCCTATACTCTGCGTGGAGCTGCCGCTGGAGAGTATAGAATGCACCTCAAGATTCTTGATTCCTTTTCTCAGACCACAAACTTCCGACCCGGGACACTGTCCACTTCCCCTCCCTCCCACCCTCCGTGACCCCCTCTCCTCCTCTCGCTCTCCTACCTTCACAGGCAGCCTTCTGCTCTCCCTGGCCTCTCCAGCAAGGTTTGCCAGCGTGGACTCGTGAGCCTGGCATTTTAATGTTGCCTCTCTGGCTCCTCTGGCTCCTTTGACTCCTGTGCTGAAAGCCCGATTTCTAGCTCCGAGTCACCCCGCAGTCTACGTCCCTCGGGAACTTGAGTGATGAGCCTCATTGGAGAAATCCAATGATGGTTAATCAGTGATGGTTAAAACTGCACTCCAGGACAGCCAGCTTCATCAAGGGGCTTTGCTTGCCATCCCTTCACCCCGTTCTTATTGTCTCCCTAGTCCACTTACACCGCACCTCGGCTGTGGGGGGCCATTGGCATTTACCCCACACTGCCTGTGCTGGGACATCTGTGTGCTTGAAACTCACCTCCGCTTTTCTCCCTCCAACTTGTATATGGTAACCCTCGAGGGCTGGGCTATGACTTGTACTACTCTGACTCTCATTCAATACCCAGAACACTGCCATGAACTTAGCACTGAAAAAAATATTGAATGAAAAAGAACTAAATTTGTTATATGCCTATTGTAGGCTAGAGATAGTGTCAAGTATTTTATGTGTTATATATCATATTTTATATGCTTTTATAATAATATTATATATATCCTCTCACTGAATCTTCATAGTATGCTTATTTAGTAGGTTTTAATAATCCCATTTTATAGGTTTACTAGAGGCCCGGTGCACGAAATTTGTGCATGGGGGGGGGGGGGGGGAGTGTCCCTCAGCCCAGCCTGCACCCTCTCCAATCAGGGACACCTCGAGGGATGTCCGACTGCCCGTTTGGCCCGATCCTGGTGGGATTGGACCTAAACGGGCAGTCGGACATCCCTCTCACAATCCAGGACTGCTGGCTCCCAACTGCTCGCCTGCCTGCCTTCCTGATTGCCCCTAACCACTTCTGCCTGCCAGCCTGATCACCCCCTAACCACTCCCCTGCCAGCCTGATTGATGTCTAACTACTCCCCTGCCAGCCTGTTTGCCCCCAACTTCCTTCCTCTGCTGGCTTGGTCACCCCTAACTGCCCTGCCCTGAAGGCTTGATCGCCCCCACCTGCCCTCCCTTACAGGCCTGGTCCCTCCCAACTTCCCTACCCTGCTGGCCTGATTGCCCGCAACTGCCCTCCCCTGCAGGTCTGGTCCCTCCCAACAGTCCTCCCCTGCTGGCCATCTTGTGGTGGCCATCTTGTGTCCACATGGGGGCAGGATCTTTGACCACATGGGGGCAGCCATCTTGTGTGTTGGAGTGATGGTCAATCTGCATATTACTCTTTTATTAGATAGGAGGACTAGTTGCCTATCTCTTGTCACTAAATATGTTCTTTGAGGGCAAATATCATGTCTGATTCATTTCTGTAGCTTTGTGGCTTCACTTCCCAGGCAATGCCTGGCACACAGATGATGAGGGAGCAGATAAACGGCAGAACTGACAAATGAAGGGTCGATTACAAGACCCAAACCCAAGTCTATTCAACTTCAAAGCCTGTACACGTGCTAGGTCCCGTGGCTCTGTCTGTATGTCATCTGCCCAAGATCTCACAATGTGATGATCAAGTCTGAAGTAGAAGAAAATGACCCTCCATGCCATACTTTGATCAGAATGGTGAAATTATAATCATCACTTGATTTACTTCTAAAGAATGTACCTAATATCACAGGAAGGATAATTAGCTAGTTCTTGAATTTTCTGTTTCCTCTTCAAACCTCTGACTATAATTGTTTCATGACCTTGATTTGAGGTCATCCATGACTTTTTAATAAATGAACAGTGCTGTGTTTGGATATCATTTGGGAGCCACTTGAATTCCATAAGCCTTCAATTTCTTACCACGAGAATAACATTAGCCAATATTAGCATATGTTAACATTGGTGACAAAACTATAAAGCACTAGTTAAACAAATGCCATTTAGCAGAAAATGATAATTAAACTCTTAATTAATCTTCCTTTCTGCTAGAATCTGGCTTATAATAAACTGAAACCACTCGATAGTGTAAATGATGTGGTGAGCACCAGAAAGAAGCTTTTAGACAGCTTGTGGGTCCTAAAAGTATGCAAATCTTTGAACCATATGTTGAAAACTGAACACTTACAATGGAACCCAACAATCGTGAACACAGTTTAGAGATTAATGAGGCCTTCATTTATAAAGCATTTTAAGAACATTTCAGTGTAAATGCCAACTATTTTTAAATCTTGTGATTACATCATGAAAATGTTTTTCTGGACAATTTGGATTGCTTCATAATAATTGTAACAGTTCCCTTATTTATGTACCTTTTAAAAATAGCCACAATGTTGCCAAGGAGAATTAAACAAACATCTTTTTGAAATAGAGAATATTAACCAAATGGATGCATATATTAACAGTTTCTGCTAAAGCAATGTAAAATGAGGGAATTGAACTAAATGATCTCTAAGGTTGCTTCAGTCACGGGGAAGTAAAATCTGTGGCTCTGACCCTGAAAAAGTGTAGTCAGTGGGAAAACCTGAGCACAATTCACATGCCTGTTACTCATGCCTTACATGATAAATTCCTGCCCATTAATGTAACTCGAATCTGGAGGGAAGTTAGCAACTCTGCGTGAATTCATCCGTTTGTTTTTATTCAGGCACCATCGCATCCACAAGTTTAATAAGATGGTCATAACCTAACAAAGAGCTTCTAAGAAATTAAAGGAAGAAGCATTTTCAGAAATGTTTTTTCCTTACGTTTTTGTGCAAAGTGGCGACAGAATTTCAAAACGCAGCTTTATATTCCACAGATACTAGTATAACCTTGTGTCACATTTTTATGAGAAAAAAAAAAAAAAAGAGCTGCTATTGCAGCACTTCTCCTGATCATAGCAGCTTTCCTTCACATCACGCTTCACAGTTTAACAAATTTACTTTGTCCGTTTTTAAATTTCCCATCACACTCACCTCACTGGCTCTCCCAGGCCACTTCTCATCACTCTTCAAGCACCTCGTGTCCTCCTCCCTGCATTCTCCACCTTTGGTCCCTGGTGGCCCCGAGGAGAGACCTTGGCAGATGTTCTTTTTCAGGGATGAGCGGAGCCGAGCTCAGGGAAATAAGGAAACGTATGGATGTTTGTCTCTCCCTCTCCCTTCCTCTCTGAAATCAGTACAAATGTGGATGATGCCTCAAATTACAATTTAGTTTGTGTTGCTGCAGTTAATTTGAATAAAGTTTTTGAGTGAAAAGGAGTCATTTGGGTGACTGAAAATGGCTAGGAAAGGTGATAATTGGTAGCTCCACTTCCAGACCATTTGCTTACTCACGAGGATCCTCGATGACCTCTAAACAGAACTTAATGTCTCTTGACATGTACTCTTCTTGCTTCTGACGTAGGCAGAGCACTCATATGGGGTTGGACTTAGACACTGCTGACTCACTAACTGGTAACATGCTGGATAGATATAATGTCTGGCACATAGCTGAGCATATATTTGTTGAATTAATAAATCAACTTTAAAACTTTAATTGGATCTCAATTTTTAAAATATATGCTTTTATTGATTTCAGAGAAAGGGAGAGGGATAGAAATATCAATTATGATAGGGAATCATTGATTGGCTGTCTCCTTCACAACCCCTATTGTTGATTGAGCCCCAAACCCAGGCATGTGCCCTGACCGGGAATTGAACCGTAACCTCCTGGTTCATGCGTCAACGCTCAACCACTGAGCCACACTGGCTGGGGGTGATCTCATATTTTATAAGCTACATTTTCAGCACAATTCTTTTGTAAAACAATAAGGCAACATATAGCAAGAATCATAGGAATGTCTGTCTGTATGATGCTCTTGGATTCAGGAATTCCACTCCAAAGAATTTTTCATAAAGAAAAAAATCCTATAGGCATAACATCCTTGAAAATGTTCTTATGGTTATCAATCACAACCAAAATACTGAAACAATCTCAAAGTCCAGGATTTAGTAGCTGTGAAAGGTACTATTTCTGCCTGCCTAGCATGTTTCTTAAACATAAGGGTAGGCACAAGACCCAGGGTGACCAGTCAGATTGTCCCATCTCCAAGGCCCACAGTGGTTGTTTAGGGGTGAGCTAATAAATGTCCTTTCTTAGGATCTTTCCTTTAGAATTAGTTAGGAAGACTTCATCTTGCTTCAAAGGTGAGGGACTGGAAAAATATCGTCCTAGCATTGTGAGCCACATGGAGAGAGCCTACTTGCAGTAAAACCAAGTAAGGTCAATACACAAGCAGAGGCAAAGATGAAGAGAGACAGAGGCTTAGCTGGCACATTCCTGAAAACACCCTTTGGACCCCGCATCCAGTCATACCCAGCATCTTTCCCACCCACGCTCCCTCCCTCACACAAGCCAGTAAGCCTCTATTTTCTTAAGCTAGTTTAAGGTGGGTAAGCGTCACTTACAATTAAGAGCCCTGATTACTACATCCACAGAAAGGAATGCTATGTGGCCTTAAAAACAGCAATTATGCAGAAACATGGGGGAGTGTGTTCAACAAAATGTTAGGTGGTAGTAACAAAAGACAAAATAGTAGGTGTGTATGTAGGAGTACACAAGGAAAAAAAGGCGTGTTTACAGTGCTTACTCCTGAGTATTTTCTCTGTTGAAATTTAATATACATAAAAATCATTTCATAAACCATAACTCTCCTTCAAATGCGAGATGTTTCCCGATTTTATTGTACTCGTTTATTGGTCTTGTTCCAAAGTTAATGCAAAGTGATTCAAAGTTAACACTCTGAATGCCACTTCACTTCACAGCTTCTCCTCCACTGTTACTGCCTCTGGGCAGCCTTTGTTAGTCCAAATAAAAGCAAGCCCGGGAACCAAAATGAATTAATTTTTCCTAATTTTCCTTGAGTGTTTCTCAGAAGTGCTAATTATGTTCTATAGACAACAGAGGCTAATTCCTCCCCATTTGTAAAACCTGGAGGCACTCAACTGCATCCCACAGGCCAGGAGAATTTAGCGCACACAAAACACACTCACTTGAAATGCAAATGTGATTTTCTATGCAAAGTTAGTAACTGAAACACTAAGAATAAAATTCATGCAAATCTTTTATGCCTACTACCTCACTTCTCTCCATCTGACTTGGAGTAGTTCTACTAGAGTTCTTGTTTTGTTTTATAATAAATGTTGGATAGAGAAGGGGAAAGCCTATACTTAACAACAGGCTGTGGTAACTAGCAGACCGAGCACAACTGTAGGACTGGTCTGTGATCTGACAAAAATTCTCAGGCACCGGGAACTCCAATACTCCATTGTCATCTTCCTCCCTACTTTTTGCAAGTGCTGACTGCTCACCGTGCTTACTGCCTCAGTCTTCCCCTTTACTTGTGTAAATCAATGCAGTTTTGATGTTACTCTCATTTATATAACCCAACTTCCAATGGAGAGTATGCCTCCATCTGGAGGTGCTGTTTTAATTAGCTAATTAACAAAATCTATATTTACAAAATGCCTTCTATGTGCCTGACATTGAGAACCCAGAGGTAAATCAGAGCCTTTAAAGTGTTCACAGCCTAGTGATGGAGCCAGATGGGTACACATCTGGCTATACCAGTAAGTGCTAAAATAGCAACAACAAACAAAGCATTATGTACACATAAAAGGATTTTAGTTTGCTATAAAAGTGGATGCTGGACAAATGAGAAAGATATTTTATTCTCCCTTCTATGGCATTTTCATTTGTTACTTCAGCCTCATGCTGTAATTATAGTAATTTATTCAAGTAGAAAGAAAACCACAATCTGGCAAACACAGGGTGTCCCCCAAAGTGTATATACGCACTATGAATAATTATAAAAGGCAGTGTTTATTAACATACATTTCATTTTCAAAATTGAGCTATGAGCTGTGAAAAGTGTGTATATGTTTTTTGGGACACCCTGTATATGAATGTAACACACCTGAGGGGAAATGCTCACCTTGCCTTGTTCTGGGTTTTTGTTTTTATTTTGGGTATTTGGGGTGGGGGTGGGGGCATGCTTTCACAGTTCTTCTGGAAATCACCAGTGATGCTTCAGTCAAAGCTCGTGACTTGTCTCCCACTGGGTCGTTTGATTGACACAGGCCCAGTAGCATCAAGCCCCTTGTTCATCAGCCTCACCTGTGTGTGTGTCCATCCCATGCTTGCCATCTCCAGCCTTCCTTTCCATGGGCTTGTCATATATATTTGATGACAATTTAGTGCACATTTTCTCTTTATTTCTCCATATGTGCAGAAATAAAATAGAACACCAACAATTTAGTAGACTGGTCCAAAGTGTCACTGGAGTGTTGTAAATGCAGATTTCCAATCCCCCTACACGAGCCTTTGATTCACTCGTCTGTCTTAGGGCCAGGAGTCTGCACTTGACAGATAACCCAGTTGTTTTGATGGAGGTGGTTCTTGGATCTCATTTAAAAAATATATATTTGTATTGATTTCAGAGAGGAAGGGAGAGGGAGAGACAAACATCAATGATCAGAGAGAATCACTGATCAGCTGCCTCCTGCACGCCCCCTACTGGGGATTGAACCCACAACCCAGACAGGTGTCCAGACTGGGAATCGAACTGTGATCTCCTGGTTCATAGGTCAACGCTCAACCACTGAGCAATACTGGCTGGGCACTGGGACCTCATTTTGAGAAACCTCATTTGGTTCCCCTTTAACAAGCACACAAACACTCTACACGGCCGAGAGGATGTAAATTTCTGCCTGGTCTGTCTTCATTCAGACAGCCCTTACCAGCCCTCAGCAGCAGCTCTTAAAAAAAAAGAAAAGAAAATTAATAGGCATTATTTTTTAGAGAAGTTTTAGATTTACAGAAACATTGAGCAGAAAGTTCCCATAGATGCTCGAAAAATCTCCTGTGCTTGACCTATTCATCCCTCCTTCCCTGCCGAATTTTTTACTGTCAGCATTTGGTGTTGCCAATGTTTGGATTTTAGCTATTCGAAAAGGTAGGCAGTGGAATCTCATTGTTGTTTTAACTTACAACTCCCTAATGACATATGATGCTGAGCTTCCTTTCATGGCTTATTTGCCATCTGTGTATGTAATCGCTAATATCATCTAACTCCAGTCTGTTTAAACATCTCCATTGGGCTAATGTCTCTTAATTCTCTCGGCCCCCAGGGTGCTGTTGGCTTCTGGCTGTGCCCAGTAGACACTTTGTTCATTACATCCTCTGTATTTCTCCACTTCATTGGAACTGAGGGCCCTGGACTTTTCAAACAATATACCAGCTCCTCTAGAAGATGTGACTTGGAAAGCTGACAGAGAAATCTTTGAAAATAACAGTATTCAAGAGACGCACAAGGGAAATGAGTGTTCGAGGAGGTATTCTTATAAAAGTGGCCCCAGGACATTAGGTTTATCCTAAGATCCTTTCCATGAGTCAGTTCATCTTTTCAGGGAGGATACGTGACCCCATGGAATTAGCAGTCCTTGCCTCCTTTTGCCAAATTGCTCAAGCCAATGAATATTCAAGTGAAATCTTATCCAAATTTGGGGCTCTCCTGACCACAGCGGACCTTCTTCCTGAGTTATTGCTCCTGAAACGTTCACACAGCTGTCTCTGGAGAGCACGGAGTGGAAGCCAAGTTTCTTGGATGAGCTGCAGTCAGTTTTCCAAGGATGTGGTTGATCCCAGAAAATGCACAGCTAATTTATAAGGAAGAAGGCAGCTGCCTTGAGGATAACATATGGAGGATTCCAGAGGTCAAGAATTGACCTCAGTCCGTATGGGAAACTCACTGGTGTGAACCAAAGAAGCTTGCATGAAGCTAGAGGCTGTCTAACCCCCCAGACAATGCTACTTCATGTTTTAGACAGAAAGGTCAAAGATGAAAATCTTGAAATATAGACTCTGTCTCTACCCTGGCTGGGAGACTGATGGCATCTGCGTTGGCTGGAAGGAGGCTGGGAGGTTGGAAATTCCTTCTTCCTTATGTTGGTGCTAGTCCTGATCCTAGGATTTAACTATTATTTTCGGTTTACATCTATATATTTTAATATTCTCATAAGAGAATTTTTCCAGTCTTTGAGTCTTTAGAAGCCAATAAATCACATTAAAAGAGGCCCAGATTATCTGTCTTTCTTCCTTCTTAATGCCTTTGCAAGATCATGCATTATCTCATAGGATCGGTATGTGACAAATTCTATTTTGGGTCTTTCGATGAGTCCTTCATTTAATCTTTCTTGAGAACCAGAGTTCAGAAGAATCTGTGCAACTGGAAGTCGCCCCCAGTCCCCTGATCTTTCAGTCCTAGTTTCAAAGAGGTCAGTGTCTTCTTAAGGGCCATGTGGAGGCTCCAGTGTGTTCCCAGGAGAATGCATTCCTTGTACTAACAAGTTATCTTCAGAGCATCTTAGAGTTCTATTTGGTGATGTAGTGACATAAGATGTCTGTGGCTGAAGAACTTTTTTGAGTGGTTAAATAATGGGGCTGATTTAGTGAACCCAATAAACCCTAGTTACTACAACTCCTCACTGATGTGGAGACTATTCATTCCCAATGAAACTAGCAAGGCAGGAACCTCACACAACTGGCATGCTGTCCTAACTTGTTGGAAGATACTGCAGCTGAAAGCCACAGCCATTATCACTCCTTGTTCTTTGCTGATATTTGGCTTGTTCAAATGCTTAGCACATGTATCAGAACATCTCAAAAAGGCTTTTTGGTGCCATTCTGAATTCCAAGCATAGCACACTGACCCTGAGATTTTGTTGTTATTGTTGCAGTGGTAAAATATCCTACCTAATAAAAGGTAATATGCAAATTGACCATACCATCGACACACCCACAAGCCATGCCCACAAGCCACACCCATCAGCCAATCAGAGCAAGTATGCAAATTAACTCAACCAAGATGGCTACAGCCACAGAGAACAAGGTTTCCCAGGTAACAGAGCAAGCCAAGCTTTCCTCAAGCCATTGCAGGCCTAAGCCTCCACTCAAGCTACAAAGTTTCAATTATAGAAGGTAAACAAATTCAAACAGAAATGGCAGCAGAACGGAGCTTGAGAGAGCAGGCCAGGGTTGCCAGCGGCAACAGGGGAAGCAAAGCTTTCCGCACACCCTGGCCGAGCCCACCCACTTAAGGCAACAAAAGTTTCAATTATAACCCCAACAGAAATGGCTGCCAGCAGTGGAGGGAGCCCCAGGCTTGGCTCCGCTCCAGGCTACAAAGTTTCAATTGTAGAAGGAAAATAAATTCCAGATACCAGGGCCTCCGCTTGGGTTGCCAGGGGGCGTGGCTGGCCTGCAAACCACCACAGGCCCCTCGCTCAGGCCACCCCACGCCACAAGGGAACCCCCACCCTGATCTGGGACACCCTTCAGGGCAAACCAGCTGGCCCCCACCCCTGTACCAGGCCTCTATCCTATCTAATAAAAGAGTAATATGCAGATTGACCATCACTCCAACACACAATATGTCTGCCCCCATGTGGTCAAAGATCCTGCCACCATGTGGACACAAGATGGCCACCACAAGATGGCCAGCAGGAGAGGGCAGTTGGGAGGCACCCGGCCTGCAAGGGAGGGCAGTTGAGAGGGACCAGGCCTGCAAGGGAGGGCAGTTGAGAGGGACCAGGCTTGCAAGGGAGGGCAGTTGGGGGCAATCAACCCTGCAGGGGAGGGCAGTTAGGGGTGACCAGGCCAGCAGAGGAGGGAAGTTGGGGGCAAACAGGCTGGCAGGGGAGCAGTTAAGCATCAACCAGGCTGGCAGCGGAGTGGTTAGGGGGTGATCAGGCTGGCAGGCAGAAGCGGTGAGGGGCAATCAGGAAGGCAGGCAGGCAAGCAGTTTGGAGCCAGCAGTCCTGGATTGTGAGAGGGATGTCCGACTGCCCGTTTAGGCCTGATCCCATCAGGATCAGGCCTAAACGGGCAGTCGGACATCCCTTGAGGGGTCCCAGATTGGAGAGGGTACAGGCTGGTCTGAGGGACAACCCCCCTCTGTGCACGAATTTCGTGCACCGGGCTTCTAGTACATAATATAAAATAATTTCCCATTCACCTCTTTCCCTAGCCTGTGGCACCCACCATTCTATCTTCTGTCTCTGTAAGTTTTATGACTCTAGAAATCTCATATTAGTGGAATCATACAATATTTGCCCTTTTGTGACCGGCTTACTTCACGTAGCATAATGTCTTCTAGGTGCATCCATGTTGTAACATGTGTTATAAGTTCATTGCTTTTTAAAACTCAATAATACACCAATATATAGATATATATCTCAATCACAATTTGTTTACATATTCATCCATTGATGAACACTTGAGTTGTTTCTACCTTTTGGCTATTGTGAATAAAGCTGCTATGAACATGGATGTACAAATTATATGTTCGAGTTCCTGCTTAGAATTCTTTTGGATATATATCCAGAAGTGTAATTACTGGGTCATATTGTAGTTCTATTTTATTTTTGAAAAAAAATCACCATATCATTTCCCATAGTGGCTGCACCATTTTACATTCCCATCAGCAATAAGTTCCACTTTCTTCACATCCTTGTCAACACCTGTTATTTTTTTTATAATAGCCATCCTAATGGATGTGAAGTGGTGTCTCATTAAGTGTATTCCCAAGCATTTTATTATTTTTGATGCTCTTGTAAATTGAATTATTTTATTAATCTCCTTTTGGATTGTTCATTGTTGTATACAAAATTGCAACTAATTTTTGTGTGATTTTGTATCTTGCAACTTTGCTGAAATCTCTTATTAGTTCTAACAGGTTTTGATTTTTGATTTTTTTGGTGTGAAATCTTTAGTTTCCTATATATGGGATCTTGTCATTTGTGAAAAGAGATAATTTACTTCTTCCTTTCCAAATTAGATGCCTTTTATCTCTTTTTCTTGCCTTACTGCTCTGGCTAGAACTTCCAGTGCATATTTAGGAAGCTCTTCCCGTGTGTGTGTGTGTGTGTGTGTGTGTGTGTGTGTGTGTGTGTGTGTGTTGTCTTGGAAGAAAATATTTTCCCAAGTCGTCCCAACAGACTTTCTCTTATGTCCCATAGTCAGAACTGGGTCCCTTGGCCATTCCTACCTGAAGGCAAAGCATGTAGCTAGCATTTTTATACTGATGTGAAGTGGGCTTTGACAAGCGGGAAGAAAATAAGAGAAATGACTCCTGAGGATAACCATCTGCCTCACCCTGTGGTTGGGATTAAACGCAGCAATGTGGTAAGGCATGGAGAGGGCTCCACCCTCATTGCTTTCCTTCATTGTCCCCATGCTCTCCTTCAGGTGTCCTTCCTCATTTTTCTGCATTAGAAGGAAAATGGAAATCCAAAATTTCCTCGCTTTCCCTAAACAAGTGCACTGTTTGTCTCTTCCAACCCCACTTACCTTTTGGAGTTCTGTAGCTCTAGTTTCTACAAACCATTTGGAACCTCCCCCAACCTGTCCAGAAAATTCCTGGCCTCAGACTGAAGAATACATTTTTATAGCCAGGCAGTCCATGGATGCTGGTTATAAAAAAAAAAAACACTGAGAAATGTTCATAAACAAGAAAAAAAACAAACCACAACAGAGTCTACGTTATTTTTACAATGTTAACCTGCCCTAGAAAGCTTCTGTGTCAGCGGAGGGAGGCTCTTCCCATACAGACCAGGAGCAAAAGGTGCCCCACGCCTGTCTGTGCCGCGGCTGGCTGTGCGAGTCCCACAAGATGTTCCTTGCCATCAGAGTAATGACTTCAGTTTTTCCGTTCCAGCCGGGGTGAAAATGAATAAGAAAACTGGATCCTGCCTCTGGAAGCAGGACGTGGGCTCTGCACTAATCAAAAAAGGAAGATTCGTTATAAGACAACAGGTCACTCTCCAGACTTAGAAGAGATCCTAGATTTGTCAGAGCGGCTCTGAATCATTTCGTGGACTGCCGCGGGATTAGCATGGGGATGCTGTACAAGCCTGACCCTCCGCAGAGAAGTTTTTCCTTTTTCTCCTTAAATGAGCGACTCTGGCTGCTCTCCGAGTCACTGCAATCCAAATCTCATAATTTCACCTTCTCTCCTAGTCCTTTCCCCAGATGGCTATTTTAAGGGTGAGGGGGACAGATGGAGGTAGAGATAAAAAGGGGGCCATGGCTTTCCTAGAATGCGATTAAGTAAGAAGTGCCGATGAAGTCCTGACACTGTGAACAGGTACGAGGAGAGTGGAGCTTTCAGAGGCTGGTGAGGAGAGAGAAGGCCTTCAGAGGGCTGCACTCTGCGGAGCCCAGGCTGACTGAGCAGCGGACTCTGACCCAGCGCTGGGAGAGGGTCCCGGCCCAGCCCGAGTGGCTCCTCTTGTCGCACCCGGTGGAGGAGCCAGGAGAAGTCCGCTCTGCAGTCCTTTCCTTTACGAACATCGGAGACAAAATATGTTGACAGCTGTGGGCCACGGCACTTGGGGTTCTGGTGGACACAGTGCACAGGGAAACCAGCAGCTGTCTGAAGCGAGCTTCTCTCGTTAACATTTGGTTAATAAAGCCTCCACCATGAAATAATCCAGATGAAAAGCCGGCCTTCGTTAGGAAGGCCCGAGTGCAGGCTGGGAAAGACTGGGCCGTGTCCAAGTCGGGAGTTCTCTTTATCAACATGAACACCTCTCTGTGCCCAGCGTGGACTTGCGTGCTTCGGGGTCGTACAGGGGGAGTGGGGAGCCTGGCGCTGCCCCGTGCGAGCACATGCTCTGCCGCCGGGGCGGCCGGTGTGACATTCAGGAAACGCAGGGAAACCTGGGGTGAGTGTGGGATCCGTGCACAGCCGGGCGGGGCCCGTGAAGGGGGCCCAGACGGACACAGAGACCTGTGTGGCACAAGTCCCTTGAGAGCGGGAGCGCCAGCTGGCTCATTCCGGTCTCCTTGGCATTGTGAATTTGTCCCACGAAGTAGGAGTTCAATTGGTAAATTTCAAATAAAGGTCAACTCCACACGTTTGCTCACGTCTAGCGTATGGATAGACGTATAGTTTGAACAGGTCCTTTCCATGGACTCAACTGGAGGACAAAGTGAAACGAGGAGGACTTGTTTAGAAAGTCTTGGCGAATGCAGGTGCCTTCTGTGATTCTTCATTCTGTGTCAACTTGATCGTGCCCTGGTGCCGATACCGTTGGGGTCGGTCATATTCTCACTGTTTCCGTGAGGGCGTCTTTGGACGAGATTTACTTGTGCATGGGTAGACAGAGTAAAGCAGATTGTCCTCCATAACATGGGTGGTCTCATCCAGTCAGTTGAAGGACCGAATAAAACAAAAGGCTGACCTCCCCTGAGCAAGAGGGAATTCCCCAGCAGGCAGACTCCAGTCTTCATCCGAAACATCGACTCTCCCTGGATTTCCATCAGCTGCCTTTTGGTTTGAACTGCAACTCTTTCCTGAGCCCCCAGCTTGCAGCCTCCCCCCCATCAGATGTTGCCCTTGCCAGGCCTCCACAATCATGGGAGCCAGTTCCTTACACACACACACACACACACACACACACACACACACACACACACACAGTTGGTTCTGTTTCTTTGTAGAACTCTGACTGAGACAGCATCCTATAAGCTGACAGACAAGGTTGGGGTGTAACAGTGTGTGTAAGCCTTTTTCCAGTCAGCACCGTAACTGAGGAGTGCGGACCGGAGGGGTGAGAGCCCAGGGCTGAAGTCAAGGGGCCTGTTCCTTCCCAGCCCTCTGCCCGGCACAGCTCCCCTAAAACCCGAGAAGCAGCAGTTGCTCAGACGACTAGAGCATTGCCAGGTCCTGGTGTATTAGTTTCCTTTTGCTGCTGTAACAAATGACCACATTGTCAGGGGGCCGAGGGTGGGGGTTGGGAAGGCGGAAGGTCTGTTGTGTTGTGTTTCCCCCCGACACACACTGGGATTTTAAAACATCGTAAATATATTCTCTTACCGTCCTGGAGGTCCGACGTCTCAAATCAAGATGACAGCTTGGCTTCTGGAGGCTTCAGGGGAGGATCTGTTTCTTGCTTTGTTCAGCTTCTAGAGGCTGCCTGCATTCTTTGGATCAGGGCCCCTTCCTTCCACCACCCCAACCTCTTGCTTCCCATCTCCTGTCTCTCTCTCTCCTATGAGCACCTTAATTATTACGCTGGGCCCACTCAGGTAAACCAGGGTAATCTCTCCACAGCAATCTCTTTAATTTAATCACTTCTGCAAAGTCTCTTTTGACATAGAAGTTAACATTCACAGGTCATGGGGATTAGGACATGGCTATCTTTGGGGTGCGGGTGGGCATTATTCAGCCTACCACACCTGAGGTCACTGGTTACACCTGGAAGGTGAGATAGGGGAGAGGTTTCCAGGTTTCAGAGCTGGCACTTGAAACCATTTTGGGTCATTTTGGAAAAGTATTCAACTATTTGGTAAATGCAGAAAGCTGCAACAAAGAAATGCTTTCTTGGCTGCTAAAGAGACACATATGTGTTGGTGCTGTATGTTTCTTTAACAATGAAAATTCTGCTCCTAAAGTCATTGCAGAGTAAAGCTCCCCCCCCCCCGCCCCCACCTAAACAAATAAAATAAGACAAACATGTTTTTAAAAGTAAAATATTCTGGTCATCGAGGGACACAAATCCATGGGGCCTCTTGTCCTGGCAGCTTTACCAAGTACTTTGTTGTTAAGTCTCCTGTAAGTGACTTTTAGTAGGAATTCAAACCTTTTAAGATAGACTCTGAGAAGCTCCTAAACACATACAATTCGAGTATCTTAAAGCCACGTCATTGTTGACTTTCTAGAATGCTATCCCCGGCTGAGGTCTCGAGTTGTTCTGTGCTGAGTACAGTTTGGGGGTATCAGTCACTTACAGTGCTCCCCTCCCGGCCGCACCGTGTGTGCTCAGGGCACCGCCATAACCTTTGCTTGGTTTATTTCCAGCAGAGAAAACTTAGTTTTGACTCCATAGAAAGGAGAGAACACCAACTAAATCAGTTTTCAAAATCATCCTGATTGCTCAATTCAATGCTCAGTGATTGCTGTAGGGTAGTTTATAATAATTTCAGTCAAGACTGGGGTCTGAGCCTGGGTGATGGTTGAAAGGACTAACCTTATCTCGGGGGCTCAGCCAGCTTACTCTTGTCTGGTGACGGTCCTCTCCCAGGCATTAACCTGCCCTAAGGCACAAGGGCTTTAAATAAATATCCGAGACTTGGTTTAGAGCTCAAGGATGGTTTATCTTCCTCAAGGACACGTTACTATACAAACTATGCCTTTCCCTCCTCCTCTCCGCCTCCCCGGAACTCTCATTTATCCACCTGGGATCGAACCTGGTCCATCAGTGCAGCCCCCCTTGAAATATCCCAGTCCCTTCCAGCCTCGTCAGAGATCTTTGGCTCTGTCACGTCACCGTCCACGTCTGTGCTTTCTGCTCTTCTTTTCAAAGCTTGACTTTATAGTTGGGGAAGAACATTTTCCTTTTTGCCAGCATCAAGTGAATTGCCATCATGGCAAAGGAGGCCAGCCACGTCACGGCTCCTGTCACCGTGTAGGCGAGACCTAGGAAGAGGCTGCTGCCGCCACTCCACGTCAGGGTGGACAGGACGACCGACTTCTCTCCTCGGAATCGGGTCACTGGAAAGTCTAAGGAAGGAGATCTGTTAAGGATCTGTCTTCGCACTTCTCAGCTCTACCTCCGTATATCCTAAATACACCAGGTTGAACCACATAAAATTGCTGTTTTTGTAGGTAAAAACAGGGGTGAATAATTTCCTATGGTCTAATCTTTATCAAATAGGACATTGTACGTTACTGTCATGAAATTAAGTAAAGACAAGGCTTCCCTCTACGTCATTATCATGTACAAAAGTGATTCTGACACGTAGACAGCTTGGAATGACTTACAGCCAACTGGAAATTGAACAAATCTATTTTAACCCAAGGAAATAAAAAGAATACAGATAGGTTTTACAGCAAACCTGACTTTTTGTTTTATGACTCAGAAGACCCAGGGTAGGCTAAAATCCTTCTTAGGCTAAGGTCCGAATTCCTACCTCAGGGAAAATTCTTCAAGGGGAGTAAAGAGCAAAGTAATAGTGAGCTATCGCCCTGGCGGGTGTGGCTCAGTTGGTTGAGCGCCGTCTCCCCGGTTGTGGGTCGGGGTGGGTGCAGGAGGAAACGGATCAATGTTTCTCTCTCACATTGATGTTTCTATCTCTCTTCCTCTCACTTCCTCTCCCACTAAAAATCAATAAAAACATATGAAAAAAATAGTGAGCTGCATGGTGAAGTATTTTTGGTGGGAAAACTAAAGACGGGGCATCGGTTTGGGTTTCGGAAAGGCCAGCATCCCTCACTGCTGGGGTGAAAGTGCTTGACGTGGGTTTGCTATCATTAGCATTTTAATGATGTCATTTTGATTATGCATGTGGTTTGAGGTTTTTAAACATCTGGTGCCTTTTGGTAAACCAAACTAATAAACAAATAAAGGCTTCTCATAGCAACGGCACAGGACAGCAGCATTTCCCAGCAAAGTTCTCGAAAGGCCTCAGATCACTTGGCCACATGCTACTTAAAGGCACAAGGAAACTCAGTCTCTCTTTTACGTCAAAATTCCTCGTTGTCACCAGCTCCTTGAGTGCCACCTCAACTCATCTGCCTGTTTTCCCTCTCCCTCAGCTAGCAGAGGGTCTTCCTCACACAGAGAACATCCTCTCTCCGTTAGAAGTGGTAGGCGTTGTCTGTAGCTCGGGCTTCATTCTCTGTGCACATCTGCCGGGCCTTGAGGCTGGGTGGGTCATACACACCCCAGGGCTTAACACAGGTAGTGCAAGGCTAGGACTGAAGCTCAGGATGGAGGGTCTACGTCGAAGATTTAGACCCGAGAGTCATCAGCATTAAAATGTGACTGGGCTGAAGTCACCCAAGGAGAGCCTGTCTCCAGAGGAGAAAGAGAGGGTCTCCTTTGTTTGGAACACAGACACCCCCTTCTTCCCCTCTGCCCCAAACTCACCACCAGGCACTGTGAGGGCAGCAGTTCATGACGTGTGTTTCCCCCTCCCTATTTCTTGATGGCAACTGCACCTGCTTTACTGGTAAGGCAATCACAAAGTCGATGGGATCAGACGGTCCAACTCCGGAGACCACTTTTTTGTTGTTGTTAAAATTCTTTTTATTGTCTAAAGTTTTACAAATGTATCATTTTTCCCCAATTGACATCCACCACCCCCCTCCCAATCCCCACCCCTCTGGGGCAAGCCTCCACCAACCCAGTGTCTGTGTCCATTGGTTATGCTAATATGCATGCATACAAGTCCTTTGGTTGATTTCTACCCTCCCCTGCCATCCCCTGCCATTTGTCTTTGGATCTATTTTTGTACATCAGTTTATGTTGATCATTATATCCCACATATGAGTGAGATCATGTGATATTTATCTTTCTCCAACTGGCTTATTTCGTTAGCATAATGCTCTCCAGTTCCATCCATGCTGTTGCAAATGGTAAAAGTTCCTTCTTTTTTATAGTGGCATAGTATTCCATTGTGTAGATGTACCACAGTTTTCAATTAAATCCACTCATCTGCTGATGGGCCCTTAGGCTGTTTCCAAATCTTAGCTATTGTAAATTGTGCTGCTATGAACATAGGGGTGCATATATCCTTTCTGATTGGTGTTTCTAGTTTCTTGGGATATATTCCTAGAAGTGGGAGTACTGGGTCAAATGGGAGTTCCATTTTTAACTTTTTGAGGAAACTCCACACTGCCTTCCACAGTGGTTGCACCAGTCTGCATTCCCACCAGCAGTGAAAGCAACTTTCAATCTCAAATTTTTTTTGGTGGGGGAGGGGAGAAGGCAGGGTTGCTGAAATTTTACTCTTTATAGCTTTCATTTTCACAGAATAGAATTAGAGGCCTTGCTAAAAGGAAGGAATTGAAGGCAAACAGAAGGAGGCAACAAACTGACAGGTAGAGATGGTGTCACATCAGTGAGGAACCTCTGACTGAGGAACTTCCCTACTCCCCTGTCAGGATGGAAATGTCCTCACTCTACTCTGGATAGAAATGATGGAGTAGTCATTCACTTATCCCAAAGATTTCTCATTCAAGCTCCCCGGCAGATAAAGAAACGGAGGAGGTATTTTGTGCTAAGATCCTCTGGCCCACTGGGGGTCCCATGAACCACCCCTAGCCAGCAGCCTTGAGATGCCACAGGGCTGACCTCAAAGCTGTGTACAAACCCTGGAAAGATTCTGCCTCCCAAAGATTTGTTTGAAGAATAGAAAAGTACAGAATGAAATAATTTGACAACTAGCACCCAGATGGACACTAATTTTCCTTCATTACAAAAGAAGTAGTATAAAAGGATACTGTAGGTTATGTTGAAACTATAGTTACCAGCAGGCAAACCTTCAGTAAAATACTGTACTCGATTGAGTCGACGGTGCAGTTTCTTGAAAGTGGGAAAGGCAGCTGTCCGCATCCACACAATGAAGTCCTCATTGATGAAGCCATTGTTCTCTGAGTCCTCTTCATCCAATTCATAGACAGGCTTAGGCCAGTATGGCGGCTTTGCAGTTCCTGTGGGAACAAAATAATGGGTGTGGTTGGGAAAAATCATCTACCCACCTTCAGTTTTCCTTAGAGAATGAAATAACTTTTGATTTTTTTTAGGAAAGAAAAATAGAAAATATAAATTTTTGAAAAAGTGTGCGTGTGTGTGTGTGTGTGTGTGTGTGTGTAAACTACCTGAGTATGTAACCATTAAAAATAATGGTTATAAGGACTTAAGGAAACAGGGTGGGGGGTGTGCTGATTATGTTTTTATAAGGTAAAAAAACACAGTGGAATATAAAATTATATGTATCTTATGTGTTCTAAATGAAGCACTGAAAAAATAGGTAGAGCACAATAACAGTGGCCGTGTTCTGTGATAGCATCATATGCTCTGATAGCATCATAACTTCACTAGTGATCTAAAGAGAGTAAATGAAAATAAGATAGTTGGTTAATATTTAAAGAAAAAAGAATGACAACCATTGATGAGGCAGTGGAAATGGGAACTCTTGTGTGGAACATATATGTGTGTAGATAAACATTATCTCTGGCAAAAGAAATAAACACACACACACACACACACAACATTATTTCTGACAATCTAGGAACATGCATCAAAAGCTTTAATATATGTTGCATACATTTCAGCCCAGAAATTCTACTTCTAGGAATGCATTCTAAGGAAATAATCATGGAAGTGCATGAAGATTGTATTGCATAGATATTCTCTGTAGCACTGTGCCTAAGAGCTCAAAATTAGAGGCAAGGGGGAGGAATTGGTAAATGGGGGGAGGTAGAGAGCACAGGTGCTGCAAGTCTGTTCTAAAACCAGGAGGCCTGGCAGGATTCAGAGCCGCAGCAATAGTGAAAGCACAGGGTGGGGGCCAGTGCCAGGGGGTGAGCCTGTTGTGTTTACTGTCATTCTCACACTGCTTACTTGACTGTGGGCATGTCTGTCATTCTTACTCCACAGCAGACTCTTGCGTACAGTGTCTTTCTCATCTTCTTTTCAAAGTCCAGTGCCTGGCACATAGTAGGTGTTGAGCCCACAATCCAGGCATATGTCCTGACCAGTAATTGAACCATGACTTCCTGGTTCATGGGTCAATGCCCAAACACTGAGCCACACCAGCCAGGCAATACAGTTTTATTATCAACTTCTATAAGCAAAGAAACCATCAACAAAATGAAAGGCAACCCAATAAATTGGAGGACATATTTGCCAATGCTATATATGATAAGGGATTAATTTCCAAAATATATAAAGAATGCATACAACTCAACACCAAGAAGACAAACATCTCAATTAAAGGACCTAAATAGACACGTCTCCAAAAAAGACATTTAGTTGGCCAATAGACATATGAAAGATGCTCAACATCATTAATCATCAGAGAGATGCAAATGAAAACCACAATGAAATATTATCTCACCCTATCAGAATGGCTACCAATTAAAAAACAACAATTGTTGGCAAGGATGTGGAGAAAAGGGAACCTTCATGCACTGTTGGTAGGAATATACATTTTTGTAGCCACTGTGGAAAACAGTATGAAGTTTTCTCAAAAAATTAAAAATGGAACTACCTTTTTACCCAGTGATCCCACTTTTGAGAATATATCCAAAGAACCCGAAACACTAATTTGTTGGTTTTTTAAAAATATATTTTATTGAATTTTACAGAGAGGAAGGGAGAGGAATAGAGAGTTAGAAACATCAGTGAGAGAGAATCATTGATCAGCTGCCTCCTGCACACCCCCTACTGAGAATGTGCCCGCAACCAAGGTACATGCCCTTGACTGGAATCAAACCTGGGACCCTTCAGTCCATAGGCCGATGCTCTATCCACTGAGCCAAACTGGTTAGGTCCTGAAACACTAATTTGAAAGAATATGTGTGGGACTTCTAATATGGCAGCAGAGTAAGTGGAAGCTACACTGACACTCTCCCAGGACCAAACTGGAAATACAACTAAAATACAGAAACAACTACCCTGAAAAATCAACTGAAGATTAGCTGGATAGAACTCTGATAAACAAGGACAGAAAGTGGAGACCACATAGAGACTGGTGGGAAGGGCTGAAGTGTGAAAGGGCTGGCTGGGGTCCCACAGACAGCAGCTGAAATTCTGGAGGGATATCTCAGCTGTGGGGAGATCCCACTGAGAACTCTGGGAGTATTCTGTGATAGCATCATATTCTCCCCAGCAGAGAGCACTAAAACTGAGAAAGGTACTCACATAACATCTGCCGTGAAAAGCAGCAGGGTTGCTGTCTGCCCGACAGAGATTGCTGGAAATGCATCAAGCTCTTAAAGGGCTAATGCACACAATTTCATGTGCAGCCACACACGTCAGGCTCCATCAGAGAAAGGGCAGAGTGGACTGGAGCTGTGTGAGCAGAAGCCAGAAATGGGAACTCTAGGGTTGAGTTTGGAGGGCAGCCACCTTGGTTTCTTATGCTGAGTCATTCCCTCACACTGCAGAGGACATCTTTCTCCAGTAGACCTTTGCTATCCAGGCAGTTTTTGCCTGTGTGGAAGGCAGTTGTCCCACCCTATTGGAAGACCTCTTGCCCCACCCTGTGGTTGATAGCCTGAGGATAATCAAGACTGAGTGTCAATGGGTCTGCAGCAGAGACAGGTCTCTGGAGGCTTTGAATCTTTGTCTGAGCTAATGCTGGGCCTGGGGCTAGGAAAAACAGAGCAGGTGCAAATCTTGGTCCTTTCCAAAGGCACCCAGCTCCAGCAGAGGGAGCCATAAGCTGTGGATTGCTGATAGCTCCAAACAGGGGACTCAGGGCCAGTAACAAACAGTGTCTGAAACTGTCCCGCACTAGAGATTGGGAGGTGTATCAGATCTACTAATACATAGAGACAAACTGAAATAGACAGCTAAAATGGGGAGACAAAAAGAAAAGTACCAAATGAAAGAATAAGAAAATTCTCCAGAAGAGCTCAATGAAATGGAGATGAGACATTTATTAGACATAGAGTTCAGAATAATGATGGCAAACATGCTCAACAGCATGAGAAAAGATATGAATAATGACATAGCACTAATAAAGAACACAGTAGAAATAATACACAGCAGATTAGGGGAAGCCAAGGATCAGATCACTGAATTAGAAGACAGAGTAGAAAAAAAAAATCACTCTATCAGAGAAACAAAAAGGAAAAAAAAACACAATTAAAAACAGGAGGACAGCTTAAGGGAGCTGTGGGACAACATGAAATGTAACAATATTTACACAATAGGAGTACCAGAAGGGGAAGAAAATGAGCAAGGGATAGGGAACATGTTTGAAGAAATAATGGTAGAAACTTCCCTAACCTGGTGAAGGAAAAAGTCACATAATTTCAGGAGTTACAGCGAATTTCAAGCAAGAAGAACCCAACTAGGCCATGACCAGACACATCATAATTAAAATGCCAAAAATTAAAGACAAAGAAAGAATCTTAAAAGTAGCAAGAGAAAAGCAATTTGTAACCTACAAAGGAACTCCCATAAGGCAGTCAGCTGACTGCTCACTAGAAACTCTACAAGCCAGAAGAGAATGGCATGAAGTATTCAAGGTAATGGAAAGCAAGGATCTGAAACCAAGATTTCTATATCAAGCAAGGCTATCATTCAAAATAGACTGTGAAATACAGAGCTTCCCTGACAAAAAAAGGTTAAAGGAGTTCAACACCACCAAGCCAGCATTACAAGAAATGCTAAAGGGACTGCTGTAATGAAAAGAAGAAACAGAGAGAGAAACCTAGGCAAAGAGAATTAAAATGACAATAAGTAAGCACCTATCAATAATAACATTAAATGTAAATTGATTAAATGTGCCAATCAAAATTCTCCAATCAGCTCCAGGGTAGCTGAATAGATAAAAAAAAACATGACCCAATTACATGCTGTCTACAGGAGTCCCACCTCAGAACCAAAGAAAGACTCACACAGGATGAGAGTGAAAGGAAGGGAAGAATTTTTCCATGCAAATGCAAATGAAAAAAAGCTGGGGTAGCAATACTCATATCTGAAGTATTGAAGGCCATCACAAGAAACAAAAAATATCACTACATAATACTGAAAGGATAGATCCAACAAGAGGATATAACCCTGGTAAACATATATAACCCGATATAGGAGCACCTAAATATATAAAAATACTTCTAAAGTACTTTAAGGGAGAGATAGAAAGTAATACAGTCATAGTAGGGGAGTTTAACACCCCACTGAATTCACTGGATAGATCTTCCAGACAAAAAATTAATAAGGAAATAGAGACTAAATGACACTTTGCATCAGGTGGATTTAATTGACATGTATAGAACATTTCACCCCAAAGTTACAAAATATGCATTCTTTTCAAGTGTACATGGGTCATTCTCAAAGATAGACAACATATTAGGATACAAAACAAGTTTCTATAAGTTCAAGAAGACTGAAATTTTATCAAGCATCTTATCAGATCACAATGGCATGAAATTAGAAATCAATGATAGTTAAACATTCAAAAACATTCAAACATATAGCATGTTATTAAACAATGAATGGGTTACCAATGAGATCAAGAAAGAAATTAAAAACTTCCTAGAAACAAATGAAAATGAACCAACAACTACCCCAAATCTATGGGACACAGTGAAAGCAGTTCTGAGAGGGAATGTCAGAGCACTGCAGGCATACCTCATAAGACAAAAAAATTAAGAATAAATTATTTAACCCTACAACTTAAAGAATTAGGAAGAAAACAACAAGAAGAGCCCAGAGTAAGTAGAAGGACGGAAATAAAGATTAGAGCAGAAATAATTGACATTGAAGCTAAAAAACAATACAAAGAAAAAAAATCAATGAAACCAAGAGCTGGTTCTTTGAAAAGATAAACAAGACTGATGAACTCTTAGCCAGAAACAAAGAGAGAGGACCCAAATAAATAAAATCAGAAAAAAAAGTGCAGAAGTAACCACTGATACCACAGAAATACAAAGAATTGTAAGAAAATACAATGAACAACTGTACATCAACAAGATGGACAATGAGGAGGAAATGGTCAAATTCCTAAAAAAAAATACAATCTTCTAAAACTGAGTCAGGAAGAATCAGAAAACCTGAATAGGCCAATAACAACTGATTAAATAGAAGCAGTAATTTAAAAACTCCCAGCAAACAATAGCCTTGGTCCAGATGGCTTCACAGGGGAGTTTCACCAAATATTCAAAGAAGAACTAACACCTATACTCCTCAAACTATTCAAAAAAACCTAAGAGGAAGGAACACTTCTAAGATCTTTTTATGAGGCCAGCATTATCCTAATTCCAAAACCAGATAAAGACAATACAAATAAAGAGAACTACAGGCCTGATGAACATAAATGCTAAAATCTGCAACAAAATATTAGCAAATCAGATTCAGAATATATTAAAAAGATTACAGACCATGACAAGTAGGATTTATTCCAGGGATGCAAGGCTGGTACAATATTTGCAAATCAATAAATGTGATACATCACATAAATTGAAAGTAAAAAATCATATGATCATATCAATAGATGCAGAAAAGCATTCAACAAAATCTAGCACCCTTTTTTGATAAAAACTCTCAGTAAAATGTGACTAGAGGGATCATACCTCAACATAATAAAGGCCATATACAACAAACCTACAGCTAACATAATACTCAATGGGAAAAAACTAAAAGTGTTTCCCTTAAGAATAGGAACAAGACACTCATCACTCTTATTCAACACTAGAGGCCCGATGCATGATGGCTTCATCCAGAAGGTCATTTGGCTGTCTGGTCTAATTAGCATATTATGCTTTTATTATTACAGACTAGTGGACTGGTGCCCAAAATTCATGCACGGGGGGGGGGGTTTCCCTCAGCGCAGCCTGCACCCTTTCCAATTGGGGACCCCTTGGGAGATGTCTGACTGCCGGTTTAGGCCCGATCCCACAGGGTCCCACAGCAATCTGGGACCGCTAGCTCCTAACCGCTCACCTGCCTGCCTGCCTGCCCGATTGCCCCTAACTGCCCTCCCCTGCCTGCCTGATCTTTCCCCCAACTGCCTCTGCCTGCCTGATCACCCCTAATTGCCCTCCCTTGCCAGCCTGATCTTGCCCCCAATTGCCCTCCCCTGCTGGCCTAATCTTGCCCCCAACTGCCCTCCCCTGCCGGCCTGGTTGCCCGGTCGACCTGGTCTAATTAGCATATTACCCTTTTAGTAGCATAGATAGATTATATAGGATAGGATTGCTTAAATGGGGGAGGGGGGGACAGGAAGCCTTTTCCATCAGGAGGTGATGCTCTTGGCAGACAAAAATACATAATCCCTATATCTGGACTGATAGCCAGCCATATGCACTATACTGCCAAACCGGTCATTAAAAAGTTGAACCGCTTTCTTACACCTTACACCAAACAGCTGTTGCCCTTAAAACCCCTCCTCAGCCCCACCTTAGGTTCTGCCTTCTCAGTTCACCAGATTAGATTCTGATTGGTCGGTTTCTATGCCAGTCAGCATCAAAAGCTCCACCTCCTAGGCAGCCATTGGCTCCTCACACTTCACCCAGATTTGGTTCTGATTGGTTCAGTCAGCGTCTCCGGGCCTATCAATGGGCCTGATCAGAGAGGTGGCACTGATCAGCAGACCCAGCAGAGGCCCGATAGAAAGAGAGGCGCGGCTGCTGGCCAGGCCTGGAGCAAAAGAGAGAAGCAAGGGCTGGTCAACAGCTGCCACAGAGGCTATGGATCAGACCCTGCTTCTCTCTACAGGCCTCTCTTCAGGCCTGATCCACAGCCCCCTGGACAGTCAGTGCTGGGTCGGGCTGCCCGCAGTGGTGGCAGTCAGTGCTGCGTCGCCACGGCATCCCAGCACTGACTTCTGGTCAGTCAAGCCTTCAGTCATTTTGGATGTTACGGACCCCGGGTTTTTATATATTAGGATAGTGCTGAAGTTCTAGTCACAGGGATCAGATAAGAAGAAATAAAAGGCATCCAAATTGGAAGGAAGAAGTAAAACTATCATTATTCACAGATGACAAGATATTGTACATAGAAAACCTTACAGACTCCATAAAAAAAAACTAGTAAATTTAATAATGAAATTTGGCAACGTAGCAGGGTACAACATTAATGCCCAGAAATCTATGGTATTTTTTATACACCAATAATAAACTCTCAGAAAGAGAACTTAAACAAATAATACCATTTATCATGGCAACAAAAATGAAGATACTTAGGAATAAACTTAACCAAGTAGGTAAAAGACCCGTACTCAGAAAATTACAGGACACTGAAAAAAGAGATAGAGGAAGATATAACCAAATGGAAGAATATACCATATTCATGGATTGGTAGAATCAACATCATTAAAATGTCTATACTATCCAAGCAATCTATAAAATCAAGGCAATCTCCATTAAAATACCAATGGCATACTTCACAGACCTAGAACAAACAATCCAAAAATTCATCTGGAATAAAAAAAGACCCTGAATAGCCGCAGCAATCTTAAGAAGAACAAAGTTGGAGGGATCACAATACCAGATATCAAGCTATACTACAAAGCCACTGTTCTCAAAACTGCCTGGTACTGGCATAAGAACAGACATATAGACCAGTGGAACAGAACAGAGAACCCAGAAATTGACACAAGCCATTATGCTCAATTAATATTTGACAAAGGAGGCAAGAGCATACAATGGAGCCAAGACAGTCTCTTCAATAAACAGTGCTGGGGAAATTAGACAGATATAGGTAAAAAAATGAAACTAGACCACCAACTTACACCATACACAAAAATGAACTCAAAATGGATAAAGGACTTAAATGTAAGACAGGAAACCATAAAAATCTTAGAAGAAGCTATAGGCAGCAAAATAGCAGATATTTGTTGTAGCAATATCTTTACCAACACAGCTCCTAGAGCAATGGAAACTAAAGAGAAAATAAACAAATGGGACTACATCAAAATAAAAAGCTTCTGCACAGCAACAGAAACCATCAACAAAACAACAAGAAAGCCCACTGCATGGGAGAACATATTTGCCAGTGTTATCTCTGATAAAATTTAATCTCCAAAATTTATAGGGAACACATACAACTTAACAAAAAGAAGATAAACAATCCAATAAAAATATGGGCAAAGGATCTAAATAGATACTTTTCGAAAGAGGACATACAGAAGGCCAGGAGACATATGAAAACGTGTTCAAAGTCACTAATCATCCTAGAGATGCAAATCAAAACAACAATGAGGTACCATCTCAAACCAAATGTCAAGTGCTAATGAGGATGCAGAGAAAAAGAAACTCTCGTGCACTGCTGGTGGCAATGCAGACTAGTGCAGCCACCATGGAAAATAGTACGGCATTTCTTCAAAAAACTAAAAATGGAACTGCCATTTTACTCAGTAATACTACTTGTAGATATATATCCCAAGAAAA
This sequence comes from Eptesicus fuscus, assembly GCF_027574615.1. NCBI lineage: Eukaryota > Metazoa > Chordata > Mammalia > Chiroptera > Vespertilionidae > Eptesicus > Eptesicus fuscus. The sequence continues at coordinate 80,544,680 of NC_072475.1, read as the reverse complement.
CAGAAACACCATTCAGAAAGGATATATGCACCCCTATGTTCATAGCAGCACAATTTACAATTGCTAAGATTTGGAAATAGCCTAAATGCCCATCAGCAGATGAGTGAATTAGAAAACTGTGGTACATTGACACAATGGAATACTACGCTGCTTTAAAAAGAAGGAATTATTACCATTTGCAACAACATGGATGGACCTGGAGAGCATTATGCTAAGCAAAATAAGCTAGTCAGAGAAAGATAAATATCACATGATCTCACTCATTTATGGAATACTAGTGGCTCAGTGCACGAAATTCGTGCATGGGGTGGGGTGTCCCTCAGCCCGGCCTGCACCCTCTCCAATCTGGGACATCCCTCTCACAATTCGGGACCACTGGCTCCTATCTGCTCAACTGCCTGCCGGCCTGCTTGCCCCCTACTGCCCCCCCCACCGGCATTCTCGCCCTCAACTGTCCCCCCTTGCTGGCCTAATTGCTCCCACCTGCTCCCCCCTGCCAGCCTGCTCACCCCCAACTGCCCTCCCCTCCTGGCCTGATCACCCCAACCACCTCTGCCTCAGCCCTGCAACCATGGCTTTGTCCGGAAGGATGTCTGGAAGGTCTCCCAGTCTAATTAGCATATTACCCTTTTATTAGTATAGACTAGAGGCCTGATGCATGAAGATTCATGCAAGAATGGGCCTTCCTTCCCCTGGCTGCCAGTACCGTCTTCCCTCTGGCCGGAGCTGTCTTTTAGCTCTGGCCCAGAACTGCCTTTCCACCTTCCCATGCTGCCCAGAGGTCTGGAGCAGCTGGGGCAGTGTGGAACACCTGTGTCCCACCCCGCCCCTGCCACTCAGCGCCTGCATATGCAAATTAACCCACCATCTTTGTTGAGTTAATTTGCATACTCACTCCTGATTGGCTGGTGGATGTCATGAAGGTATAGTCAATTTGCATCTTACTCTTTTATTAGTGTAGATAATGAACATCATAACAGAAATAGATACAGAGACAAAGAAGCATTAAACAGACTGTCAAACTACAGTGGGAAGGCAGGGGAGGGTTGTGGGGGCGGTAAGAGATCAACTGAAGGACTTATATGCATGTATATAAAGATAACCAATGGACACAGACACTGGGGCGGGGGGGAGAGTGAGGGAATGTGCCAGGGAGGTAGGGGAGCCCGGGATGAGGTCAATGGGGGAAAAAGGAGACATATGTACTATTATTTATAATACTTTAAACATTAAAAAAACAAAAAACAAAGAAAAAAAACTCCACACAACTAGGCCCAGGAGTAAATTCAACATAAAATAAATACTAATAAAAGTAAACAAAAAGAAAAAGAAGTGAAAACCTCAGAATTCAATTACATAGTAGTGACCATTCATGCCATTTTTGCCTAAGACACTCCCAGTTTATGCCTATTGTCTGTTATCCCAGCTGATAAGCACCTATCCCAAACAATTATTGTATACAGGGTATGAGATACTCATGTGAAGTGAATGGAGTGCTTACTTTAACCTGTGATTAGTGAGAGATAACCTGAGACCCTTTCAGTCACATATCCCTGCAAGCTGCTAGACATTCCAACCAGTTAGGCCAGAGACTCTGTCTTGGACTATGAGACACAGGAAGCTGTCAGACTGCAAGTCAGTGGGATCAGTGGCAAACAAACATGGGAAATTACAGGTTATGTTATATGTACATGCCACAGTGTGGGAAATAGATGCTGAGTGGTCTTGCTGAGAGTAGTTTGAACTCTCTTGCAACATTGATTTTGTTATCCTATCTAATAAAAGAGTAATATGCAAATTGACTGTCACTCCAAGACACAAGATGGCCACCACAAGATGGCCTGCAGGGGAGGGCAGTTGTGGGCAGTTAGGAGTGACCAGGCCTGCAGAGGAGGGCAGTTGGGAGGGACCAGGCCTGCAGAGGAGGAGAGTTGTGGGTGATCAGGCAAGCAGGGAGGGCAGTTAGGGGTGACCGGGCTGGCAGAGGAGGGCAGTTGGGGGAGACCAGGTCAGCAGGGGAAGGCAGTTAGGGGGGACCAGGCCAGCAGGGGAGGGCAGTTGGGGGGACCAGGCCTGCAGGGGAGGGCAGTTGGGGGGAACCAGGACAGCAGGGGAGGGCAGTTGGGGGGACCAGGCCTGTAGGGGAGGGTAGTTGGGGGGAGACCCAGGCCTGCAGAGGAGGGCAGTTGGGAGGGACCAGGCCTGCAGAGGAGGAGAGTTGTGGGTGATCAGGCAAGCAGGGAGGGCAGTTAGGGGTGACCGGGCTGGCAGAGGAAGGCAGTTGGGGAGACCAGGTCAGCAGGGGAGAGCAGTTGGGGGGGACCAGGCCAGCAGGGGAGGGCAGTTGGGGGGGACCCAGGCCTGCAGAGGAGGGCAGTTGTGAGGGACCAGGCCTGCAGAGGAGGAGAGTTGTGGGTGATCAGGCAAGCAGGGAGGGCAGTTAGGGGTGACCGGGTTGGCAGAGGAGGGCAGTTGGGGGAGAACAGGTCAGCAGGAGAGGGCAGTTGGGGGGGACCAGGCCTGCAGGGGAGGACAGTTAGGGGCAATCGGGCCGGCCAGGGAGCAGTTAGGCATCGATCAGGCTGGCAAGGGAGTGGTTAGTGGGTGATCAGGCTGGCAGGCAGAAGCGGTTAGGGGCAATCAGGCAGAGGCAGGTGAGCGGTTGGGAGCCAGCAGTCCTGGATTGTGAGAGGGATGTCCAACTGCCTCAAAGGGTCCCAGATTGGAGAGGGTGCAGGCTGGGGTGAGGGACATCCCCCCCTCCATGCACGAATTTCGTGCACCGGGCCTCTAGTTTATTACATAATTTAAATATTTATTTTATGGTTTGATATCAGTTTTTTATTTGCTACTAAATCCCTTTAACTGTAAAGAGTAAAAAATGGAACATGTATGTTTGATGTCAAATTAAGTACAGTTTCTCAAGAAAGTTGATGAATGCGATATTTGCAAGGTTGGTTGGCATTTGAAACCATGATGGTGTCAATGACCCACATGAAAATCAAAACACATAAATCTGCTACAGAACCTCAGAATCTACTTCAAAAGTTTGTGCTTATTTTTAAAAGAGTGTATCCAAAGACAATGCTTTACCATGTGCAGCTATAGAAGGTCCATTTATTTCATTATGTGGGCATGACTTGACTTTCCTTTTAGATCAAATGAGTTTCCTTCTAGTTATACTTTTTTATTTGATTTTTTTAATAATTAAAAGAAACCTTTAATGTGTTGGCTCCATTAGCACAAAAGAACTTTGTAAACAGTTAAATAAGGCCAATTTTGCATCAGTGTCTTCAGATGCTTCAAACAGAAAATCAGAGTAAGTTAATTATAATAATGGCTTAATTTTTTTGTTTGATTCTTTATGGAATCAGAGCAAAGCTTTTTGACATTCAATCTTGGAAGACAAAACCTCTGACATTAAAATAAAAATTACTATAAAGTCAGTTTACAAATTCAATAATTGAATGTAAATTTTTTGGTTTTGTAGTGAGAACATAAATGCAAATTTGGTGGAGCACAACATCTGAATAAAGATAATTTTCTTAGTTAATTGAGAAATTTAAAGAGAAATGTTCCCAGCCAGTGTGGCTCAGTGGTTGAGCATCAACCTATGAACTAGGAGGTCACAGTTTGATTCCTGGTCAGGGCACATGCCTGGTTGCAGGCTCAAGCCCCAGTGCAGGAGGCAGCTGATCAATGATTTTCTCTCATCATTGATGTTTTCATCCCTCTCTCCCCCTCCCTTCCTCTCTGAAATTAATACAATTATATTCAAAAATAGAGAGAAATATGCTTACAATTGTTTGAGGTATGTATATAATTCACAATTATACCTAAAGAAGCTCTGATATTTTATTAATCAAAAAAAGAGTTGTACGTTGTGCAAAATTGAGTATATTTATATATTCATAGAGAAACTAAACTGCAAATTTTAAAAAATTCTTTATTGTTGAAAGTATTACATAAGTTCCCTCCCACCCCTCCACATTGACCTCTCCCAGCCTCCCTCTGCCTCCTTAAATTGCAAAATTTTCACAAGGACATGGATGCTAAATGAAAAAAATTCTTCAGCATGGTATATATGTGGTCTGTCTTTCTACACATCAAACAGAATTTTAGAAATGTTTGAGCTCTTAAAGAACTATTTTCATATGTCAACCAATGTGTCCTATAATGATTGTGAACATTTTTTGATAAATGAGCCATCTAACTTTTGGTTGACTTTTGTTCAAAATAGTTGTCAAATTTTTTTAAGTATCTGAAATATGGAATGCCAAAGAACTTTAATTTTTGAAGATTTAGTATATAGCAAACAAGAAGATATTGAAACTTACCTCTATAAAAGCAAGGGAATAATTTAAAATATAATGAGAGTTCAAAATGTGTATGATTTAAATTTAAATTATATAAGTGTGCTTTAGAATATCTCAATGTATATTTTGATGGAGCTCCTATTTTTAACTTAGTAAAATTTTCTGCTCTACCAGAATTAAATGATATCAAGATTTTGTAGCATCTAAATTTAGTAATACATTCAAAAGAATCATAAATAGAAAAAAAAGTGAAGTTGAAAAGACACTACCTATGAAAATATTTGGGTCACAATATTAGTATATTTCAATACAAAAACACTGAAACTGAGAATATCCCCCATTTAGTAAAATTGGCTGTGAGCATAATAGGTACACCTCAGCACCTATAGATATTTTCTCAATTAAAAAAATTAGGGTTAAAATAGAAGAATCAATTAAAGGTGTTAACAAATTCGAATTGATTAACCATAAAATGCAACTTTAAATAGTTTCATTTTTAAATTAGTTTGTAATATAATTATTTATAGGTCTACCAAAATGATGTTAATTTATTGATTAATAAATAAAAATTTCAAATAAATATATCTGTAGTCATTCTAGTGCCCCCTTTTTTTTTCTCAAAAGCACACCAGCTCAGACAGTAAATTACGTGGTCACTCTAATTTTAGATGAAGCAACCAGTTTCTTAAAACATTGCCTTTTTACTAATGGTAAACTGGACGGAACCAGGGCAACAATTATTTCATGTTTCTGACAGGTATGTGATAGAGGTGCTCACAGGTATGGAAAATTAAAACAAAAAGGAAGTCAACAAAGAAGGAAAGAAGAGGAAATCATAATTACTTCCTCACACATAAACACCAAAGTATCTACAGAGAGATAAAAAAAACATTACACTAATGTATGGATCTTACCTGCAAATGCACTAGGAAGATCACTGGATTTTGGATTCTGAAACTTTATGTACTTGTCTGTCCACCATGTAATTCCACGGGACAGCATTGGGACTTTGATATATATAGATGAATTAAGGTTGTATAAAAGAATGATGGTGTCTGTAAGGAAATTAAAAATTGTGTTATAGATGCAAGTGTTTTTGCACCCTCTGATATGCAAAGGTAGACATGACAAATAAACCAGCGTTTTAGCAAACTCTCAACATGCCTACATGCTATAGATGCTGGAATTACAATATTATTTTTATATGAAATATCGTGCCAAGGCACCAGTGATTGAAAATACTCTTAAGCTCCATTGAACTCATGTCCCTAACTACTTTGAAATTCTAGTAAGGAAGAACTTACTTGCAAATGAAATACAGTAAGTCAGTGGATAATGAATACAAAATTATTTAAAAAACAACAAACCTGCCATTCTGTTGCAGAGATGATCTTCTGAACACTTAGTTACACACTTATGAAAGGGCACACCATGGAGATAGAAAAAAAATCACCTACCATTGAACATGCTGTTGGCGATAGCTCCACAAGGACAGATGGGGGTTCCATTCTGGGTCTTTTTGAATGAACCACAGCCTTCAACATCCTGGATATAAGATGATACATGATTGAGAAGTGCTTTTGCTCAACTCCCTTAGAATGTTGAAAGTGAGAACACTGGCAATGTAAATCTTCCCGCACGGATTTATTGGTACAGACCAAGATTATGGTCTACTAACTGGTTTTTCCCAGGCTTCCAGCTCACTTAGACTAGAAAATCTTTGTGTTGTGTTGTGTGTTTGTGTGTGTGTGGATGTGTGTGTGTGTGTAAATCCCTTTACAGCTAAATGGATTTAATAGCAAATAAAAAACTGATATTGAACAATAAAATAAATATTTAAATAAAATAAATATTTTAGACTGAAAAGAGAAAAGTTTTTTTCCCCTCATTAACAATACATAGTATAGCAAATATGTTTGTAAGAAGAAACTTTACCTTACTGGCTGTGCTAAATATCACCTTATGTCTACACTTAAATACATTTTAAAACCTGTTTTTATTGAAGTGCAATTTATATTCCAAAAAGTATAAAAATCAAGAATCTATAGGCTAGATGACTTACCTACCTAAGAACCAGAATATATTTTTAAAAGAATAGTTGCTAAAAATCATTTGTTTATTACTTTAATATAAAAATGTCAGTATAGAAAAAATGGTTTTCTCCTTGTTTTTCTTGCTGGCATGCTAAATGTCATCTACCACGAGTAAAGTTTTGCAATCCTAGGACTGCAAGGGTATCCAATTACATACCCTCCAAGTGGAGCCCAACTTCCTTAAACTTGGCTAGATTGACGGCCCCGGTTATAGGAAAGACACTGCTAGACACGGTGAGCCAGACTAAGACAAATCTCTCGGAGTTACTATCAAAACGGTTGGTGATTCCATCAACTAAAATGGGCAACTTTAAAGATAACTACAGAAATTACGGGTGAAGGAATAATACAAAAATCTAATCAATGCGTCAACCTAGTATGCCATCAACTTTAACAGAAACAAAATCCTGATTGTGATTGAAAGATACTTGAAGATTTGCCCTTCTGACACATTCATTATTACCAAGATTTGGACAATCCAATATGTATCCAATTTTAATGTAAAATTCTGTCAAATAAAAAAAATGGTTGGAGCAGGAAAGGATACCCCTTTTTAATCAGCAAGATCCACACTGCTCTGAAGAGAGGAAATAACTCCTTTTCTCAATAGCAGTTACTCTGAATACACAGCCCCTTCAATTTATGCAAGAATGAAATGAACATTTCTATCTGTAAAACCTCAGCTTTTGAGTTAATTTTCTATATTCTCTTTTAGACTGAAAAATCCATCTGGTTTAAAGAAAAAAAAAAAAGGGAGCCTGGCCAGTGTGCTCAGTGATCAGAGAATCGGTCTGCCCACTGGAGGGTTGTGGGTTCAATTCCCAGTCAAGGATTTGGGTGCATGCATAAAGCAACCAATGGATGTGTCTCTCTCACATCGGTATTTCTCTCTCTCTCTCTCTCTCTCCTCTCCCTTCCTTCCTGGAAGGAAAAAATATCCTCAATTTTGGGGTGAGGATTTTTAAAAAAAGGATATTATGCCAAAGTTAAAAAAGCCTTACCTTTATATTTCTACCCATCAGTTGGCTATTACTTCTGGATAGAATATAATGATAGAGGTTCTGATGGAAGCCATACAATTTGTAGTACATATAAACATTACCCTGTAAAGGAGAACAGTGAAAAGTAGGAAGAGAGTAAAAAAGTAAATTGGAATATTAATAAACACAGGACTTTCAAAATATAAAAAGTGGTAAAGAAAAAATGATGGAAACAAAGTTTTTTTTTAAAATATCAAATAGAAAACCCAAGAAATCATTATTAAAAGTCAGTGTTGGACCCGGGCGGGGGTGGGGGGTGGTGGTAGCTCGGTGGTTGAAGGGTTGTCCCAGACACCAAAAGGTTGTGCGTTTGATTCCTGGTCAGGACACATACCTGGGTTTCGGGTTTGATCCCTGGTTGGGGCATGTATGGGAGGCAACTGGTCAATGTTTCTCTTTCACACTGACGTTTTTCTTTCTCTCTCTCTCCCACTTCCTCTCTCTAAAGTCAATAAAACATAGCCTTGGGTGAGGATTAAGAAAAGAAAACAGTGTTGCTCATCTGAGAAAAAATCATTGTTGGATATAATATTGAATGCCAGCTGGAATTGAAAAATAATTAAAATAAAAAAAACAGTGTTGGAAAATCCTGGTCTATAAAGAATTATTAAAATGGCAAAATAACTTATTTTTAATGCTTTTATAAGGGCTACTGCATTCCTGCTTTGAAAATCCTATCTAATAAAGAGGGAATATATTAATTGAGGGCCACGCCCTCAAAGATGGCAGCACCCACAGCCACAGGATGGCGGCACCCAGTCCCCTCAGCACTGCACCTGCCCTGGGAGTCCCCCAGTCCCTTCAGCCCCCCAGCCGCCCAGGGCTGCCCGAGGCTCAGGTAACCAGGGCCGGCTGAGGCTTGTGCTGCCGGCAGTGGCAGCAGCAGAGGTGTGATGGGGGCATCACCTTCCCCTGATCGCCGGGTCGCCTCCTGCCCCTGAGGGCTCCCAGACTGTGAGAGGGGGCAGGCCGGGCTGAGGGACCCCCCCCTCCAGTGCATGAATTTTCATGCACCGGGCCTCTAGTATTTTTATAACCGGGCTTTGTATTCTCAATATGTAAAATTTGATTTTACAAATACTGTTATTTCCCAGCAATACTAGGAGATATGTTTTCCTAGGGGTTGTGGTAGGCATCAAAGTCACGTGATTTCAAAGCAAACCCATGAAGCATAATTTAAAATGGGAGCCACTGAGCGTATTTAGGTGCCTGTGCATACTGGGCATGTGAAAGGATGAGACTGGTTCTCTGTGGTCCAGCTCCCAGGGTTTTCGTGTTTTTATCCTTAGGATGTAGCACAGTACCTGGCGTATAGTACTTGCTCCAGAAATGGCGAACCCCTTGGACAAAAAGATGGAATAATTCACTGATCCTAAAACAGGTGATTTTCACCTTAGTTATAAATAAGTAGCCTTGTTGCCATGAGAGGCATGCCTTTTCATGGGCACTGCTGCGTGAGGCTGCCCAGTCACAGGCCACTTTCATGCTTCCACCTTTATGGTAACATACCAAGGCCCTGGAAATTCTCTAGGCAGACTTGATACAGATTTTACTAACAGCATATATAATGCAACTGGAAATGGCCAATGTAGCTTTTATAATTAATATATGAGCTACCTCCAAAATAATGAGGCCTGAGTCCAAAAATATATGACGGCTTCCCATTTATTTAAAGTGCCTCCCACATGTTATGTGCTATGTTCTTTGCCAGAAACACAGAAGTATTCTTTTACAATTCCCCGAGTCAATTTCCTTACACTATGCAAAAACAGCATTTGGAAAGAATTTTGGCCCCACCCTAAAAGCCTTTAAGAGGATGAGTGTGGAAAATGGGAGCGGGTACCAGGGCAGACTGGAAATAAAGGTCATGGTAAGTGCGTCCAGTTACAGAAAACAACGAACGCCAGCGAGCTTAATCAGTTGTAAGAGAAAAATCTTTGGAACACCGAGAAGGGAGATGCTGGGCCATGACAGAGGCAGGCTGCAACATAATAAACACAGAGCTTGGATGTGAAGGTGGGTAAGCCAGGCGTAGCGAGAATGACTGATTACATTTCCTCACCCAAAGGGGAAACCTCTATTGTTGACCCTTAACTACAGAAAAGGTGAAGTCCACAGAAAGGAATTTACCATACATTTTCTTGGAAGCTAAAAAGAGAATTCTACTTACCCAAAGTTATATATTTATATAAATGATAAAATAAACAGGCAGAGAACACACCACATTAGGGAGAGGAGTGTTTTCATAACCTGTTTTCAATGATTCTTTGCCCAAGTTTTCGCTTAACAAGGCCTCAAAGGTCATCACCTCTCTGATTAGTCCTGGCGGCACATACTTTACAGCATTTCTTCTCTTTCCACCAGTGGCACTTGGTGCAGGACTCCGAACTGAAGGCAGAGTCTCACGTGGGTTCATCACCAAGCGCACGCCATGTGTGCTGACTGGCGAGCAGAAGGCCCTGTGACTGCCCTAAGCCAGTGATGGGCAACCTTTTGAGCTTGGTGTGTCAAATTTCGCCAAAAAACTGAGCATAACTTGGGTAGTGTGTCACTTTGAGGAAAAAACATTATTTCGCAAATGTTTCATCCTCAGGAGCAGCAAATGTTTCATCCTCGGCATGCGGCCGCCTCAGCGGCCACGTGTCATCAGAAATGGCTACGCGTGTCAGTGCTGACACGCATGTCATAGGTTCACCATCACTGCGGATTTGTACGGAAAAGCCTTAGCCTGAAAGGAATGGTTAGCAGCTGTAACACTTCCTTTGCTTTAGGGTTTCAAAGGATGCAGACAGATGGGAACTGAAGCCCTTTACAGGTTTTGTCCTTTGGATCTTTTTCTTTTTCTCAGTAAGTACTCTGAGCCCCTCAAAAAGGAACAACCCTGCTTGACAAAATGATTTCAAGTTTTTTGACTTGCAGAACTGTGAGAGAATAAATTTCTGTTGTTTTAAGCCTTCCCTCTAAACTAAGTGACTCGAACTTTTACTTTGGGGGGAAGCATAGGGAACTGAGGAAGGCAAGCAAGGGTACACCTGTAGAGAACTAGAATTTTGACTTACAATAAAAGGATTCATTTGTAAAACTCCCCCCACTGACTTTATATAGATTTCAGTTATAACCCAAGTACAACTCAGTAATTTCCTTGAAATTTATACCTGACTTACAAAAATGATTAGAGCTACCCATAATCAATACAGATGTGTTCAGAATATTATTGATACCAACATGCTTTCTTATGGGGTCAAGGGGAAAATAAGAAAGATACAACATAGAACCAAAACTGCCCAGCTGACGTGGCTTAGTGGTTGAGCATCAACCTATTAACCAGGAGGTCAGAGCACATGCCTGGGTTGCAGGCTCGGTCCCCAGTAGGGAGCATGCAGAAGGCAGCCGATGAAGATTCTCTCTCATCATTGATGTTTCTCTCTCTGTCTCCCTCTCCCTTTCTGAAATCAATAAAAATATATTTAAAAAAGAAAGAAATGAGCTTATAATTAGCCTTAAAAACATAAAACCAAAGCCTCCTAGAACAAAAAGCCATATAATTTAGCACTTTATCTTTCCTTCATTCATTTACTATTCTAGAAAGTGTCTCCTGAGCATCTACCATGTGAAATATACAGTGCTATGCACCGTGGAGGAAGTAAAGATTCATGTACTCATTCAATAAACATTAATCAAGCCAAGCATTGTTACCAGGGTTTGGGATACAACAGTACAGTGAGAGACAACAAACAATACATCTATATAACAAATTTTTAATTTATATAGTATACTAGAGGTCCGGTGCACAAAATTCATGCACGGGGTGTGTGTGTGTGTGTGTGTGTCCCTCAGCCCAGCCTGCACCCTCTCCAATCTGGGACATCCCTCTCACAATCCAGGACTGCTGGCTCCCAACCGCTCATCTGCCTGCCTGTCTGATTGCCCTTAACTGTTTCTGCCTGCCAGCCTGATCACACCCTAACTGCCCTCCCTTGCCAGCCTGGTTGCCCCCAACTGCCCTCCCCTGCTGGCCTGGTCGCCCCCAACTGCCCTCCCCTGCCGACCTGGTTGCCCCCAACTGCCCTCCTCTGCCAGCCCGGTCACCCCTAACTGCCCTCCCTTACAGGCCCGGTCCCTCACAATTGCCCTCCCCTGCTGGCCATCTTGTGGTGGCCATCTTGTGTCCACATGGGGGCGGCCATCTTTGACCACATGTGGGCAGCCATCTTGTGTGTTGGAGTGATGGTCAATTTGCATATCACCTCTTTATTATACAGGATTAGAGGTGATAAGTACTATGGAAAAAATTGAACTTACAGCAAGGTAACAAGGATCAGGAGTGCAGGGGTGGAGTAAGTAGACAGGCTACAGCAAGAAACAGGTTGGCCAGCCGAGGTGAGAACTGAGCCAAGACCTGAAGGAGGCAGGGGAGTTAGACAAGTGGATATCAGGTACAGGGAGCAACCCAAGAGTATGTCCAACTTGTCTGAGGAATGAGGATTCCACTGTGGTTGGTGTGGGGGTGGGTGGAAGAGAATGGAGAGATTAGGTCAGAGAGGAGGCACGAAGCCAGATCAGGTGGGCCTTGTAAAGCCTTGCACTTTTTCACTTGGTGGAAAGAGGAGCCATTGCAGGAATTTTTAAGCAAAGGAATAACATAATATGACTTGTGCTTATAAAGCTTACTCTAGCTGCTCCGTTGAGACACTGATGCAAACAGGGAGACCTGTTAGGAGGCTACTGCAGAGAATCGGGTGAGAGCTGGATGTGGCATGGGGCTAGGTAGCTGTGGCAGAGGGGTGGAGAAGTGGGCAGACTCTGGATGGAATGGATGTGAGATGTTAGAGCAAACAGGGTGGAATGGATGTGAGATGTTAGAAAGCAGAAGGAGTCAAGAATGACTCCTGGTTTTTGGCCTGGGCACCAGAGGGATGGAGCTGCTATCAGCTGAGATTGAGAAGTCTGTGGTTGGAATGTTTTTTTTGGGGGGGTGGGATGGGGAAAAGTGGGTGTCAGGAGTTCAGTTTTGGAAAAGTTGAGCTTCACATATCTGGTGATCATCCAAATGTTGACATCAGGAAGACAACTGGAAATACAAGAGTGGCTAGTGGAAAGGAGGTTTGGGCTAGAGATAGAAAAGAGTGTCGGCAATAGTTGGCACTTAAAGCCAGGAGGTTGATGCTGTTTCCAAGGAAGCGAGTGCGCACAGTGAGGAGAATGCTGAAGGCTAAGACTGAAACCCTGCTGATCTAGCACAAAGTTTGAGGAAGATGGATGGACAGCATATAAACCAAAGAAGGGCAGCCAGAGAGCTAGGAGGTTTTCCAGGAGCGCGGTATCCTGAAATCCATGAGAAGGACGTGTGTCAGGGATGCGGGAGTGATCCATCGCCTGTGTCTGCTGGGCTGACATGGAACCGAGGACTCCCAGCTGGATTTATCCACATGGAAGACATTGGCAACCTTGCAATTTCGCTGAGCCTTCTGAAACATTCTTAGGAATACACTGCAGTCTAGGACTTAGTTTCCTTCCTTCTTTTTCTCCCTCTTCCACTCCCTCCTTCCTGCTCCCCTTCTTCCCTCTTCTCCAGGGGCCAGAGCTGTGTTGTCTGACTGCTCTCAGTCTCCTCGTGCTCCCTCCCATTTTCCCTTACAGGCAGTTCCCGCAATAAATATCTTGCATGTTTGATCCTGTCTTGGCATCTGCTTCTCAGACATGACTTTGATCAGCCCAAGAGCAGGGACTCTCTTAATATTTCTTTGGCATTTCTCACCGCGTCTGACAGCCAGGCCAAGACTTGGATTAGGCAACTGCATATGTAGAATGGCTTGGAGGGTCCCAAGGAGAGTCCCACCAGGTGTGTGACCCTCTGACACTAACTCACTGTGTGACCTTGGTGCAGACACTTAACCTCTCAGCCCATTAATTTTCTCACTATAAAATGAGTGGTTAGATTCCGTGATCTCTAGTATCCCCACTTGTGCTGACATTGGAGTAAAACCGGCTTGATTGATGTGAAGAATTATGTGACAACACTGAGCAGGGAAAGAATCTGGAAACTTAGAGACAAAGGAGAACAACATTCCAAAAGGAAAAAAGGGGTGAGGAGTCGCACATGAACTCAGAGCTTTATAAGACCCCCACCCGCATGGCCTTACTTTTTGTATTTTCAGTTTCAGGAAGCACTTGTTGGAAATCATGAACTTATTGCCAGGTGTGAAGTAGGAGATCAGCATATAGCCAATTGAAGGCTCTTGATTTCACTTACTTGCATTGTCTCTGGCAGGTAAAAAGGAATGGAGCAGAAGCATTCTTTGTCAAAATTAATGGCGTTTTCCCGAAGTTTTGCACAGTTTGCACATATATTTGTGTAATTTATCTGTCAGGTAGGGAAAAGAACAAGGAAGAAGATTTAACTTTGGGTGGTGGACACAATGCAATCTACAGATGATGTATCCTAAAACGGCACACTTAAACCTATATAATCTTGTTAAACATTGTCCCCTCAATAAATTTAATTAAAAAAATAAATTACATGAATATATATCTTAAAATTCAAGCCCTGAGTCCACCAAGGTCAGGCTGCCTGGGTCAAGGGCATGTTGTCAGGCCACGACTAGAGGGCAGCCCGGTGTGCAGGGAGAGCTTCTGTGTCACTCCGGAGGAATGGGCCTTTCATTTGGGGACCTGTAGCATTTTGCCACTGATCTGGAATTCAGTGTTTTTATTGACTATTTATGTAACCTATTGTGATAAAGCCTTATGCCTGGATCATAAAAAGGTGTCATTAGGAAAGTATTAGTCAATGTCTCATAAGGAGTGGGCCTATGGCCAGAGTCTAATCAGCTTTATGGGGAAGTCACTTCACTGTTTTTCCATTTTATTGTGTGGAAAGTATGTATACAAAGGAATTATTCTACATGGCATCTAGAAGACGTTATTAAAAATCACCAAACATAGAAAAATAACTATTTCCAAAATGTAGGGTTATTGACATGTGTGGAATAAATCTGATTTTTAATGTTACATTCTATTTTTTAAAAGTTCAATTCTTTGAAAATGGTAGGGTGGACTTTTTTAAAAAAGGGAAGTGTATCCCAAATGAGCAAATCCTGTGAGCTCTGGCTGAGGGACTCCGTTGTGTGAAGGTCACTTATTCCTGGAGAGAGATGCTGGGAGCTGGGAGGGGCAGCAAAAAAAAAAAAAAAAAAAAAAAAATACAAGTAGAAAGGCAATAGGAGGAGTGGGACTGAACTGATGTTCCCCTTTCTAAAGTCCTCACCATTTGCTATAATCCATTCTTTCAACAAGTTTCTGGCTATTATGTACTGGGCACTGAACAGGAAGGGGTTGTGGGTACTGTGAACAAGCCAGGCATGGCTGAGCTCTCTGTTCTTACCACACACTGTCTTACCTACTCTATCATTAGCTCACTGAGGGCACAAATCAACCTTGACTTATCTGCCTCATCTGCACACCCCACAGAATTCTCAGCACCTCTCACACTCCTGAATGTTAAATCACCCTCGACAGACTTGGCCTTCAACATGTTGCCACTAGCCATGTGGGCGGAGGGAACAGATCAGCTTTCCATGGCTGCCTGTGGAGTAAAGGTCACACAGGCTGGGACGTAGGGCAATCTGCTCAGAGCTGATGTAAATAAGACATTTCTTAATTCATTAGACTGAAAAATGGGCATGGCCGATTTAGCTTTAGACCAGCTCTCCTCAGACCAGCTTCTGGGGGTCTCATCCTCCAACAGCTTGTTAATCACATTGGCAAGAGGCTTGTGACTGAGGGGTGTGCCCTTAATGTCAGCTTTTCTCACTGAGTAGAACTTGGTTTATTTTGCTAAGTGTCCCTAATAAGCCAGAAAGATTTGGGTTGGTTCTTGCCTTTCCTAGATTGAGTTGATGAACCCAGAGAGAGTTCATTTGCAAAGGGAAAGACACTATGCTTGAAAGTGGGCTAAAATAGAAGAGCCTCTGTCTTTGGCTCTTCACTTTTTTCTTTGTAATCCTCACCCGAGGATATGTTTTTATTGATTGTTAGGAAGGAAGAGGGAGAGAGAGAGGAAGAAGGAGAGGGAGAAGGAGAACCAGAGGAAGAGGGAGAGGGAGAGGGAGAGACATTGATGTGAGAGAAACATTGATCAGTTGCCTCCATATGTGCCCCGACCAGGGATCGAACCTGCAACCTAGGTATGTCCCTTGACTGGGAATTGAACCTGCAACCTGGTGTATGGGATGATTCTCCAACCAACTGGGCCACCCAGACAGGCAGTCCTTTGGCCTTGCCTCTCCTCCCACCCCTATCAAGTGCTTGCTCAGTCCTCTGCCAGCACAAAAGCCTGACTTTCCCAGACCTTGTAAACAAGTATGGTTGAGCCAACCGTGTGAGAGTGATTTGTCCTCATTAGGAAATAGGGACGAATAAAGCCACCACACACAGGCTCTGTCACCATGGGCACCTGCCAGCTGAAACAGGGATGTTGCAGTCTCATTTAGCTCCTGTGGAGGGGTTGTGTTTTCAAATGGACCGCTCATTCATAGTCCCAAAGCAGAAAATTCTTAGAAATCGCATTAAACATGTAAGAAGAAACAAACCTCTATTTCCTTGATGCTCTTTGCAGACAATAGAAGGATGATGCCCAGGCCCAGGCAGAATGCTCCCGTGGCAAAGAAGCCAGAGAGGACCTTGGAGGCCGAGAGCTGCAGCCGGTAGGCCGGCAATCGCTGCTGCTTCAAGGCAGTGTTGTCTGGCAACAGGGACAGCCGTGCCGGGGGTGGCCTGTCCATTTTGGTCCTGCAGGTGACTGAGATAGACTTTTAAGACATTTATAACATTACTACTCAGAGTCATCCCCCATAATGGCAATATTAACTTAAGAACGAAGTGGACTTTCCTTTGTAGTTACAATCTGTTGGCTTCCTGAATTATTTCCCAACCAGGCCTGACATTCAGCAGGAGCACCGCTTTCTTCAATTAGCCACTATGAGGTATATTTTACTTAGGTTCCAAAAGTTTGTGCTAACTGCCGTGCTGACGAGGAACACTCCCCAGCAGGTGACCCTGGGAAGCAGCTCTAATGGGATGAGGGGACTAATCCAAGGCAAGACCTTCCTGAAAGCGGGGAAATGAATTTATCTTTGAAAACCTGCCTAAATCCTTGAAAATGAATACAAAAAAAATAGGACCTTCAGTTTTCCCCCCAAATGTGGCTATCCTGTAACATGAATATAATTTAAGTTGGGAAAATGCTCTCAGGTTACAGCTAACTTTGCTATTTGTGATCATGAGAAAGAAGCAAACAGGGATTGTACAACCCAGATGTCTAATCTCAACAGCTTCCGTTTTTTCATCCACAAGAAAGGCTAGAGTAAAAAAATGTAGATTAAAACATCTCTCCCAACCTTTCCCAAGTGCATGCTTTGGAGTAACCCAAATGAGGCAGAAGAAAAAGACAGATAACAATGACATGTTCAATATTATATTACTAGGGGCCGAGTGCATGAATTCCTGCATCTTGAAAGGAACTGTGGGCCCCAAGGCTGCGGTGGGCACAGGAGCGGGTCTTGGCCTCTCCTCCATGCCCCCGCCCCAGCCCCTGGTCCAGTCTACCGGCAGCCCGCTCCCGCCGCTGCTGCTCTCATGTGCTGATGGCGCTCGCCCGCTCGCAACCGCTGACGGCACAGAGTGATTGGGGTTGGTGCCAGCAGCGGGAGCAAGTGGCGGCTGCTGCTCTGATCACCCCTCAGGAGCATGGGGAGGTGGAGAAGCCCTTAGGGGCAATTGGGGCCAGCAGCTGCTGCTTGCATCTGCTGCCAGTGTCTAGTGCCGGTCCCGATTGCTCAGCACTGTCAGGAAGTGTGAGCGGTGGCTCCGGTGCTGGCAGCGGGTCCAAGAGGTGGGACCGCAGTGCAGGAGCAAAGAATTTTCAGTAACCACCAGAGGCTCACTCCGATGACAGCAATTGGCACCCCGCCTTGGTCTGGCACCCCTGCTCATCTGCTCCACCATTCCGCCATGGCCCACACCCGCCATGTTTCCTGTGTGTGCCCTGTCATAGCAACTAGTTGTTCAGCCGTTCAGTCTATTTGCATATTAGCCCAGTGCACGAAATTTGTGCACATTAAAAGGGAATTAGAGGAAATATTTTAATATTGCTATTTGCCCTTTCTCTATAATAGAAGTGTCATAGATGAAAGAAAGTTAGTAAAATGTATATGAAAATCTCCCTCCTGTCAGATTCTGGGGCATGCCATGGGACCTAGAGTCAAGTCCCCGCCCACCACCCGCACATGCTTCGAAAACGCAGGAGACCCAGACCCGGTCAGCCCCACCCTCATCAAGACCCTCTGGGTGGGGCAGCTTAGCCTTAGGTCCCCTGGCCCGGTGCTGGGTGGGGGGCACAGCCTCAGGTCCCCCAGCCTGGCGCCGGGACGGGGGGTGCGGGCTGAGGTCCCCTGTCAAGCCCCACCAGGAAGGGGGCGCGGCCTGAGGTCCCTGTCAAGCCCCGCTGGGCGGGGGCACAGCTGAGGTCTCCCTGCCTGGCACTGGGGTGAGGGGCATGCCCTGAGGTCTCCTGGCCAGGTGCTGGGGCGGAGGGCGCAGCCTGAGGTCCCCTGTCAAGCCCTGCAGGGCAAGGGACCCGGCCTGAGGTCCCTCACCCTGGCCAGGTGCCATGCAGCCTCAGGTCCCTGATGTTCAGTCGTGACGTTATGGCGTCTCGGCTAATTTGCATATTCCTCTATTATATAGATAGATGGTGTTATTGGTTTTGTTTTTCACTTATTAGAAATCTATTAACATCATTTTCATTAGGATGTTAATTACTCCCTTTTCTTTAAGATGAATTTAAGATGTAGAATTAGGATTTTTAAAAAATTAGGTGAGTTTCTAATCCTTCCTCTTTTGTACATTAGGGAGGAAAGCCATGATGGACAATTTTATTTTTTAAGTTAAAGAAGGCAATGACTTTGGCAAATGTGCCTAGTTTAAAAGAATACTAAATAAATGCAAATACATGTAGTAGAAGGTTTCCAATTCAGAGTCAGAACTTCCCACTTGCAGAACTGGTGAAAAAGCACAATACCAATGGAAACTCTTCAGCACGCCATTAGGATCTGGCTTGGAGGTGGTGATGAGTGTAGTGTGGCGGTTGGTATCAGGTATGCTTACAATGTAGGTATTTGATCCAACATTGGTTGGGATTATACTACATAGAAAAGGGCCTAGGAAAAGGGTCACTATAGTAACAAATCAATAGGAACTGTATTTCTTGGGCTTTGTTGTTGTTGTTTATTCTCACCCAAGGATATTTTTTCCATTGATTTTTAGAGAGAGTGGAAGGGAGAGAGGGAGGGAGAGAGGAGGAGGAGGACGAGGAGAGAGAAGTATTGATGTGAAAGAGACACATTGATTGGTTGCTTCCCACACTCATCCCGACCAGTGCCGAGGATCGAACCTGCAACCCAGGTACATCCCTTGACTGGGAATCAAACCTGAGACTCTTTGGTGCCTGATGCTCTATACACTGAGCCAGCCACACCAGCCAGGGCTTTCTTGGGCTTTTTATAAAAAACAAAACCAAACCAACCACAGTCCCAAACTAAAGGGGATTGATAGCTAGTATGCTAGGATTCTCCAAAGAAACAGAACCAATAGGAGATTATATACGGGGGGCGGGGGTGGGGGTCAAAAGTAGGATTACAGTTGTGAGTACACAAAATACAGAGTTTATTCTTATATTATTTATTAAGTATTATATTATTTTCCATGCCAACAACTATAAATCTACTTCTGCCCCAGAGAGAGAGAGAGAGAGAGAGAGGCACGCTCTAAAGAACTGGCTCACGTGATTATGGAGGAGGCGAGTCTAAACTCTGCAGAGCTGTTGTCCCCGTCTGAAGGCCATCAGCCAGGGAGCTGTCAGTTGGGGGCAGAATTCTTTCTCACTTGGTAGGGGGGTGGGGGAGGGGGCTCAACCTTTGTTCTATTTGGGTCTCAACTGACAGAAGGAGGCCCTCCCACAGGATGGAGGGCAATCTGCTTCACTATAGCCACCAATTTAAATATTAACCTCATCCAAAACACCCTCACAGAAACACCCAGAATAATATTTGATCAACTAACTATCTGGGCACCCTGTGGCCCAGTCAAGTTGACACATAAAATTAACCATCACAGATAGTAAGAAAAATACTTCTGGGGCAACATGCTTGAGAGATCACCAGATACACATTTTATTTTTTATTTTTTTTCAAATACACATTTTATAAGTATTTTTGTATTTACATATTTCTTGCTTCTAAGTAAACTTGTTTTAAGCATACAATTATACTTCGTTTGCTTTGCTTTCCAAATTTCTAGAACAGGGTTCCTCAACATCAGCAATGTTGACATTTGGGCCAGATGTCTTTGTGCTGAAGGGCTGCCCTGTAGGTTGTAGAATGTGTAGTAGTATCCCTGGCCTCACCCACTAACTGCCAGTCACCACCCCCCACTATGTGCCAATAGTAGCCCCCTACTTGTGACAACAAAATGTCTCCAGACACGAGGCAAATTCTCCTCTGGTTGAGAACCACTGCTCTAAACTGATGTGGGCGTGACGATCTGTTGGCAGCTGGTGTTGCAGTATCATTAGAAACTTCAGAGCATGACTTTTTATGTCCTTGCTTTCATTTTTCTTTAACCTTTGTGTATATAGCCTCCTAGGCATTGGCAGTCATTTTATATATTTGGAGTTGCCTCATATTTCACTGCCTTTTCCGATTAACTGCTGGGATGCAAATGTACTAAATATAAGCGTAGAATCAGGAAGTGGTTGTGTGTGGAACACACACCCACACATAACTTATATGCAAACATAATAATCATTCATGGTGGTCTCATTTTTTGGTAAATCAATAGTGGCTTAGTGCAGTGGTCGGCAAACTGCGGCTCGGGAGCCACATGTGGCTTGTGAGCCGTGGTTTGCCGCTCTGTTGATTAATGAGTTTGCCAACCACTGACCTAGACTCTCGATTCCAATAATTACAGGCTGTTGTTGTTCCTTGTGATTAAGCCCCTATCCCAGTGGTCGGCAAACTCATTAGTCAACAGAGCGGCAAACTGCGGCTCGTGAGCCGCATGTGAGCTGCATGTGGCTCGCCAGCCGCCGTTTGCCAACCACTGGCTTAGTGGATTGGTCTGAATTTTGATATGCATAGACTTGATGTCTCAATTTGCAAATCTGTCCTCTTATACCAGTGATGGCGAACCTATGACACGCGTGTCAGCACTGACACGCGTAGCCATTTCTGATGACATGCGGCCGCATGCCGAGGATGAAACATTTGCTGCTCCTGAGGATGAAACATTTGCGACTAGAGTCTTGGAGTTAGTTTTTTCCTCAAAGTGACACACTACCCGAGTTATGCTCAGTTTTTTGGCGAAGTTTGACACACCAAGCTCAAAAGGTTGCCCATCACTGGCTTATACAATCACTAGAGGCCCAGTGCATGAAATTCATGCACGAGTAGGGTCTGTAGGCCTGCCCAGCAATCAGAGCCAATCGGGGCCTTCTGGCTGCCAGCTGGGGCCTCCCTTCGTTCTGTGCCGACTCCTGGTGGTCAGCGCACATCATAGCCAGCAATCGAACTCCTGGTCTGCCGGTCAAACTCCCGAGGGGATAATTTGCATATTAGGCATATATATACTAGAGGCCCGGTGCACGAAATTCGTGCACGGAGGGGGGTTGTCCCTCAGCCCAGCCTGTACCCTCTCCAATATGGGACCCCTTGGGGGATGTCCGACTGCTCATTTAGGCCCGATCCCAATGGATCCCCCTTCCTGATTCTACGCTTATATCCAGTGGGATCGGGCCTAAACGGGCAGTCGGACATCCCTCTCACAATCCAGGACTGCTGGCTCCCAACTGCTTGCCTGCCTGCCTTCCTGATTGCCCCTAACCGCTTCTGCCTGCCAGCCTGATCACCCCCTAACCACTCTGCTGCCAGCCTGTTTGCCCCCAATTTCCCTCCTCTGCCGGTCTGGTCACCCCTAACTGCCCTCTCCTGCAGGGTTGATCACCTCCAACTGCCCTCCCTTGCAGGCTTGGTCCCTCTCAACTGCCCTCCCTTGCAGGCCAGGTGCCTCCCAACTGCCCTCTCCTGCTGGCCATCTTGTGGTGGCCATCTTGTGTCCACATGGGGACAGGATCTTTGACCACGTGGGGGCAGCTATATTGTGTGTTGCAGTGATGATCAATCTGCAGATTACTCTTTTATTAGATAGGATAGAGGCCTGGTACAGGGGTGGGGGCCAGCTGGTTTGCCCTGAAGGGCGTCCCGGATCAGGTGGGGGTTCCCTTGGGGTGTGGGGCGGCCTGAGCGAGGGGCCTGTGGTGGTTTGCAGGCCAGCCATGCACCCTGGCAACCCAAGTGGAGGCCCTGGTATCTGGAATTTATTTTCTTCTACAGTTGAAACTTTGTAGCCTGGAGCAGAGCCAAGCCTGGGGCTCCCTCCGAGGCCCGGCAGCCATTTGTGTTGGGGTTATAATTGAAACTTTGTTGCCTTAAGCGGGTGGGCCCGGCCAGGGTGTGCGGAAAGCTTTGCTTCCCCTGTTGCTGGCGGCAACCCTGGCCTGCTCTCTCAAGCTCCATTCTGCCGCCATTTGTTTGAATTTGTTTACCTTCTATAATTGAAACTTTGTAGCTTGAGTGGAGGCTTAGGCCTGGCAAGGGCAGGCGGAAAGCTTGGCTTCCTCTGTTACCTAGGAAACCTTGCTCTCTGTGGCTGTAGCCATCTTGGTTTGGGTTAATTTGCATACTCGCTCTGATTGGATGGTGGGCGTGGCTTGTGGGTGTGTCAGAGGTATGGTCAATTTGCATATTTGTCTATTATTAAATAGGATATATATATATGTACACTAGAGGCCTGGTGCACGAAATTCGTGCATGGGTACACTCCCTAGGCCTGGCCTGCGATCAGGGCCATCTCACCCAGCTGCCCGCAGCCAGCCCCACCCCCCGCCACCACCCACCCCTGGTTCCCCGTTCGCCATCGAGTGATTGGTGCCTGACGGCCAGGGGAAGGGACTGAGAAGTCAGTTATTCCTGCCTGCTTGCTGGCCCCGCCCCTGCAGTGGGTGGCCATCAGGCGATTGGAGCCTGTCGGCCGGGGAAAGAGACCAAGAGATAGTCAGTGCGCCTCATAGTGACTGGTCCAGCAGTCGTTCCGCCATTAGGGTGAATTTGCATATTACCCCTTTATTATATAGGATAGAGGCCTGGTGCATGGGTGGGGACCAGCTGGCCTGCCCTGAAGGGTGCCCTGGATCAGGGTTGGGGGTCCCCACTGGGATGGGGCCAGCCTGGGCGAGGGGCTTGGGGTGGTTTGCAGGCCAGCCACGCCTCAATTGGGGTGGGGGTCCCCGCTGGGGGGTGGGTTGGCCTGGACGAGGGGTCGTGGTCGGTTTGCAGGCTGGCCATGCCCCGGCTTTGTCAGGAAGGATGTCCAGAAGATGTCTGGTCTAATTAGCATATTGCCCTTTTATTAGTATAGATGCTTGATGTTTTCCTCCAGATTAATCTAAGACCTGTTAATTGACAGGAAGTTAAATGCCTGAACTGTGAAGGCATGTGATCTATTCTTTTTTCTTACTATTGACGAAGAACAACTCACATGTTAAGATTAAAGGGATGACAAGAATAGGGCTAAGTTTAGCCAAGTTGAATAGATTTTCACATTGTGGCAGCTTTTCTTCTTTCCCTCTAACTGGTGGGCCCGAGTCAGGATCCTGCAGAATGGAACTTGCTTTTCTTCCCTTTGAGTCCCTGTGGGTGGCTTCCAGACAACAGAGGTGCACTAGCAGCAAGTCTCTGGTGTGCAGAAGTATGTTTTTGCTGGAGGTTGATGTGCTAGACTGCCAGGCTCATTAAAATGTCACAGTATTCAAATGTGGAATTTTATGTACCAGTAGTGGCATCTGTTTGTTTTTCTCTCTTATTTGATCTACTAGAGGCCCAGATTCATGCACTCGGGGGTGTCCCTCAGCCCAACCACCCTCTCACAATCCGGGACCCTTCAGGTAGGGTCCCTAGGCCTGGCCTGAGATCAGGGCCTATCGGGTCTTTCCTTCCCTGGGCTGCAGGAAGCTGGCCCCACCCCCGATGCTGCCACTGCTTGCCATCTGTGGCCTCCCTCTGCAGGCGACAGGCTGGGGTGCAATGGATTGGCTGGCCTGGGCCTCCCTGTTTCTTTGCTGGGGGGTGGGGCCAGCCATGCAAGGGGCTGTCTGCCTACCTGATTGCCCCTAAGGGCTAGCCTACCTGCCTGATCGCCCCTAACCACTTGCCTGCCTACCTGATCACCCCTATCCACTTGCCTGCCTACCTGATCTCCCCTAACCACTTGCCTGCCTACCTGATCACCCCTATCCACTCTGCCTGTCTGCCTGATTGCCCCTAACAGCTTGCTTGGGGGCAGGGCCAGCCCAGTGAGGGTCTGTCTGCCTACCTGATCGCCCCTACCACTGGTCTGCCTACCTGATCTCCCCTAACCACTTGCCTACCTACCTGATCACCCCTAACCACTGCTCTGCCTACCTGATCACCCCTAACCCCTCTGCCTGCCTGATTGCCCCTAACCGCTTGCTTGGGGGTGGGGCCAGCACTGACTTCCAGTTGGTGAGCCTCTGGTTGTTGCAGGAGCCGACCGAAAGTTGCCTGCCATCCATCGCAGGCTCTCTGCTTTTGCCCAGCCTTGGGCTCGGCCGCACCCCAGCATCCCGGCGACGGATCGCAGGAGCCGACTGCCAGTTGCCTGCCATCCGTCGCACCCCAGCAACACCAATCGGCCACCCCGGCCACCCCGAGTCCCACCCCCTGTGCCTCCGCTGGCCCAATCGTGGGCGTAGTGGAGTGATGGTAATTTACATATTACTCTATTATTAGATAGGAGGATATGCCTGAATCCCTAAAATGGTGATCATGGTGTCCTGCCATGGGAGATCTGGGGACTTCTAGTTCTGCTACTTAAAACTACTGGGTGTCCTTCCTGAGATTCACTTTCAACATCTAAAAAATGTGAATAATAATACTTTTCCTTCAGTACTATGTCAGTGATTAAACATGACAGATCTATGTAAGTGAAAGCCCTAAATATTGCTTAACACAGATGGGTAATCAATAAAAATTATTTAAATGAGTAAGAAAGTAAGTGAATTTAAGCAACAAAATAAAACCAATAGTATTGGGTTATACTTCATAGAACAAAATAAACACTCACGAGTCCATACTGATGTAAAAAATTGAATGAACAAGTAAATGGGGAAAAGAAACACCTTTTTCTTACAGAAGAATTCCAATTAATAAATATTGAAATAATGAGGGAAACAGAAAAATCACTACAGAATAATGGTTTCGGGCAAGAACTACTAATGTTGCTAAAATTAATAGGCAAAGTATGAGGGAAAACAGGATATTTGTGTAGCCTAAACTATTTTCTCCAAGATAAATATTAATTACAAGGAAAAAATAGTAACTTCACAGGGGGGAAATTCAGCAGGCACTACTGTAACCAGGTGAACAAAGTTGGCGTCACCAATAATAAGATGAATCAACATTATATACCCCCTGCTATGTTGCATAAAAAATGGCACATCAATCCCTGGTTAGAGAATCATCCCATACACCAGGTTGCAGGTTCAATTCCCAGTCATGGGACATACCTAGGTTGCGGGTTCAATCCCTGGTCAGGGCACATCATTGATGTTTCTTTCTCTCTCTCCCTATCCCTTCCTCTCTGAAATCAATCTTATATAATAAAGAGGGAATATGCAAATTGACCATCACAAGTCACAAAGATGGCGGTGCCATAGACACAAGATGGCGGCGCCCAGTCCCCTCAGCCCCGCCAGAGTCCCCCAGTCCTTTCAGCCCAGCTGGGGGGGGGGGTGGCGGTGGCAGACATATGGTACAGTTGGACCGCCCTCAGGCAGGTCTGGCCGTTCCTTGTGCCTGCTGCTGGAGTCCCCCAGTCCTTTCAGCCCAGCTGGGGGGTGGCGGTGGCAGACATATGGTACAGTCGGACCGCCCTCAGGCAGGTCTGGCCACTCCTTGTGCCTGCTGCTGGAGTCCCACAGTCCTTTCAGCCCAGCTTGGGGGGCAGCAGGTGCATGGTGCGGCTGGACCCACCCTCAGCCCCCCAGCCACCCAGGGCTGGCCCAAGGTGCAGGCAAGCCTTGGATGGCGGCTGCCCAGCCAACACCTGAGGCACAGGCAAGCCTTGGATGGTGGCTGCCCAGCCGCCCAGGGCCGCCCGAGGCTCATGTAACCAGGGCCAGCTGAGGCTTGTGCTGCTGGCAGTGGCAACAGCAGAGGTGTGATGGGGGCATCACCTTCTCCTGATCACTGGGTCGCCTCCTGCCCCTGAGGGCTCCCCGACTGTGAGAGGGGGCAGGCCAGGCTGAGGGACCCCCCTCCAGTGCATGAATTTTCATGCACCAGGCCTCTAGTAAAAATATATTAAAGAAAGAAAGAAAGCCAACAGGCATCAGTGGAAAAAGTGGTGAAATTGAATGAAGTCTGTAGTTTGGTTAATTTTACTGTACCAACATTGATTTCTTAGTTCTGATAACTATCGTGGTTATACATGATGTTAATATTGGGAAAAGCCAGATGAAGGACATATGGGAATTCTCTACACTATTTTTGTAACTTTTTTCTAAGTCTGAAATTATTTCAAAATAACAAGTTAAAAAATAAATAAGATAGTTGTAGTTATATCGTTGTCTTTTGTATTTACAAAGTGCCACATACACTTACAGCTCTTCCTAATACTACTACTGCCATGCTTCACACTGTTTGCAAATCTGTTCCACATGTACCATCACATGGAATCCTCAATAATCCTGCCAAATATCATTCCCATTTTGCAGCTGATGAGACTGAGGCTCAGAAGGGGAAGCGTTTGCCTAAGGTGGCCCAGCACAGTCACATCAGAGGCCAGTTGGTGAGAGAAAAACAAGCTGGCAATGTTTTATTATACAGGGGGTTGGCAAAGGACAGATTCATGTTGATCACACATTCCCAAGGGTCTACCTGGTGATGCAGCTAACGCAATAAAACAGCAGCTGATATGTACTGAGTGTCTGCAGTGTGTCTGAGCCATTGAACAAGAGGCAAATCCTGGGATTTTCACTGGGACACAGATTAGAAGAGGCCCAGCTTCAAGGATTCCGACTTGCACAGACTGAGGACTCCCATTTCCAGAAGTTCAAAAACTTCCTTTTTTATCTAAATGAGAGAAAAGACAAAAAAGAAAGAAAGAAAGAAAAAGGTTAAGATTAAGAAAAGATGGTCTTGGTGAATAAATTCAACCTTCTGGACTCTCTGGTATTTATGCAGCTGATATGGCCAGAGTCAGGGACGGCAGAAATTCTAACCCATATTTTATTCAGAGCTGGAATAGTTGCACAAGTAAAGGAAGAGGTATTATATAAAACACCAGTTTCGTTCAAGTGTCCTTTTGCTTGCAACCACTTAAAATAAAATCATACAAAGATATCTAAAGTGTGCCCAGATTATACACAATATCTATGTAATAAAAGCCTAAGCGACAGTTACGGTGGAATGACCGGAACGACCAGTTGCTATGATGAGCACTGACCACCAGAGGCAGACGCTCAACACAGGAGCTGCCCCCTGGAGGTCAGTGTGCTCCCACAGGGGGAGTGCTGCTCAGCCAGAAGCCAAGTTCATGGCTGGCGAGTGCAGTGGTGGTGGCAGGAGCCTCTCTCACCTTTGCAACAGCGCTAAGGAGCAGCAAGCTGAATGGTAAGGAGCAGCGAGCAGGCGGGTGGTAAGGAGCGAGGGGTCTTGGACTGCAAGAGGGATGTCTGCCTGCTGACTTAGGCCTGCTCCCCATGAGAGGGAACAGGCCAGGTTGAGGGCCTCCTCACCCCTGTGCATGAATTTCATGCACTGGGCCTCTAGTTCTAATATAGGATAACTGCTAATAATGACATCAACATAAAAAAAATAACTATGGGTGACTATTTTTGTTGTTACTATTTCTCTGTATTATTGTAATTAGAAAACTAGAGGTGGATTACTCAGATTTAATATTAAATCTGAAATAATAAAAAATGGCCTCATGTGCTGGACATCAAATTGGTTAAATCAGTTCATTTTTAATTTTTATTGATTTCAGAGAGAGAGAGAGAGAGAGAAACATTGATGAGAGAGAAAAGTAGATTGGCTGCCTCCTACACCCCACACTGGGAATCGAGCCCACTACTTGGGCATGTGCCCCGACTGGGAATTGAACCATGACCTCCTGGTTCATAGGTTAATGCTCAACTACGGAGTCACTCAGGCTGGGTAAGGGCAGGCATTCAATTTTAATCACTGAGCCATGCCAGCCCGGCTAAACCAGTTAAAAAACAAAACAAAAATTGTTCAGGGGACAGTGTGTGTGTGTGTGTGTGTGTGTGTGTTTGTGTAGGAAACTGAGACAATTGTCTCTTAACTTGAACTGATGTCTGATATAATTCACTGATCATTTGTGATCAGGTTTGGTCATTCTGGAAGTTTTATGTGGTAAATTAGTTCACTGGGCATGGGTGGAGGAGTAATTCCAAGCCTCTTCGCTATTTACTGCCATGATTCATTCCTGAATGGTGACCGGCAGCCCTGTTTACTATTGCACAAATTCTTTTATCTCCAACAGCCACATTGATCGGTTGCCTCCCATAAGCACCCTGACCAAGGATCAAATCTGGAACCTGGGTATGTGTCTTGATTGGGAATTGAACCAGCAACCTTTTGGTGCTTGGGACAGTGCTCACCCAACTGAGCCATACTGGCCAGGGCAGGCATTCCGTTTTTGAAAATATGTTTTTATTGATTTCAAAGAGGAAGGGAGAGGAAGAGAGCTATAGAAATATCAATGATGAGAGAGAAACATTGATAGGCTGTCTCCCGCACGCGCCATACTAGGGATGGAGCTCGCAAGCCGGGCATGTGCCCTGACTGGGAATGGAACCATGACCTCCTGGTTCATAGGTTAATGCTCAATCACGAAGCCACTCAGGCTGGGTAAGGGCAGGCATTCAATTTTAATCTACTGAGACATCAAAAAATCCCCCGAAACCAAAATAGCCTTCTTAATTAAATAAGTGGGTTTTAGGAGATATAAATAAAAGGAGTTTTAGGGGGTAAAATAGGCAGGTTTAGGGAGTTTTAGAAATAAAGAGGGTCCATTCAGGAGGAAGGCTTGGAGTCCATAAGTGGAGGCTTGGAGCTGCCAGGAGGCTCACATTCACAGAGAACAAAAGGCGCCACAGGATAAGGGAGAGGAAGACAGCCATTCACAGGAGATAGGAAAGAGCCTCAGGGTGTGGGGAGGAAGAGGAAACAAACTTTCACAGAGGACAGAGAAATGCCGACAAATGGGAGGAAGAGGAAAACAGAGTTTCATAGGAGACAGAGAATTCTACCACTGAAGGGGGAGACAAATAGGGGGGCACCACGTGGGGTTTGGGCTTTGAAGCTACCAACTGGAAGGCAGCATGAAGAGACAAAGAACTGCAGCCTTTATCAACCTTAGCAAAAAGGGCTTGGGGGGCTACCCCCTTTGGGACCCCCTCCCTAAATGGGAGTCTGTACTTGTTTCCAATCAATTTCACCTTTTCATCTACCACCTTTTGTCTGTGGTTTCATTCTTCAAATCCACCTGGACAAAAACCTGGGAAAGAAATCACCCTTGTGTCCTGCTCAGAAAAAAAAAACACTCAACGCATAAAGATGTGAGCATGAGGCAAATTTGCACCCCCACCTTCAGTGCACTTATAAGGATGAAAAGCAAAGGTGATTGTGTCTCTAAAGCAGAGCACAGGGAAGTATACCAAGTTCTCCAGACCTTCCTGTTTCTCAAAGGTACAGTAGGGCTATGGTCCCTAGTGAGGCAGAAGCTCTCGGTCATTGAATGAGGAAACAAAGCTGATTCCTATAAAATACATGGGAAGGATAGGGTTATGTGTAAGGGGTGAGATGGGGTCCATGATTATTCCTTTACAGTAACTGTCAAAGGCCAGGATGTGCTGGTCTTCATGTCAAAGACTTTATTACTGTATTTGAACTCAAGTTCAGATTAAAAAAAAAAAAAAGATTAAAGACAACTGCTGGTTACATGGTACCTCGGGAATGTCCATCATCCTCCTCAACTTCTGATCTCTCCAATTCCAGTCAAAAACCAGAAACTTTAAGGGGTTCAAATTAAGGCCACCTGAAAGAGATAGGGAGAGGGTTGCCGCAGTCAAGACCTCATGACGTGAACGAATTAAACTTACTTTTTATTCTCTTGGTTGCTTTTTGCCTCATTTGCTGTCCACTCCCCAGTAACTAATCTATGACGGAAAACAAATGCGGTAGTCCCAGACTCCCCTCCTACAATCTTATCACTGATTCTGAGAAGCAGAGAAGCTGCTCTTGCTAAACTTGTCAAATACTCAAGTGCTGGCAAAAAAATCAATCCCACGCCTCCAGGAAGAGCCAGAGGGTGAAGTTTCATTCCTGACAGGGATTTGATAAGATTCCTGCAGTTTGGAGTTGAGTCTACCTGAGGCCACCTGACCGAGGAGGTGAGTGGGCAAAAGGCTGAGGACAGGGCAGAAAAGCAAGCTAAGGTGAATGGACCCTATTAAAGGCTGCTATCCCCTGAGGAGACTGGGAAAGCCCTTAGGGCTATCCCCACTTTCTTCCTGTCTATCTAGAGACAATAATGGAATGTGGGGCTCCAGGGGACCTCAGGGATTGTCTGCCTTTCCGAGGCCTCAGAGTCGGGCACAGTTAGCTCTTCTCACTCTCCATGTTTTCCCCCCTGCCCCAAGCTGTTCATGTTTCACTTGGAAACATACCTGAAGCCTTCTTTTACACAGCTGCAGCATGTCCCTTCAGCTCTCCTGTGATTATTTCAATATTTCCCTCTCTGCCCAGAATAATTTAAAACAAAATTTTTTATTGATTTCAGAAAGGAAGGGCGAGGGAGAGAGAGATAGAAACATCAATGATGACAGAGAATTATTGATCAGCTGCCTCCTGCATGCCCCTTACTGGGGATCAAGCCTGCAACTGGTGCATGTGGCCTAACCGGGAATTGAACCTAGACTTCCTGGTTCATAGGCCCACGCTCAACCACTGAGCTACATCAGCCAGGCCCAAAAGAAATTTTTAATGCTTCTTATAATTACAATGCCTCTTATTTAAAATTCTCTGAAAAATTAAAAATGATAAGTAAAGAATGACAATGGGTTGGTAGTCTTCTTTAAAAATAATTCACTGCTGGTGTAGAGCAAACAGGTACAACTTCTCTAAAAAAGTCCTGGGCATTACAAATAAGGAGCTTTAAAATGCTTCCTATTGATAAAAGAATTCTCCATCTACACATATCCCAATAAAAATATCAGAAATTTAAACACAGTTACTTACAAAATTATCATTGCAGTATTATTTATAATAGCAAAAAATAAGAAACAACCCAAATATCCTACCATGATAGAATTGTTGAAAAACAATCTAACTTGGGTTTAATATACAAAATACAGAAATAACTCATATAACTCGATAGAAAAAAAATCTAATTTAAAAATGGGCAGAGGAACCGAGTAGGCATTTTTCCAAAGAAGACATCCAAATGGCCAACAAGTACATGAAAAGATGTTCAACATCACTAATTATCAGGGAAATACAAATAAAAACCACAGTGAAAGGCCTGGCTGGCATGGCCCAGTGGTTGAGCGTCCACCTATGAACCAGGTCACGGTTTGATTCTCAGTCAGGGCACATGCCTGGGTTTCGGCCTCGATCCTCAGTGTGGGGCGTGCAGGAAGCAGCCTATCAATTATTCTCTCTCATCATTGATGTTTCTATCTCTTTCTCCCTTTCCTTTCCTATCTCTGAAATCAATAAAAATATATAAAAAACAAACACAATGAGATATCACCTCATACCTGTTATCAAAAAGACAAAAGATAACAAGTGTTGGCAAGAATGTGGAGAAAAGAGAAGCCTTGCACACTGTTAGTGGAAATGTAAATTGGTGCAACCACTATGGAAAATGGTATGGAAGTTCCTCAAAACATTAAAAAGATAACTACCATATGATCCACCTATCCCATTTCTGTGTATATAGCCAAAGAAAATGAAATCTCTATCTCAAAACGTGTCTCACAACTCTGTAGAAATCTAATTTCAATGATCTGTACAGCTTTGTTTTTTCTCTCTCTTTTCTAAATATAAAGAAGAGTGGCCCCATTGCACTGGGGCCTGATGACCACAAAAACCCATCTGTATTCCAGGAAAGAGAGAGGTGAATCTCTGGCTGGGGGCTGGGGGAGAGGCAGCGTCCATCCCTGGCCTCTCCTGCTGCCCAGCCAAGCTCTTCCAAGTCTGTGTTTCATAGAAGGCCTATGAGCACCTCTCACCTATTCCTTCATTTTCATCGCCCCATCACGTTCACAAGACAAAAATCCAAACTCCTCAGATTACTGTTCAAGGCCCTCCCTCACAATCTGACTTTCTTCCCAGTTGAATCACAAGACAGTACAGTCCACGAAGTCTCCGAGTAAGAAACGTGGTCTCTTCAGTATAAACAACTAGCATTTTTCGAGTTCTTAAGGTATGACACTCACTGTGCTGAGCTCTTTATTGGCATTCAATTTTCATAATAATCCTCTGAGAAAGGTACTATTTCTGTCTCTGTCATTCTGATAGAGAAACAGGTTTAGAGAAGGTAACTTGCAAGGTCATAGAGCTGGCATGGTTAAGTTGTTGTACCTGGGATCTGAATCCATAACAGGGTTTCTTGGACTCAGCACAGTATTGCTCATTTATCATCTCCTCCAGGTATACCTCTCCACCTGCCCTCCTCTGATTCAGCTCTTCTCCTGTTCCTGAATGTTCCTGAATGCTTTCCTCACATCTCCACAGATCCTACTTTAATTCTCCCCATATTTAAAGATCAGTTAAAAACTCTATAAAGCTTTCCCTGCAGACTCAGCTACCACATCAATCTCTCCCTCATGCCAACTCCTCTAGACTCAGAAGTGCTCACTTGGCCTTTGGGCTTTACTGTCTTGTATGGTCAATCTAACTCTATGTGCACTTATCTCTCAATGGGATCAGGAGATCCCTTTTGGGGACGGCTCAGGAACCAGGAAAGCCTAGATTGAGTGACTCTGGGAGGGCCACTTAACCCTGTGTATTTTGGTTTTCTCTCTCAGGAAATCAGAACCCTAGCCTGCAAGGGTGAGGTGAGTACTACATGAGATATATGTAAATGTGTCTAGCATACTGCTAAGTTCACAAAGGAACTAAAAAATATTTTTTTCCCTCCCTTATCTGGGGCCTCCAGTTTGTTACTTATAATTGCACAGAGCTCTGTGTACAGTGGGTATATTTATCCTGGGTGGCTTTCATCTGAAGAGAAACACTAGTATTTTTAGTTTTCATTTGCTTTCTGGCAAATGACTATCTCTATACCGAGTTACTATACTAATGAACACATTATGTTTAGAAATATGAAAAATCCAGGAATAGCTCCTGTCAGTTATGAAACAATGTGTATTACTATATTGAAGAAGTAATTTGGAAATGAGAATTGATAAGAAATCTTTAATCTGTCTGGCAGGCAGAACAGGTAATAAGATCATTAGCAGGTTAGCAGGTGGATGTTGTCTGGAATACTTTCTGGGTAAAGCACTACAAGAGAAATGATTTAGAATATCAATATTTCATCCACAGAAACTACATTTTAAAAATGTTTTTTTTTTTAAATTGATTTCAGAGAGGAAGGGAGAGGGAGAGAGATAGAAATGTCAGTGATGTAAGAGAATCATTGATTGGCTACCTCCTACACGCCCCCCATTGGGGATCAAGCCTGCAACTCAGGCATGGGCCCTGACCGGGAATCGAATCATGACCTCCTGGTTCATAGGTCGACGCCCAACCACTGAGCCATGTCAGCTAGGTGAAACTGCATTTTTGTTTCAACATGTTTTCAAGTGGAATGGAAGTTGTGGGGAACCAAGACACAATTAAGTGAGAGGGAAATACTGAACATATCCAGCTCTACAAATTTCAGAGGGTGCAAAATGATGGAATCAATTGTGGATCCACTAACCTGTTTAAAGCAATTGAAATCTGAATGTATTTAGGTGGGCACATGCCCTTCAGTTTCACAGTTCTCATCCTTCCCTACTCCATCATACCTGCTGGCTGACTTTAGAGACTCACAGCTGAATTTCCAACTCCTTAATTAACACAGAGATCTGGTTTCACTGCATCACACATGTGGTTCCCAAAACTCACATGGGGGTACGGCCAACTCCCAGCTCTGAAGACTATCACTGGCTCTTTTCATACCTTGTTTAACGAGTTCTTTAATTCTCCCTGGAGTTCCTACACCCAGGTGCACGGCCCGCTTCTCCAGCAACTTTACCTGCTCCTGGACCTATTCCAAGATGGAAGAGAATAAAGAGAAGTGTGATATTGAGGCAGACTACCAAAATATATTTCTCATACAAATGTGGACTTCGTCCACAGTTTCTGACTCATAACTCCCCAAGCCTTTGCAAGTTCCTAAGTGTTGAGAGTGATAAAGCTGTCTTTTGTTATTTGAATTAGGAGACTTTTGGAAGCAGCTGAGGATGGAGACTGGTTCCAGGAGAATCTCCTATGTAATTAGAGGGTTGAAACTTTCACTTCCACCCCCAACCTCCAGGGAGGAGTGGGGGGCTGAGGTTGAATCAATCGCCAATGGCTGATGTTTAATCAATCATGCCTAAGTACTGCAAGTCCTTAAAACACCTGAGAGGAAGGGTTTGAAGAGCTTCTGGGTTGGTGAACACATGGAGATTTGGGGAGAGTGGTGTGCCTGGAGAGGGCATGGAAGCTCCACAACCTTTCCCATCCCTGCCCTAGGCATCTCTTCCATCTGGCTGTTCCTGAGTTACATGTTTTTATAATGAATCAGTGATCTAGTAAGTAAAATGTTTCATCAGCTGCTCTAGCAAATTAATTGAATCCGAGGAGGGGGTTGTGGGAACCTCTGATTTAGAATCAGTTGGTCAAAAGAATATGTAACATCCTGGACTTTCAACCGGTGTCTGAAGTTGGGGTATGAGGTGTGCATGCGGTCTTGTAGGACTGAGCCCTCAACCTGTGGAACCTGATGTGTTTCTAGGTAGACAATGTCAGAACTGAGTTGCATTGTAGGACATGAAGCTGGTGTCCAGAGCATTTCTTGGATATGCGAGGAAGCACCCCCTCCACATGTTGGAAATTGGGTCCAGAAACTCTTTTCAAAGAGTCATTAGAAAGTGCAATCAATCATGGGCCAATTTAGAGCATTTTGTCTAAAAGTTAAGAAAGTTAAAAAGCAAGTGAGACTACCCTTGTTTAGGGCAAAGGAGGTTAACATCAAGATAGAAGAAAACTGGTAAATCTTCAGAGTCCAGGGTCAAGCCTCAGCTTCTGTAGAGGAACCTCGGAGCAGGGAAGAGTGTGACTGCTGTGGGGAGAGGTGGGTGTGTAGTATTAGGGAATGCAAAGAAAACCAAAATGGTCATCAAATGTGTTGTAGAAGGAGGCACCAAAGAAAACCCTTGCCAAGGAGTTACAAAGAGGTTGGAGAGAAAAGCTGAGGTCTAGAAGTGACCCTTAAGGATCACTAACATCTTCCACCAAGAACCACAGGCGCTTTGCTTACCTTTATGTGTTTTGCAAATAATTTCATAACTTTGCTGTCTCCTCTGAATGCTGTCATCGACCTAATGAAAAGGAATAGATTAATGCACAAGAAAAGTCACTCCTTCTGGGCCTGTTGACTAATTCAGTATTATCTTTCTTTATTCAAAGAATACGTGCATTTATTGATATGTATACTAGGGGCCCAGTGAACGAATTCGTGCACCTTGAAAGGAACTGTGGGCTGCGAGGCCAAGGTGGGCACAGGGACGGGTCTCAGGCCATCCTCCATGCCCCCGCCTGGCCCCTCCCACTGCGGCTCCTCTCCGCCAGCAGCCCTGCTCCTACTGCCGCTGCTCCCACGTGCTGACCGTGCCAGCCCTGCTAGCACCCGCTGATGGTGTGGAGTGATTGGGGCCAGTGCCAGCAGTGGATGCGAGTGGGGCCAGCACTGTCAGCAGGTGTGAGCAGCGGCTGCTGCCCTGATTGCCTCTCAGGAGCAGGGGGAGGTCGAGAAGCCCTGAGGGGCGATTGGGGCTGGCAGCTGCCACTCTCACCCGCTGATGGTGCTGAGTGATCAGAGCTGGCACTGGGCACTGGCAGCGGGTGCGAGCAGCGGCTCCGGCACTGGCAGTGGATGCGAGTGGGGCTTGGCAGCAGGTGCGAGCACCGGGCGGGACTGTGGCACGCAGGAGCAAAGAATTTTCAGTAACCACCAGAGGCTCACCCCGATGATAGCAACTGGCGCCCCACCTTGGTCTGGCGCCCCTGCTCACCTGCTCCACCATCCCACTGTGGCCGACACCCACCATGTTCCACAATCTGCTGCCTGTTGTTGATGCCCACCATGTTCTGCACGCACCCCCTGCTGGTCAGCGCACGTCATAGTGACTGGTTGTTCAGTTGTTCTGCTGTTTGGTCTATTTGCATATTAGGGTTTTATATATATAGATATGTTCACCTGTATGTGTATATATACACACAAAAAACAGTTCTGATATTTTCAGGCTAGCCCTCTCTGAAATGAAAATGGGTGGCCTTTTATTCTGGCTTCTCATTCTCACATATAGGGTTAGCTTTACTTAGGTTTTCTTGGATACTGAAACATGGATCTGCACTTTACTTGCAATACAGAATTTCTATATTTCAGGTTCCTAGCAGATAACTGATCTTCAAACTCTGTAGTATAGTTCTCATATAAAATGTGGTTGTGAGAAATCTCTTACAACACTGGGGTCAGCCTGTGCTCCGGGGCAGTGGGGGAGCTGGGATGAGCTGACAGGGTGGAGCAAGAGGGTTTGTGTCTTTCATCAGAGCAGCCTCCTCTTTTATTTACTTTGCAGAGTGAGCTTTTCCATAAAATGTTTTATGTAGAAATGCTTCAGATATAAATGGGTATAAAATAGCAATACCTTTTAGTCGATGTTTGGGGCAAGAACTAACATGGAAAAACTGCTTTAGAATATTATTTTCCTTTATATATCATTATTATGTTTGGGGAAATATTATTGGTCAGCAGGAATCTATGAGTTTGCAAATAGTGAATCATGTTATACAAGTGCTGTTGCACTTGATTTTTAAAAATATATTTTTATTGATTTCAGAGAGGAAGGGGGAGGGAGAGAGAGGGAAACATCAATGATGAGAGAGAAGCATTGATTGGCTGCCTCCTGCATGTCCCCTATTGGGGATCGAGCCCACAACCCGGGCATGTGCCCTGACTGGGAATCAAACCACAGGTACATAGGTTGATGCTCCTGGTTCACAGGTTGATGCTCAACACTGAGCCATGCCGCCCGGGCTGCACTTGATCTTTCACTTATATGTAAGCTTTCTCCAAGGCAAGGCTAACTAGGAAGACAATTTAGGGGACATATTTGACATAACTCATGGTTCTCAAGGGAGCAGATATTCTTACAAAAGTTAGAATTATTCACCATTAGTCTTTATGAATAGGGCTCATTGTGCCCGCTCAAAATTCACCTTTTGCAAATCCCCTAACCTTGAAATGGATCATAATATTACCAGGTGACACAGGGAAACACTGAGAATTGGTAAATGAAGTGCGACAACATAGTGCTTTTATGTCCCCCAGAAAGGTATTTGTGTAAAGTAAGCACTCAAATTAATTTGACAAGTTGTTTTTAAGAGGCCACCTTGAGGCCAACCTCTTTGCCATTAGAGCTTGAATATGAAATAAGTTCTGTGGTGGTAGTTTTTAAAACATGGAAAAGTCTATGCAAACTCCTATTACTTCAAATAGAGCTTCCCAGAGTAGTGGGAGTCTTGAAGATCAATTGTCTAAGCAGAAATAGTTGAAAGAAACACTTCTGTGCGTGCCTAATGGGGAAAGGAGAGTTTGAAGGACTATTAACAAAGCTTAATGACTACTTTTCTAAATTAATGATCTGATTAGTTCATTTAGACAGGTAAATGCTAAATACCTACTGAGTGTCTACATTTGCACCTAAGTCTATTTGATCAAGTTCCTCTTTCTTCAGGACTTAAATTTTCCTTTACTTTGTCTTGTGCCAAAACCTGGCACAGAGCCTGGCCCTTTCAGTAAATCCTCTTTCACTCTGATGGCTCTTCCCCGAGAGCCGAGTGTTACCCAGACCTGGTGGAAGCCCTTTTGTTTATTCTACACAAATGACAGTAAATGAAAAAGTATGTGAAAGCACGCAGTAAAGCACTGACAAATTATCTTTACAACGTAATTTTTACATTAAAAATTCTGGTCCACTGGAATTTATCTTGGTATAAGAAGTGAGATATGGATCCAAGTTTATTTTTCCAGGCGGCTGCCCAGTTGTTCCAGTACCATTTATTAAACAATCCATCTTTCCCTACTGATTTGTCACCTTGGCCATACGCTACATTTTCATATACATGTAAGTCTATTTCTGAACTTCCAGTTCTCTTCCACGGATCTAATCTGTCTGTCATGCATGAGCCAGTTCCATACTGTATTGATTATTGAGACTTTGTAGTATGTTTTTTAAAAAAATCTGATACTATAGGCATAGTACCTGCTCATTAGTATCTTTTTCAGATTTTTGCTGAGGACAGATTTCTTCTCATATGGACTTAGAACTAGTTTACCTAGTTTAAAAATAATTCTTTTGGAGTTCCATTGGGAATCTATGAAGCTTGTGGATTATCTTAGGTAAAACAGACATTTTTACATCACTGAGTCTAATTATTCAAGGACATGGTATGCCTTTGATTGTTCAAGGTCTTCTGCATCACTCTGAAAAATTTTCTTTATGTAGGCTTTCATAAGTTTATTTCTTGGTGTTTCATCTTTTCTTCTAACTGGTTATTGCTATGGTCTCCCTGTTTCCACCCTTGCCCTCTACCATGTGTGTTCTCCACACAGCAGCCAAAGGGACCCTTCAGGATGATTATCCAGATCATTCTGACTGTCCCCTCTGTCTGGCACGCTCTTAGCCCTCTGCTTGGCTTTCTCCTTCACTGTGTTCAAGTCTTGGCTCACATACCATCTCCTTAGAGAAGCTTTCTGGGATCACCTTTTAAAAGAAGCCCCCATCCACTTCTATACTGTATTTTTTCTTATATAATTATCACTAGCTGACATTACAATGTATATTTATTTGTTTGTCTGTGTCCCTCACTGGAAAGTCCTATGAGAGAGCGGATTCTGTTTCTCTCATTGCAACATCTTCAGCATACAGAACATATCAATACGGCACACACAGCTATTCAGGAAACATGAACAAACTAATAGGTAAAGCGTCCAACCTAATGAGCTCCAGGGCTCGGATGGCAGAGCTGCAGATGATCAGCATTAGGACTGACTTCTTCTCTGTATGGTTTTTCCGAAGTTTTACCCACTTAGGGCAGACTGAAAAAAAAAAAATACCATAAGAGAAAACATTATTCTAAATTAGTGTTTAAGTAAAATAAGATAAATGAGCACTGTTTAGATTCTATTCTCTGGTTATTGTAGGTATTGGATTAAAATGAAATATCATTAACTTACAACACAAAACATATATTATGCCAAATAGCTAAAGTGACTAGTTTTAGGAATAAGTAAAAAAAGTTTAAAAAGAATGCATTTGTGATACCTTTAATTGGTTTGATGCTTGAAGGCAATGTTTAGCAGGAAAAGAATTCTGATTCAATGATGTTAAATTTTAAAGGGACACTGAGCATAAAATGTAAAATAGAAATGACATTAAGATAATAGCAACCATCTGGTGAGCAGTGACACTGTGCTAGGCACTTTACATGTGTTCTCTTGTTTAGCTCTCATAGCCCCGTGCAGTTGATTACATTTGCTGAATTTGAGGGGGAGAAAGGTTTATGAACTCAAGCTGAGTGTCCTCAGAACTGAATAGAGTTTGAAAGAAGAATGATAAATCCTCTACATCTAAATATTTCATTGTTGGTTACAGATAAACGACGATGCTCGTGTGAATAATCTAGTTATTTCTGACTACACACAATACATGTTGAAAAGGTCAAATTAGATGGACTATATAATACTCAGGGTCAGAGTTCTGAAGATGCGGACAGAGCCTCAGAATCTCAGAGCTGGAACAGGGGTCACACAGTCCAACTTCCTCATCTTTTAGATAACAAAGTCAAGTCTCAGAGAATGCTCAGTGACTTTCCCCAGGTCAAAGAGCAAATTAGTGATGGATCTGAACTAGAATGCTAATTATTCTCTAGGTTCATAGACCAATAATTCTCATGTGTTATAAAACAAAAATCAGACCAAATCACAAATTCTCAAAGCCAGACCAAAACAAGAATAAACTTAAATTAAAAAAAGTCAATATGAAGAGGACCTAAAACACCCTCCATTTAAATTCCATTTGAGGTGGAAACTTTTTATTTTAAATGTAGTTTTGAAAATTTTTATTTTGAAGAGACTGAATTTATGTTTTAACGTAATAACAATTTGGTGAATATTTTTTTAAAAAATGAGAGCTTACTTACTTTCTTTTAGGTATGATGAAAGACTATGAGTCAAATCGTTGACCTTGAGGAAACAGGAGTCTAGGATTATGAAAAACATGCTTTGTAGAGAATTCTGCAACTATTTCATTGTTGATTTCACATAATAAAAACAGATTAAACCAGGTTGTATATCATTAGCGAACTGGGGGCTCATCACATATTTAAAGTGTTGTCTAGGATATAAAACATTAGCAACAGCAATAACAAGTAAACATTAACTGTCCATAGTTTCTTAGGGTAGGGAAGTACAAGCTTATTGTATTATTCAATGGATTAATGAAACATCATTATTTTTCAAATAGCAGGCAATATACAAAGGCAAAGCTGAAACAAAAATCTATGTCGATATATTCCCAATATAACATTCAAACATAGGGAATTGCTCAATCAATGACAATCATGGTTTAGCAATCATGTAGTATTGTTAACTCTGTAACGGAGATGATAAAAAACCCAGCAGGTTTATTGTCCTAATTATTATTATTATTTTTAATCCTCACCCAAGGATATTTTTCCCATTGATTTTTGGAGAGAGTAGAAAGGATGGGGAGAGACACGAAGAGAGAGACATCAGTGTGAGAGAGCTACACCGATTGGTTGCCGCCACTGCTCCTGCACACACCCCAAAACCGGAACTGAAACAGGGACCCGACGCTCTATCCACTGAGCCAAACTGACTAGGGCTGTCCCACTTTTTCTACAAGGAAAAGTCTGTCACACAGCAGACTGCTAGGGAGCAAACTATTACTACATTAAATGACATTTATATTGTGACCCAGCATTTATAACACATTATGTGAATAATGAAGTTCAAAGATGTTGCCTCCTGTAGTGTTGTGGAACCTTCCATGGTCTTTAAAACTAATTTCCCAAGCCTGGATATGATCAGGCTTACCTGGAGAGCTTTGCAGAAGATACAGATTCCTGGGATGGACTGACTTTTTCATAGTGAATCAGGATTCCCTGGGGGTGAGCCTGGGAATTTGCTTTTTAAGTTGCAGCTAGCCTTCAGGCTTTTAGCGCTGATCTAAACCACACTGCAGCTCTCAGGAGGACAGCAGGGTTAGCTCCAAGGGACTCCTGCCTCGAAACTAATTAAGTGCCCATGTGTCTGACATTAACAATGTACAGCACACCATGTTAATTGAAAAGACATGTTCCTGCCCTACAGACACAAACAACCTCAAATCAAAACCAAGTTACACACTTGGCAAACTAAATAGGAAAATATTTTATTATTTACAGCCAGTTTACACCCCTTCCTGAGCCTGCACCAAACAACCCATGGCATGTCCCTACTCTCACCTAGCACACACTTCCTCTCTGTCCTTGGTCTCATCAGTGTAGTGATGGGTCTTTTCTCTCAACCCTTCCTATGATGCATTCAATCACTGGGAATCAGAATGGCCTAATTTCTTAACTGAAAATGAAAACCTGCTCTTTTTGTTCATAATAGTATTTTTAACATATTTACAATTATTTTCTAAATTCCTCCCTAAACCAACTCATGCCCACATATTCTTGCTTTCCTATATTACTGAACTCTAATACAGCAATAATATAATGTAAACTCACTATGGAACTCAAATGACTCTTTAAAGGCTTCTTCTGACCTTTGACTCTCTACTGTTCTAGCAAATTAAGGTTTTTGATGTTCCATGAGGTTACAGGGGAGCAGTGGTCCCATTATCTCACTAGTCCTTCCAAAGTTGAAGGTATGCTCTAACAAAAAACAAGAAAGGAAAAATGGCCACTGAGCCACAGTAAAACCACACTCCCAATTAAACCTTGAAAAGAGGCTTTGTTCTAACACTTGCTTCCTGAGAAAGAGCAGCCAGGACCCAGCGCTCCTCCAGAGGGACTGCTGTGCTGAGAAGAGTGCTGCTAACTGCAGTGGGAGCCGGGGGGCCCAGTAAGCCAGAACTCCAGGTCTCGCTATGTGGAAATGCACTCTTTCCATTCCCTAAAGGACACCCCTTTTGGAAAAGAAATGCACAGGGCACTCAGGTCTCCAACCCAATGTGCATTTTATAAAAAAAGCTTATCACAGAGGAATTATAAAAATTCAGGGAACAGGCTGTTTTTCAGCTTCTCAGGCCTCTAGAAAGCATACAGTTGTAATGGAAAAAGGAAGTCAAACCACCCTTGACTTTTTCCAAAAGCAGCATTAGGTAACCCTTGTGGTCTATAACTAGCTCACCTCAGGCATGGCACCCAAACTGTTTGCATTTTGAGTTTATGACAACATCTTTTTTCTTCAATCTCTGCCCAGGAGTTATAGGATGTATCATAAATTTAAAATTAATGAAAGTAGGTTGTTTTAAAATGTTTTCAATGTATTTTAACTTAATTATAAATTCTCTAAGACAGTAGATTCCAAACAATAGTAGGGTGAAGAGTCACCTGGGTGACGTGTCAGCCTTGCTAACAATGCACAATTTTGTCCCTATCTTTAGGTAGTTTGGCTTGAAAAAGTTGGGCCAGGACCCAACAACTATCCTAAAAGCAAAACCATAATTAGAAATCCATGATAAGAGCAACAATAAAACTAAGCTGCTTCTTATCTATAAAGGATGAATAAATTAGTGTTTCATGTGTATACTTTTAAATGTGTGGTTTATCTTTATTTAATTTCTATCCTCCTTAGGGATTGTTACTCTTTGAAGAATCTGGTCAGAAAAAAAAAATAAATAAAAGCACCCAGCTGGTGTGGCTCAGTGGTTGAGCCATCGACCTATGAACAGGAGGTCACAGTTTGATTCCCAGTCAGGGCACATGCCCAGGTTATGGGCTCAATAGCCAGTAGGGGGCATGGAGGAGGCAGCCGATCAATGATTGTCTCTCATTTACGTTTCTCTCTCTCTCTCTCTCCCTCTCTGAAATCAATAAAAAAATATTTTAAGAAAAGCATACTCAACAACTAGCCTTTTGAATAAAAATACAATTAAAATTATTAGATTACCATGTAGCATCTTAATAAAGAAATCATCCACAAATTAAAATTACGAGGTTGAGGAAAGGAGCATTAGTATGGGGAAAATATATTAATGTCTGGTTGAGATACCTTGCCATAACATAAAGATGAATCTGTTTTGCTCCTCATCAGGAAAACTGCTAGCAATTAACAATGGATCCTTCTGAATGAGTAACCTCAGAATAGTAAGAAATTAAAAAAAAAATAAAAAAAGGAAAAAACCCAAAGAAGCCTGGCTGTACCTGGTAGCTTCAGTTCTTCTAATTCAATCACTGAGCGGCTGCTGCTGTAATAGTCCTTCATCAGTTTCTGCAGGTCTTCAGGTGTCCCAGGTTTTGGCTCTGATTTTGCAAGAATGTCAGTAATTTTCTTCTAAGACGAGAAGAAAGAAAGAAAAAAAAAAAAAACAAGGAGGAAAGACTTTAGAATGGCATTTGGCTTATGATGGGTTGATTCCTCTGGCATTTAAACTGCACATAGGCTTTGGTGGTAGCCAAGTATGAATGTGAGTTCTAATAAACACACTTGAGAAAACATAATAGCAATTTTTTTGGGCACTGCTGCTTTGAAAAACGAATGGAGGATCTAAAAGATTCCTTGTAACTCCTAGTTACAAAGACATCTAGGAGAACCGACATTTTTACAGCAGTCTTCATAATAGGGTTTTATTTTCTGTTAAAAGTTAAGAAATCTTGATTCTGTGGAAGCTCTCCTTAAACCTGGAAGGGCAGAATTTTGAGAATTTCTTGCCTAACCTGGTTTTTCAAGCACTGACTCTCACTTTGGATTTCGGGGATTAAGTAAAAGCTACAGGAGTAATTTGAGC
The DNA here is from genome assembly GCF_027574615.1 of Eptesicus fuscus. Classification (NCBI taxonomy): domain Eukaryota; kingdom Metazoa; phylum Chordata; class Mammalia; order Chiroptera; family Vespertilionidae; genus Eptesicus; species Eptesicus fuscus. The sequence goes on along the minus strand of NC_072475.1, from coordinate 80,500,726 downwards.
ATAGGACTCGCTGCAAAGGGAGACTTTTTTTTTTAATTTTATTATTATTTTTTAAAATATATTTTATTGATTTTCCACAGAGAGGAAGAGAGAGGGATAGAGAGCTAGAAACGTCGACGAGAGAGAAACATCGATCAGCTGCCTCCTGCACACCCCCCACTGGGGATGTGTCCGCAACCAAGGCACATGCCCTTCACCGGAATCGAACCCGGGACCCTTGAGTCCGCAGGCCGACGCTCTATCCACTGAGCCAAACCGGTTCCGGCAAAGGGAGACTTTTAGACCATCAATTCTCAAGTCTTGAAGTGGTCCTATGGGAAGCAGAACAGGGAATACTGTACATCTATTTTGATTTGGACCTATTTGTGTAGCATTTACCGAATGCCTGCAATGTACTAGGAACACACAATCGTTCCTTTAATTTTCATCATAAACTTCCCTTCTCATTTCCTTCTAATGTTTTACCAAAGATCTAGAAAGAGCTGTTCCTCACCAACCTCCCAGTCCCCAAGTTTTTCCCCTCCTTCCACAATGTCCTCATTTCTATACCACTGCCGAGAATGGTTAAAGTTCTGTCAAGTGAATTAACTTTAAAAAATATGTCATCGGTGGGCACATTTTAGCATGACCTCAGCCAAGGCTAAACTATCTAGCCAGAGTTCTGACCTTGAGCCACCAAGAACTTAACACTCCTGAAGGCCATTAGTGCACAAACTATCAAAGAGAAGTTAACGTTACTTCTTTAAGGACTTGCCAAACCTCAGCCAATTTGGCATCTCCTATCTTCCTATTTGGCCATTTGCAAGCAAAGAAAACATATGCACACACACACACTGCAGTTTTCTAAAAGCTTGCTGTTAAGTAATTGGTTTGAGTCCATCTTCTCTCCTCTAATCCCAATCATATTTCCTCTGCTGACTTCAGCAAGACCCTTCTTGGCAGCGAGAGAATTATACTCCTGTTTTCACAACTGTGGTGGAAGGTCAGAGCTAACCACACTTTCTCCAAGTCTGAGCCATAAGAAAGTTTGTATAGGAGCAAGAGTCTTCCATATGCTCACAGGCAAGTATTAAAATACAAGGGGTGCCTTTTGATTTAAATTATGGTTCCAAATGAGAGGCTGAAATGCCTTATACTACCTACATTGGCTTATTTTCTTTTTGTTAATACTCTAAGATAAAAGGTTTTAAAAATTGAAATGGGTAAAAAAAGAAGGTTGGTAAACTTCTTTCATCGGACAGAGCCAGAAAGGCCATAGGGCAGGAGAGCTCTGGGCCCCTTCTAGAATTAGAAACCCATGTCTGACTTCTAACCACAGTGAAAACACAGGGTGGGTAAGAAAGATGTTTAGTGTTTCACAAAACTGAAATAGGAATCAGAAGGATTTATTTTTAGCTACAACAGAAGCACTTATTACAAGTGACCTTAGGAAAGTCACCAAACCCCACTGAATCTTACAATTTCTGCATCTCTTAAGTTGCGATGATAATAATTGCCTCATCAAAGCACACTATACAAAAAGGTGATGTAACCCATGTAGGACCACACCATGGTAAGGAATTAATATTACCTTTCTCCTCTTCCTGGTCTTGGTGGCATCTTCTTTTGTTTCCTTTGGTTGTACCAAGAAACATTCCGTAGGCTATAAAAAATACAAATGAGAAAACTTTCCTCTTAGCATGATGAAGTATCAACTAATGGTACCAACCCCAAAGTCCTATAGCCATGAATATATTCTTCAGAGCATCTTGGTAATATTCTACAGATAGACTCTAGGCTATTAGGCAGACGGAAAAAATCTTTGAACAAAGGTCAGAATATGTGAGTGCACATGTGTGTTTGGGGAGGTGGTGCAGGATCTTAAAGATTAAAGACAGTAGCCAGGTTTGTAAAATACAGGCAGAAATAGATGTGATGAAAATGAAGATGTAATGAGAATGTCTGACTGGTGAGACTTGTGTTTTCCATGAACTAGCAATGTGTGAACCTGTGTTTCCAAGTCACTAGTCTATTACTTTATTATTTTGTAACTCTTTCCTTTTCTCAATAAGCATAGAAAATCTGAAATAGGATATATTTACTTATATTTTTATAATACCTGGAACAAACATCTTACCTATCTATAGTGACTACAAAATGAATGTTTCTATTGATGGTCTGAGAAGTCTTGGCACCAGGCATCTTGAGTAACTGATTTTGCCTGTTGCCTTGACCCCTGAATACCCTATACTGTTTAGTGCTATTTTTACCCTGCCCCCCTTTTTTTTTTAATGTAGAAAAACAGGAAATTTGGACTATGTCCTTGATTTATAAAATAGAATGCCTCAGATTCCATATTTATTAATCATAAGCAGGAATATAAAATGTTTCCTGTGCTGGGTCTTTTATGCAACATTTTCAAAAAAGTGACCAAGTAAGATATAAAATGTAAGTGAAAACTTATTCTGAGTTTTTCCTTGATTAAGTTTCCATCCCAACTAGAGCGTACTCAATTTAAACTGGTAAGCTACTAACTAAAGCAATCTTGTCTCCACTGGCTCTGTTTAAAATGATTACAGATGAAGCTTTCTATTACAGTTTGCAGACTGTCTGCAGATTAAGAATGCCTATGGCCTAAAGCCAGAGAGAGAGAAAGATATAATGCTACATAATTTCTTCAAGACACAGAGCCAGGACCAGCAGTTTCTAGACACTGTTTCAGTTAGTAGAGAAGTAGATGCAAAGGGCTCAAGATTAAAGTAACATGGAATCTTGAAATTTTAGCTTCTTCTCAGTTAAAACAAAAAAAACCTACAAAGAGCAATTGCATCATAGCTAAAGAATAAAAGATATTATGACCTCTCTTATTTAGAAAGTTAAGCTGTCTTGTGGATGCAGATACATGCCAATTAGAAACTGGGCCAAGGCCACTAATGTGTCACAGAAGCTGCCAGATGGTCATAAGAGTCCAATTACAGACCAGGCCAAGATTCAGCTCATGCTCCTAAGGCAAAGGCCCAGATATGATTAGCAGATCCCTTAAGGCATTCTGCAGTATCTTGTCACCAGTATCAAGGTTTTTGGGAAGCAGATGTAGAAACCGGTTCCATTTTCTTATTTAGCAAATGAGGGTGCTCTTTAAGAGTATATTCAATGTGCTAGGTTGTATTTATGCTAGGTTTACAAAACAAATCAGCTCAACATGACACAAATCTGGAGATGAGCTCAGTTATAAGAGTATAGACTCTGGCCCTAGCTGGCTTGGCTCAGAGGATAGAGCATCAGCTTGTGGACTGAAGGGACCCAGGTTCGATTCCAGCCAAGGGCACATGCCTGGTTTGCAGGCTCAATCCCCAGTAGGGGGCGTGCAGGAGGCAGCCAATCAATGATTCTAATCATTGATGTTTCTCTCTCTCCTTCTCCCTTCCTCTCTGAAATCAATAAAGAAATATATTTTTTAAAAAAAGAGTATAGACTCTGGAAAAAAATAAAAATGTAAGTCTGAATCATGCATTGGAAAAAGGAAACATGCTTTATGAATTGCTTTAGTCAAGATACAGAATCAGTTTTACATGCTAGGTTCAAATTCTTAGATCATTCTAAAGAAGATGCAGTATGTTTGTTTTCTGGGAGCAGTCACCTTAGCTGGTTGAGGTAGTATACAAAGAAGCCAAGTTTATTGGGTCAATTTCTAGAGTGGTGAGATGAATTTATGAGGAAATACAAATCCATAGTATTGAAGATTCCTAAACTTAGCTGTCTAATGAATGCTGATGCTTACCCTCACAGACTAGGTAAGAAGATGTGGAAGACTTAGGCCAGGCTAAACTAACCATTTCTGGAAACAAATTCGAACAGCATATATGTCTTTGATAATTGATAAGTAATGCCATTATATGACTTTATAAGAAATATAATGATTTTAAATATGTAGCAAAAGATGTAGTTTAAATATGTATTTAGAAGAATCACACTTCCCAAAAATATATGAAAAAGTTAAAGCTTTTAAGTGAAGTAATTGGGGCATATAATCAATCCTTTAAAGTGCAAAAATTATATTCTTTAATAATAATTCTTCTGGTTAAACATAGCAAAACAATGGCAAAATGTCAATATACTGGAAATAAAGAAAAGTGAAAAGATACAAACCTCTAAGAACCAAGAAACAGAGAGGTTAACAGTAGTGGAGAGATTTCAACAACTTCTTTGAAACTAGAAAGTGAATAAAACTGCATGGCAGTGATTTAGCAGAGAGAGAAAGCTAGCACCTGGGTTTCTGGAGAGGTGGAAGCTAATAATAAGTGAGTCTGGTGGACCTGTTGGCCTCTGAAAAGGTTTAGTAGGTGGAGGTAGAAGATACTATAGAGAACGAAGGGTTTACAAGAAAGAGATTGTTTGAAAGTTTATGTTTAGAAAGATTAGCCTCCCTCACACCTTCCATTGAGCTGTATCTCCTGCCCAGGCAGGCAAGCAACCCTCTTATTACTGCTTCCTCTCATCTGCTTTTCTTGGCAACAGACTGGAGGTTTATTCTCTGGAGAGGACAAGAGGACCAAGATGTCTGACACAGGGGAGACAGGACAGAGGTGGAGGCTCACTTCCTTTTCCTGTCCCTCTTTCAGGATGTTTCAAGCCAGGCTTATATATTACCAGCAGGAAACCACTAAATTATTCTTTGGAAAAATGAAATGGCCTAAGAGGAATGCCACAAAAAGTGACATTTGGGGGTACCATATTAAAAATCTACCTTGTCATCCTACCCCTACAATGAAATCCACTAATCAACAAGCCTTACTTTATACAAAAATTTTCTAACAACTGTTTAATGTATCTCTCTTTACTATGAATAGACAGCTAAAGTTCATCAGACAACTAAGTACAGTCTCCAACGTAAGAGCAAATAACAACAAAAAAAGAATCCCGAGGAAAGAGGTATATTTCTTGAAAATAATTACAATTAATATTCTCAGATATATAAGGAAAGAATTTGCATCCATGAAAAACAGATGCCATAAAAAGATATGATCAGAAAACATTTGAACATTAAAACAAATTAAAAAGTTGAAATAAAAATGTAGAAGGACGGCTTAAAGATAAAGTAGAGACAATCTCCCAGAAAAAATTTAAAAGTGGTAAGAAAATTAGAGAATCAGGTCAAGAGATTCAACATTCCAGTAAAGGAATTGAAGAAAAAGGGGTCATATAAAATATGAAGATGGAGTGATAGAAACTTTCTAGGACATGAAACTCAAAATTGAAATCCCGTTAGGTATAGAGTATAACAAATAAGGAAAATACCCCAAAGAGCATCACTGTGAAATTGGAGAACATTATGGACAACTGAAAGATTCTAAAAAATTTCAAAGTGAAAAACAATAACATTCAAAATAAAGGGTCAGAAAAAAAGATTGGTTTCAGATCTTGAATAGCATTACTGGATGCTAGAACTCATTGAGCAGTGCCTTCAAAATTATAAAGAAAACGTATTTAAAAACTAGATTTTATACCCATCCAAACTATCAATAAAGAGTAAATTAAGGTCTTAATAAATTTGCTTTCTACCCACAGATACTGAAGGTGTACCCCAGCAAAATAAAGGTTTAATAAACCAAGTCCAAGGAAGATATGGAATTCAGCAAACAGGGAAACTAATCCAGAAAAGTGTTGAAGGGGCAGTAAAGAAAAGTCTCAATTGTTCAAAAGGCCCAGAGAATAGCCAATTCAGAGTGGAATAGGAGCATGGAGGTATGCAGAAAATAACAATAACTGATCTCTTTAGGCATATGAAAAATATTATTCATGAGCATGTGGAAGAGATGTTGGAACATATGGAAATAATTAAAAATAGGAATACAGCAAGCTAGACAAAGGGAGAAGTGCAGTAACTTTATTGATGTCATGAAAATAAAGACTTGTATAAGAAAGGAGGAGTGATTACAGCTTCTCTTTTTCTCAGGATTGAACAGTATTTCTATGGTCATAATAATAAAAGAATGACACCCATTTTACACAAAATATGATATTGTGTTGGCAGGGGATGTGGCAATTGGAGATGGATTAGAGGGGAAAAGGGCGAGTTATGTTTTCATATGCTACCTTGAGAAGTTAACATATCATGTCAGAAATGGATAAATCAAGAAACAGCAGTAAAAACTGTAAGGTAGCAAATAAGAAAAACAACTAAAAGTTGAGGATGACTACTTCTGAGGAAAAAGTTAGGGTAACAGTAGGAAAAGGGATCGCTGTTTTTTCATTAAACATTTTAATAGCATTTGAATATTACTTTGTTAAAAAAATTTAATTGCCATTTTATAACAAAAATGAGAATGTTCATTATAAAAAGAAAAACAATTTAGAAGTGGCTTTTAGTTTCTTTTGGGTTTAGTCAAAAGTTATTCAATACACACCACTAAAATATTTAAAATTAAAAGATTAATAAACCCAAATGCTGATATAAAGCAACTAAAAGTCTCATATACTGATGGTGGGAATGCAAAAATGTTACAATCATTTTGGGGAAAAGTCTAGTTTTTATAAACCTAAAATGACTCAGCAATTCCATTCCTGGTATTTACTCAAGAGAAATAAAAATACATGTTCACAAAACGACTTGTATATGAATGTTCATGACAGATTTATTCATAATAGCCCCAAATAGAAAATAGCTCAAGGTATCCATCAGAGAGGAATGGATAAACAAACTGTGGTATCCTATATAATAAAAGGCTAATATGCAAATTGTCCCTACAGGTGGGAGGTAGTCTTTCATTGACCACCAGGGGATGGCGGAACATGGTGGGCGTCAGCGACGTGGCACTGGCAGTGGTAGCAGTGGAGGTGCTGATGGCCCCGATGGACCCTGACGAGAGCGGGACCACGGCAGGATGGTGGAGCAGGTGAGCAGGTGGCGCAAGGCCAAGGCGGGTGTGAGGGGAGGCCCCGGCCAGCAGTTGGGGGAAGGAAGGCCCCGGCTGGCAGCCAGCAGCAGCTAGGAACCCTACCCGTGCAGGAATTTCATGCACTGGGCCTCTAGTATTCATATAATTGAATATTAGTCAGAAAATTTGTGAGGCAGACTGAATTGTGCCCCAACCCCAATTCATGTTAAAGTCCTAACACCCCTATATGACTATATTTGTAGATAGCCTTTTAAGAGGTAATTAAATGAGGTCATAAGCATGAGGTCCTAATCCAATAAATTTGTGTCTTTGTATGAGGAGGAAGAGAAACCAGGGATGTGCTCACAGAGGAAAGACCATGTGAGAACACAGCAAGAAGCAAGACCATGTAAGGACACAACAAAGCAAGGAGAAACCAAACCTGCCAACACCTTGACTTGGACTTCTAGCCTCCAGAACTATGAGAAATAAAATCTCTGTTGTTTAAGCCACCCAGTCTGACTTATCCAAAGAGGCCATACAAATGGCCAATAGACATATGAAAAGATGCTCAACATCGCTAATCATCACAGAAATGCAAATTAAAACCACAATGATGAATCACCTCTCACCTTCAGAATGGCTATAATCAATAAATCAACAAACAAGTGCTGGCAAGGATGTGGAGGAAAGGGAACCCCTGTGCCCTGTTGGTGGGAATGCAGACTGGTGCAGCCATTGTGGAAAACACTATGGAGTTTCCTCAAAAATTAAAAATGGAACTGCATGATGATATAGCGATTCCACTTCTGGGAATGTATCAGAAGAAACCCAAAACACCAATTTGAAAAAATATATGCACACCACTATGTTCATTGCAGTGTTGTTTACAATAGCCAAGATTTGGAAACAACCCAAGTGCCCATTAGATGAGTGGATAAAACAGCTATCCTACATTTACACAATGGAATACTATTCAGTGGTAAAAAGGAAGAAAATTTTACCTTTTGCGACATCATGGATGGACCTGGAGAATATTGTGCTAAGTGAAATAAGCCAGTGGGAGAAAGACAAATACCATAAGATTTTACTTATATGTGGAGTCTAATGAACAAAATAAACCAACCATCAAAATAGAAACAGTCTCATAGATACAGAGAACAGAATGACAGCTGTCAGAGGGGAGAAGGGTTGGACTGGGTGAAAAGGTAAAGGGATTAAGCAGCAACAACAAAAACTACCTCATAGAAATAGACAACAGTATGGTGGTAGCCAGACAGAAAGTGGAGTGAGGGTGAGGTAGAAGAGGAAAAGGCAGGGTAAATGGTGATGGAAGGAGACTTGATGTGGAGTGGTGAACACAGTACAATATACAGACGATGTATTATAGAACTGTATACCTGACCTATATAAATTTTTTTGGGGGGTTAACTTTTATTTATTTATTTTTGTTTTCTTTTTTTTTTAAAATATTCTTTATTGTTAAAAGTATTACATATGTCTCCTTTTCCCCCCAATTGACTCCTTCCAGCCCGGCCCTGTCCCCCACCCCCTTCAGCACCCTATTGTCTGTGTCCATGTGTTATGAATATATGCATACAAGGTCTTTGGTTGATTACCTCTCACCCTCCCCTGCCTTCCCTCTGAGATTTCATACTCTGTTCCATGCTTTGAGTCTCTGGATCCACTCTGTTCATTAGTTTATTTTGTTACTTAGATTCCACATATGAGTACAATCATGTGATACTTGTCTTTCTCTGATTGACTTACTTCATTTAGCATGATATTCTTTAGGTCCCTCCATGCTGTCTCAAAGGGTAAGAGTGTCTTCTTTTTAACTGCTGCATAGTATTCCATGGTATAAATGTATCACAGTTTTTTTTATCTACTCATCTACTGATGGACACTTGGGCTGTTTCCAGATCTTAGCTATTGTAAATTGTGCTGCTATGAACATAGGGGTGTATACATTCTTTCTGATTGGTACTTCGGGTTTCTTAGGATATATTCCTAGAAGTGGGATCATTGAGTCAAATGGCAGATCCATATTTAATTTTTTGAGGAAAATCCATACTGTTTTCCATAATTCTGAACCTATATAATTTTATTAATCAATGTCACCCAATAAGTTCAATTAAAAAGAAGCCACCCAGATTGGTATTTTGTTATGGCAGCCCTGGCAGAATAATACACTCAGCAATACAAAAGAAGAGAGCCACTATATATCAACATAATGAATCTAAATAACACTGTGCTGAATAAAAGAGGCCTTGAATAAAGAACATATACTGTCTGTTCATGTTCGGAAAATTCTAGAATAGGCAAAACTAATTGAGGGGAGAATGTCAGAACAGCCTCTGGGTCACAGAGTGTGGAACAGTGATCAACTGGGAGGTGGCATGAAAGGGAATGGAGCGATGGTAACCTTCTTTATCCTGTTGTGGTCTGTATAAAGGAACTAAATGGATTTGACAATTTTACCATTTATTGAATGGTAAATTTGACATTTGTGCATTTTATTGTATGCTAACTTTATCTCGAAAAGACAAAAAGAATCTTTAAATATTGGACTTTTGTTAATGATATGCATGATGAAGTGTCTGGGGGAGTGTACTGATTTTTCAAATTACTTTGAAATGTGCCAAAAATAAGATGATTGATGGACAGATAGTGTGTCTCAACACACTATTCATAAAGTTTTGAACTTTGAGGACACTGAGGGTAAGGATTTGTATAAAGTGAGGAAAGTCTTACTGAAAACGGAAGGAGAGAGAATCTTTGTTATGTAGTGATAGAAAGTTTAGCAATACTGTTATCTGCAGTTGCATGAAAACTAGAACATGTATCAAATGCCATGGGTTAAACAGTAAAGAAGATCCATATATTGTTGAAGGTGTTACCTGTTTTCTTGTGACTTAGAGTAAAATGAAAAGGAGGGAGTGTGGTGGAAAGAGGGACTATGAAAGAAGTCCAGGGTATGGCTGCAAATCCATTTGTTAAGACCGTAGACCCCAGAGTACCATTTAGTCACATAAGAGCTCTATAAAGAATTTAAAGGTTTGCCTCACAGATTTTCTCAAACCTGTCTCTAGGAAGCTTAAGGGGTATTGCTCCTCAATTGCCTCGGCAGGGCGCCAAGGCAGGAAAGAGTTTATCTGGAAATGATCTGTGGTTGTGCCAATGACAATGTTGTGAGGCAACCCAGTGGGAGGCTCACATGGTGAGGGATTGAGGCCTGCCAACAAGGGGGTTAAGCCCCCAAACCCTTGCCCACAACTTGACTGGCATTTGATACGTGTAGAGCCAGAGGGACAGAACCAAGTCATGCCTGTGAGAGAACAGCAACTATGAGGTAAAGAATTTTTATGGATCCAGAGACAGAGAAGCATCGATCAGACCATCAAACCTCAGAGGGAGGGTTGGGGAGGGTGGGGGGAAGGGGGAGAGATCAACCAAAGGACTTGTATGCATGCATATAAGCCTAACCAATGGACACAGACACTGGGGGGTGAGGGAGGGATAATGGGGGGATAAGCACACATATGTAATACCTTAATCAATAAAGAAAAAAAAGAATTTTTATGTTTTAAGCTACTAACTTTTGGGTCAATTTGTTATACCACACTAAATGAATATAAAGAGAATTGAGACACTACCATGGCAAGGTAGAAGGTAAATAGGAGAGTGGAGAGGACATAGTCTTTTCACTTAAAATCATCAAGAGAAATCTTAAAGATAAAGAGTGTGAGAGATATGAAATGATCAATGCTGAAATAATGAAACAGTAAGAAAATACAACAGTAGAGAAAGGTGAGTAAGGTGGGAAAGGGATAAGTACTCTTGCTGAAGATTCCTTTATGAACCAAGGAGATAAACAAAAGGCTGGCTTAAGAAAAAGAACTCCGGTGTGGCCTCTGATGGGGAGAGGATGGATCATGGAACCACTGAAAGGCTACTGACATCATGGAAGCATCAATGAAAAGTCATGAAATCCCTCCAAAGAGATTATATTCCTTAAGGGAACCGTAATTACAAAGTCACCAGGGCTGGCTCTGAAATCACTGAGGTTGAGGAGGGAAGAGGGTGATGCAATCTCTAGGAGTAGGGGAATTCATCATTTATTTTGGAAGCAATATCTGGAAAAAAAAGAACTGTTGGCAAATCTTTATACTTACATTATTAAGGAGGCCAAGGATGATTAGATGTGAAATCGTTTCTAGAGATGATGTAGTTGCATGGGTAAAAAAGTTCTACAAAATTATAAATCTGGGGCTCGAAATACTGGACAGCTAGAGGCTTAGACTCAGTAATAGAAGTGAGGTTAGCTGTGGTGCAGAGGGAAACACTACCTAACTTGACAGACACTCTCACCTGGTGAAACTAAAGCCTAAGTATATATTATAGCTAATAGCATAATGCCAGGCAGTTCCTTATGCAAGCACAAAAAATCCTAAAAACATAAAGAACAGCCTGGCCAGGTGTGGCTCAGTGGTTGAGCTGTTGACCTATGAACCAGGAGTGGTTGAGCTCTTGACCTTTGATTCCTGGTCAGGGCACATGACTGGGTTGCAGGCTCAATTGCCAGAAGAGGGAGTGTAGGAGGCAGCTGATCAATGATTCTCTCTCATCATTAGTGTTTCTATCTCTCTCTCCCTCTCCCTTCCTCTCTGAAATAAATAAAAAATATATTTAAAAACAAAACAAAACAAAAACCATAAAGAACAGTGAAGTGACTAGGCTAATTTTAAAAATTAAAAATTTATATAAAGCATAAAAATATCTTTTTTTATTCAGGAAAAAAAAGTAATTAGTATTAGAGAATAAATATTCAGTCATATCTACCAAATGAGTCAATTGCCTAGCACTGTGCTAGGTACTGTGGTGAACACAAAAGAACCCTGGCCCCCAAGGAGCTTATTAACTAGTTGGAGACTCAAGCTCTTTGTGCATAAACAACCAGAGGAAGATTTAAGAAAGGACAGTCTGCCTGACAAGAAGGTCATCCTTGGTGTGGTGATGGGTCCAGAGGGAGAAGAGCAGCTAGAGAGAAGATAGGGAGCCCACAGAGGATCCAGAGGGCAGTCAGGTGGGGTGGAGGACGAGAGTCCAGCTCTGATTGTTCAGATGGAGAAAACTTTCAACGAGGAGGCTAGAGGAGGGACACTGGATATCCAGGGTCCAAAAGACCTCAGCAGGCAGCAGGGTCAGGGAGCTGATGACTCACACGCTGGGACCCAAAGGGTTGAGATGGAAAGAGTGGTAAGAAAAACTGAAATACTGCTATAGTCACCCAATCCTTCATTTCACAAATAGTGAGTGCCAATTAGGGGCACGATTCTATACCAGGTGTGTGGAGATAAACTCTGGCCTCCAGGTGTGCAGCCTGGTCGGGGAGACCAGGGAGCTAGACGGATAACACTCAAGAGGCAGAGGGACCCAGGAGAGTCCCGTGTAAATTCTCTGGACAGGGAAATGAGAGGCTTGGAGGAAGGGCTTAGGGCATTTGTCTACCTAGGACCTGAATTCTGTAAAGCAATTTGATAGTAAAAGAAATTAAAGCAGGAGGGAGATGAATAAAATGGGCTATAAAATCATAATTTTTTTTTCTTAGCAAAAAACAGCAATGGCATGTAATCAACAAAGCACATGAAGACATGGTGAATCCAGTGTTTCCAAGTTGAAAGGAAACACAGGTGAAAAGAGAAGTGGAAAGAGATCTTCAGCACCTGTTCGCACCCACCCAAGTGGCCATAACCCCCAGAACCCATCACTCTGAGCCTCAGGTAATTTGTCAAATGGGATACCCTGTACTTCAGAGGGCAGCTGTGAGGACTGTGTGAGTCAGTGCCGTGCACGCTGCCTGTGTTACGTGCTCAATAAAAGGCCTTTGTTGTTGAAACCTGGGTCATGGAAAGAGGTGAATGCTCACAGAAATGAAGAATGTATTTAACTCTCTCCTCTTCTTCCTGTGGCCCCCTGTCCTTTCTCTAACATGGTGGCTGTGGGAAAAGAAGAGCCAAGGCACTAAAAACAGGAATTAGCAATGCGCCACCAAGGAGAAGACAGGAAAAATGAAGGCTTGGGCTAGTTTATTCATGCAAATTTCTTCCAGTGATGAGAAAACGTGAGCAGCAAGCAAGAAAAATATCAAGGCAGAAAGTAAGGGAAAAGGAAGCCAATCGGGTATGAAGAAGTTATTAAGAACCGAGTTCTGCAGGTAGGTCAAAGAAGGCATGACTATGGTGTGGTCAGTGGAATAAGTTAAGGTAAAATCAAACCACACCTTGGTGAAATAAATTGAAAGCTAAGGCTGTTAACTATAGGCCTTTGAAAGGATGGTTAAAACTAGAACCGATATAGGGCCTTTGAGCAAAATATTTAATGGCTGAGGAGAAAGCTAATAAAAAATATAAAAAATATCTTTCTGCCTTCCTCTTTCCGCAGATTAAAAATAATGAACAAAATAAAAGAGATTTGAAGTATGTATTTCACTATAATTATTAACACTTCAGTGTTTACTCTTTTTGTCAACCATTATTGAAAGTGCTTTACAAGTATTAGTCATTTAGTACCCATTGCAACTTTGTGAGGAAAACACAATTACTATCATCATTTTTCCAATAAGGAGACTGATGCTCAGAGAGTTTAACTTGTTTAAGGTGTCACAGCTTATAGGTAGTCACTATGCCAATCTGCTCCACAAACTGGTCACAAAATTTGGGTAGAGTCACCCTCCATTGGAAGGAGTTTAGGGCCACTTACAATAAGACTACAAATCATTATTACAAAGATGAAAAATTTGTACTGACACTAGGTAGTCCTTTAAAAATCAGACATAGGGAGTTTCCAGTCAAGATGGAGGCATAGGTAAATGTGATACTAAAATCCTCCCACAATCACATCAAAATTGCAACCAAACTACAGAACAACCATAATTCAGAACCCCTTGAAATCTAGCTAAATGGAAGTCCTATAAGACTAAGGATATAAAGAAGAAGCCACTGAGACTGGTAGGAGAGGCGGAGATGCCAACAGGCTGGTCCCACATCTATGTGAGGCGGTTAAAAGTATCTTGGCTGCAAAGGTCCCCCAGAGAGCCAGGGGTCCCAGCCTCACACCAGAACCCATGGCCCAGGAAAAAGATATTTCATGAAAATGGAAACAAACAAAGCTAAGGTAGCAATACTTATACCAGACAAAATAGACTTTAAAACAAAGGCTACAACAAGAGACAAAGAAGGACCTAGCAACTCTACTTCTAGGTATTTATCCAAAGAAACCCAAAATACTAAATTGAAAAGACATATACATCCATATATTTATTGCAGCATTACTTACAATAGCCAGGATATAGAAGCAACCTAACTGTCCATCAATAGATGACTGGATAAAAAAGAAGTGGTGCATAAATACAATGGCCTGGAGCAGGGAGGTGGGGTGGGCTAGAAGGAGCCAATGGGGGGGAGGGGGAGAAGGGAACATATATAATACTTTCACAATAAAGATTAAACACACACACACACTGAGATATCACCTCATGCCTGTCAAAGTGGCTATCATCAATAAATCAACCAACAAATGCTGGCAATGAAGTGGAGAAAAGGGAACCCTCATGCACTGTTGTTGGGCATCCAGACTGGTGCAGCCATTCTGGAAAACAGTATGAAGTTTCCTCAAAAAATTAAAAATGAATCTGCCTTTTGACCCAGGGATTCACTTCTGGAAATAATTAGAGGCCGGGTGCATGAAAATTCATGCACTGGATGGGGGGGTCCCTCAGCCCTGCCTGCCCCCTCTCACAGTCCCGGAGCCCTCAGGGGCAGGAGGCAACCTGGCAATCAGGGGAAGGCGACGCCCCCATCACACCTCTGCTGCTGCCACTGCCGGCAGCGCAAGCCTTGGCTGGCCCTGGTTACCTGAGCCTTGGGCCGGCCCTGGGCGGCTGGGCAGCTGCCATCCGAGGCTTGCCTGCACCTCAGGCGTCGGCTGGGCAGCCGACATCCGAGGCTTGCCTGCACCTCGGGGCAGCCCTGGGCAGCTGGGGGGCTGAGGGTGGGTCCAGCCGCCCTGTGCGCCTGCTGCCCCCCCCAGTGGGGCTGAAAGGACTGTTGGACTCCAGTGGGGCTGAGAGGACTGGACGCCACCATCTTGTGGCTATGGGCGCCGCCATCTTTGTGATGGTGTGATGGTCAATTTGCATATTCCCTCTTTATTAGATAGGATAATTCCAAAAGACTAATCAGAAATAATATATGCACCCTTATGTTTGCAGCAGCATTGTTTACAATAGCCAAGATCTGGAAAGAGTTCAAGTGCCCATCAGTAGATGAGTGGTTAAAAAAGCTGTGGTGCATTTGTACAATGGAATTCTACTTGGCTGTAAAAAAAACCACATACACAAAAAAAGGAAATGTTACCTTTGTGACAGTTTGGATGGACCTGGAGATTATAATGCTAAGTGAAATAAGCCAGTCAGAGAAAGACAAATACCATATGATCTCACTTATAAGTGAAATCTAATGAAAAATAAACTGACAAACAAAATAAAAACAGAGGCATACATACATGGAACAGATTGGCAGCTGTCAGAGGGGAGGAATGTTAGGGTATTGGATGAAAGAAGGTGAAGGGATTAACCTTTTGCACTTGGATGTTGAGTGTGACTCGACACGGTTAGCATCGGTAGCAGCTCGTATGTCGAATTGTATTGAATGTATCAATAATTTGAAATATAAAAAAATCCAAATAAATAAGTCTGTATGAAAAGAAACTCCAGTTTTTTATTCTACTGCCACGCTTTGTAAAATCTGGGGTATTTAAAAAATTAAATCCCGAGTAGAATAAAGGAATCGAGAAAAAAGCAAACGAGTGCAAAGGGTTAAGCCCCAAATGTATATATAACACAAAAAGTAGTGATAACCAGAGGGAAAGGAAGTATGGGTAGGAAGAAGTGGGCAAAGTGGGAAAGAATAGGGATGGAAAGGGACTTTCTGTGGGGCAATGGGGGCATGATGCAGTGCATATGATGTTTTATTGAGTTGTACCCTTGAAACCTGTATGGCTTTGTGAAGCAATGTCACCCCAATAAATTCAATTAAAAAAAAAAAAGAAGTGGTATATATATACAATGGAATATGATTCAGCCATAAAAAAGAATGAAAAAAAAAAAAAGAATGGAATGAAATCTTGCCATCTGCAACAACATGGATGGGTCTAGAGCATATTTTCCTGAGTGAAATTAAGTCAGACAGAGAAACACAAATGCCATATGACCTTCCCTTACATGTAGAATCTGAAAAACAAAATAAATGAACAAGCAGAACAGAAACCGACTCACAGGTACAGAGGATATTTTGATGGTTGCCAGATGAGAAGGATGTTGTGGGGCTGGGTGGAAAAGGTAAAGGGATTAAGAAGTATAGCCCTGACCTGCGTGGCTCAGTGTTTAGAGTGTTGTACTTCTCACGGAAGGTCTTGGGCTTGATTCCCGGTCAAAGGCACACACCTGAGTTGCAGGTCTTAAACCCTACCCCTGGTTGGGGCGGGTGTGGGAGGCAACCAATCCATGTGTCTCTGTCACATCAATGTTTCTCTCTCCTCTCTCTTCCCTTCCCCTCTCTAAAAAAATCAACTGAAAAATATCCTCACTACTTGGATGAGGATTAAAAAAAAGATATAGTACAAATTGGTAGTTACAGAATAATCATGGGAATGTAAAGTATAGGAAATATATAGGAAATATTAATATTGTAATAACTATATATGCTATTAGATGGGTAATAGATTTATTGGGGTGATCACTTTATAAGCTATATAAATGTTAAAAATGGGGCTGTACACCTCAAACTAATATGATATTATATGTCAACTGTAATTTAAAAAAATTAAAAACAAAATAAAAATTACAAAAACCACAACACACACACATGGTAATCAATCAGGTTTGAGGGACACATAATGTGAAAAAGCTGCAAATGGATGTGAGTTGGCAGTGTGAAGATTAAAAAGAAACAAAAGGTCATAGGCACAGGAAACAAAGTTTATCAAATGTCTACTCTGAAGGCAGCAAACACTGTGATAAGAATTCATACAACGGACCATAATGCTGGGTAACATGTGGTTCTGGAGCCTGCTGGCAGCATAGCATGGCGCTGCAATCATGTGTTGGTGGGGGGCGGGGGGGGGGTAAGCTCGAATATCTTAATGAAATCTGTCTCCTTTTAGGAACTGTACCTAAAACAATAAGACTGGATATTTGGTGAAAATGTAATACAGAAATCTAAGATACCATTATTGTAAAATACATTTATATATCAAAAATATTAGGGGAAAAATAGGCCTTGCTTGTTGATAATTAATGCAGCATGGCTCTTTCAAAGCAGAGAGGGTAAAAGCTTCCCTGAAATCTGGCCAGCAGCTGCTCTTAGGGCACAGGGAATACTGCACAGGGTGGAAGAGGATGACCGCAGAATCCAACAGCTGGGACTTTCCCATAGTGACTGTCACCTGTTTGGTTTTCTTCGACAGGACAGGAACTGGAGCTGTCTCCTGCTGCATCATTTCTACGTCTCCCCCTCCTTCACCATCTGATGCTTCTAGAAAATATAAAGTTTAAAAATCAGAAAAGCCTCTCACCCTCCACCCAATTGCTATGACTGCTATAATCTCGGCATGAGACCTTTCTAGAAGGGTCTATCCCTTGACTTAGCAATTCCACCTCTAGGAAGATGCAGTTCAGGAAATGACCCAAAATGAAGCTGGAGATTTCAGCACCAAGATGGCAGTTTTATTTATAAAGCTGCAACACTGAAGATTATCCAGATGTCTAACATTAGAGGATGTTTAATTATGGAACACACAACTCACACTGATTTTACAGATATTACACTCTTTATGTTTAGATTTAAAAAAGCTACTGCTACTTAGAGGGGATTATAGGTTATGAGAAATTCTTGTTTTGAATTTTTAAAATATTTCAAATATGGAAAAGATAAATTCTTACTCTAAGAATCAGGAAAAATAAAAGTTTTAATGTTTTTCCTGTTTATAAAGTTCTCTTGAAGAAGCATAGCAACCCTAAGTTTCCTACCTTCCTTTGCCATACAGCCTTCCCGATTATAGCAGTTGCTTTATAGAGACATTTGGAAACTTTGAAAGGTTTTACTCATTCCCTTTGAGTTTCTCTATATATCGCAGTCAGCTCAAAATATGAATTTGTGAGCAAATCTTGGTCAGAATTCAGATTTAGGTCCAAATTAACCCATCTGGTAGTCTCCAGCATTTAAAGTTTGCATGCTATAATGATTAATTTTGTGTCAACTTGATTGAGCCACAAGGTGTCTACATATTTGGTCAAACATTATTCTGGGTATTTCTCAATGAAAGAACATTGGAATGGATATACTGAATAAAACAGATTGCCCTCCCTAATGTGCTTGATTGCAGATATCCAACCAGATGAAGGACTGAATAGGCTAGCCCTCCTCTGAGTAAGAGAATATTTTCTGCCTTTGGACTTGAACTGAACATGGGCTCTTCCTGGATTTGGAGCATGTCAGACCCCAGACTGGAACTAGAGCATAGGCTCTCCAGGTCTCCAGCTTGCCAGTTCATCTTGCAGATACTGAGACTTGTCAGCCTCCATAATTGCATGAGCCAAAACCTTACTTTATATCTACATCTAGCTATATACATGTATAGATAGATATATATAGATATCTATCCCCTATTGGTTCTGTTTTTCTGGAGAACCCTGATTTATACACATACTTTCAACTGTGTAGCATGAAAAAGAATTCTACCCAAAAAATTAAAAACAAAATAAAATTTTAAAAAAAAAAATTTCACACATGGTAATCAATCAGGTTTGAGGGACACACAATGTGAAAAAGCTGCAAATGGATGTGAGTGAGCAGTGAGCAGGTAGACAATTAACAGGGAATTTTAAATGAGTGATTACATTGGTATTAAAAGTATTTATAGAATTTTTCCCTTTGGGGAGAAAGTATTAGTAATCATATTTTTCCTTATTCCTCCTGCTAAGTACAGCTTAAAATCCTGAGCCTTATATAGGTATAAAACAAACATAAGAAGTCTCTGAAAGGTAGAGGGAAGAAGGCAGACTGGCGAGGAATTCTGGGGCCCAATGAATGAACATAAATGTGAGCTCCTTAGGTTTTCTTTTTGCTTCATTATCTCAGACTTGGATCTTAAGAAGCATCAACTTGAAAATGCCAATTTGAGACCAGATAAAAAAGGCCCCAATAAATATCTTCTCTATTCAACAAAATAACCAGGAAAGGGGCAGCCTAGGAAGACTGAAAACTTTTAGACAGTAATCACTTGACTCCAGCCAACACCACACAAAACTGTGGCCTAGTCCCCACCAGCAAAGGCTGAGTGGGGAGCCAAGTTTTCATCCTTGCAAGGCTGTAATGAGACTCCCTAACTCCTCCTCCACTGCCTACCAAGTGGGAATGGACCCCTGAAGGGATTTGCATCCCTGAAGAGTGGTAACAAATCCGTGTTCCCTCCTCTCATCACCACCACCACTGCTGTAGTATTAATGGAGACCACATGGTGAGCCTGGACTTCCTCTCACTCCCCACTAGGATATTATCAGAGTCCTAGTAAAGTCAGGACTTCTCATGCTGCCCAATGGTAACAAGATCACATCCACACTAATAATTTTAGCAACCACTAAAAAAGCTTTAGAAAGATAAACTCAAAAACAGAAAGATAAAATGAAATAGAATTGTAAATATGTTCAAGTAACCCACTGGAAATTAGGAAAGAGAAAATAGAGAAACAAAACACAGCAAACAAACAGAAAAAAAAAAAAAACCCCAAACAAAATAATATGGTAGATTTAAACCCCAACATATCTATAATTATAATAATGTAAATGGTCTAACCACACCAATTTAAAGGCAGAGATTGACAGAGTGGATTAAAAGAGATGAACTAACTATATACTGGTTACAAGAAACTTACCTCAAATATAACAATATAGGCAAGTTTGGAAAGCAAAATGAAGGAAAAAAATATAACATACAAATATTGATCAAAAGAAAGCAGGAGTGGATATATTAATATCTGGTAAAGTAGACTTAAAAAAAGTAGACTTCAAAGTAAATAAAATGACCAGAAAAAGAGGACATTATATAATGACAAAGGGTGAATTTGCCAAGATGACACAGCAATCTTAAATGCGTATGCATCAAACAACAGAGCTACAAAATATGAGAAGCAAAAACAAACAAAAAACAAACAAACACACAAAAACACACAAAAAAACCCTGATAGAAATGAAAGAAGAAATAAACAAACTTACAATTAAGTCGCAAACTTCAACAGTCCTCTCAGAAATTGAGAGAATTACTAGACAGAAAATCAGCAAGGACATATAGAAATACTAAGTGACAACAGTAACCAACAGGATCTGATCAACATTTTGTAGAACACTCCACTCAAGAGTGGAATACATATTCTTTTCAAGTGTTATGGAACATATACCAGTATAGATCATATTGTAGGAAATAAAACAACAAATTTCAGAAAATTGAAATTGATAAATAGCATGTAAAAAAACCCTACAACAAACATACTTTATAATGCAAGACCGAATGCTTTCCCCTGTGTGAGAACAAGATAGCTACTCTGACCAATATTATTCCACATAGTACAGGAACTTTTAACTAGTGCAATAAGACAAGAAAGTGAAATAAAAGGCATATAATCAGAAAGGAAGAAATCAAGCTATTCCCATTTGCAGATGACATATTGTTTTCATAGAAAATCTCAAGGAATCTTTAAAAACAACAACAAAAAATCCCCTGCTAGAACTAATAAGAGAGTTAGCAAAGTTGCAGAATAAAAAATAAACATGCAAAAATCAATTTAATTTCCAAATATTAGAAATGAGAATGTGAATAAAAAAAAAATACAGTGCCTTTGGACTTGAACATGGGCTCTTCCTGGATCTGGAGCATGTCAGACCCCAAGGTGGCTCAGTAGTAGAGCGTCAACTTATGAACCAGGAAGTCACAGTTCGATTCCCAGTCAGAGCATATCATATGCCCAGGTTGCAGGCTCAATCCCCAATGGTGCAGAAGGCAGCCGATCAATGATTCTCTCTCATCATTGATGTCCCTATCTCTCTCTCCCTCTTCCTTCCTCCCTGAAATCAATAAAGACATATTAAAAAAAATACAGCACCATTTACAATTGCTGAAAAATTCCCAAAATAATTAGGTGTAAATTTCACAAAACATGTAAGTATTTTTGATTGCATGCTGAAAACCACAAAAAACAGATGAAATAAACCAAAGAAGACCTAAATAAATGGAGAGATATACCATGTTAATAAATTGGACAATGAATCATAGTAAAGATACAAGTTCTCCTTAAAATGATATACAGGTTTAACACTATTTCTAACAAAATCCCAGCAAGATTTTCTCTAGATATATACAATTATTATAAAACTAGAGGCCTGATGCATGAAATTTGTGCAAGAGGCTTGGCCCTCGCAGCCACAGCAGTTTGCCTTGGCCCTCACAGCCCTGGCTTCGTCTGGAAGGTCATCTAGAAGGACATCCGGAAGGTCGTTCAGCTGTCTGGTCTAATTAGCACATTACACTTTATTATTATAGATTTATGTAGAATGGCAAAGGAACTGGAATAGTAAAAATAATTTTGAAAAAGAATAATCAAGTGAGAGAAATTAGTTTACACCATTTCAAGACTTACATAGCTATAGAAATAGAATATAGACCCAGAAAGAGACCCATACAAATATGTCCTACTGATTTTTGACCAATGTATAAAAGCAATTTAATGAAGGAAAGGTCCTTTCAACAAAGGGGGAAAAATGTATAAAACCTTTATAGTTTAGAAAAAAATCTTTAGAGTTTAGGGTTAGGCAGAGTCCTTAATTTTGACACCAAGAGTACAATCAATAAAATAAATAATTAATGTTAGACTTTATCCAAATTGAAAACTTTTGCTTTGCAAGGACCCTTGAAATAATAAGACTCAGAGTGGGAAAAATAGTTACAAACCATATATCTAACAAAGGACAGACTAGTATCTAGACAGCATTAAAAAATTCTCAAAATTCAACACTAAAAACCCAGACAATTAAATTAGGAAATATCAAAAGACATGAACAGATATTTCATTAAAGTGGATACAATATGGCAAATAAGTAGATTAAAATATGTTCCACATCATTAAACACTAGGAAAATGCAATTAAAACTATGAGATACTTCTACGATAAACTTATAACACCTAACATTTAAAAAATAGCACCAATACCAAATGGTGGTGAGTGAGGGTACAGAGAGACTGATAACTCATATATTGCACTGGGAATGTAAAATGGTACAGACACTTCCATTCCACAAATGGAAAATAGTTTAGCAGTTTCTTATAAAAACTAAACCTGTAACTACTAGATAATACATCAATTGTACTCCTGGACATTTATCCCAGAGAAATAAAAACATGTTTATACAACAAACTGTATATAAATGTTTACAGCAGCTTTATTTATTATTTATAATAGCCCCCAAATTGGAAATAACCAAGATGACCTTCAGTGGGTGAATGGTTAAGCAACCTGTAGTATATCCATACCATGGAATACTAATCAGCAATAAAATGAAAGGAACTATTGATAGGCACAGAAATTAATCTCCAGAGAATTATGCTGAGTAAAAAAAGCCCATCCCAAAAGGTTACATATTGTGAGATTTCATTTATATAACATTACTGAAATGACAAAATTATAGAAATGGAGAACAGAATAGAGGTTACAAGGAGTTGACAGGATGGGGTTGGGAGGGACGTGGGTGTGGCTACAAGAGAGCAACAAGAAGGATTCTTGTTGGGATGGAAATGTTCTGTATCCTGACTGTGTCATGTCAATATCCTTGTTTTGATTTTGATCTATAGTTTTGCCAGTTGTTATCACTGAGGGTATCTAGGAAAGGGGACATGTGATTTCTTTGTACTGTTTTTTTTTTTTTTTTTTGAGATGGAAGGAAAAATCACATTTCACTTTATTAGGTTATAGCAAAATGTATACAAAAAAATCACAACTTCTATCATAAGTTATATTTTGTTAACGTAAAAAAACCATTGAAACCTGTAAAGAATTTTTGTGAGTTTATTTGAGCCAAACTGTCGACATATGCCGGGAAGCAGAACCTAAAATGAATTGAGATAATGCTCCGGAGAATGGCGGGTTACATTTGTATTTATATATTGCAATCAAAGGAGGGATGTAGGTGGGTTACATGAAATTCATTGGTGATAGATTAAGGAGGTGAAATAAAGCAAAGTGGGGGGAAACCCCTGGGATTAGATAAAAAGTAAAATGATGGACACATACTTACGTGGGTGCAGGAACAATTAAAATGATAATGAAGGAATTTGTGGTATCTGTCCTGGTGCCCACCATGTTTGGTTGTGCCCCAGGGGCTCCAGAAAAAGGGAAGTTACAAGTTACCCAGACATTTCAAGAGTATGTTATCATAGATGCAAAAAGACAGATAGGCTCAGTTAAGGTAAAGGTTGACCTTGTCAATGAAGATACTGGCCTAGGATGTAACTGCCCACCATAACTGGGTTTAGTTAAAGTTTAGTTTCAGACCTTCCTTTGTGGTTACTTTAGGTCTCTGAGTTTGCAAGGCTGCTATGGAGGCCTCCCCTGAGCTTTTCAGGTCAGCATGTGGCCCCTTTCATCCACAACTTATCCTATCTAATAAAAGAGTAATATGCAAATTGACCATCACTCCAACACACAAGATGGCTGCCCCCATGTGGTCAAAGATGGCTGCCCCCATGTGGTCAAAGATGGCAGCCACCCCCATGTGGACACAAGATAGCCACCACAAGATGGCCAGCAGGGGAGGGCAGTTGGAAGGGACCAGGCCTGCAAGGGAGGGCAGTTGGGGGCGATCAAGCCTGGAGGGGAGGGCAGTTAGAGATGACCAGGTTGGCAGAGGAGGAAAGTTGGGGGCAACCAGGCCTGCAGGGAAGGGCAGTTGGGGGTGGGGAGACCCAGGCCTGCAGGGGAGGAGTTGGGGGGGACCAGGCCTATAGGAGAGGGCACTTAGGGGCAAACAGGCTGGCAGGGGAGCAGTTAGGCATCAATCAGGTTGTCAGGGGAGTGGTTAGGGGGTGATCAGGCTGGCAGGCAGAAGTGGTTAGGGACAATCAGGAAGGCAGGCAGGCGAGCAGTTGGGAGCCGGCAGTCCTGGATTGTGAGAGGGATGTCAGACCGGGATCGGACCTAAACAGGCAGTTGGACATCTCTCGAGGGGTCCCAGATTGGAGAGGGTGCAGGCTGGGCTGAGGGACACCCCCCCATGAACGAATTTCGTGCACCGGGCCTCTAGTACTATATAAGTATATTCCCACAGTTCTGAAAAATGTTCTGTCATTAAATAATTGAATATTGTTTCTTTTCTTTCTATTGTTTCTCTCTGGAACTCTGATAATCTATGTTAGACCTTTCCATATACCTTCTGTGTATTTTAATCTCTTTTCATACCGTATTTTCCGGCGTATAAGACAACTGGGCATATAAGATTTTCCTGGGTTAAAAAGTCATCTTATACACCGGAAAATATGGTACCTTATAATTCTTTTGATGTATGTATTGAGACCATATTATTAGCAACATGTACCGTATTTTCCGGCGTATAAGATGACTTTTTAACCCAGGAAAATCTTATACGCCCAGTCGTCTTATACGCCGAAAAATATGGTATTTTTCTTCTTATTTTGTCTCACTGGGTCAAACTTTGGGTAATGGTCTTGGTTTTATCAGCTCATCCAGTAATTATTTACTCAATTTCATATAATATGACTTTTAACCATTCATTGAAGGTTTAATTTTAGTAATTACATTTCCCATTTCTATAAATTATGTTTGGTACTTTTCCAAATATGCTTGGTCGTTTTCCCCCCCAAGTTTATTTTTATATTTTATTGTTTAAGGTATTACAAATAGTAGTACATATGTCTCCTTTTTTCCCCATTGACCTCCCCCCGCTACCCCTTCCCCACACTTGCCCTCAGGCCCCCCCCCCCAGTGTCTTGCGTCCATTGGTTATGCTAATATGCATGCATACAAGTCCTTCAGTTGATCTCTTTGTATTGTTTTTTAACAGCTGCATATGAATCGACACTGATTTCAAAATAAAAAGTTTAATAAAAACAAAAAGTCTTTAAAGGAGCACCATCCTGCTGCGGAGGCATCCCTGTCACTGTAGTTCTTACTCAGTGCCAGGAGGGCAGCTGGGTTCAGAATGGCGGTCAACCCAGGGAGGCCACAATGTAGTTAAAAAAAAAAAAAAAAAAAAAGCCTGAGGGCTAGGGTGCACTAAGGTACAGGAGGCTCTGTTAAATTTGAAGTTCATATACACACTGAATAATTTTTTAATATAGGTAAGTCCCAAATATTGCATTGGGAATATCTAAATTATTAACTGTTGATCTAAAATTCAAATTTAACATGGTGCTTTGTATTTTTACTTGCTAAATCTGGCAACCCTACCTGGGGAGTACCCTTCCCCAGAAAAGGCCACCTTTAGTCCTGTGAAATTTCTTACACTGGCTTCTATTCATAGTGTCCTCTTTCTTTTAACATCCTACAACGCTCTTCATCTGAAATCCTTCAATTAAGCCTTTGCTAGGACTTGTACACTTACCGTATCTTATTATTATTAATCAGCATAAAATTTTAACCTTCCTCACAGTGTGTGCACATATTGCATAATTGCTAGGCTTTCTCTCCATCTCAACTGTAAACAGTTTGAGGGTACTCATGAGTACCTCAAGTACTTGACCCAGTGTTGATTATAAGTAGAAAGTGCTCCTTTCTATTGCTTTATTTACATTTCTCTTATAGAATATATGTAAAACATCAAACTCCTTCCTTAAGTCTTCTATCCTTTTATTAGCTTTAAAATCACTTTAAGATAAAAAGGATGAAACAAATAAATGTCAGGATCAAAACCATAAATTTTTAAAAATCAAGCTAAGCTATTTTAAAAAATGTCTGAATTCTGTATTCCTCCATTGCCCGGAGTCTGAAAATGGAAGTGTACATAATCTGTATTTAAGCAATCTAGCTGAAAATAGCATACTTAAAAAGTGATGTTACTCTTACACAACAAAAACCCAAGAGAAATATTTAAAATACTGTTAATCAAATGCTCTAACTATGAGTTATTTCTTGTTACAAAAAATTATTTCATTTGAAACCTTTTAATATATAAAATGACCTCATATCATATCACTATGGGTTGAATATATTAGTTTCTTTAGTCTGATATTTTTTGGTTCCAAAAGAGAAAAGTGCTCTTCTGAAATAAGGATGCTAGTTCTGTGATTTCCATTAAGAGAATACTGAAAGAAAAACATGGAGACCCAAGCCACCCAACCTGGGCCCAGCACCAGGGTTCCTCTAGAGTTGCTGGCATTTGAGGAAGTTATGCTAGATCTGTGCCACTCAGTTCTAGTGGTTGATTGAGACCGTGGACTGGAGCCACCATGAAGGTGTCACCTCACCTCCAAATCCCTGAGTCTACTTAAAAAATAAAAAAGATATCTACCAGATGGAATTTGTTGAATTCTTATCAAGTACATTGTTATCTACCTAATAAAAGAGAAACATGCAAATTGACCATCACTCTGCTACACCCACCAGCCAATCAGGAGTGAGTATGCAAATTAGCCCAACAAAGATGGCTGCGGCCACGGAGCTGGCGCGAGCAGGAGGCTTGGGTTGCTTCTGGTGATGGAGAAAACCAAGCTTCCTGCCTGCCCTGGCCTCCTCTCAAGGCTACAAAGTTTCAATTATAGAAGATAAATAAATCCCAGATACCTTCTTCCAGCCGGCCCTGGCCTCCGCTTAAGGAGGCGCTGAAAAAAAAGAAAAAAAAGAAAAAAAGGAGGGGCTGTGAGCCTGGATCGATGTGGGGACATAGCCAGCCTGAAAACAGCCATCAGCTCCTCACCCAGGTTGGCCACATTCCCATGGGGTGAGGGTCCCCGCTGGGGGACTTGGCAAGCCTGCAAACAGCCATCAGCCCCTCACCCAGGCTGGCCAGGCACCCCAGTGGGGACCCCCACCCTGAAGGGGCTGTGGCCAGCTTGAAAAAAGGCCTCAGACCCTCATCCAGGCTGGCCACGCCCCCCAGCAGGGCCCCTCACCCCATGAGGGCATGGCTGGCCTGCAAACCACCACAGGCCCCTCACCCAGGCCGCCCATGCCCCAAGGGAACCCCCACCCTGATTTGGGACACTCTTCAGGGCAAACCAGCTGGCCCCCATCCATGCACCAGGCCTCTATCTATACTAATAAAAGAGTAATATGCTAATTAGACTGGGAGACCTTCCAGATGTTCTTCTGGACAAAGCCATGGTGGCAGGGCCAAGGTAGAGATGGTTAGAGGCCAAGAGGGGAGGGAAGTTGTGGGTGATCAGGCCAGGATGGGATGGCAGTTATGGGGTGATCAGGCTGGTGGGGGGCGGGGCCGTTGGGGGTAAGCATACCAGCAGGGGGGCCAGTTGGGGGCGAACAGGCCATCAGTGGGGGTCAGTTGGAGGTGATCAGGACAGCGGGGGGGGGGGCAGTTAGGGGTGAGCAGGCCAGTGGGGAGGGAAGGTGGGGGCGAGCAGGCTGGCAGGGGGGGCAGTTGGGGGTGAGCAGGCTGGCAGGGGAGGCAGTTGGGGCGAGCACACTGGCACAGGGGGGCAGTTGGGGTGATCAGGCTGGCGGTGGGGGGCAATTGGGGGCGAGCAGGCCGGCAGGCAGAGTGGTTAGGAGCAATTAGGCAGGCAGGTGAGCAGTTAGGAGCCAGCAGTCCCAGATTGCGAGAGGGATGTCCGACTGCCGGTTTAGGCCCGATCCCTGTAAACTGGCAGGAGGACATCCTTCGAGGGGTCCCAGACTGGAGAGGGTGCAGGCCGGGCTGAGGGATAGCACCCCCCCCCCCCGGTGCATGAATTTCGTGCACCGGGCCTCTAGTCTATACTAATAAAAAGGTAATATGCTAATTAGACGAGGTCGACTGGACATCTTTGGACATCCAACTTCCTTCCGGACAAAGCCACGGTGGCGGGGGCTGAGGCAGAGGCCGTTAGGAGTGATCAGGCCATCAGGGAAGCAAGCAGTTAGGGGCGATCAGGCTGGCATGGGGGAGCAAGCAGTTAGGGGCGAGATCAGGCCGGTGTGTGGGAGCAAGCAGTTAGGGGAAAGATCAGGCCAGCAGGGGAGGGCAGTTGGGGGCGATCAGGCCAGCAGGGGAGGGCAGTTGGGGGTGAACAGGCTGGCAGGCAGAGGCAGTTAGGGGCGATCAGGCAGGCGAGTGGTTAGGAGCCAACAGTCCCAGATTGTGAGGGGGATGTCCAACTGCTGGTTTAGGCCCGATCCCTGAGGGCAGTTGGACATCCCCTGAGGGGTCCCAGATTGGAGAGGGTGCAGGCTGGGCTGAAGGACACCCACCCCCTGAGCACAAATTTCGTGCACCAGGCCTCTAGTTTTAAAATTTATGGCAAGGCCCGGCTGGCATGGCTCAGTGGTTAAGTGTTGACCTGTGAACCAGGAGGTCACAGTTCGATTCCAGGCCTGGGGTGTGGGCTCGATCCCCTGTGTGGGGCATGCAGGAAGCAGCTGACCGATGATTCTCTCTCATCATTGGTGTTTCTATCTCTTTCTCCCTCTTCCTTCCTCTCTGAAATCAAGAAAAATATCTTAAAAAAATAAAATATATCGCAAGAGAGCAGGCTGAAAAAGGTCTTCTCTTTTTAAAAAATATGTTTTTATTAATTTTTAGAGAGTGAGGAAGAGAGAGGGTGAGAGATGTGAGAGAGAATCATTGATTGGTTGCCTTCTGTACACACTCTGACTGGGGATTGAACCAGAACCTGGGCATGTGCCCTGACTGGGAATCAAACTGTGTCCTCCTGATTCATGGGTCAATGATGCTCAACCACTTAGCAACACTGGCCTGCCGAAAAAGGACTTCTTTCCCCCAATCCTTGTCTTTGTCCTCTGTATGAGAAATATCAGAAGCCCAATTTCCCATTGATTTCTTTAAGCTTTCTACTTGCTTGCATCAACCCTTTCTAGGCTCTGGGAGGGACCTTGGCAATAAATCGTAGAGCCTTTTTTTTCTTTAAAAATGTACAAAAGAAAGGTATTTTAACCACAGTATGTTAAGACTACTGTCTATTTCCAGTCAGAATTATCCTGTGTCACACATCCCCTAATGAGTGGTGTCGGAGTGGGAGTGAGCATTGTGGGGATACAGTCAGAGGAAGTTGGTTGAACACACATTTAGTATAAGTGTAATGGGATATTACCTGGTTCACAATCATAATATATATTTAAATTATTTATTGGAGCTGTCCTAGGGTAGGAATGCTTCAAGAAATAATCCTACCACCCTGTGCTAACCGGACACCTGGATGCAAAGTGAGGGGACAGGATGTTGTAGGTCATGACACAAATGTGCCCATAGCACCCATCCCTATAACTATGTGGGAAGTGGAAGAGAAGCCAGGGTTGGATGCATGGAGCCAGAAATCAGTCAGGAAAAAATTCTCCCAATCATCAAAAATGTAAAACAGAGAATTAGGTTCCCATTTTTACCTATTCAAAATAGGATATAGCAGGTGGTGCATTTTGCATAGTTTTAAAGAAACCATATTTTATTATTTCTTCTTTGATGAGGTGAATAAAATAAAAATTTTCAGAATTCCTGTGTTTGTAGCAATATTGTTGTGCTTTCTTATTTAAAATAACTTCTCTCATACCTAATTTTGTATCAGTAACTTTATGTTCTTTTCTAAGAGACCCCCCCTCCCCCCAATTGTATGAGCTTCAGGCCTCACAAAAACCTAGATCTACCCTGGTGAGCAACCTGCTAAATTCTCTTATTAGTTCTCACGGTTTCTCAACAAAACAAATTACTGAAACACACAACAACATGAATAAGTTTCAAAAGACTGATGCTAGCCCAGCCAGTATAGTCCAATGGTTGAGTATCGACCCAGGAACCAAGAGGTTACTGGTTTGATTGCCAGTCAGGGCACATGTTCAGGTTGCAGGCCCCATCCCCAGTAGGGGGCATACTGGAGGCAGCTGGCCGATGTTTCTCTCTCATTAATGTTTCTATCTATCCTTCGCCCTTCCTTTCTCTAAAATAAAAACGTATTTTTAAAAAAAGACTGATGCTAAGCAAAAGAAGACTGATTCAAGAGGCTATCTAATGTGTGATTCCATTTATTTAACACTCTAGTTTATTTAAAACGATAGGGACAAAAACAGATCAGCAGCCACTGAGCAGTGGAGAAGGGAGACCTCTGGAGGATGATGAAAATATTCTCGAAATTGTTGTGGTTGTACTACTGTATTCGTTAATCAAAATTTACAGAACTGTATACTAAAAGGGGTTAATTTTACTATATGTAAATTACTCCTCAATAAACCTGACTTAAAAAATAATAAAAGTTGCCTTAGCTGGTTTGGCTCAGTGGATAGAGTGTCGGCCTGCGGACTAAAGGGTCCCCGGTTCAATTCCGGTCAAGGGCACATGCCTGGGCTGTGGGCTCAATGCCCAGTAGAGGGCTTGCAGGAGGCAGCTGATCAATGATTCTCTCTCATCATTGATGTTTCTATCTCTTTCTCTCCCTCTCACTTCCTCTCTTAAATCAATAAAAATATGTTTTAAAAAGTTAATTTTCATAAACAATTTGTAGCACTTGCACAATATAGCTCAACTAAGTAACTGGCAGGGGTTGGATTTGAATCCCAGGTATACTAAACCTGAAGTCCACAATCTTAACATAGCCCTGCTTGAAAAGATGTATCTTACAGCTTAATGACATATCCTTTTAAAAATTTTGATTTATTTCAATTACAGTTGACATTCAATATATTAATTTCATATGTACAGCATATTATTTAGACATTTATATAACTTACTAGAGGCCCAGCACGTGAAATTGCGTGAGCCCCATCAGCCACACAAGCCGCAAGTCCCGGCCTGCGAGAGGTGCTCCATGTACCTGCTGGTGACCAGTTGTGGTCGTGATGCCATTATGACCACAGGCCTTTTATGATATAGACTAGAGGCCCAGTGCACGAATTGGTGCACGTGTGAGGTCCCTCAGCTTGGTCAGCGATCGGGCTGATTGGGGCTGGTCAGCCAGGGGGAAGGACCGCAGGTTAGCTGGCTGTGGGAGGTTGGCCAGCCACGGGAGGTTGGCTGTGGGAGTGCACTGACCACCAGGAGGCAGCTCCTGTGTTGAGCGTCTGCCCCCTGGTGGTCAGTGTGTCATCACAGCGACTGGTCAACTGGTCGTTCGGCTGACCGGTTGCTTAGGCTTTTATATATATAGATAAAGTGATCCCCCTGATAAGTCTAGTACCCCCCTGGCACCATACATAATTATTATAGTATTATTGGCTATATTTCCCCCAGGACTATTTTGTAACTGCCAATTTGTACTTAATACCTCCACCTTTTTACCCAAACTCCCTCCCATCTGTTAACCATTAGTTTTTTCTCTATATCTATGAGTCTGTTTCTGTTTGCCAGCCTATGACCTAGTATATAGTCAATTTTTAAAAGTGTATCAAGGTTCTTTTTGAATAGAATGTATAGTTTCTAACCGTTAGATGTAGAGCTATATATCTACATATATATATGTGTGTGTGTATATATATATATATATATATATATATATATATATACACATACATACACATATATATGATTATAGATAAACTAATGCATGTTTTTCAAATCTGTTATATTTTTATGAATATTTCTGTTTTATCTATTTATAATTGAAATGTTTATTAATACCTCCCACTCTTATTTGGAATCTGTCCATGTTTTAATTCTACCAGGTTTTATCTCCTAGGTATATTAGGTGCATGCAAATTGAGAACTGTTACAATATTCTGTTGGTCGAACTGCTTATCATTAGGTTGTGACCCAGTTTTTAAAAATCCTTCTTGTTTAATTTAGTTCAATTTCACTTATTGGGGTGGGGGTGCTCTTTATTTCTAGAGGTAGTCAGCTGTCCTCTGAGAAATCTTATATACACTGAAAACTAATGCCAGAGACACAGCTGTACTTCAACAGTCTAAGTGTTTTGCTAAAATTACTCATCCCTAGGAGTCAGAATGTTTTATTTGGCCAGGAGAGGCAGGGCTGGGAACAACTCATTAAGAAACATGTTCTCAGCTTATTAAGGGACTCCCACCAGCATCACTGAGAAAGAATACAGTTCCCACATCCAAAGAACAAGACCCTGTGAAGAGTGAACTTGCTGAAGGTCCTAAGGCCAAGCCAGCAAAACAACACAGGGCAGTGGAGGGGAGAAGAGGGAGAGAAGTGGAGGGGAGGGGTGAGCAGTGAGAAGCACAGCCAATGAGAAAGGGGCTCTCAATTCTGATTCCACTTATACTAACTGTGGTCATGTTCCATCCTTTACTGCTTCTGTACACTTTTCAAAATAATTAGTACAGCTATGCCATCACCAAAGAATAAGGGCTTATAATCAATTAATCCACACCAGAAAAGAATCGTACTGTCTGTAAATGTATCTCTCACTTACTCTAACTATTCAGAATGCCACATCTCCCTTTATTCTTGTCATGTCGGCTTTTCTATCAAAATCTCACCCTTCCAAAATTCAGGTCAAGTTTCACCTCCTCTGTAAAGACCTTCTGAAAGTAGAAACAAGGCTGTCTTAGGGCTATAATCCAACAAGTAGTCACAATTTTCACTAAGAAAGGAAAATGTGGAGAGAAGAAGACTAGGATCTAGTGTGCAAATAAATTCAGTGCTAGATGGCAGGAGGAGCAGAAAACCCAAGGCCAAGTCTGTGGTGCCTAATGCAGGGCTCTGGTTGCTTTGAGCGGGTGTTCAGAGAAGCTGGGGTAGGTGCAGTCGTCAGGGTCACAGCCTTTTCTGGCCATGCAGAGCCAGGTCCAGGTATGGGGACACTGGACCACTCAAAGTCTTCCACGGGCTTGTGGTGGTTCATTAGGCTTAAATTAGCTCTGCACATACCTCTCAGGATTTGTTTTTCCTAGTCCCCATATCCAGCAAGAAACAGCACAATCTACCTCTTCCATCTCTCGGGCTTAAGATGTCTTCTCCCTCTCTCCACAAGATTTGACAAAACAAATGCTTCTGAATATAAGTTCTTATGAGTTGGTTCTCTCTATCAGAAGTTTTGTTGTCAACCTTAACTGGAATGGGGAGTGGGGGAAATCCCTTTTCACCTTTAATTTTGCCATTTCCAGTGGCAATTGATGCAGCCTGGTCTAACTTCCAATCATGTTATTTTCACAGCTGAAGATGTTCCTAGCAACAAATCCAGACTTTGCTTACAATACATCTTGCCAGTTCCCACAGAATACTTTAGAGCTAGAATTTCTGAAATAAGATGGCAAAACTCTGAACTGGAGTTGCTTTATGGTTCCCAAAACTCTGAAAGAAGGTAAAATACTAAGATCAATAAGATAATCTCAAAAATACATGCCTGATGAAAAATCTTTCACTTCCTTTCTGCAGGGAGCTTAAATGCTACAAGATTTGTGACACCAGTTACATGCCAGCAGAATTAAATCTTGAGGGTTGTTTTTCAAAATTCTGACTGCTCTGGGTTAGTAATACTTCATTTACTAATTTCTAAAAATGCACATAGCAAGCATCCTCAGGAACCACCAGCCTACATGGTGACAAAGCACCCAGAGCCACAGGAGGCTGACCTGTAAGAAACATGTTCTGAATACACTCACTTATTTAATTCCCATGGCAATCTTATGAGATGGGTACTGTTACGATAATGTTTTACAGAGGTGGAGACTGAGGCACTTGCCCAAGGTAAATGAGAGAGAGCGCCTGGATTTGGATCTAGGCAGTCTTGATTCAGAGTCTACTCTTAATCACTACTCAATGCTGCCCCTCTAACTTAAAAACAAACTAGTTAGCTCTCCCATGGTTCTGGTCTCTAAGCAGAGTAATGGAATTCATGGGCCTCTGTGGGTAGAGCCCAGTTTAACATAATAATGTATGTTCTTATATTTGAACTAGAGGCCCAGTGCACAAAATTCATGCACTGGGGGGGGGGGGGGGTGTCCCTCAGCCCGGTCTGCACCCTCTCACAGTCCGGGAGCCCTTGGGGGATGTCTGACTGACGGCTTAGGCCCGCTCCCCTAAGCCAGCAGTCAGACATCCTTAGCGCTGCCACCACTGCTGTGCTCGCCAGCCATGAGCCTGGCTTCTGACTGAGCGGCGCTTCCCCTGTGGGAGCACACTGACCACCAGGGGGCAGCTCCTGCATTGAGTGTCTGCCCCCTGGTGGTCACTGCATGTCATTGCAACTGGTCATTACGCCAGTTCAGTCCATTTGCATATTAGGCTTTTATTATATAGGATAACACTCATTTAATTGGGACAGAAGCTCCTGAATGTGCTGAGCATCCCCCTCTAAAACAAACAAACAAACAAACAAACAAACAAACTCAATTTGCCCAGTTATGTGTTAGTAACTCTCCTCCACAACCCACCTTCATCCTGTATTTTAGCTGCGGAGAAAACATATTCTGTTTGCCTAGGCTAGTCCTGGTTTATGCCTGTCATTCCCACATCCCATCTGTTTAGTATCTGTCTTATTGCAAGGATTCTTTAATATATTAATATGCATTACTATCCAAGTGTGGGAATGGAAATGAGGTCATCCTCAGACTTCTCTGACCCCTGACCTCTGCTCTGTGCAGCACAACTGTTAGCACTCCCAGAACAGTACTCTGTGCGCACATTTGGGAAGTGCCAGTGTAGAGGAGTGACGAAGGAGGTCTTAGAAGGCCTAGACTCTAGTTCCAACTTTTGTGATCTTAGGCAAATCTCTTACTTTGTGCCACAGTTTTCCCATTTGTGAACTAAAGTCATACTGCTGTGATTTATGATTCTCTCCTGGTTCAGGCCAATTTCTATTAAAAATGCTGTATCCTGGACAAGTCAAAATTTCCATAGTGAGGTGGAATGCTGGAGTACAGAGGCATAGGTAAAATAAAAAAAAATAAATAAAAAAGGTGAACATGGCCTGTTATATGGTGAGTTACATCATGTCCTCTGAACAGAAATTTCATAAGGAAATGGCCTATGAGGCTGCAGTGAGGTCTGCTACACATTCACCTTGCTATAAAATGGGATCCCAAGGAAGAGAAATGTTACAATGGAAAAGCACACTGTTTCTATTAAGACTGTCCCATAGCCTTCACAGAGACTCCAACTACCTATCAGATTACTCACTGATGCCCTTAATGTACATTGTGTGTATTGTTAAAAGTGGGTGTAATGTTCACATGCTCGGCTTTAGAATGCTTACTTTTCTTACGCAGCTTCTCAATGGAAAAAGCCAGGTCTTAACCACTGTTTTGTGTAGCTTAGGACAAGACACTCTATTACTCCATCCTTAAAGTTTCCTACTGGTAAACTAAGCTTAGAGGTATTAACCTATCAATGAATTACCCACTACATGGGAAATACAGAGAGGGATTTGTGTTTGGAATGATGTTCTCCACGATGATATGGGTTGAAGCTGAGACGTACAATCTAATGAGATAAATAGATAAGACAGACTAAAATAAGACTTGAATTGTCAAAACTGTACTACCAATTTGATGTGGTTGTCGTTAATTTTTTTATACTTTTCCCTGATATAAAGGTAATACTAATTGTAGAGGTTGTAGAAAATAAAGACAAGTAAAAAGAAACAAAAATTTGGTATCCTATATAATAAAATGGTAATATGCAAATTGACCCTAATGGTGGAACGACCAGAACGACAGCTTGACCAGTCACTATGACGTGCACTGACCACTTTTCGGTTCTTTTCCCTGGCAGGCAGGCTCCCATTGCCCGGTGGCGAACGAGGAACCGGGGGTGGGTGGTGGGGGATGTGGACAGCACCAGGCCAAGGCCCCCACCCTGCTGGTGGCCCCCCACACAGAGGGCAACCCGGGGTGGGGGCAGGGCCGGTGAGCGGGCAGGAACTGCTGACCTTTTAGTCCCTCCCCTCGGTTGGCAGGCTCCGATTGCCCGATGGTGAACGGGGAATTGGGGGTGGGTGAAAGTGGGGGGGCGGGGCAGGTGAGCGGGTGGGAATGGCTGACCTCTCAGTCCCTCCCCCCAGCCGGCAGGCTCTGATCGCTCGATGGCCAGTGGGTGGTGGAGGGGGCTGGGGCCGGTACCAGCAGCTGGGGAAGATGGCCCTGATTGCAGGTCAGACCTAGGGACCGTACCTGTGCACAAATTTCATGCACCGGGCCTCTAATTACTATACAAAGATGGTCCCACTGTAACAAAAGATCTATTATAATATTGACACATTTACTTCTACCTTTTTTCTGTCTCAGTGTGTATACACACACACACACACACACACACACACGCACACACATATCCACACAACTTTATATATCTAGAATTACATACCAAATATAATTCCAAATACATTTAACATTCTATCATGAGCATTTTCCCATCTCCAGTAGTCTTGAAAAACATTTTCAATGGCTATATAACAACATGTTGTTTGCCTGCATTACATTTATTTGTTCTTTAATCATTACTTAGACAAAATTTTGCCTTTGCAAATATATTGTAATAGATAACTTTGTAACATTTTATGTATTTCTGACTAGAACATGTTTCTAGAAGAGAAATTACATTGTAAAAAGGTAACCATGTTTATTTTTTAATCCTCACCCGAGGATATTTTTCCATTGATTTTTTTGAGAGAGTAGAAGAGAAGGGGAGAGACACACAAAGAGAAAAACATGGATGTGAGAGAGACATATTGATTGATTGCCTCCTGCATGCACTGGGAATGGGCCAGGGATTGAGTCTGCAACAGAGGTACCTGAATCAAACTCTTGACCTTTCAGTCTGAGGGTGGATGCTCTAACTACTAAGAAAAACTGGCTAGGGCATAGCAGAAACTCTTGATATTAAAGGCAGTAAAATTCAAGAGGGGCACAGGTTTAGAAAGACAGACATCTGAGGGAAATGAAAAGTGACAGCACATATCCTAAAGTGGAGGGAAAGAAGAGAAAACTATAAAAACAAATAGATGCATGGATTCAAGTAAGCAAAGTAGTTTGGACAATGATATTATAGTACAGCAATCAATGTTCACATTAATGATTCAATTCTCAAATAATCGTTAAATGGTCTAATTTTCTTTAAACATTTAACTTAAATCCTATGGAGTAGATTTTGTTGAATGGTATAAAGTGAAGCTCTAACTTTATTATTTTTCCAAATATTTAATCAATTGTCCTAACATCTTCCTGAATGATGCTTCCTTCCTCACTGACATGCTATGGTACTTTCATTTAATCAAAACATAAAGCTTACATACGCTAGGGTCTGGTTCCACTGATCTGCCTCTGACTCTATAGG
The DNA here is from genome assembly GCF_027574615.1 of Eptesicus fuscus. Classification (NCBI taxonomy): domain Eukaryota; kingdom Metazoa; phylum Chordata; class Mammalia; order Chiroptera; family Vespertilionidae; genus Eptesicus; species Eptesicus fuscus. Next base: position 80,463,355 of record NC_072475.1, on the reverse strand, counting down.
TACCACACCATATTATTTAAAAAATATATTGAGCGTTCTTCTTTATGTTCCTAAATGGCTGACACATTAGAATACAGGGAATAGCAAGAGAGGGAGCTCCAGATTCAGGCCAAAATCTCTGAAAAAGCTGGGGATGGGCCAGGAATAGATGAAGGTTAGTAAGGATGTAGGTATGGAGGTTAAGCTGTTTTGCTACAGAATTTCACCTCTGTCACTCAATTGCTCTTTGGCTTTGGACAAGTAAGTTCACCTTTCTGTGCTGTGATTTTCTTATATATATACTGAGGTGGTTGAGAGGATAAAATGAGTTAGTGTAAAAACAGAACAATGCATAGCCCATGGTAAACAGGCTTGTGGGCCATATGATCTCTACACATTGAATCTTGAAACTACCCAGTGAAAATGTGTACATGAGTGGGCCTGGTTGTATTACAGGAAAACTTTATATACAAAATAGGCAGCCAGTGCATGGGCCATAGTTTGCCAACTGCTCCTCTAGGTAGTTGTTATAGCTCATGTATCATGTAATTAGACCACTCATCATATTGCATCTGTCCTCACTACTGGACAGTGGGCTATCTGAGAGCAGGGTGTCCTTCCATCCCTGTAAACCCTGCAAGGAGCATAGAATCTGGCAGATATAGTTAATCAATATCTCCTGAAACACAGAATGAGATGACCACATAATATCAATCTTAACAGTTAAAAACTTGGTTGTGCTACAAGGCAGAAAGCATGTGAGCCCTTCAGTAGCTACCAAAACAAACTACAGAGAAGACCTCATGGCCTGTTTAACACACTGGAACATCTAGCATAATTAATCTTTCTTTCTTTAATGTGAGAGGGAAACTCAGGTCCCGGAAATTCACAATGTCAAGGACCAAGTAATATTGCAGACATCAAAATAGAGCTGTCCAGCATGATCTATAAAACAGAACACACTTTATAGGAATGGAGAAACAGCTGTTTCCCCATTTCTGTTTTAAAAGAGGAAATAGGCTACAGGACTCAGGAGTATATGCTAAACATGTGGAGAAAATTTATTTGCTTAAAGAAATGTGACATGGAGTTAACAAAGGGCTCAGTTTGTGAAAGATAATGTCTTGGTGGGTGAAGTTAAGAGGATAAAAAAGGATATAGAGAGAGGCATTTCAGCATTGTGATTAATAAAAAAAGAAACATCAATAAACACTGAAGGGTAAGAAAAGTAAAGTTGAAGCTGAAAAGAACTGAATATGCTCTAGGGGAGGCACTAACTATGAGAACCAAGTATCAATTGCAATAATAATGGATTTATTAAAATAAATTTTAGATAAGGATGACACGGGTTTAGGAGAACATATGGAAACCAAAATCTCATTCAAAAGTAAGTGTGAATATTGAGTTTCTCTAAATATAGTGTAGAGAATCCTTATACAGCTAAGAATGCCTGGGAAATATATTAGAGACTCCAGGGGAGAATTTTAGAGTTCTGGAATATATTTAAAAATAGGTAGTAGGCAAAGAACCATGTTAAACTTCTTCCTTTTAATTTCCATGTTCAAACTTAACCAGCAGTGATATTTTTAGTATAATTAAACATTTGCTGAACTCTTTTTATAGGAGATTACTCATTTTGTGTGACTCAACATATTCTCTCAAGTGGCAATTACCAGACAGCACTCTTTAAAATTTCTTCAAATCATAAAATCATTATTACTGTCAAAAAAAGGACCCAAGGTTTTCTTAAAAAGAACAAGTTATTGTTGGTTTCCTTTAGTTTCTACTTCTCCTTCCCTCCTAAGAATTATGAAAGGATTTATTATGTGGGCACATGGACAGTTATTCATTCATTCTTCAAATATTTAATGAGCACCTGCTATGTACTTGGTACTGTGCTAAGTAAGCCCAGGAGGAAGCAAGATAAATAAGATATGGTCCTCACTTTGAGAAGCTGACAAGTGAGAACGACAGACATGTATAAGCAATTACAATGCAATGTGATGCTATAGTGATGAAGAACCAGTATGAAGTGGTCAGGGTCTTTGGCGGGGGGAGGGTGGGATTAGAAAGTGACAGCATTAGGGAGTTTCTATGGTGATGAAACTTTGTGAATAGTCCTGATGTGATGTGATGGTGGCCACAGAAATCTGTATGGCTGTTAAATTCACAGACCTGTATGTCAAAAGAAAAAAAAAAAGGCTAATTTTACGATATGATTACAGATAAATAAACTATGGTATATTCGCATAATGGAATACTACTGAGTAATAAAAGGAATGGACTATTGGTAAATGCAATGACATGGATGAATCACAAAAGCGTTACTGAAGAAAAGAGTACATCCTATGATTCCATTTACATGAACTTCTAGAGTAGGCGACATTAACATAGAATTTCAGAAACAGAGCAGTGATTGCTTTTGTGTGTGGGGTGGGGTAGGGATTCACTGGGAGGGGATCTTGGGGAACTTTCAAGTGTGACTGCAATGTTCTAGGTCTTAGTCAAAACTGATTGAAAAGTACACGTAAGATTTATTGAGACCCTCAATAAATGTACATTATACCTCAATAAAATATGTATTTAGTGGTCTTGACTTATCTTTTACAACACAGGATTTCTTATGGTGTTTACAGTTATAAAAAACAGTAACAACTTCTGTACCACATGTCATCATTTTCTTTGTAAGAGAAACTGGATTTCTTTTGGATTCTTAATAAAATCAACCAATTATAGATCTTGTGACAAACAAGTAAATGCAATGTACAGAGTATGCAGCAGTAGAGGGATGAGGAGGGCAGAACTCTACGCTCTTTTGGTGCATCAGACACTTTCAGAAAGAAGTGAATCTCATCTGGATGTTGAAGAAAGAGCAGGAGGTTGATGCACAGACAGGAAAGAGTGAGCACTGGAGAACATGTGAAAAGTCAGATGTGAGAGGGCTGGGGAAGTCTTAATGGGCGAGCTGCACATAGGTGTTGTGGGAAAAGAAGTTCTAGAGAGGGCAGGGTCCAGCTGGTAAAGGTCACCCTCTCGCCTCCCCCACCCCCAGGCTAAGCACTTCATGTGCCTAATTTAATCCTCACAATCACCTCCATTGTTCAGAATTGGGGCTTGGGAAGTGCAGGGTCAGTCCAGATTCCTAGGCCCTGATGCAGTGGGCGAGCATTCCTATACAGGTAGCTGGGGCTCTCACTCTCACACTCAATCGTGCAGCCTCCTTTCTGCCATGCTGAGGAGTCTGGCCTGTGCTTGGTGTGCAGGGAAGCTTTTACCTGACCAGAATCTGCTTGCAGGAATAACGGGCCTCTAATGAGAATGGATCATTGGGGGTATGATTCTCGGTCTCTCTTTTTTTTTCTGCTTCGACTCACTTGATAGCACAACTATTTTAAAGAAGGTCATTAGTAATGGTGGCCAAGCAGTGATCACCAAAGGCTATCTTTATGCTTCCCATTCCCTCAAAACACCATCCGCTTCCTCCAATAGGTTCTAATTTTAAAATTGGGTCAGCAATGAAATGACAGTTCTGTAAATTTCTAAGTGGGAGATGGGGTACTCTTGAGATCCCCAAATCTAAATGAGAACATGTATGGAACGGAGGGGCTGGTTTTGGGGGATTTTGTGCGATGTCCTAACCAAATATCCCAAAGGATGCTGAGACACTGAGGTAAACAGGATTGCTGACCAGGTATTTTCCAGGTTTTGGTGACAATGTGGATGTTCTGGCCTCTCGACTGGCTCAGGTATAAAAGTCCATCAGGCTTGCAGATTTCAGAGCTACCCTGGGGAGAGGGCATTGCTTCTGTGGTGGTCCTGGGATTATAGTTCTCTGCTGGAGGGGACCCCTAAGAAGGCTCTCAGAAGAGTCCAGGTCCTTCTCTTAGAACAGACACTTCCTAGGGAAGTGCCTTCTGCTGCACAGAGATTAGGACCAGGTCAAGGGCTTAGCATTAGCATTGGAGAATTGCCTTAATTAATAACATCTTTAAAATAATCACAATAAAGCTGCACAGAGCTTAGAAATTTATAAAATGTATTCATATTCATGGTCTAAAAATAATTTTGAGCCCCACCAAATTTCTGAAGGTCAGCATTTAACAGATGAAGAAACTGAGGACTAGGGAAGTTAACTTGCTGACACTTTCATAGTTTGCCCACCTGCCTGCTTTTCCCCCTTAGTTCCTTCCCACCCTCTCTGCTCAACTTTCTTCTTTAAGTTTTAAAAAATATCTACCTATTGGTTAACTATGGGTATCTTATTCTAGGAAGAATTTAAGCAGTTTACAGGGTTACAAAAAATATAATAAAAATAGTATAAATTAAAAGTGGGAGCAAATATGAAAGCAACGTAAGAATCAGACCTGAAATCAATCAAAGAGTTCCAATAAAGATGCTATAATGCCCTATATTTTTGCAATTGATGGGGTACAAATTTGGTTCTAAGCTTTTAGGATCCAATGTGGAAAAGAACACTGTCACTCTTCAGAGTAGCCATAGGCTAAAACAACAACACACCAACCAGTTTCTCAGGGGCGAAGCATGATTTTAGGTTCTTAATAAACCCAATACAAGTAGGGAAGCACAGCAACTTCCTTTGATGACTTCACAGCTTTGAATTAGACCTTAAAAGGTGATTCTGGCCCTGGCTGGGGGCTCAGTTGGTTGGTTGGAACGTCATCCGGCACCAGAAGGCTGCAGGTTCCATTCCCAGTTAGGGAACATGCCTGGGTTTTGGTTCTATCCCCAGTCAGGGCGCTTGTGAGAGGCAGCCAATCAACATCGATGTTTCTCTCTCTCTTTCTTAAAACAAAACAAAACAAACAAACAAAACAAAACACCCTAGGGAAACATATCCTTGAGCAAGGATTGAAAATGAAAAGGTGACTCAGGCCCCGTGGAAAGGCACTTTGTTATTCTAAGGAAGCTCAGGCTCTGCTGGGGTGAGGCCCTCACTTACCAGGGGACTAGCAGCCATGGCCTAGCACTGGCCCATACCATAGCCCTGCTTCGGAGCTCATCTGCATCTACTCAGCCCTTATCCTGCAAACAAGAGGTGATAGTGAGAGGACAAGATCAATGCCCTCATTACAGCAGCTGGTGTCAATGTTGAACCTTTCTGGCCAGGCTTGTTTGTTTGCAAAGGCTTTGGCCAATGTCAACATCGGAGACTCATCTGCAGTGTAGGGGCTGGTGGACCTGCCTAGACAGTGGGTGCTGCCCAGCTGAGGAGGAGAAAGGGGAAGCAAAGAAAGAAGAATCTGATGACACGGGCTTTGGTCTTTTTGACTAAAGCTCTTTTGTAACCCTTCAATAAAAAGCTGAACTCTGAAAATAAAGAAAGGTGATACCGGTCTTCACACTGGTTTGTCAGTATACAACAGTTTCTGAACTCCTGTAACAAATTCCACTTATGAAAATCAAAGCAGGTAAGGCCCCAGTGAACTCATTAGTTGTTGAAATAGTTTCAGGACCCAGGGAGGTAAGGCCTGCGACTGTTTCCACACTTGCTACGGGGAAAAGACAAAAACCTATGCACTCTGCTGCAGAAATAAATAGGTCTTTATAGAGACCTTAAGTCTCATTTTGTAACTTGTGTTAACATCACGATTAGGACGTGGTGGCAAAAATTAACAGGACCTTACACATCTTACATCTTACATCCCTTATGACTACTTTTAATATAGAAAAGCATTACTCCCGAATGCCTTTTTATCCCACTGCACATCCTGCTGCATTCAGGCCCCAGGGGCAGGCTTTATTTACATTGGGTATTTTATACTTTCCTCACTCAACCTTCTAGTTTCCCTTACTTTTATGCCAAGGAATGGACACAAGAGTTTTTCCTTTTTGTAATTTATATATGCAGAAAATACATCCAAGTCAGGAATGCCCCTTTCACCCACAGGAAGAGTCTGGGGCCATCTGACTCATCGACACGACAAGCCCAGAAATAGAAAAAGCAATCAGGAGGGAAGGGAGAGACGAGTGGAAACTTCGAAGCCGGCTAAGGTGCTATGTCATATGAAATTAATTCTCTGAGGTCAGCAATTAGAGTCAGGTTACAGCCTAAACATAATTCTGCCTGCTAATTACTTGACCCATTACAATATTTATTTCATCGAGAGAGATGCCCAGCCATTACTTCCAAAGGTGGGTTTTGGGGCAGAAAGAAGGAAGCTAGCAGTCAGAGAAATAGCAACCCTTTCTTTTATAAATAGACGTGTCTCCCAGGCCCCTAACTGAAATGATTTCCTGCCTCCTTAAGTGAGGGATCAGATGTATCATGCTCCTTCTTTTCCAGCAAAATGAGATCTCAGAGCTCTTTAGCAAAGTGCAAAAGACGACAGAATAAATTAGTTGAGTTATGTTCTGTTATGAAAAGCCCTGAGGTGAGATGGTAAGAAAACAACCTTTTGTACGAGGGAAAGAGGGAGAAGTGGGGCATGAACGGTGTGGCCAGAACGGTATTGGTATGTACCACTGAATTTTTGAAGACTTATTTCCCCCCATTGAAGACATTCAGAGCGGCAATAAGAAGAAATGCCAGTTTCCACATGGAGATGTTGGAATGACTGGAGTACCATGAACAGAAGAGACTAAAATACAAGGAATAAATGAGGATAAAAGCCCGTTACTTAAAGAGGGCATGAAGCAATGCCTGAGGGGCTGGTGGGACTGAGAAACAGTGGCAACCGTAGATCTGAAAGCTGGTATCTGACAACATGGGACTCATATACACCTAATCAATTTATAAACCACTCCTCAATAATAAAAATAACAGTGGTAGCAGCTGCTGCCGCCATACAGTGAGTGACTGCTCTGTGCCGGGCACTGCACCAAGAGCTTGGTGTCCATGACCTCTCCAAGGAGTGCTGTGTCCTCCCCACATAGCTCCCAGGTGGCCCTTTGCCATTTGGAGATGCATTTCCCCTGCAGGAATGTCCTTGATGTTCACACAAGCTAACGCACATGAATAACAAGTGGGATGTTGAGGACAGTGAGGAACAGAAGAGAGCTACCCTGTGACTGGGTTGCTGCAGGGCCTGAATCACATGAGATTTCGGAGAATGTCAGGGTCACCAGCTGTAACTTGGAGCCAATGGAAAGGCTCCCCAACTCTTGCTTTCTCCCATCCTTCTCATTTCTGCCCCCACACTGACACATGGTGAAAGAAAAGAAGGGAAAGACTGATGCCTATAGCTGAAGTGTGCAATTTAATGGCCAGAAACCAGACATGTCACATGTAATCAAATCATCATAGTGTTGGTGACAGAGTTAAGACAGTTGAAAAAACAGTTGCTATTCCAACTTCAATTTTCAAGTTATTGTTGGGGCTGAAATTTCTCTCACCTCAAGTGTTTTTATTTTGGAAAATCTCCAAAGCACACTTTAGCCATATTCACGTAATTGAAACATGAAAAAAATAGGGATGTTTTTCAGCCACATTAAACTCTAACCAGATGCTCTTTAAACACTTTTTACATGTTCATAGTACCTTTTATTCTAGCAGAGAGTCATTTTATTCACCCTTGAATTGCACACACTATAGAGAGAAAATACTAACTCTTTTAAAAGCCCTGGTAACCCACTGACACATACAATCTCCAGAGAGGATGTGAAGAGGATCCCACCGGCCTTCCTAAGTCTCCCTCTCTACTCACGTCACTGGGAATCCAGGTCAAGTCAATTTAACAACATTTACTGAGTACTTTCTGTGGACCAGGAGCAAAGCTGAGGAACAGTGGGAAATTGGCATGAGTATAACCAAGTTGCAAAGTGAAAATGACATGCAAGATTCCTGTAAAAGGTGTCAGGGCCAGCACTCTACCTGAACTGGCTCACCTGAAAGTCGGTGCTTCTGCCATCTTTTCTTCTATTATCCATCAAGCAAAGAGAGAAATGGCTGTGGCATGCAGAGGAAAAGCAGGTGAAGAAAAGTTAATGACAGGTTTCCTAGAGTCCAAGAATTCTCAGGTCAGCACCCTCGGGAAAACCCCAGAGCACGACCTGGCCGCACCTGGCTCAGGCAGTGGCTGGTCCCCCCAGTAACCACTTTGACCCCTTCTACTCCCCACAGGAGAGCCAGAAGGCTCTTTTTAAAACGTGAATAGGATTTTTAACCTGGAAGGTTATACACAGCAGTTTGATTTTATACTGAGAATAACACCTACATTCCCTACCACAAACCACAAGGTCCTGTCATGACTGGGTCTCCACTTACCCCTCAGCCTTTCTCTGTTCTACTTGCTCTGCTACACCCCAGCCACACTGACCTCCTAGGGCTCCTAGAACATGCTGATCCTTTCTCATCTCGGGGCCTTTAGGTGCTTGCTCCCATACTTGGCCTGCTCCTCCTGGTCTTGCTCCTTCAAATCACTCAGGTCTCCTCTGTTATCAAAAGGAGGCACTCTCCTCCCTCTCCTCTCTCTGCCACAATTTTCTCTTACTTTTTATCATGGTACTACCACAAACTAATTATCTGGCTTATTTGCTAACTTGTTTTTATTTGATTCTTCCCATAGACTTTAAAATGCTAAGATGGTTGGAACCAGTAACATCTACTTTGCAATGCCGTATCTCCAGTGCTCGGATAATGACCCAACAGAGCAGACAGGCAACAAATCACTGCCAAACAGATGCATGAAGTGAATAAAACAGCATATAATAAGTTAAAAAAAACACACAACAATATAAGAGGGCCATCTTTTTTATGTTATTTTATGTTTCTATCACCACAAATGCTATTATACTACTGTAAATCTTCTATTTCTGTTGGAGGATTTTCATGAGTTCATTTTAACCAGGACCACCCTGACTGAACTTGAGAAGCTGAGAGGATGGACACCTAACTTATGGCTACAGTTAGAAACTTTCAGATTGATTGTTTGAAACCACCAGGTTTGGCACACAATGCATTCTGAATAGGGGGGATTAGCCCTTTCTCATTTTAAGATATTTGTGGTTGAAAGCAGAGTTGCTCATATATATGTATCATGTAGTTTCTTAATTTAAGAAAAATCACAGAAGAACTTTAAAGTCAAGCACTACAACACTTAAGTAAAAAGACAGCACAAGGTTTTCCTGGGAAGTTGTTGTGAAACTGGTCTGAGTGGAACACCTTTGCCATTTGGCTATGGCCTAGGACAGTGGTTGGCAAACTCATTAGTCAACAGAGCCGCAGTTTGCCGACCACTGGCCTAGGATGACCTGAACAGCTGAGTTGTTTGGAAGCTCAGAAGCGCCGTGGGTGCCTGTCCCTGCCTCCGCAGTACCACCCAGTGGCTCACAGGGAGGATTTGGAGTCTTCGGACTGTGTCCTGTCCGGTTCCTTGATCAGTGAGGACCAAGTCTGGCAGGCTGCTCGTCCACACCAGGGGTGCTCTCTGCAGGCCTGGAGGAGTCCTGGGTACTTGTCTACCAGATGCACAGCAGCCTTTCTCCACTGACTCCTGATTTGCTCAGTCCTTTGTATCAATCTTTCTCCTGTTTCCTCAGTGCAAGGAAACAGGAGAAAGATTGCTAGGACGACAGTTGCTCAGCACCTAGTTTATTTGGATGGGGTTTAGCTTTCTTGCATAATTCTTGTCTTTCCATGTCACCGGATCCCCATTCCCTAGTTATTGCTTGGGATCTGGCCCCAACTAGGCAGCTCACGTGGAATCATACTGCAGCCGCTCTCCCACATTCTCCTTGTAGGGTTGAAATGCCCCTCTCCCCCAAATCTATGCTACTCGTCCCCATGCTGGGGCAGCCTCATCCATTGCTTGTCCCCACCCCACAGCTGGCCTCTGACGTCCCAGTATCCTTCTTCAGGCTTATGTAGGATACATAGCACCCACTGGTGTGAAATTTAAAGCCAGGTCACACACTTTTGGTGAGTAAAACAAGAGGTAAAAATAGATGAGTCTTACGTTTCTCTTCAAGTGTAACATTCCAGTGTCCCACAAAAAGCCTTCTGGTTCTAAACCCTATGCATTTCCCACTACACTTCCTTGACTATGATTTCCTGCCAAAAGGCCTCTGGTGGTTTCCCACTGCCCGTGGAGTACAGTTACTACATCTAGCATCAAAGCATCTATGGTATTTAACATTCTGGGGGCAAATAACAACTGTACTTTACCTAGTGCAAAGCTGGCCACCATAACCTTGTCCTCCAGGCACGGGAGCGGCTCGCCATTGCTGAACCCGTCATGCGCTCTCCTGCCTTGTGCTTCCGTCATGTCCTCTGCCGAGAATTTCCTTCTCCTTACTCCTCCCCCGGCAGGAATCTACTCCTCTCCGCCAATGTGTCCGGTTCAAGCATTTCCACCCCACCCCACCCTGTGCAGCTTCCCTGACCTGCAGCTCAGGTTCAGTCAGACAAAGTTACGTTTAGCACTACCTTATAGCACCAGCCCATTAAAATTAGAATTTTGATGTGTGCCTCTCCTACTAGAGTTTTTGAGGGACGAGGATGGTGTAACGCTTTATCTGTATAGCACCAAACGTTGCATAGCACATGGTAAATTGGGAGCACACAGTAAATATCTGTTGAAGTGAACTGAAAACTGTGTGCATCTGTCCTTCAGGCTGTCAGAGACAACAGTTACTAAGATTAGAGCTAAAAAAATTAAACAAATTCTCTGCTGATACATGTCTATTGATAAGATGTGCAGTTAGAAAAGAAAACAAGACTAGAGTGAACTAACATTTTTAAAGAGAAGAAGGGCTGAGAGGAGAAAAAGACTTCTAACTCATATATTTTCCTATTTAAAAAGGAACTTTCTAGCCAAAGAGAAAACATTGGTCCAACTTGAGATGTTGCTGAAATTATTCCTTCTCTCCTTTTTTCTCTAGTTTTCAGAGAACCAGTTCCTATTTGAAAGAGCAATATAGGTGCAAAAATGAAGACAGCCATGCCGTAATACATCAACAAAGCTACTCAGTGATGACAGCTATGCCAAGAGAAAAGCATTACATAATGACATCAAAATAGGATGCGTGAGGAATGTCTTAGAGCTTAAACAGCTGTCACCTGGTATTTTGGCATTCTTGAAGTACATGAAGAAATAGCTCCTGGACACTGAAGAGTACAAATTATTTGCAACAATAAGATTCTGAGGTCTAGAATATGTTTTCCTCATCTTTCTCTCCCTCTCTCTCAAAGTTAAACCATTAGTGCCATTCTCACTTTAGAAAAATATGAAACCCTACAATATGTATAATTCCAAAACATTGCGTATAGGTTGGTTTCAAAGGAAGAGAGAGGCACTCCTCAATTACCAGGTTTTCCCAAGAATATTTCTTTATTTGGAGATGCTTTCATTTTGTGGACTATCTAGACCAGGGGTCCTCAAACTTTTTAAACAGGGGGCCAGTTCACTGTCCCTCAGACCGTTGGAGGGCCGGGCTATAGTTTAAAAAAAAACTATGAACAAATTCCTATGCACACTGCACATATCTTATTTTGAAGTAAAAAAAAAACGGCAAAAACACCCGCATGTGGCCCTGCGGGCCGTAGTTTGAGGACGCCTGATCTAGACCTTTCATTTTTATGTATAGGTCATTAAACCCATCTTAGGAAACTCATGAGGGATGGGATAATATGTGACATTTAAATCTGTCAATTTTGCTGCTGGTAAAATGTCTGTTAGAAAAAGAAGTCTAAAACCCTGGAATTTAAACATGACAGATAGGTTTAATGTGTGTTTTCCTTATTTCTTTACCTTCCAGTTCAGTGAGATGCTGTTCCAACTTTGCTTTCCTTTATGGTTGCTTCTTTCCTTTGTCCACTTTGTCAGTACATATTTATTGTGCACTGGCTGTGTGCTGCGGCCAGGGCCATGGGAGGTGCACTCCGCTCTCCGGGAACTCCTGGGTTATCAGGGAGAGGTGAGTATGCTGGCAATTGCAATGAAGTGCGACTGAGGATAAGGTGTGGTTAAGCTCTGGGTGCCTTGGGAATACCATGGAGGAACATAGTCCACCCAGGGTGGGGAGAGGACAGTGGGAAGGATGGGATCCGGAACCTGGGACAAGAAAATGTGAGGCAGACACAGAGAGCTGTCTCTGAGGTCCTGTGATCCAGTTCTACTATCAAGAACCCCATGTTTCTTTTATCAATTTTTTTACAATTCATCAAAAACAAACAAAAAAGGAGAAACAAATCACCCCATTTTCAAGAACTTATACTATCTATCTCTTTCAACATCTTCCAGACATCTGTAGTAACAACGTCTTGTCAAGTTGAGCAAAAAGCACAGGGGTAGGTTTTCCTGGATCACTTTCAGGCCATCAACTGACAGACTCACAGAATGTTAGTGCCCAAACAGCACTAAGATGTGATCTTCTTTTCAGTGCAAAACCTCCACAGGGAAGGAAGCTCAGAGTCAATGAAAAAATGACCACGAAAGGATTAGGAATATTTTTTCTTCACATTTCCCATCTTTATTTGGTTGCCCTTGAGTAGGCAGGAATATGAACCTTTAGAGAAGCCATTCTCTTTCCTAGAGGGATTGGGGCTGATGGAGCTGACAACTGTCAGGACCAAGAAAGGAGCTGTCAGGGTTACACACAGGGCAATGAGCGAATAAATAAAGAGTTTGAGAATAACAAACAGCACTGTAAGTGAAGGGAGTTACAAAAGTGGAAAAGGTAAAGAGCTAGAATGTCTATGGCATTAGATTGTAACTGGAGCTATCAATGTGCTTTCACTGTATGTAACAGAGACAGAGAAACAGATATGGCTGTGTGTGTGTGTGTGTGTGTGTGTGTGTGTGTGTATTTCCCAGTTCTTTTGGTTGAGAGGGCCTGAAAGCAATGGGAACATTTCAGGTCAGTGAGCACACCCAATGCCCAGATCTCCATTTCCATATAAGATTTTCCATAAAGGACCCAGGTCTTCCAGAAAATGTGGCTAATTCCAGGGCTCAGTAGAGAAAGTATAAGATGTACTTGGGACATTTTCTTGTGCCAGAAAGCAAGAAAGTGTTCAGGGAACACAGCTTGAAGGGGCCCCCACTGGCCAAATCTGAGATAATCTAGGCATCAAAATAAATAATAATATTAATGTTTTATAGTCTAATGACTAAAATAGAAATCCACAAGTGCATATTGATATAGATAAATACAAAAATAAACAGGGGAGAAGGGAAAGCTCTTCCTGCAGTAGACAGTTTATTTAGGAGCAATATATTTACATAATCTAAGTGTCTTCCCACAAAATATTTATTAATTGCAAAGGAGAGAAATCTGGCAGATGCCACCTTAACCAAGTAGACCCATAAACTTCATTTATGAGTCTCCTGATATGATTAACCAAGAAACATTGCTTCTCTGGTATTGCTGCAAAAAATGCACAAACTCAGTCTTATTGAGGAAACATCACACAACCCTAAATTGAGGCACAGTTTACTCTTCAAAAATGTCAAGTCACAAAAGACTTTAAGGAAAGGCTGCAGGACTGTTTAAAATTAAAGGAGACACTTGACAACTAAATGTAACATATAATGTTAGACCACAGAAAAAAAGTAATTTTTCCCCTATAAAAGATATTATTATTGAGACATTTGGTGAAAAATGGAATGGGAATCATGGACTAGAAATTAATATTGTATCAATGTTAACTTACTGAATTTGATTGTCATGCTGTGGTTATGTAGAAGATTGTATTTATCTTCTAGAATAGTAACACTAAAGTATATAAACTGATTCAGAAAAATATAAACACACATACTCTATATCAACATATATTGTTTTTCTTATTTGGTCACCAATACAGGACTAATTTAAAGGAATGCTGTACAGATTACATACGAATTCACAGACTGAGCACTGGTCGGTAGTGGCAGAGGACCTGCTACCTAAGGAGTGCCTCAATACACACTTGCTGAAAAAATGAGCAAGTTCCTTTTTTCTGCCCCTCCTACTTCAGTTGGACCAAGCGATGGCACTTAAAGAAATTTAGATTCTTCAAATTTTAGCAATCTAATGCGTGAGATTTCTCTTAACACCCGAGTAAGATAAAACAAACACTGGAATAACAATAAGTACCACCACACATTTGGATGCTGCTCTAAAGTTTGCTCAGCACTTGGTACTCACATCTCATGTGACAGTGAACGGAACAGGCAGGCATTCAAGTTCAAGTTCAACACAGCGTTAATAACAGCGACTCTCTCCACTGCCTTGGGTTATGGCTGTCAAAGAGGTCATGCCCTTGTTATTTAAAAAATCTCAAGCAAGGCTGCATCGTTCATGGTTGCGGGGTACAGAATGAGGTGCAACTGCATGTCCATCTGGGCCTTTGTTCCTAAGATGCTGGCACTGCTGCTTGTTTGTGGTTCACAGTGTATTTGGGGCAGTGACAGGGCAGAGAAGGGGACTCAGGTTGTGACTGGGAGGTTTCTTCTCTCAGCCAAGATGTGCACATGAATTTGAAATTACCCAACAGGGTGTTTCAGAGCTGCCTGCCAAAGAGTGGTGTCTTCTAATCTGGAGAGCAGCTGCTGGGCACAGGCATGCAAACACACACACACACACACACACACACACACACACACACACACACACACACACACACTCTCACAGAGCCTATACCTGCCGCTACTTGTCTTCTCTGGGCAGATGGCTCCTGGCTTTTGGGTCACCTCATCCCGCAGCCCAGTCCAGTTAGGCCCTTTCTTCCGTGGAGACTGGCAAGCCGTGGGGTGAGGGATTCTGCAAGGTCGCCTGTCTTCAGAGTATGAAGGACGCTGGCCGGCGAGTGAAGAGGGTTATATTTAGTGTTTGGGCCCAGTTAGTGCTGGGCTCCCCACTGCCTCTCCTTTACAGAACCGTCAGTGGCCCCTGGTTGCAAATACTCGGTGGCTTTGAAGCCCCCAGAACAAAAACTGAGAGAGTGTGCAAAAAGAAAAGAAGAAAACATTGGTGCTGGTCCTTGGATTCCACTATTGGGTTTGGTGGGATAAGAGAGGACTGCTGGGTGTGATCAAGCAAAGGTGCCTGTGCGGTGAGGTAAGTGTCCCAATCGCTTCTGAGGACAGCTTTGGGGGTGTTTCTGTGTAATCCAACATCCGGGAACTGCCACCACTGCTCTCCAGGAGCAGGGTCTTCTGGATATAATCAAGGGGATGCAGTAACCTCAGGTATGATTAAGAGCTTATGATGATGATTTTTAGACTAATATGAGTAAGAGCTGCTTGCAAAATAGAACTATCCTGACAATTACTTTTGCCAAAATGGTAGGCATGCAAGAAAACCAAAGTGAAATTTTAAATTGTTCTCCTCTTAAGAGTAAGACAAATGGTTACAAAGTTAAAAAATGGTTTGGGCAAAAAACTTGCATTGTTAATTGTTGATTTTATAAACTGATGTGGGTGATCAATACATAATTTCAGAACCGTCATGATGTGATGAAAATGGAAAATTATACTGGATAGGCAAGATTGAAGAGGAGGAATTCTCTTTTCATGGAAAGACAGAAGAAACTAACATAAAATGGCAACTAGAGTACCTTCTTCTTTATTTTTGTTCCCATTTCTTTAATGCTAAGATTTGGTGAATGGGAGACAGAGAACAGAAGCAGACTTTTGAGGCAGGATTTTTGGAAGGTCCTGAGGGGTAGTGGTGGTAGTTAGCTATCACCTCAAAGAACATGATTGGCTATCCACTGCACATCACATCTCAATGTCAATAGGAAATGATGCTGGATTGCGCCAAATAATACCAGAGAAAGTTCTGCTCATTGCACTTGCTCAATGGGAGTATTAGTCAACGTTTAGGGTGATTGCATAGTTTTGAATACTGGAGCCCCCGTCAACAGAGAATATAAATATGTCAGCTACAATACTTGATATAATCATTGCTATTTCTCTTCATAATGACAGATGATCACATATCTCCGCCCCCCTGCCTCCCCCGATATCTGTGCAAGTCTCAAGAAGGATTACAAGAGGTGCAATGTATATATACAGGGGTGGGCAAAAGTAGGTTTACAGTTGTGAGTATGTAAAACAGTTCATTCTTGTATTAGGAACAACTAATGGGTAAACCAACTTTTTCCCAACCCTGTATTGCTTAACTACACTCACCATGCTCCATGTTTGCAGCAAGATTGTATAAAGGAGGGCATGGAATATCGTACTACTGGAGAGAATTCTCTCAAATTAAGGCAATATTCCTCCAGCTGCAAAAAAAAAAAAAAATGCTTTTCCTACAACAACACTTTCTAAGATACAGGTATACCTTGTTTTATTGTGCTTTGCTTTTTATTGCACTTCACGGATATTGTGTGTATATGTGTGTATGTGTGTGTGTGTGTGTGTGTGTGTTTTAAAACAAACTTAAGGCAAGACCCTCCCTCCACCAACAAAAAGATTACAACTCACTTTAGTATATATGCTGCCGAAGCGAGCACAAGATTACAACTCACTTTAGTATACTTGCTTTATTGCAGTGGTCTGAAATTGAACCACAATATCTCTGAGGTGTGCCTGTATCAATTTTCTATGCCTCAAAAACCAATATTCCAAGTAAATATATCTCCACAGAATCAGTTGACAGTATTATGAAACTCCCATAATATTTAATTAAAAATTAGCATAAATAACTTAAGAGCTATTTGCTACTGAAAAATTTTAAAGGCAGATAATGTTGAGGGGTTATTTCTACTTTTTTCAAACAAATATGTAGGGCAATTAAGGCATGTCTACGCTGATGAGAATTTTCCAAATAATTTCCCAAAGCAATGTTGGTTTCGGTTTTTATGATAACCAATGCAAAAAAAAAATTGGTAAAATTCTGGGGCAAAGGACAGTATTGATTATAAACAAAGAAGCACAATTTAAAAAAAGAGTTCAGTTTCTAAGGATGGGAAAAGACTAAAAGTAAAGGGCCCTGTAGTCTCTCCCCAGAAGAGTCCATATTATTCTTTGTTTTAAAGCAAAATTTTCATTACCACTGAAATACATGCCTTGTTTCTCTAAAATGTTGCATTAAAACATTTTTAAAATGTTAGTTGCTTGAACTACTGACCATCAGTATTTAATAGCAATTCATGCTGAGCACAAAATTAATTTTTTTCCTGTTTCATTATAATTAGGGGAAGCACTTTTATAGTAAAGGGCTTAATTTGTTTTCTCATTTGTTTCTTCATTCAGCAAATGTTTTAGAGTGCTTACTATGTGCTGGGATTTTTGGGATGCAGCAGTGAATTAGGCAAATATGGTTTCCACATCCCGAGTGTAGGAATCTTCACAGAGGGTCCAATTACTGGTGATTTGAACCTCTGTATTGTTCATATTGTTTACCAGGTAAATAAGTGTTTTCTCCCTCATTTCTGATAAAAAGGAAACTTAAGGACACCGCCCCCCCAATTATGTTTTTCTACTTTATAAAGGTTAGTTAGTGTCTGTGAGAATTGGAGACAAGGCCACAGACTAAATCAAATAGTCAAGTTTGAATATACATTGTAGTGCAAGTTCCTGCGCCTTCTTGAAGGATGCTGACATTTCTGCTGTTTTAAACTACAGGTATTAGATAAAAGGCTCCCATACTGGTAGGCTGTTCCTTTAGAATTGGGTCAGACAGTAAGTCCCTAAGGAAGACATTAGAACCAAGTTGGTACTATAGTCTCATAGCTATCTGGGATTCAAATGTGATGGAAGTTCAAGATGTCTCTGTCTAATCTGTCAGAGAGAATTGGGCAGTCACTGGAGGCTGCATCTGAAAGAGTGGCCGTCTTGTGTTTCTCACCTTGGTGGAGGAGATGTTATGAGGGCATCAATCATAACATCAATGTCATTTTATGCCAATGAAGTGCTTTACATTGTTTATGGAATTTCAGTATCAGTCACTCACTTGATCCTATGGTCACCCCACACAAAAGGAAAGGCAGGTATTATTCCCTGTTCAGCAGGTGGAAAACTAGGTTTTAGTTGTTGAAGAGACTAGCCTAGCTAACTTCTCTCTAATGCACAGTGTCATGAAGTAATTTCTCAAATGAAAGACTAGAAAAATTCTGAGTTTTCAACATGAGTACTCACAGCTCCTACCTACTGCTTGAGGTGGAAACAGACACTGGAAACGATGCCACTAGAGGAGAGTTTCTGGCCTCCCCACACACATCCTCTTCCTGCCTCTATTTCCCTTCTGGGTACTCACCCTGCAGTTCCTTCCTCTGGATCTTGAAAAATCAGTTTAGTTGCTAAAAGAGGTAAAAGCTACTGCCTCTTTGTCTCCTCTCCTCCCTCCCTTCCCTCCCTCTCTCCTTCCCTCCCTCCTTTATTATTATTATTTTTTGGACAGAAACAGTATAGTATATTCACCTGTATGTAAATGCAAGTGGAGTTTTAAACTGTTAGTGAGTGCTACCACCAGCCTGGCAACATAAAACACTGTCTCATCAGATCAGTGCTACTGCCCACCCAGTCTAGGTCCTGCTTCTGGTGGAAGCCTAAGTGGGCCTTGAGAAAAGCAGTTCATCATGGGTAGAGAGAACATCACAGGAAAACCTTCTCTACATGGAAACATGGAAAAGCACGGCCAACTGAGAGCCATATCAAGATAGGCGGAGCTGAACAGAGCAGTCTTCGTGGAAGAGGAGGCCTTTTTGATATATTTTGAGAGAGCACACTGATCAGCTGGAACTAAACTGCTGAGGGTGACAGTGTGTAGGATACCAGACACAGTTAGTACTATTGGGTACTACCCATGACCAATCAAATACACAAGACTTCATTTCTTCCTTACATTTTCCCTGGAATTTATTGTCTACCTATTTAAAGTTTGCTGCAATTGTTTGGAAACTTGAAGCTCCTTTGCCGTTGTACTGATGGCTAAAAATGAATGCCGTCGGTCTTCATGATGGGTCTAGGGACAATCCTTCACTAGGGAAGTAGCATTCAGGGAGGATAGCGAGGTGGACAAGGCACAGGCTGCTTCTGTGCTTCTCCTTAGAGCTGCAGCTCCTGGCCTGGAAACAAAGAGGCGGAGGCAGCTGCCTCTGAGCCCTGGTATTAAACTACCAGGTTGTGACAAGGGACACCAACATCTTGGTTTTCAGCTGCTCTGAACATCTTCACATGAAGCTATTTTAAGAACCTTTGCATTTGATCAGGGAGCATGCGGGGTTAAGCCTTGTGCTTTCCATTTCAGTTTCAGATTCTAAGCAGGTGCACTTAGTAGTTCAGAATTTAAAAACATTATTACTGTATATCACCCCAACCAATGCAAAAATAACTTTATATTAAGGGAAAAAAGTATGTTATTGAGATGGAGACTTGTTCCTTAAATAAAATTAGCTTTTAGGAGATGAATTAAAAAAAAATCACTGTTATTTTCCATCATAATTTTTGTTTGGCAATTTCTGGTTAAAAATATAAAAAAATAAATAAGGCTATTGGCTAGAGTTAGAACTACCTATAACTATTTGTGCTAAGGCCCATAATGTAACCCTATATTCTACTTATTGTGCTTAGGATACTGTGGACAGGGATACCAGCATATTATGAATATCCAGGATCGTCTGACAATATCAAACTGTGATTTCCCTCTTGAACTTTGACAATTAGAGAAAAATATCCTCTAAGACTCACCCCACTCTCTGATGCTACATGGAGCTGAAACAAAAGGAAAGGCAGTACAAAACAAAAGTAATTTTTTAAAAAATGTTTTAAGCTAAGCATTTCTAAATCCCTGTAACATTTACATAGGTCTTCCCCATCTGGTGAAACTATTCTCTTATCATCCACCAGACACACATGCATTGGAACTGGAATTGTTCATTCCAGTTTTATGTCCTGACTGTTTCCATGGTTATATGATTGTATGAGTTGCCAAATTTGCAGGACTGTACACTATACAAGGTGAACTTTACTGCATGTAAATCATACCTTAATAAAATAAATGCAAAAACGATGTTAAGAATCACTATCTATGTGGCTCCACATTAAAAGCCTTCCATTGCAAACTTCAATCCACATATTCTGCTTTCATGTTGATGTACTGAGTGCTTGCAGAGGTTTTCAGTGAGAAAAGATAAAAACAGAAATTTTAGCGTACTAAAATAAACAAAGGAAAAAGAATCCGTGACAAACAACTGATAGAGTCCACCCCCACTTGCCATTACACAGAGGAAGAACTGAGGCCTGTATGTTCCCCAAAGTCTCAGAACTAGTTAGTTGCAGGGAAAGATACCTCTTTCTCTGGAGACAGTTAAAAGTGATCAAGCTACAGAAATTCAACTCTCCAATTACTCTCCTGCAACACTGTCAAAATTGCACGGTCTGATGGAAAAAGCCACAGGCAAAAACCTCACGTTGCTGCCTCCCAAATGCTGTGTTGAGAAACTGGCCAAAGACTGCTGGCTTCTGACAAATACACAATTACAAGGGAAAATCAGTTCATTTTAGTGGTCAGTAGACATTATTGCATGCATGGTATTTGCTAAAAGCAAGAGTCACCACCCCGTTGCCACCACCACCACAGCCTACACTCACTATGGGAGAGTATCACGAAAAAAAGATGGCCCTGGTCATGTTTGGGAGAGGCAAACATTTATTCATTGGTTTATTCATGTAACAAACAAATGCTAGGCATTTTCTGGGCCCTACAATCCAGTGTTGATCTTGGAATTATAACATAGTAGCATCTAGATAAGGAGCAATGTTCAACCACTAGAACATACTAAGGGCTGTTTGAATATAGATATACCAGACAAAATCCCAGTTAAAACTAAACCAATAAATGAATGTTTTTATTATAATATATAATGCCTAAGAGCATGGGCTTCCCTGGATGGCACCATGGGTTCTAATTCCAGTTCTGTGTGATCTTCAAGTTACTTAAACTTACAAAGCTTTCAGATTCCTCAATCATAAAATGGAGATAATAACTACTTTCCTTGTTGGGAGCAATAAAATGATAAATATAAAGTGTTAAGTACAATTAGTGGCACACAAGTGTTCAACAATCAGGAGCTATTATTATTATTATTATTATCATTATTTTTAAAAAATATATATTTTATTGATTTTTTACAGAGAGGAAGGGAGAGGGATAGAGAGAGTCAGAAACATCGATGGGAGAGAAACATAGATCAGCTGCCTCCTGCACACCTCCTACTGGGGATGTGCCCGCAACCAAGGTACATGCCCTTGACTGGAATAGAACTTGGGACCTTTCAGTCCGCAGGCCGACGCTCTATCCACTGAGCCAAACCAGTTAGGGCAGGAGCTATTATTATTAAGACAGAAAACTCCCACCATGGTGGCATAGATTGGGTCTAACAAAATTCTATCTTGAAAAAGTATGGCCATAGCTGGTTTGGCTCAGTGGATAGAGCGTCGGCCTGTGGACTGAAGGGTCCCAGGTTTGATTCCAGTCAAGGGCACATGCCCAGGCTGTGGGCTCAATCCCCAGTAGGGAGCATGCAAGAGGCAGTCAATCCATGTTTCTCATCATTAATGTTTCTATCTCTCTCTCCCTCTCCCTTCCTCTCTGAAATCAATAAAAATAAAAAGTAAATAAATAAATAAATAAATAGTGGTATGCCAGATACTTCTGAGAAATGAATAAATGCTACAAGGCCCAGAACACACACAGACACAGAACTTTGGATTCCTTGGACCAAATTAAGAACACTGGGGCTAGAAACATCATCTAGAAACTAAGGGATCTGACATCTGAATGATGTGTTGTCTTTGGGACCCTAAGAACCACTACTTTAAACACTACACACCCACACACAGGTATGAATTTAAAATGCCAAATTTTGTGGTTTTGGCATTTAAAACAAAACAAAAACACAGAAAATTGATTATTTAAAGCAAACCATTGATTTCCTTAATCTATGTTAAAGATAGAAATATCTGTCTTTCCTGAGATTCTCTAGCCATAGTCAAGTGACTAATTCTGCCCCCCTCCCAATTATTTTGCTCTTTCCTGCCATAAAATTTAAATCATGTAATGAAACTTCCACACTCACAAAGTAAAAACTTCTGGGCTCACAGCCCAGAGGATTCTGAGGAGACAATGAAATTCCTAAATGTGTGTAAATTATTTCAGAATGGGAAATGACTTCCCCCATGTAGCAGTAATTATATAAGTCTACCTTGGGAGAATGTTAATGGGAGAGCATTAAATGACTCCTTTTAAAACAAGGCACTTCCACAGGGTTTTACTTGTTCTTTCCTAATTTGGAAAGAGAGTATTTGTACGCAAACTAGCAAGTTCTCCTATCCTGATGTTAAGTGGTTAGGTCAGATTTCAGAGAGACTGTACTGGTGCATTAGATACCTGCCCAATGTGTGAAAGGAAGGCTCTAGCTCAAACTATGATGGCTGTAGATCCATCACTCTTCTTTTTCTTTTTTTCATGCTGTAATATCTGTAACTAAGTACAAAGACTCTTCCAATCATGTCACATAGAGATCATTTCACCCACTGCTGTTTGCCACCAGTCTCTTGTCTCTCTCCAGCAATGGTGAAGCGGATGCCCTTAAAGTAAGCAAAGTGACCAGGAAATTCCAGTACCTGCAAACTGCTGAAAGAGGCCAGAATGCCTACTGAAGCGAGAAAAACTTTAATTTACCCCAAATTCATATGTATTTAGTAATTTTCCCAGATGGTATCATAAAACTACAATCATGACCTAAATAGTCTAGTTGTTTCAGCGAGAATTCTATTATTATGTTCTCATCCACATCTGGATAGTTCATTTGTACAAGGCAATTTCAGTTGCAGAGAGCTCAAAAGGTCCAGCCAGGTCTAGTGGAACTAATCTGTATATAAATAATAATTTTTTTGACACTATGGAAGAACCTAAAGATTTTCACTTGTACTTACAGCCCTAAACAGTAGTTCAGTTTGAATTGGTAGCTACAAATTTACATCTCTTGGCTGTGTTTCAAAATATACAAGTATTTAATGCTTTCAGAGTTAGATCAGATACATGCTAGTGGCAAAATGCCAGTTGCCATTTTCATGGGGCTTTTGCATTTCTACCCTTTGCCCCACTGACCAGAAAACATTTTTCTTGGTGTTTCCTTTAGCACACATCAGTTATCTTACTAATTTTCAGTACAATTATACCTCACTATCCACAGGGGATTGGTTCCAGGACCACTGAGGACACCAAAATCTGCATATGCTCAAGTCTCTTATATAAAACTAGAGGCCCGATGCACAGATTCATGCACCGGTGGGGTCCCTCAGCCTGGCCTGCGGGGATCAGGCCGAAACCAGCTCTCTGACATCCCCCGAGGGGTCCTGGCTTGTGAGAGGGCACAGGCCAGGCCGAGGGACCCCACCGGTGCACGATCGGGGCTGGGGAGGGACTGCAGGAGGGCTCCAGGGCGGGTCCGGCCCGTTTCGCCCAGTCCTGATCAGCTGGACGCCAGCAGCAAGCTAACCTACCGGTTGGAGCATCTGCCCCTTGATGGTCAGTGCACGTCATAGCTACTGGTCAAATGGTCGAATGAACAGTTGGATACTTAGCATATTAGGCTTTTATTATATATGATGGTATAGTATTTGTATATATCCTATGCACATCCTCCTATATATTTTAAATCATCTCTAGATTACTTATAATGCCTAATACAATGTAAATGCTATGCAAATAGTTGTTATACTGTATTGTTTTGCAAAATGACAAGAAAAACCATCTCTACACATTCAGCACAGATGCAACCATCATAGGTTTAACTACAATAGTACATCAGCAACAGTGTAACATTTTTCTTACGAGTATTTTCTATCTGTGGTTGGTTGAATTGGGGGATGAGCAACATATAGTTATAGAGGGCCAACTGTAGCTTTTTTTTCTTCTTTTTAAGCAGCAAAATAACCTCAGTTACTTAAAATTTTCCAAATGTGAGAATATACTACAGGAATCAGAGTATAGCTCGAGATTAGTGGAACAACCGGTCGGACACCACACGCAGGAAGCAGATGAGGTTGAACTCATCTGAAGGATTCCCCAGGAAGCTTACACTCTCAGCAGGAAGGCAAGCAGCATGCCCGAGCACAGGCAAGGGTGTGAGCTTCTGGGTCCTACAACCTTTACCAGGGAAGCAAAGTTACGGATGAGGATGCCCATGCACAAAGGCAGATCTCCTTTTCAACTAAGAGTATTGTTTAGCTCTCCACTGCTCTTTGAGCCAAAGTGGGGTTTTTAAAGACAGTTCTTCACAGGGTGACTACAGACCCTTTGCCACCATTTCCTGCTATCTCTAAAGAGTCCTTCTTGCTCCAGAGGTCATGCTGTATCTTGCATAATCCTGAGGTTACTAAATCTGGCCAGAGGGGAAGGTCATGGGAACAGACCCAGGTCAGCCAACATGCAGAATGGGTGCAGCATAGGCTGGCTTGGAGGAGACCTGAGCTTCCTAAAAGTCTGACATCATCACCTGCAAGTGTACATCTCTGGGGTATTCCAGTCGGGAATGTTGTACTTCTGCTTGTAATGGAATCCTGATTGTACCAACTTGTTTGTGTGTCCCTTTGAGGAGTTAACCTCTTCTGATTTACTGAAGTGTCTAGGTCTGATTGTTCCATGGATCCCAGCCTACCACTGATACAGTAATTTCATATTTTTTGCATCTCTTACAGCACACACATATATTTTCTGACCAAAACCCCAGAAGGTATATTCTGACTGCCTTGATTTCTAGACTCCCAAGCACAATTCTTTCCAAACCAATAAAATAAGTCTGATAATGAAAAGCTATGTAAAATGAATGACTTCCAAGGTGAGTTTTAAGTGAGAAAGCTCATTGATAAATAGGGTTTTGTTTGGTGAAAGAGAGATTACAAGGCACTTTCAAAAGCTTAACTGCATCCGAGGTGGGTGAAAACCTGAGTCTGAAGTATGTCGTATGGAGAAGGGAGAGTGAGGAACAGTAGCAAGTATGGGCTTCTGAAAAGGTAACTAATCTGAAACGTCTCCTGGGATGCCATCATCTTGAGCTAGCAGTTGTTTTTCATTTCTACTTTCCAAACTACCTTTGTGTAAGGATTAATGACCTTCCCCCAGGCCATTAACTTGGACTGTCATTAATCTCCAGGAAATACCTTGTCAGTGTCGCTTAAAGGATACATGAGAAATGCTGTGTGTTAGGTTAAAAATGGTTAATCTTACAGCCATTTAACTACCCTTTTCAGTGATTACTGAGCTTTCCTGGAATTCCCTTTTGCATCAGAATTGGTTGACATTTTAATCACATTTTAGTCTTACTTGTAGGCTATGGAGTTGTTAAGACAGAATTGTAAATGGTAAAAAAAAAAAAGCCTTTTTGGAGGGTAAACTGAGTTTTCAAATACATGTGTTAAAAAGGATGTTACTAGTCTAAATCTCTACAATTTGCATGTGTTTTGAGTACTTGGAAACGAATGTTGCCACCCCCAAATCAATATTATTGGTCAAATTCAATAATAGGTTATTTCTATTTTAATCTTTAGTAGGAGAATACATTATCTACTAAATCAGCTTTTAAATGGCTTAGAAAAAGCAACATAGGCATCAATATTTGTATGCTGTTAGAGGAAACTAAAATAATACTTCTTGTTAAGTGTTCTTGTGAACACCCTGTCCAAGACAAGGTTAAAAGAACAATAGCTGTAGCTAACCATAGTACAAGAAACAACTCATCCATAAAGTTTCCTATAAACACAGACCATATTATGAAGAGAAAGTTAGATAAAGGCAAATATTTTAATAGGAATATTAGAATGACAGCACGGGTGAAGTTTTGGCTGTTACAGACAGAAGTGACTATAGAGGTAAAAACTATGGAGGGAAAGAAACAAGGATGACAATGGCTGGACAGTGAGCCTGCTCCTGATAAAAAGTGTTGTTCTCAGCCACTCTCTATGGTAAGGGAAAACAAAGAGGGGATTATTTCCATCCCCACTTTTCCTGAATTTCTTTGCCACTTGAGGAGGTGAGGGCATTTGCATTTGGTGTAAATCACTAAAGCAACAGGGCTACCCTGTCTGCCGCTTCTGCTAAATGGGAGGCCCTTCACCCGAAACTTTGGATTCCTAGGTTTTGTGAAAGCAGGCTTTGGTCAGCCAGCTCTGCACTGGACTCTTCTCTGCCTTGGTCACTGTCCTCTGGGTCTTGAGAAGACAGGCCTGTGCTCCAAGCCATTGTCCTTCACACAAAGTTGTG
This sequence comes from Eptesicus fuscus, assembly GCF_027574615.1. NCBI lineage: Eukaryota > Metazoa > Chordata > Mammalia > Chiroptera > Vespertilionidae > Eptesicus > Eptesicus fuscus. Next base: position 80,437,222 of record NC_072475.1, on the reverse strand, counting down.
ACTGCTAACAGTTTTGTTTGCTAAATCTCCCTGGAGTATCTCAAACAAAACGTGGTTCAACTTTCTTGTTAAAAAAATAAAAAAAGAACAGAAAAAGAAGCTCAGAGTTCTAAAATAAACAAATAGAGATAACTGACATAGTTAACAGTCTTGGTGTAACCACAGCTATGTCATCTTGGTCTTCTGTTTCTTGCTTGGGCAGAGGTCAGGGTGAGCCATTTAGCGAAGAGGGCTCCAACCAATCCACCCTAACACTCGGCCAGAGCAAGCTTCCATGCAGCTCCACCCTGCCACTGGGCATGACTGTGGGGGGGGAGTGTTGGGCAGAGAGGGCTATCTTGAAAATAAAATATTTTTTTGTTAATCCTCACCCAAGGATATTTTTTCATTTATTTTTATTTTTTTTACTTATTTTTTTCTTTATTGATTAAGGTATTACATATGTGTCCTTATTCCCCCATTGCCTCTTCCACTCCCCCCCCCCCCCCCCCCACTCATGCCCTCACCCCCCTGGAGTCTGTGTCCACTGGTTAGGCTTATATGCATGCATATAAGTCCTTTGGTTGATCTCCCCCCCTTACCTCCACCCTCCCCTACCTTCCCTCTGAGGTTTGACGGTCTGATCGATGCTTCTCTGTCTCTGGATATGTTTTTGTTCATCAGTTTATGTGATTCATTATATTCCACAAATGAGTGAGATGAGATCATGTGATATTTATCTTTCTCTGACTGGCTTATTTTGCTTAGCATAATGCTCTCCAGGTCCATCCATGCTGTTGCAAATGGTAAGAATGCCTTCCTTTTTAGAGTAGCGTAGTATTCCATTGTGTAGATTTACCACAGTTGTTTAATCCACTCATCTGTTGATGGGCACTTAGGCTGTTCCAAATCTTAGCTATGGTAAATTGTTCTGCTATGAACATAGGGGTGCATATATCCTTTCTGATTGGTGTTTCTAGTTTCTTGGGATATATTCCTAGAAGTGGGATCACTGGGTCAATGGGAGTTCCATTTTTAGTTTTTTGAAGAAACTCCATACTGTTCTCCACAATGGCTGCACCAGTCCCACCAGCAGTGCACGAGGGTTCCTTTTTCTCCGCAACCTCGCCAGCACCTGTCGTTTGTTGATGATAGCCACTGGCACAAGAACAGACATATAGACCAATGGAATAGAACAGAGAACCCAGAAAGCGACCCAAACCACTATGCTCAATTAATATTTGACAAAGGAGGCAAGAACATACAATAGAGTCAAGACAGTCTCTTCAATAAATGGGAAAATTTTTGGGAAAATTGGACAGATACATGCAAAAAAAAATGAAACTAGACCACCAACTTACACCATACACAAAAATAAACTCAAAATGGATCAAGGACTTAAACGTAAGATGGGAATTCATTGATTTTTAGAGAGAGTGGAAGGAAGGGAGAGAGACACACAGAGAGAAACATTGATGTGAGAGAGACACATGTACTGGTTAACTCCTGCACGTGCCCTGACCCGGGCCAGGAATTAAGCCTGCAACAAAGGTAGGTGCCTTTGACTGGAATTGAACCCTCGACCCTTCATTCCGTGGGCCGATGCTCTATCCACTAAGCCAAACTGGCTGGGGCAGAGAGGACTATAGCATGCCCGCTCCAACCCAAACATACACAGACAGTAGTTGCCTTCATTTCAGGGAAATAAGAAGTAACCTCTCCTGATAGGATGACTAGAAGCCCCAATTTGGTGACCTGGCCTCTGGGCTTACAAGCAAATAAGGGTTGCAGATGGACATTTCTAATAATTGAAAATCTCTGCATTAATGCAGCTGATGGAACAAGCCTATGGGAATCTTGGCAAGGCTGTATTCATGGTTCTCATTTATCTTCACATAAATATCACATAAAGTTCACTGATAATGTCTCCAACATTCAGGGTACAAAGACTTTTTTCTTTAGGGTAGAAGAGACAGATCCATTTTAATGTAACAATCTATTTGAACAATCCTGCTTATTGTAAAGCCAGTCAGGCCAAATCCAAAGGTTTTCCTGTTTAAATTTTCCAGGGGGCAGTTGGTAAAAGCCATGGGATTTGTCCATTCTAGGGCTTCTAATTCAGTCCATGCCAGCAGCTGACATCCCAACTTTGGCCCTTCAATGCCCACACTTCCCTTTAGCTCAATACTCAGAATGGTTGCTGTTACCTGCCAAATCAATGCTTCAAACGTTCCTAGAAAAAAGCCCAATTCAAGATTTGGGGAACAAACCACTAAGGACTCTTGATCTTTAGGTACATAGAAGACTCATGCTTAGAGTAGATTTTGGAACAATTAAAATGCCTATCCTGTTACTGGCTTGGTTCTAGGTCAATACCTACATGACAGCCTCTAAAGGAGCAACAACAGCCTTCAGGATGGAGCTGTTCTGTCCAGGATGCAGGGCTTCTATTTGTCTTTCTAGCCAGCTACTCCTGCCATTCTGAGCTGCTGCCTTCTCCATGGTCTCAGTGGGCTCCTCTTAAAGAGCCCATACTCTGCTTATGTGGTGACTTCTAATCACCAGTTGCCTTGTAAAGACTCCTGGCCTAGGAATACAGAGTACACAGGAATACACAAAAGTTGGAGGTCTTTCACAAACTCTAGATCTACGCAACCCTTAGTCAGTTAGTAGGTCTCATTTTTACAGCACTTTGCATTCCAAGCCTCAACCACATACTAGTACATTTGCCTCCTCCACTGGCCTCTGCATGGCCATGAGCAAAAGAAATTACATTGCTTTTTCCTTTAAACTTCCCTTGCCAATCTGCTCTGCCTTGGCAGAGCTTGAAGGTAGAAGGAAAGGCTATTTTTGATGAGAGGGCTTAGAAATATTCCCTAAACAGAAAATATCTCTCCTATATTCCCAAAGTATTATAGAACACCTTTTAAATATAATTTAGTCCCTGATCCTAGAAAAAGAAAGTTGGCTTTGCAAGGTGATGCCTTTGGTAGCCAAATAAAGAACTAACAAATTCAGAGAATCCACAGTGTCCTTGGGTTTGTTCTTTCAGTCAAACACTGAATAGCTACTGAATGCAAAGCATTGTGGGAGATGCAGAATGGAATCCAGCACTATCTTTGCCCTTGAGGAACTGTCAGTTCCGTAGGAGAACCAGGAAAAACATCAAAACTATAAAACAGTATGGGATATGAAGAGTGCCACAAGAGAGGTGCTGGGGTGATTCAAAGGAAGAAGAGAACTCCCATCTGTGGAGAAACAAATCGTTTACAACATAGATCCAAATTCTTCTGCAAGCATCCTATGCAAAGAGAAGGGCTCTAAGGTAACTTCTGCCTCTCTTTCCTTATTATCCCCTTTCCAAGCACATTGATTAATCCTCTCAGCGCCCCAATCCCTCCTGTCATGGAGTGGACCAGATGGCACATGAGTTCCTTTGAAGGGCATATTTATTTTCACTGCAATCAATAATTCCAACGGAAGCATTTTACTGAAAGCAAGTTTGTGAGTCATAACTTTTCTTCAGGTGCTCACCCGCTGCCTTTCCTTTGCTTCTAACCTGATCCCTGTTACCGAAGACCACTCTTACCCAGCTGCTCAGCTGGATTGCTCCTCCCCCCACAAATAGCAAAGCTTGCTTCCAGAAAAGTCTCTGGTCCTGGCTTGTGCCCAGAGACAATACACCACCTCTTCTTGGGGCAATGAGGAGCTGCCATTTCAGCTGTAGCATTAATTGCCCCTCAGTAAAGGAGTGTAGGACATTAGCTGTGCCTGGATGACGAGGAAGAAAAAACTCCTCCTTCACCAGCCTCTGTATAATGCTGTCTCGGACAGCAGCTGGTAACAATGCTCAGGAGAAGCTAAGGCACCGGCTTGCTTCTCACCGCAGTGTAATGAGAACCCTAATTTGTACCACACTCCGATTGGCTCCCACCCGACATGCAAGTGAGAGGCCAGTACCCCCCCACCCCCCCACCAACACACACACACTTCCTTCTCTGCTCTCCATTACCTGGGCTACAGGGCTGACTCCTGGCACCTGAGGGAGCTAACTAAGCCTCCTCAGACCACTCCACAGAATGAAAGAGTTAGGAAAAAGAGACCTTCTTCGTAACTGCCCAGGAGAATCCCCTTCAAAAGGCACCAGGACACCTTCACGACAGCGTTCCATCCTGAACCTGCAGCAAGGCGGCTGCTCACCTCACCAGGCCCCAGAATCCACCAGAGGTTTCAGTGACTCTAGTCCTCACCGCCTGCATTCTCACCCAGTAGCAAAATGCAGGCACCTCCAGTCAATAATGCAACTCAATCTATTGTATTTTCATTCCCATGCAACTCTGCATTCTCCCTCAGATTTTTCCCGTCCTCTCTGACTTCTCTCCAAATCCTTACAATGGCGCTCTCTGAATCTCTTTGAAGACGTGAACAGTGCAAAAGCACAGCTTTGCAGTCTGGCAGGTCTGGGTTCAATGAGTCTAATGTGGACTTTCTGTGTGACTCAAAGTGATGCACGTGGCCTTTCTGTGCCTTACGCCCTCATCTGTAAAATCCAGGTCTCAGTAACTGGTCTGGAGGATCCTGTGAGGCTTAAATGCATAAAACAGTCAAGTAGAGTGCCTGGCCCGTCATAGGTGCTTAATAAATGAGATATTGCTGTTACTGGTATCTCCACATGCTCACCCTGCTCACAGGCTCTTCTTCCCTCCTCTTTTTCCACCTCTTGTCCAACCCATCCTCCAGGACATACAACACCTCGGCCTCTCGAGAAAAGATGGTTCCTGCTCCACAGCCCAAGCTCCAAGCCTGGGGAAGCATTAGTCACCAGGTCCCCATTGCTGTTTCCAGGCCATTCCTTCCCACTTTCACATCAAAACCTCTGCTGTCTCGAGGCTCATGCCATCAGCTCATGCCATGCTTGGCCAGGCCCCAGTTCTGCCTACTGACCTCTCATCATTCCATCTACTCAATAGGACTGGCAATGAGGTCAAACTTCTTCTCCTCCTAATTCCCTTCCCATTGTGGGTAACCTCTTAAACATGGATGATTTTTACAATAATGAGACGTTAGAGTTTCTTTACTCTAAAACCCTTTGCCCACTCTACCTCAGCTGTCCAGTTTCACGGCTTCACCTGGAATGTTCTACCTCTGCCCACCTGTTACTTGACTGTACTTAAGTTCACAAGTCTGTCTCTCTTGGTGAATTTAGATATCATCTAATATTTGACTTTTATCCTTATTCCTAGGATAGAGTCTGGTACACACTGGGTGTTTAATAAATACTTATGGAATGAATAACATGGTACATTTCTTCATTTTTTAGTTTATAATATGCTTTTCTCTGTATTATCTTATTTGACTATTGCTTTAGGAAAGTAGAAACAGTATTAGAATGCCCTTGTGTAAATATAAAATTGAGGCTCAGGAAAATTAAGTGACTTATCAGGTTACATAGTCAGTCTACAGGAACCACCTGTATATACTATATCACCTAAAGGCCAGATGGGGTTTTCCCTATCACCCCAGCTATAAGAACAGCTCTTTCTTCCCTTCCCTTCTTCCCCTTGTATAATTGTGTTGTTTTTTTTTAATGAAAAAGAAAATGTGGAAAGATGATAGCTTATTCATCTCATGCACATACGAACATTTCTGAGAGGATTATGCATCTCGGAGGTCCCGAGGGTCTCCTGCCATCAGGCTGTACATTAAACACTCAGGATCTTCTTAACAGAGTTATGCAATGTTATATTTCATTGCCCTCAGTGCAAATACTAACATACATGAAAAATGCTCAGTTTATTACCCACATTAAGGAGATTTCAAAACTAGAAAGTGCAGAAACCTAATCTTGCATCCTCTGATTAATTCAATCCTGGATTTGTGCTTTCTGATAAAGCCCACAAAATGACAATCCAAAACTCCTCTTGGGTTACCAATGAAAAATGATCACTGGCAAAAACTTGAAAATTCCCTTTTAATATATAAAGCTGAGTTCTGCAATTGGCAAAGCAAGAACTGCCCACTGAACCAGTCTATGCCACATCCCATACATGGCTGAATCCTAAATTCTTAACTGGAATCTGATTTACAATCCAAAACTGCAAAGTATCTGGTTTCAGGAGTGAATGAAAAATCTTTCTTATCTGCATGAGGCATTTGTGATCTTTAAAATATTTCCCGAATTAAAGGAAGCCATTAAAAAAGGGGGAATTATAGCTAATGGCTTCTTTTTTTTTGGTTTGTTTGTTTTTGCTTTTTAACCCAAAATGTGTTTATTTGGATGGTTTCCTGCTCATCTTGATTGCGGTCCTTTTAGTGCTGCTTCCTCCTGAGGGAGCATCCTCTGCAGGCCGTGCTTTTCCTCCTGTAGGCTGACAGGGCACGTGGAGTTCTGTTTGCGAACGTGAAATGGCAGTCTGTGCAGGCTGAAGACAGTGGTGATTTTATAGCATCCTGGGCATCTCACATCCAGGAAGCAGAAATTGGAGCTCTGCACCAGGTACTTCTTCTAGTGTTTCCCCTTCTCCTGTTCTGGAGAGGGATGAGGGAGATCCTTAGCGAGAGGCATGTTGTTGTGGGGAGGTTGTCATGGCTGGAAAGGTGCTACTGGTTTCCTTGAATGTTGTTTCCAGCCCTGTATATGGCAATGATTTTTGTGAAATTCAACATTCTTTAGGAAGGTATTGCTGTGTTAGACTGTAATGGATACAAAGTTTTCAGGTTATATGGACTTATACTCCAGTAATGAAGAAAGATATGCACAATAATATCCATACCACAAGCAAGTTTCCTCGGCAAGAACTGATATCAACTGGCAGCAAGAGCCAAAGTTCAATTAATGTTAACAAAAATAAATGACAATAATAGTCAACATCTAAGAGCTTGCTATCTGTCAAGTACTATGCTGAAGACTTTAATACAACAACCTATTTAATTCTAAGAATGTTATGAGGTAGGTGTTATAATCACCAGGTTACTGATGAGGAACTTTAGCCTGAGAGATACAGTGACTTGCCTAAAGTCAAAGAGCTGGTTAAATGGTAGAACTGTGACTGAAATATAGAGTTTTTGACTCTAACACACAGAGCTTGTTCCATTCCATCTCATTATTTCCCACTGAAGCATCTCCCCACCAACACAAATATTACTTTATTTTTCTTACCTACTGTTAGTGACTCTGCTAATTGCTGAGGGACACACAGGTGGCTTTTAGTTGGCTGTGCAGCAACCAACACAGAAGAGGCCAGTGGCTTGCCAATGACACATTACAGCACTGCCGAGAGTCAAAGTAGTCACTGACCTATGGTCTTGTTGCTATTTTGATTTTACTAGATTTTTCAAATAATGATGTACCATGTACCATCACTAGATCTAGCTAAACACTCAAAATTATTATTTTCTAAAAAGATATGCCATTGTTCACAAAATTTTTAAAATCAACAAACTGACTAATAAAAGTTTCTATTGAGTAAAAACATTTTAAAAAGCTATTTTAAAAAATTCAATAAAGCTACTGAAATTTAGATGGTAGCAAATAACGTAGTTGAATATTTTGTTGGAATGGAGACCCAATCCTGGGTTGAGGAAAAATTTAAAACCAAGTAAAAAGTCTGTGTGACATTAGCTGAATAACTAAGAATATTCAAATCCTGAACTAATTATTAGAGCCAATTAAAAATTATGTGGAAAATAACAATTTTGAAAAAGTTTAGATATGCATGTTCATATATAAAAGTGGATTTGAAACAGTGTGATTCCACTTTTACATGAAAATCCAGTAAAACATGAACAGTCCTTGTATGCTGAAAACTATAAATGCTCATGAGTCACCAGCGATTTAAATAAATGGAGAGACATACTATGTTCCTGGATTGGAACACAGTATAGCAAATACGTCTATTTGCTCTAAATTGATATATAGGTTTAATTTAATCCAATAAAAATATAGCAATTTTTTTGTAGATAGAGACGAGATAATTCTAAGATGTATATAGGAAGGCAAAGGAACTAGAATAGCTAAGACAATGTTGAAAAATAAGGAAAAATAGGATAAAACAGTATACCTAATTTCAATATTTACATATATACTAATCAAGACTGTGTATATTGGTGGAGGAATAGACACATAGGTAACTGGAACAGAATAGAGAACTCAGAAATAGACTCATGCAAATATGCCTAACTGATTTTTTGAAAAGGTGCAAACAACCCGGCAGGCGTGGCTCAGTGGTTGAGTGTTGATCTATGAACCAGAAGGTCACGGTTAAATTACTGGTCAGGGCAACTGGGTTGTGGGATTGATCCCCAGTGCCGGGGTGTGCAGGAGACAGCCGATCAATGGTTCTCTCTCATCATTGATGTTTCTATCTCTCTTTCCCTCCCTCTTCCTCTCTGAAATCAATAAAAAAATATATATATATTAAAAAAAGAAAAAGGTGCAAATGCCACTCACCAACCAAAAAAACAAACAAACAAAAGATAAGCCTTTTCAACAAATGGTGTTGGAGCAATTGGACAGTCAGAGGAAAAAAAATGAAATACAAAATGCACAAAAAAAGTTACTAAAAATAGATCATGGACTTAAATATAAAACTAAAAATGCTTAGAAAAAAAGTAAGAGAAAATCTTTGGGATCAAAGGCTACATAAAGAGATGCTACATTTGACACTAAAAGTATACTACATAAAAGGAAAAATAGACAAATTTATTTCAATCAAAATGACAAACTTTCTACTCTGCGAAACATCTTTTTAAGAGAATGGAAAGAGTCTTGAGATTGGGCGAAAGTATTTAGAACAAGCATGTCAAACCTGCAGCCCATGGACCGCATGTGGCCCACGATGAGTATTTTTGCGGCCCAGCCAATATAACGGGATGTAAGAAACGTTTTAATAAACATTTCGTAACTTAATTTTTATAACATCCTGTTATACATAATTATTAATAACGAACTACAACGTTCACTAATGACTGATTACCATAATCGTGTTGCATTCATTTCCCTTATGTGCCTTATGCACAGGTGCACCATTTCTCTCCACTAATACCAGCAGTGAATATTTTAGCAGCCGGTTGCCACGTCATTAGTCTTGGACTGACTTGTTTGGTGTGCACAACAGGAAATATTTCGCTTTTGGAGAACAAGAAAAATAGGTTTATTTGCGTTACGCTTATTAATTTGTGCAGTTATTCAGTGTCTGGTAAGTTAATGTTCAAGAAAAAATATTAATTTTTATTAAAATGCTCTATTATTTTATGTTAACGATTACTCATTTATTTCAGCTCTTTGTATTCAGCATGTCTCCATCGAAATAAACCTATGTTTCTATGAAAATTGAAGCTTTTGTTTTTGGCGGCCCACATAAACTTAAACCTTGTTTATTTGCCCTGTTAGCCTCTAAGTTTGCTATGCTTGTTTTAGAATGTATAAAGAACCTGCAAGATTCAACAGTAAAAGACAAACAATACAATTAGAAAATGGGCAAATGACATGAACAGACATTCCACCAAAGGAATATAGAGATGGTAAATAGACACATGAAAAGATATTCCACATCATTACCTATTAAGGAAATACCAATTAAAATCAAAATGAGATACTACTACACACTTGTCAGAATGGCTAAAATTAAAAAATAGTGACAATACCAAATGCTGGTGAAGAATTTGGAGAATCTAGATTACTCATACATTGCTGGTGGGAATGTAAACTGGTACAGTTACTCTGGAAAACAATTTGGCAATTTCTTATAAAACTAAAATATGACCCAGCAATTGCAATCTTGGGCATTTGTCCCAGAGAAATGAAAACTTACGTTCACACAACAACCTGTACCCAAATGTTTATAGCAGCTTTATTTTAATGGTCCCAAATTGGAAACAATCTAGATGTTCTCTAATGGTGAATGATATGATTATACCCATATTGCAGATTATCACTCAGGAAAAAAGGAAGAAACTATTGATACACATAACAACCTAGATGAATCTCTAGAGAATTATTCTGAGTGGGGGGAAAAAAAATCAATCCCAAAGGTTATGTCCTATATAATAAAGGGCTAATATACAAATAGAGCGAACAGCAGGACAACCAGAACCGAATAACTAGTCGCTATGACGTGTGCTGACCACCAGGGGGTGTGTGCGGAATGTGGCGGGCATTGGCTGTGGCAGGATGGTGGAGCAGGTAAGCGGGGGCGCCAGACCAAGGAGGGGCACCGGTCACTGTCAGTGGGGCGAGCCTCTGGTGGTTACTGAAAATTCTTTGCTCCCATATGCCACGGTCCCATTCGGTGCTCACACCTGCTGCTGGTGCCAGAGCTGCCACTCGCACCCACTGCCAATGCCGGCCCCGCTCACACCTGCAGCTGGTGTGAGCACCGATCGCTCGGCACCATCAGTGGGTGCGAGTGGCTGCCGGTCCTGATCGTCCCTGAGGGCTGCTCCACCTCCCCCTGCTCCTAAGGGATGATTGGGGCAGCAGCCACTGCTGGTGCTGGCCCTGCTTGCACCCGCTGCTGGTGCTGGCCCTAACTGCTCTGCCCTGTCAGTGGGTGCGAGCGGGGCCGGCGCCATCAGTGCGTGGTAGTGGTGGCAGTGGAAGTGGGGCTGCCCGCATATAGGGGACCAGTGGGCCGTGGCAGGAGGGGCCAGGCGGGGGCGCGGAGGATGGGCTGAGACCCGCCCCTGTGTCTACCACAGTCTTGTGGCCCACAGTTCCTTTCAAGGTGCACGAATTTGTGCACTGGGCCCCTAATATTTTATGATTCCATTTACAGAAATGGAGAACAGAATAGTGGTTGCTAGGGTTTAATGAGATGGTGGAGATGTGAGGGAAACAGTTGTGGCCATAAAAGGTCATCATCCTTGGGGCGATGGACATGTTCTGTATCTTGACTGCATCAATATTTATATACTGGTTCTGATATTGTACTGTGGTTTTGCAAGATATTACCATTGGGAAAACTGGGTAAAGGATACATAGGTTCTCTTCATATGATTTTTTACAATTGCATGAAACTACAAGTATCTCAAGGTAAAATGTTTAATTAAAAAGATCAAAAGTATATATTTTGGTTTTATATAAGAAAAAGAATGTGAAGATATGTATCGATCTTTATCCCTGGGTAGCAGTGAATCAGTGACTTTTATTTTCTTCTTTTGGATTATCTAACTTTTCCTACAATGAACATACATTATTTAGGTAATTAAAAAGTTAAGAAAGACATTGGCTATAACAATAGACCTAAAGTCTAATGATCTAAGTGGCCCAACTGAGAAAAGTTAGTAATATGATAGGCCAGTCCCTGTCTTGATTGTGAGATTCTAAGGAGTCCAGTGCATAGAATGTTTGAAATGAGTTGTCCTTTCCTTTTTAAACTTCACGTTTCAAAAAAAATTTTTTTTTTAGTTTGTATTCTATTCCTTCAGTTACTCAGTAATTTCTAATCTCTCAAGGTACTTATGAAATCACAGATTCCCAATTTATGGGACCTTAGCACCAGGTTAGATCCATTCACAGAGAAAGTTATGTGCATCCAGGAGAATAGCACATTTATGGATAGCCAAACTAAATGGAATCTGACCAAAAAGTTCCATAAATTATACTTGGAAATAGTTTGTCTCCTGAGAAGAATGGAACTGTGATTCAAATACTGAGGTAACTGATTTTCCTGATAGTTAGTCACTTAATTCTAAAAACTGCTGAATGCAGGCACAGAAGTCCTGAGAACAAGCTAGGAATTTGAAGGGGAGCCTAAAAATAATAGTAGTAATAACTTACTTTTGCTCAGTGCTTATTAGATACCAGGAATTGTTCTAAGAACTTAGCATGTATTGACTCATTTAATCATCATAACTAGTAGTCTTCAACCTGGGATTTGTGCACTGGGTATGAACATATTTTGCAAGATGTGCACATGCAAGAGTATCTTAAGGAAATTAGTCTCCAGACCTCTTTACTTTCTTTTGTTCTTTACTTTTTAACTGCCCGAGAACTCACCTGCATTCAGATCAGCCCTTTCACCTTACTAAAAGGCAAACTCCTCATCCAAGACCAATCTTATTATAGTTCATTGTCTTGAGGTATACAAACTTCCTGAAATCCAACACTTGTTATGATTAGAAATACTACTGGTTTTAAAATCAGTATTGATATGTTCTGAGTTCTTAACAACTGAGTGAAATATGTTAAGGATGTTGACTCTTTTACATGTTGTATATATCTTCTGGGAATGCTAAATTACTCAAAATACATACCTAAAACATGTGGATAACTTTTTAAATGATTTCTTTTCAATTCCTTTTGAGTTATTCAACAAGGCAGGTAAAACTTATTTTTTCAAGTCATGTTAACTATTTCAGCCACAACCAATTCTCATTTTACTTCATGTTATATAATATTTACTCTTTTCTACCTCTTATTAAAAAAATAAACTAAAGCCTATGATGAAAAGTTTTATATTTCAACTTTAATATGTGCAAGGAAGGATACAATTTCTCTAAATTACTTTTGGAGTAGTACATTTTTGAAGACCACTGCTCCTAACAACCCTATGAGGTAGATATTAATATCTTCATCCCCACTTTACAGATGTTGCACTAATGTGGATCAGAGAGGTTAACCAACTTGCCCTAGAACACACAGCTGTTAAAGGTCATAATTAAGATTCTAACCTGAGGAATCTGGCCCCAGAACCTGAGCTCTTAACCGCCCGCCCCCAAATATATATGATATGTCTTCTGAATTTCAGTTCAGGCCTGCCATGAAATCAGAACAATGTACCTCTGATTCATGTGAGGAGATACTGAACAAAGAATTCTGTCTTAAGAAAATATTGGAAAATGTCTACAAAGACTAGGTTAGCTTGATTCTGGTAGAAAATTGTTAGTTTTCCAATATTATTTTTATTATCTTCCAGAGATTGCAGAAACAGGAATTTGGGATGCTCAAATGGGTTCAAATACAAACATTATCTGGAAAATTGAGGAGCCAGTATGTTTTTAAAACATAAATCAGGCACTTAAGTCAGAATATGTTTATATTTCTAGTGACAGAATAACTTACGATGCTTATTACTTGGGATATGGTAGAAGTGTTGTACTACTTAGTATCGTTAAAACTGAATGCTCCTTCATTGTTACATAATTTCCCACACTGTGCTTCTGCCCTTACATAACAAGAGGTCTTTCTACTCAAGTTCCACAAAGTTCTTTTATGAAAGCATTTTGTTTTGGGGGAAGAGCACACACACACACACACACACACACACACACACACCCTTAAAGGTAGAGTAGGGTTATAAGAATGACATTTTCTAAATGACCTTGTGTTAAAATTACTTGTAAGCCCAAGTTGCTTTGCAAATGTTTAACCTCTACACTAATTTCAAGTGTTCTTAAAATATACTTTGGACTACATGGGCTGGAATGAAGCAGCAAGCTCTGGGGAGAAGGACATGAGCCACATTCTCGGGGGGGGGGGGGGGGTTTGGAGCGGGGGTGGGGGTGGGGGGACTGGCCTGTGAACACTGGCACACCTGCAAATTGTCCCCCAGAGCGCGGGGTGAGACAGTTTGTGCAGTTCCGTGGAGAAATTTCCCTTCGCATTCAGTGGGCTCATTATGTAGATCTGGTTCTTCCCTTTGAGGAAACTCATGCTCAGAGTGGGTCAGGAAAGCAAAATGCTATAGAAAAGATGACTGACTGCAACGTAGGGTGGTCTGCATGGCTTGGGAAGACAGGCTGGCCCTGCAGAGAAGGAGCCCAGGAAGGGGTCCTGAAGCAGCTTTACCACCTACCTTCCTGAAGGCCCTGGTGATCACACACTTCTATGGCCTCGCTTGCTCTGAAAGTCTATGACTCAGAAAATCTGAGGAGGAACTCCTCTAGAAATTTATTAGAAAATGTTACACGGTAGAGAAATGAGCTCTTCCCTGAAACACCATGATCAGCATGACTGAATGTCATGCTTGCATTCCCAGCTGCACTTTTCCAAAAGGTGTTTTCAATTATTTTCAGTGAGCTAATATTCCCTTGACTATCTTGAAGACTTAGAAGAACAGGACAATTAAATTCGAATCTTGAAGAAAACAATAGCAAACAGCTGCTCAGTGGACCCAGGGAACAGATGCCTGTGTAACTAGAAGTGGTGCTCAGAGAGGGGTCCAGAGTCCAGGGAGCGACTGCCCTGGACTGAACTGGGGCAACCACAGGACAGAACAGTGAAGTAAATAGCTTTGAGAAAATGTGAGTGAGGTTTTCTGTGGCCACAGGAACCACTACTTCTAGTATGAGAAAAACTGGCTGGCTTTGGGGTAGGGTAGGGTATCCTAACAATTAAAAGAGTAATCCTATCTAATAAAAGAGTAATATGTAAATTGTCACTCCAAGACACAAGTTGGCTGCCCCCATGTGGATACAAGATGGCCGCTACAAGATGGCCAGCAGGGGAGGGCAGTTGTGGGAAGTTAGGGGTGACCAGGCCAGCAGAGGAGGGCAGTTGTGGGAAGTTAGGGGTGACCAGGCCAGCAGAGGAGGGCAGCTGGAGGTGACCAGGCCGGCAGAGGAGGGCAATTGGGGGAGACCAGGCCTGCAAAGGAGGGCAGTTGGGGGGGACCCAGGCCTGCAGGGGAGGGCAGTTGGGGAGGGACCAGGCCAGCAGGGGAGGGCAGTTGTGGGTGATCAGGCAAGCAGGGAGGGCAGTTAGGGGTGACCGGGCCGGCAGAGGAGGGCAGTTGGGGGAGACCAAGTCAACAGGGGAGGGCAGTTGGGGAGGACCAGGACTTCAAGGGAGAGCAGTTGGGGGGGACCAGGCCTAGAGCAGTTGGGGGGGACCAGGCCTGTAGTGGAGGACAGTTTGGGTGGGACCAAGCCTGCAGTGGAGGACAGTTGGGGGGGGGGGGAGACCCAGCCCTGCAAGGGAGGGCAGTTGGGGGGGACCAGGCCTGCAGGGGAGAGCAGTTTGGGTGGGACCAAGCCTGCAGTGGAGGACAGTTGTGGGTGGGGAGACCCAGGCCTGCAGGGGAGGGCAGTTAGGGAGGACCAGGCCTGCAGTGGAGGACAGTTTGGGTGGGACCAAGCCTGCAGTGGAGGACAGTTGGGGTGAGGAGACCCAGGCCTGCAGGGGAGGGCAGTTAGGAGGGACCAGGCCTGCAGGGAAGGGCAGTTGTGGGCGATCAGGCCAGCAGGGAGGGCAGTTAGGGGTGCCAGGGCCAGCAGAGGAGGGCAGTTGGGGGAGATCAGGTCTGCAGGGGAGAGCAGTTGTGGGTGATCAGGCCAGCAGGGAGGGAAGTTAGGGGTGACCGGGCCAGCAGAGGAGGGCAGTTAGGGGTGACCAGCCAGAGGGGAGGGCAGTTAGGGGCAATCGGGCCGGCCAGGGAGCAGTTAGGCATCGACCAGACTGGCAAGGGAGTAGTTAGGGGTGATCAGGCTGACAGGCAGAAGTGGTTAGGGACAATCAGGCAGAGGCAGGCGAGCGGTTGGGAGCCAGCAGTCCTGGATTGTGATTACTAGGGTCCCAGATTGGAGAGGGTGCAGGCTGGGCTGAGGGACACCCTCCCCCCAGCACGAATTTCGTGCATCGGGCCTCTAGTCTATATTATAAAAACCCAGTGGCCCTAACGCCATAAGGACCAAAGACCGGCGTGGATGGGTGGGGCTGCGAGCACAGCGAGGCCGCGCGGGTGGGAGGGGCTGTGCAATTTCGCACCCTGGGCTTCTAGTGGGAACTAAGTGTCTGACTTTCATTCTCCTCAAATTCTGTTTAGAACTAAAAGAATTTAGAGATCATCTTATTTAATTCCTACATTTAAGTTGAGGAAATGGAAAATGAAAGACAAGCTGACTTACTCTAGGTCAGCTAGCCAGCTAGTTAGTAGGTAGCAAAATGGAGACTAGAACCCAACTGTTTCTACTTCACGTGCTACTTAAAAAGCCTGTCCCAATCTTCCGCAGTTACACACTGGGTGTCTTCTCTTCCATATTACTAGGGAACAATGATTTCTTACTCTATACAAACACTTTGTAAAATTGGTATTTATACAATACTACTTCTCTAGGGAGGTAAGATCCCCTCAAAGTTAAGATAAAAAAAAGTGATTTGGTCATAGAGTACCATTATAAAGAACCATAATGAAGAATGCTTAATTCCACTTTGTTAAACTAAAGCAGGATTATTTTAAATATGTTTCCTGCTTAATAGGCTTTTTGCTTGCCATAGGCTTTGACCTATAGGTGAATGCAGAAAAATCTTCATATCTCCATCTCTATATTCTCTTTAAGGCTTTTAACTAAGATTGTTCTACAGTTAGTTTTGAAAATGTAACTTTTTCTCAGCAACTTATTACTATTATTGTTAATGCATATAATATTTATTTACCACCAATGTTAATATTTTGAGTATGTGTAAAGGCATGATTTAGGTTTTACAAATTTATTATGAAACCAAAAGGAATCTGCCTGAGTATGGGCTATGCCTTGATGTATTTTTTTGATAAGAGTCTTCTCCATGGCATCATTTTTAATTTGGAGGATGCACCTCATTCTAATGAGATGTGCTTATTCCATAATGTCTGAATGCTATATGGAAACATATTAGTTTGAAATATGACTAATTATTTTATATCAAAATTTAGTTGAGGTGTTCAGGGAACACACATATGAGAACCTCTCCTCTTTTTTTTTTTTTTTTTTTTGCCTCCTCCCTCCAAACAAGCTCTCAAATTTAACTTTAAAAACCTATAGAACTCTGGTTGAGTAGCTCAGTTGGTAAGAGGATTGTCCTGATACACCAAGATTGCAAGTTCAATCCCAGTCAGAGCACATACAAGGCTCAACCAATGGATGCATAAATAAGTGGAACAACAAACAGATGTTCCTCTCTCTTTCTTTACCTTTTACTCTCTCTAAAAAGAACACCAATAATAATAATAATAATAATAATAATAAACCCTATAGAAATACTTAAAAATTTTTTCCAGTTGAAAACAGGAGAAAATCGTTGTGACCGTGGGTACAGGAAAGATTTCTTAGGTATGACAGCAAAATCTAAAACAAAACAAAACATTGATACACTGGACTTCATAAAAATTAATAATGTATCTTCTGTGTAAGACACTGTTAAGAAAAGAAAAAGGGCAAGACACAGAAAAATCTTTGCAAATCATATATCTGAAAAAGAGTTCTATTCAGAATCCTACCTAATAAAATGGTAATATGTAAATTACCATCACTCTGCTACGCCCATGATTGGGCCAGAGGGAGGCGCAGGGGGCGGGACTTGGGGTGGCCAGGGTAGCCGATTGGGCCGGCAGGACGCTGAGCTCGTGTTGCCAGTGGCGGTGCGAGCTCACATCCTGCCACGGACCATCAAAAGCGGGGAAGCTGGGTGCCTGTCTGCTCCGGCACCAGGCCCTTCGGAAGCCTCCGCCGAGCCGGAGGCTTCCGAAAGGCCTGGTGCACCAGCAGACAGGCACCCAGCTCCCCCGCGATCGAAAGCGAAAGCGTGTAGGGGACCCTACACGTGCATGATTCAATCATGCACTGGGCCTCTAGTATCTAAATAAATCTCAAAACTCAATAAGACAAATGAGCAACTTAAAAAAGATTTGAATAGATGTTTCACTAACATGGATAGCTAAATGACAAGAATGACTAAAAAATCAAAAGGAAACACACAAAAACCAATCAACCAAACAAAACAACACTGACAATACCAAGTGCTGAAAAAAACTGGGAGTAACTGGAACTCTCAGACACTGCCTATGGATGTAGTACAGCCACTCTGGAAAACAGTTTGGCAGTACTTTATAGAATGCTAAACATACATTTACAGTAAACTATAGTATTCTCACTTCTAGAGAAAGACCCCCGAAAAACAAAAAGTTCCATTCACTTAAAAACCTGTCCATGAACATTCATAGTGGTTTTATTCATAACTGCACCAAACAGGGAACAACCCAGACGTCCTCCAACTGGTGAGTGGTTAAGTAAACTGTGGCACTTCTTTCTATATGATGGAATATTACACAGCAGCTAAAGGCAACAAACTGTTGGTACACACAACAACTTGGATGAATCTCGAGTACAGTAATTCAAAGAAACAAAACTTTAAATGCTATGATTCTTTTTATATGACATTTAGGAAAAGGTGATATTAGAGAGAAGAAAACCAAGTGGTTGCCAAGGATTGAGAGTGGGGGAAGGGGTTAATTTAAAAAGCCAGCATGAGGGAATTTTTAGGGATGATGAAAGTGTTCTGTGTTTTGATTGTGGTGGTTACATCACTGTATGCATTGTCTAAATCACAGAACTATACACAAAAAGTGAATTTTAATAAATGTATATTTTTAAAAAGTGAAAAAAATGTGTTAGCCATTGTGCTAAACTTTCCAGTGATTTTTAAAAAAATTTTTTAAGATGTTCTACATTAAATGGTTGTATTGATCCACAGAAAAATACATCATATTTTGAACTTTAGCCTGGCAGATAATACATTTTACAGAATTTTAATTATTTAAATTTAAAAAAGCATTAAGTGTGTCATTAGGGGTCAGGTAGGGTTATAAATGATAAAATAGACAAGAGTAGAACTTGTGTTTGCCCCTGAACAGTGTTAGAGATATAAGGGGTTCTATAAATACAGAAGCTGATTTCTCAGTAGCAGCACTTGAAATGATATAAGCAGTGATGTGGATGTCCACATAGATATAACTAACTTTGTGACTTTTCTGTTTCTTTCATCTGTGGTGCTGGTAATGGTTCCAAATTGTTCTGCTAATCAGCTAAATGAAACAGAGGCCAGAAGGAAAGCGGGGTCGGGGTGGGGAGGGCAAGGGCTGGGTGGAGGTGGGCAAAGGGGGGTAAAATGGGAATATCTGTTATAGTGTAAACAATAATAATAAAGCTAAAAAATAAAATATTTATTTAAACAAACAAACAAACAAACAAACAAGTAAACTGCAGCAGGCTGTGGCAAATCAAAGATTTCCCACGACTGCCAATGAGGAAAATGCTGCTATGCTATGTGCTTTATGCAGGTTTGTTTCAGAAAGGTACATGTTTATTTCATTAAAAGTTATTTGGTTACCTGGTGGGAACCAACTGTCAAGGTTAGCTCTCTAACATGAATCAACTAAATGCAGATGTACGTTTGAACTACAGCAGGCATTTGATTAACTAGTCCAATGACTTAAACTCATGATCCTTTCTCTACATTAAATGTAGTGACCTTTTGCCAAAGAATCTACTGGGGAGCTAAGTTTGCCATTAAAATCCAACATGAGGGATATGTTACTTTTTACAAATTTAACCAACTCTGTTCCTGCTAGTGGAGGTCTCCAAAGGAATACTGAATGAATAAAAGGCATATGTAATTTCTTCCACTAGGCCACTTAAGAAGGGAGTCACCAACATGCATGGATCTGATTTTTAGGTGACAGACAAAAATATCCGAACACTTAGGTGGCTGAGATACTTGAGAAACATTTCAGTTGTAGGAAAGGTACTTAGTTCCCTCATGAGAGTTGGAAAGCCTATGTTTGGGGGTGTTATTTGCCTATATTTTAGGGCTGTGCTGACATGAAGGATGGAAGAGGACTATAGAGGGGTTTTGGCGATGGGAGCAAGGAATAGAAGCATTTTTGCTTCTGGGGTAAAACGGGGAAAAAAAATTGAATTGACATTCAATTTTGAGAAATGACAAGTGCTTAGAAAAGAACATATCCCCAAATGGGCAACAGATGTATAAAATGACTGTCAGCTAGTCATGAAATACTCTCATTAATTTAAGGTCACATTACGACTACAATAAACTGTCAAAATATCAATATTCTCTTCAGGTACATGGTTATCAACTCTGCCTGCAGAGTAGAATCACCTTAATCAATATTAAAACAATTCCATCCCCAGTGATTTTAATTATACTAATCAGGGTTGTGGCCAGGCAGTAATAGTTTTAAAAGTTCCTCTTGTGATTCTATTGAGTAGTAGGGGATATGATTTGGTTAGGAGGATCAGCTGAGACCTTCAACCATACTTACATATTTAAAAGTGTGCCATAATTCAACAAACTTGACAGAAATTCTGAAGCTAAAGAGATGGACAAGGAATGAATTTCTACATTCTGAAATAATTTTATAGATTCATTCTTTAAATAATGGCTACTTTAGAACTCACTCACTTGATGCTAAGCTGGGTTTAATTGGGGACAGATATTTTAGCAGCTTTATTTCACCTATGTTAGCGGAAGAAAAGATAAAGTACCTCTTAGATAACATGAGCCAACTGAAAATTATGATTTAACTTATATTGTTTTCATCTGATATTTTAGGAACCCACCTAAGTGGAAAAAGTGAGGTCCACCTGTATATTAATATGCCTGTGCTTGTATATAAGTAATGATTTCTCTAACATACTTTTTATGGTCAAATCCCTTGGATGTCCTATATAATAAAAGCCTAATATGCTAAGTGTCTGGTCAGCCTTTTAACCAATCAAAGCATAATATGCTAATGATATGCTAAGGCTGCTCAACCACTCGCTATGACATGCACTGACCACCAGGGGGCAGGCACTCTACCAGTCCACCAGTCACTATGATGTGCAGTAACCACCAGGGGGCAGAAAGTCGACCAGTTGACCAGTCGCTATGATGTGCACTGATCACCGGGGGCAGATGCTCCAGCCAGTAGGTTCGCTTACTGCTGGGGTCCAGCTGATCGGAACTGAGCAAGATGGGCCAGACACATCCTGGAGCCCTCCTGTGGTCCCTCCCTGGCTGGCCAACCTCCCATCCCTCCCTGGCCCCGATTGTGCACCAGTGGGGTCCCTCGACCTGGCCTGCACCCTCTAGCAATCTGGAACCCCTCAGGATATGTGGGAGAGCTGATTTCGGCCTGACAGCAGAATGACCGGTTGCTATGACGTGCACTGACACCAGGGGGCAGACGCTCAACCTGGTGGTCAATGCGCTCCTACAGGGGAAATGCCACTCAGCCAGAAGCCGGGCTCATGGCTGGCAAGCGCAGCAGCAGTGGTGGGAGCCTCTTCTCCCTCTGCTAAGGATGTCCGACTGAGGGCTTCTGGACTGTGAGAGGGTGCAGGCCGGGCTGAGGGAGCCTCCCCCCCCCCCCCCCCCCGAGTGCACGAATTTCATGTACCAGGCCTCTAATATAAAATAAAACTATAGCAGTTTCTGTTTATAAAGTTTCCCTGAATAGATACAGCCACCACAAGGTTCTTATTTCTGATACTATCATACATACTATCTTCTAGTTTTTAGTGGATGCTTCCTTTAAACAAATCTTTGAATAGCTTTACTAATTCTCTTTAAATTTTTCCATATATCTCAAAGTGAACCCAAAATGTGAATTTATAAGCAACCTTGATAAGAATTCATATTTAGGACCAAATTAACCAGTTAGGTTGACCTGAGCTTATAAGTACTTGTATACTTTTTAAGAGTGTGGTATAAAAACAAAACAAAACTCTTTCCTACAGGCTAGTGAAAAATACGACATGGGAGACTAACAGGACCTTTTAAAATGAACCATTCAAAAGGTTGGCATTAAACTATACATATGCATGAAAAAACAATATGGAATTTTTGGTTAGTTGGGGTACACGTGCACTAGAGGCCCAGACATGCAGCTAGTGAGGTGGGTCTCACCGTCCACTTTTCCTTGAAAGCTGAGCACCTTTCTGCTGGAGTGAAGGTAGCAGGGTAGCTAGAGTCTTAATGCAAGCATTATTATTTTGTGAAAGGAAGAAATATCACAAATGATGACTTAG
Organism: Eptesicus fuscus; assembly: GCF_027574615.1. Lineage (NCBI taxonomy): Eukaryota > Metazoa > Chordata > Mammalia > Chiroptera > Vespertilionidae > Eptesicus > Eptesicus fuscus. Next base: position 80,415,457 of record NC_072475.1, on the reverse strand, counting down.
TGAAATGTTCTTTGTAAATTAGTTGTCAATTTCAAGATACACAATTTTTATTGTGACAGTTATGCTTGCAATCTTAATACTTTAGTTCAAAAATTACTTAGACCATCTATGACAAAAATCAAAGAAATAGTAATGTTAAAAATTTTTTTATGAAGTTGAAAACAGAGCTCAGTTATGACTACTTCTTCTAGGACATTTTAAAATGTGACAATGAATGTAGGCCTCATATTATCATATTATAAAGGAGATAAGGAAGCATGCTTCTGAGCAAAGAATATTATCTTCTTAGTAAAAACTATCTGCTTTTTATAGAATCAGAGACAACAAACATCAAATCAGGCAGAAAAATAAAATCACAGTGACTATGACAGTAAAAAACAATGGTTCTCATATTTTTGTTGTATATCAGAATCACCTGGAAAGCTTACTGAAATACAGGCTTGGGGATGGGGCCCATACATACATTTCTAACAAGTTCACCGGTGTTGCTAATGCTGCTGTTCCAGGCAACATACTTTGAGAATTGCTCATCGGAAAGAACCCTTTGGAAATTAACTATTTGGTATAAAGATTAAAAAAAAAAAAAAAAAAAAAAGGAAGAAGAAGTTGCTACAGGTTCAACCACTCCTGAGATTCAGTAAAAGTCTTTTCTTTGAACCATTTTCTAGACTACTTTGACCCTGTCAGGTACTGCTGCCAACATGTCTGACCCTGAACAATAAAAACCACACAAGTTTTTAGAATTTTCAACTACTACTAAAGAATTGTAATTTCATAAATATAGGCAGTCAAATGTATACATTCTAAATTACTAGATTAAACTTGAACTTTTCTAAACGTTAAATAAAACCACAAGGGCAAGAGTTCTCCATTTGTTCTTATTTCAAAACCACAGGCAAGCTAATTCTACAGATTTTAAGATGCACAATAGGCCAGTCTCACAAAATAAACCCCAAGGGTGAATTATATCTCTTCAAACTATGTGGCATCTTAAGTCCACAAGAGCAAGTCTTTGACTATCATGCTGAGAAGCAGATTTTGTGACATTTATGGACCGCACAGAAACAGAAACATGTGGCAGTAAATTTAGGCACGGGTATGAAAAATGGGGGTGTTGGTGTGGTGCCTATAAAGTCTCTCTACAGAAAAGCTGTTGCAGCTAGACTGTTAGCAAAAAGTGGCTGCCCTGGAGGACTGTTTTCCAGATCTGCATTCTTCTGAGCAGAAATACAGACGCCATGCTGCTAAGGGCCTTCATAGTTGGCTCATGCCTCACCCCGATATTATGGGCCATCTTCTCCAAGACATTTCTGGAAATGAATACTATCTTATTGATAGAAGATGATAAAAACCATTAACTACCACCCTTGAGTTATAAGTTTAATGAATGAAATTTCTCATCTGTAACGATAAAAATTTTTTTCTCCTTAACAGTACAGAAGAGTTCCTTTAAGTTTTTGCTACATTGTATTTGTAAATTCTTGCCTATGAGTTATAAGTACTATGTAATATTTACTTTTCTTTTTTATCTTCACCTGAGGATATGTTTACTGATTTTAGAGAGGAAGGGAGGGAGAGGGATAAGGAAAGGGAGAGAGAGAGGGACAGAAGGAGAGGGGGAGGGGGAGGGGGAGAGGGAGAGAGAGATACATGGATTGGTTGCCTTGTGTACACAGCCCATCTGGGAACTGACTATCATGCTGAACCCATAACCTAGTATGTGCCCTGACTGGGAATCAACCCAGAACCTTTTGATGTATGGGAGGATGCTCCAACCAACTGAGCCATGCAGCCAGGGCATTAGTATTCAGTTTTTACATGTGCAATTTTAGTATGTTAAACAGAGTAGATTCTATTCTATGAATTCTATGCAGAATACTTTATTCTACAATTATAGGACTTGCTAGCTGAACAATAATGTTCTTGGCTTGTTATAAAAAACACAATGAAGAATCAAAAGGCTCTTGTATTTCGCAACTCCATTCTAAAGATTCAATGGAACTTAAAATGTCTAGATGCATATACCTTCGAGACATTATAGAGTAGTTTTTCAAAGATGGAGAGGGAATATTATAAGATATTAAAGGCCCGGTGCATGAAATTTGTGCACGGGGAGGGGGGTGGTCCCCCAGCCCAGCCTGCACCCTCTCTAATCCAGGACCCCTCAGGGGATGTCTGCCTGCTGGTTTAGGCCTGAAACCGGCAGTCGGACATCCCTCTCACAATCCGGGACTGCTGACTCCCAACTGCTCACCTGCCTGCCTGATCACCCCTATCTGCCTCTGCCTGCCAGCCTGATCGGCCCTAACTGCTACCCCCGCTGGCCTGGTTGCCCCCCAACTGCCCCCCTCTGCCAGCCTGGTCGCCCCTACCCCCCCCCCCCCCCCCGTCCGCTGGCTTGGTCGCCCCTTATTGCTCTCCCTGTCAGCCTGGCCACCCCCAACTGCCCCTCCCCCCCCTGCTGGCCTGGTCACCCCCAATTGCTTCACCCCCGCCAGCCTGGTTGCCCCTTACTGCCCCCCCACCCCGAGCTGTCCTGGTCACCCCCAACCGCCCCCCTCTGCCAGCCTGGTCACCCCTAACTGCACCCCCTGCTGGCCTGGTTGCCCCTCACTACCCTCCCTACTGGCCTGGTTGTCCCCAACTGCCCCCCATGCCAGCCTAGTCTCCCCAACTGCCCCCACCCTGCCAGCCTGGTCACCCCCAACTTCCCCCACCCCTGCTGGCCTGATTGCCCCATGCAACTTGCTGGTTCAGTTGTTTGGTTGTCCCTCACTAACCCCCTGCCGCCTGGTCACCCCATGCAGCCTGCTGTTCGGTCGTTCTTCTGGTTGTTTTGGTCATGAAGGCCCTTGGCTTTTTATATATTAGGATTGGCACAGTTCATTTTCATATAGCCTTAAGTCTAACTATGCCATGCCTCATACTCTAAAATGATGGTTCTCAAATCAAGGCAATTTTGTCCCTGGGGGACATTTGAGAATGTTTGGAGTCATTTTTAATTGTCACAATGGGAGGGTGCTACTCACATCTGGCAGGTAGAGGCCAGGGATGCTGCTGAACATGCACAGGACATGCACAGGACAATCCCCCACAACTAAGCTCTACCCAGCCCAAAATGTCACTAGTGCTGCTGCCTGAGAAACCTGCTTTGGAAACAACTGAGAGAAGATATTAACAAGAAGACATGATGTGAAAGTAACATAGCCAGCCTGACCATCCTGGTAAACTTCTATTTTCTGATGTTACTATTTATAAAAAGCTCACTTTCTAGAGAACTTTTTGTGACAGTCACATTAATAAAATCAAACTATAATGTCACCTAGGCTTCAAGCATGCACAAATTAGGGTGCAGAGGCCAAGCTACAAGGAGATCTCAGCTCCAAACCAAAGAATCTTCCTAAGTTGTTAACCCTTAAGCTATTTCCAGAGAGATCTTTCTACACAAATGTACATGGAAGATCAGGGGTACCAAATACAACCAGACTCTTTTAAGAGGCTGGCATTGAGAGGAAAGAGTCAAGTTCATCCAAAAGAATGATACCAGAATTTAAAAGAATATTATTAGGTTTCCAAGGACTTATACTAACCATCAGGATATCTGCTGGATAATAATAAATGTTGGTATACAACCTGTTTTATGTGAAAGGTGATCCACTGTTCTCCATCTTTATTGCTGATAAAAAAATGTCTTTTTAATTGCATTAGTATAGATTAAGATTAGGTAGAAGACAGGCAGGGATTGTGAAAAATGTCAGGCTATAAATTGTACTACAAGATCTTGACAATGTTGAGACCAGAAAAAGGATTGTTGGGTGGCTCAGGTAAAGTTCCATCTGGAGAGAGAGGATTATAGACAATGGAAGGGGTTTAAAGTCTTGCAATCATTTTTCTGAAATTAGGGAGCATAAACGAAGGGCTAGACTATCAGCAAGACTAATGGAGATAACACTGGCTGTTGACAGAGCCTAAACAATGCCTTCCTCATAAAACAGGCTCATTAGACATTTCTTGAATAAACAAATGAATAATGACAGAAATACGAGACTCTATCTTTTGCAAACACAGACCTAAAACCAATTTGTATACTAAGCTCATACTTTTGGATATTGGTAAGAGCCAGTTTCAAATGGATTGTTTTGTTAACCATGATAAGAAAGCATACATATATATTCCAAAATAGAGCCACGCAAGAAAATTCAGTCCATGCCTTATCCGGGTAATAAGTGACTGTTGAAAAATATAACATTTCATATCTATTCTTACAAGCCTTCCAGATCCAATACAAATGAAGAACCAGCTGATATTGCCCAAGAAATGACATCAGTTCTAATTATTTCTGAACCGATATATGTCTCCTACCACTGCAATTGCTTCTTGCCAGTGGAGGAATAGGACAAAACATCAATCTTTCAAAACATAACTGGTTTCATCCTTTCTAGGGCTGACAGAATATTTAAGCTAGAATTATCTCTGTCTGTATTACCCATGGTGCTAACAGATTCCTGGGTTCCATCTCTCACTATAAAATTGTCCAGGAGTATGTCCAGGAATCTGTATTTTATTATGTTCTGTGGGCATTTTTAAAAATGTTGTTAAAAATATGTTTTTATTGACTTCAGAGAGAGAAAAGGAAGGAGAGAGAGACGGAAACATCAATGATGAAAGAGAATCATTGGTAGGCTGTATCCTTCCCCAACCCCTACTGGGGATCATGCCCACAACCCAGGCATGTGCCCTGACCGGGAATCAAACCATGACTTCCTGGTTCATGGTCAATGCTCAACCACTGAACCACACTGGCTGGGCTCCTTGGGTATTTTTGACAAAACCCTTTGTAGAAACATAGTCTGCTCAGTTAGAACCCTGAAGTTATAAAACATAGTTTAAAAAATAAACTGATGAACAAAATAGGTCCAGAGACATAGAAGCATGGAACAGACTGTTGAATCTCAGAGGGATGGCAGGGGTGAGTGGGAAGAGATCAACCGAAGAACTTCTATGCATATATGCATAACCCATGGATACAGACAATAGTATGGTGAAGACCTGGGTTCGGGGGGTGGGCTAAAAGGGGGTCAATGGGGAAAAAAAGACATATGTAATACTTTCAACAATAAATATCTAAAAAATAAATTTCCCCCTCTAAGATAGCTTATTTCAGCAGAAGGATGAAGTAAAGGTTAAAGGAGATAGAAAAACCAAGGTCGAGACTAACTTTGTGATGCATTTAACTTCTCACATGGTGGATTCTGAGTTGCTTGATCCATCTCCTTCAATCTTCTACTCTGTTTCTCAAAATATTATGGAAATCTTTGATATAGATTACATTACACCATATGTAAGTTCATTATATTTTAATAAAATAAAAAATGAAATACATCAACGTCTATTTTATTCTGTGTGAGGTTTTTTAAAGTAATGAAAACCCGATTTTTATTTTAGGTTACAATAAGAGTAATGAGCCATAGAAATTGTAAAATGGCAGTATCTTCCCCAATCTGGATTTTATCATGGGATTGATTTTTGTTCTGAAATGTGAATATAGATATCTAATATTTAACTCTCTGGGAGGAAGGTTATTTTTTAATTCTTCTACCTGGAATGTTATTCTTCTCCCTTCTCCATTTGCCTAAATTTTCTTTATCTTAAATACACACTGACTTGTATTAGTTTTTTATGCTATAAACTTCTTAAAGGCTGAATCCAGCTATGGCCTAGCAGCTAAACATCTACTTGTTGTTCAACTACTTTCATGTTTTGAATACGATTGCTGTCCTGAAACATACTAAGCAAGGTGCAACACATCTGCTTTTTAGAATCTAAGAGACAGACAACTTTGGTCTTTTCCCAAATCTACTCCTGAAAAACACAACACATAACTGTGTGGGGGCTCACAAGGATAATGGCAGAGTCTCTACATGATGGGGTGTTGCCATTTGCTCCTATGAACCTATAAACCTATGAACACTGTGTGAATGTCTGGTTTTCCCAAGCTCTTTACATGCCAAATAAGAGCTATCCCAGCATCCACTCTTCCTTAAAAGGACAAAACTTTCATAACACAGCTGTCTGTGACCTTGGGAGACCTCACCAGAATTTGCAAACAAGCTTATGTAAGCATACCCTGGCCGGTCTTGCACTAAAAGGCCTAAGTAAATGATAGTTCTGATTTCTCATGTGGAACAGCAAAGGGTCTTCTGGGAAGAGGCATCTCCTGTCTGAACCATAATTTAAAAAGTCCCTTTGTCTGTATTGTATTCGTAACTGTATAGGACACAATGATGGACAAGAAACAATAGCAGGGCTGTAAAACATTAAGTCTGCATAGCCGTCTCATGAAACAACCTTATTAATGATCTGGAAACTTGAGTGGACGTTACATTAATAAGTTCCTTGGATAGTAATAAATGTAGAGATGGTGGGAAAGACAGGTGAGGCCAAACATTAACGAATCCATGGAGATTACAAATATAGACAGTAAAGTAAGTACACCATGAGTTCAGTCTGGCAGAATACAATGAAGTACAAGCATCCAGAAAAAACTAACTCAGAAGATTGACATTCACTGGGGGGATAATACCTCAAAAGCATGTCATAAGCAACTGAATGCATATTGTAACCTATAGAACAGACAGGATTTTGTAATGTAACATCAATAGTAAAACATAAAGTATATCTCAAGCTGCCCATCAGAGGGCCTCAGCAAATGCTGATGGTAGTTTAAAAACAAAACAAAACATAAAGTAATGAAAACTCAGTTTTTGGTCCAAGAGTGTGGACATCTGAACTTCTGCTTTGGATTTAAACTCTTTTCAGGGAGATAAAAAGCACCTGAGACCTTTAGAGGGAAAATTTCTTACAGAAATAGGCATATGATGACAGGTTAAAAGAATGAAACAAAAAACTCCACTGAGCAATGACAAAAAGAGGTATTTAACTCTGATCAAATTGTTGTTTATATTTTAAGGGTTTTCCAGGCAAGATAATGATCCAATGTATTTTTTAGTTATACATATGGCAGATGAAAAGGAGAATTTACAGGAAGCATCAGCCACAAAACCATGGAATTGAAAGAAGTTTCACAACATGGAATTTTAGAGAAGGAGGGAATCTTAGAGATGATCTAGTTCGGTGTCTTCACAGTGAGGTCTGAGGGCCACCTAACTTAGAATTGCCTGGAGAGCTCATTCAAAATGAAGCTTTCTTGCCGGCCAGAGAGGCTCAGTTGGTTGAGCTTTGTCCTGTGTACAGAAACGTTGCCAATTCGATTCCAGGTCGGGGCACATACGTGTGTTGTGGGTTCACCCCAGATTGGGGCGCAAGTGGAAGACAACCGATCGTTTCTTGTTCTTTCTTTCTTCCCCTCTCTAAGCATCTCCTTGGGTGAGGTTTAAAAAACAAGCTTTCTCAGTGCTACTCAGCCATCCTGGATCCTAATGTCCAAGGGGACTGATCTGGGAAGTATGCAGAGATTAAGAGCCTCTTCCTATTGATAAGTAAAACAAGGCCCAGAGAGGGAAGCTGTGCAGGGTCAGGTACTAGTAAGTCCTGGTTCCTGATCCAAGGTTGCTACCATCACTCTGGGATGAAACTCTCCCCAAATCTACAAACTGTTTTTATTATTAAACCATGCTTTTTTTTTTTTTTTAGAATTTAATTGATATTCTAGATGCTGCTTCCTTTAATACTTGGGTAATAAAGGAGGGGGGGTGAAAGAAAACACAGAACAAAATGTGGGGTAGGAAACAGGAAAAACTTTTAGTCAGAAATGACTAACTAGCCTTTGATAAATATAATACATTTAAATGAATGAAGTTGAAACACTGTCTGAACAGAAAGGCCTTTAGTCCTTATCTCCCATCCATCAAACATACAGTTCTAAGAAAAAAGAGAGAAACTAGCCCTAAAAGGATCCTGAGGTAGGTTTGGCTCAATCCCACGGGCCTTGTGTAGGTTCATCTTGAAAGAGGGGAGAGGTGATTTTAGGAATGGCTGTGCCTCCCCTTGGGCCTACCTCTGAATCTGCCATCTTGGAAGAGATGGGCATGAGATAGGTAAATGGAAATGTTCCCTCTGGGCCACCATATAGGGATGGCACTGTGAGGATCCACTCTCTGAATCCTAAATTACTTCTAAATACAGAATGCCATAAAGCAGCGAAAGACAGAACCACACAACGGTCTGTATTCAAAGGTTTTTCTTATAGTTCTCAATCCTCACAGATATTGTTTCAATAACTTAAGAACTGTCAGCCAGGGTTTTAAAGATTAAACAAACCTCTTATCTTCCTTATCTCATATTCGTGTGGCTGTTTTAGAATTCTATCACCTTTTATTTTCCCTGATTTATAACGGCTTTTCACTTTAGGAAAGGCAATCCACATCTTAGCTTCCTAAAAAATATGAAATCTCTGCCTTGTTATCATAAGCCCATGGGGTAAAGGACATAGAGGTGAGAACCAGTTTGTGACTTGTCTCCATAACTATTTCTGTGGCAACAACTAGCATGTTCTGGATAGCTCTCCCATCTCATTAGGGGTCTTTTATTTGAAAAGCAATCATGTTGCACTAAAATGCTCTCTTTTACCAAGGGTTGGCCAGGTAATGTCTGTTTGGCCATTTCCAGTTTGACAATTTATAATCTTGTCATGGGAATCTGGGTTTGCCTCCAAGCCAAACCAAAACAAAAGCGAACTAACATGGATCAATAAAGTAAATTATGAAAAATGATAAGAGGTTAAAATAGCCTTATGTTAGTATTGCTTTATAATAAAAATCATTATGATAAAACAGAATATTCTTTTGATATACATGAAAATGAGATGATTAGAAAACAAACAGCCTGGCTGGTGTGGCTCAGTGGTTGAGCATTAACCTATGAACCAGGAGGTCACGGTTCGATTCCTGGTCAGGACACATGCCCGGGTTGTAGGCTTGATCCCCAGTGTGGGGCGTGCAGGATGCAGCTGATCAGTGATTCTCTCTCATCATTGATGTTTCTATCTCTCTCCCCCTCTCCCTTCCTCTCTGAAATCAATAAAAAGATATTTAGAAAACAGATTTCAAAGAACAAGTTAATTAATGCAAAGGAAGAAGCCCCCTGATTCTTATAAAGGTACAACTGCCATCTTGTCTGTTCCCAGAGTGCAGGGAGCAGATTCAGTAGCAGAAGTGCTAACCTTTGATTTGGAAGCAGCCTTGGGAGAGCGGCAAAGGCTCTCCACGGCCTGCCTGGAGGGCCCAGGGGGGCTTTCGGATCCAGAGCTCCTCTGCAGGATAAACAGCTCCGGATTCTTCTTTAATGACAACAGCATATCAGCTGGTTTTGAGGTCAGAGCATATATAAACAGGATCTGCCTCATATTTTCCAGTTGTGGAGGAGGAAAGGCAAGGGAAAAAAGGCTCCCACAAACCTTTTCCTGCAGTTAATTGTGGAAGACGACTTGCTTTGACTCACATGCAAGACTGAAAAAAGGAGAGTAGAACCACAGTATGCTAAATGTCCCAGAAAGGAAGCAGGAAAAGCATTACTTCCTCTGTGTGTGAGAACATTAATGGGTAATCAAAGGGAGAAAGGTAATGCTGAACTCCAGAGTTTTAAAAGAAAAGGGATGCAAGCTTCAGAAGAATAAATGAGTAGGAAGGGCTGTTAATAAGTCTTTGTGGTGCCACAATCCACAGAGGCATCAAACGGGAGGTCTTGCCCAGCGTGAGCCCTGATCTTCACTTTGAGTGTTAAAGTGAACACCAGCTGTTACGTTAGTATGGAGACCAACAGATTATTTCCCAGGATCCCTTGAGGTCAGTGCTTGGCACTGAACATTTCCTGGCTTTTGAGAAGCTCTAACAAAATGTGCCAAATACAGATATTTGCTCACAACATTCACTTTCTTGCACCCTGGTCCCAAATTCCTTATTTGGTTTTGGACTAAAGGCCAAAAAGAAAAATCTCAAGATTTGTTTTCTTGACCTAGGCCTAGAAGTTTCCCCTCATGCCTCCCTACCCCAATATTTTCCAGGAAGCTGCAGACAAAAGCTACTTTATTTGTATTTAAATGTGTACTTGTGATGTGAAAGCCTGTTTCATTTTGCTGTAAGTCAGGGATCAGGAACCTATTTTTTGCATCTTTCAGAACATTGAGTTGACAAAATCAGAGTCATGAGAAAAAAGTAGAAACAAGTTAAGACCATAGGTAGAGGAGAAACGAGGAATCCAGCCAGAGACAACTCTTATCTGGGTCCCAAGCTCAAGTCAAGGGGAGCTCAAAGTAATGCTCAAGTTTGAGTCTAGATCTGAGAATGCAGGGAACCACCTAGGGCAGGTGGTCATTGAGAAAATTGTCTCCCAATCAATGCTAGGCACATTTCTTTCTCAAGTGAATAATCAATGGGTTTGTGGAAATAAGAGCTGAAGGATCTTGGCACAGAAGATTTGAAGTTGCTAAGATCAGTGGACCTTTAATTCAGAGCTTACTACCTAGTGCTTTGTCCTAAAATATGGCCCATGTAACACTCAAGAGAGTGGTAAGTACAACTGGCTCATTTGGAAGAATGACAGTCCTAAGACCATCAGAGATGCTTTATCCTAATATGCTAATTAATTACCTTTGCCACTGGGAAGAATGGTCCTATGAACCTTTGCAGATAAATTCTCAATAGTTCAGTTTCAGTCTGTGGATCAAGATATCAAATTATAAAAATGTGATTAATTACTAGCTGATATGGCAAAGACCCCCTAAAGGCACCCGATTGCTAGGTTATTGGTTCACACCTGAGAAATTATGAAGTTGGGCTCCCAATGAGTGTGAACCTTGAGAGCATTAATCACCTCTCCAGGTTGAGAACTGTCACAGAGGTTCTCTTCAGGTGGAAACCAAAAGCCAGTGGGAGCTAATAGGAAAAGACACCAGGGCAGGAAGAAGTGTGTGGCGAGCCACCACGGCCATGGCACACTCAGCCCCAGGGCACCTTATGTGCCATGCCAGCTCAGCCAGGTTCGGTGAGCCTGAGAGGGGGCAGTGAAGGATTGAGAAAAGACAGACAAGAGGATAAAAGCTGGGTCTGGGTGGGACGCTGCTCCTGGAATGAGAGACAGTGCCACAGACTACAAGCCATCTCTTTATTTTATAGCCAGATGCCAGGAGGCAAAGTAAGGGCATGGTCAAGATGTTTACAACATTCTCGTTGGTTTCGATCTACTCAATTACATGCACCTGATCAAGCTTTGTTTACTTGCAGCCTATATCACTTAGGCACGTAGGGCCACTTGTTTGGACCATAGGTTCAAGCTTACAACCATAGCTGTTGTCTATAATTGTGCTGGGAGGGCTCTGCCCTCCAAGCTGGGACTTGCACGTGGCCATGAGAGGATTGTGCCCTCTCATTAGTCCGAGGCTTGAACCTGTCCAAACACTGTAGCCGCTCTCCACAGAAGTGGATGACAATAGTTGAAGTCAAGAAGGAAAGCTGGACAAGGATCATTTGGGGAGGAATAGTCATGGCCAGGTTAGGGCAATTTTGAAGCAGGGTGAGAGAAAGGCCTGATCATAGACCAAGAAAGATCTGTTCAAAGTCAGCCTCCATGTCCTCAGGCCCGAGTACATTAAAGATGGGCTTGGTTCTGGTTGGAATCAGGAGTATAAACTTATACCTTAGGCTTTTCTGAACTCCCTTTATGCCTTCCTCCAAGTAAGGTCTAGTGAATGTTTTGAAATATGGGCAGGCTTAGAAAGAGGAAAAAAATATCCCCTCTTCTCAGGTGGGGCACAGGCTAGAGCATGATGGGAGAAGCTGATAATCTTAGCAGTGACTAAATATCTGTTGAGGAAATTCTATCATAGGGAACAGGAGGTCACGGCCCCTGTTCTGACTGTCTTCTTGACCAATAAATTCTCCATTATATCCAGCTAGTTGTTTCCAAAATCAGGCTCTTAATTAAAAGATGGAGTGGGTGAGGCCGCGCGCCCCTGGGTCCAGGTGAGACTGGATCCCGGGTCCGGGTGAGGCCGCGTGCACCTGGGTCCGGGTGAGGCCGCGCGCCCCTGAGTCCGGGTGAGGCCACGCCCCTGGGTCCGGGCGAGACCAAACCAGAGGGAGTCGGACCTGCATTACCACCATTTGTCCACCATCCAGAACTGAAAAGTCAGTGCTGACATGTACACATAAGGAACTGGTGGACATTGAAATTGGGTCTCAAAAGAACTGTTGGTCCAGAAAGAAACTCACTACAGATTGATTCATTTGCCTGTCAGCATAACTAGTATTGCTCGTCTCACATTTGGTTCTTATAAGTATATTTCTAGTAACACATGATCTCACTCATCTAGGGGAAATGATGAACAACATAGACTGATGAACAAGAACAGACCCAGAAACAAGGAGGCATCGATCGGACTGTCGGGCCTCAGAGGGAAGGTAGGGGAGGGAGGGGGTAAGGGGGAGAGATCAACCAAAGGACTTGTGTGCATGCATACGAGCCTAACCAATGGTTTAAGGACAACAGGGGGGTGGGGGCATCCGTGGGGAGGGATGTGGGATGGGAATGGGGGGATGAGGACAGATATGTGACACCTTAATCAATAAAGACATTTAAAAAAAAAAGGATGGAGTGGGTGAGAGCAAATCAGGGTAAAATCTATTTTCCCCTCACTTCCCCAACATAAATCGATAGTGATTATGTCTGAAGTAGGGGCAATTATAAGGACTTGACATAAAAAGGAAGATTGGAAATGCTAGTGCAAGCAATAAAAAAAATACCTGCTCTTTAAAAACAAATACACAAATAAAAGTTTCTTTTAATTAAAAAAGGAATTATTATACAGGAGAGAGTTTAATAAGGAAAATCACACACAGCGAAAACCACAACATTGCTGATAATCTTATAGTCAACTTTTGAAGGGTTTGGGGCAGCATCTTATTATAACCTCACACAGTCTCATAAATTGATAGATACAAGGTTAATCTTTAAATTATATATCTTGCAATGTATTTAGGTTGAAGCTAAAACTGATCAGGAGAGTAAAGTTCTGAGAAAAAGAAGAGTATTCAAAAATCAGCACTAGTGTGAAAATGTACTTTTAATTCACTGGTTAGTAAAGAGCACACAATCATTTCCAATGTCTCTTGTTAGTTTTACATTCTTTTAGTATTATGATGATCAACTTCAAAAACTTTCAAGGGAGTCAACAAACCCCTCCCTTCCTGCCCCACAAAATAAAACCACTAATTTCAATGTCTTAGAGCAACATTCAATGTTTCTCACATTAATGGGGTTCACATCTATGCTCTGGCCATAACAGAGGTAAGCAGAGAGCATCTAGTGTTAGCCATTTGGTAATAATTATCCCAAGCCATGGCCTTTTTTCTGCATACCTTATGGCAATGCCACGTGTGCATCCATAATCAAATGGTGTTAATTTTAATGCATGCGTTTTCTATTTGAGGATCAAAAGGGTTAAAAATTGAGCTTGAAATGAAAAGGAAAAAATGAGATAAATCTCCTAATGTACCATAGACTTGAATTGCCCTACCAAATTAGATTTTTAAAAGAAGTTTGCTGAAATGAGGTGTAATCCCTTTATAGCTTTAAAGCCTCCTATATCTCATGTCTAGGGAAGATATCATCTCCCTCTCATGGCAAATCCATGATTCCTCCTTATGTCCTCACAAATGGACTGGTTTGCCTACCCTCACCCCCCAATTCTGAAATTTCTGGCAGAAAAAAAGATCTGTCAAAACAGGTTACTTGTATTTTTATTGGTTCCTCCAGACCATGACGACATTTCCTGAAAGGCAGTGCCAGGAAACTATTAATGTCTGTGAAAAAGAAGTGCAAGTTCTTATGAGCATAAACTGTCTGGTGCCCCAGGAGACTGCAGCCTGAAGGAACCACTGGTCTTTACTGTGACACTGATTCAACTGGCTGCTATATCAGCGCTCCAAAATACCACTATTAGCGGAGCAGAGGCAAGTGCTTTTCCAAAAAGAAAGGTCTGGGAGACACAACAGACTTTTCCCTCCCTTTCTCTTAACCGCTTTCTTGCCCACAGTAGAGTAGCTGATGGCTGGCTCAGTTAAGGCTGTTCCACAAATCAGTTAATTCATTCAAGTAGTTATACCCAAGTAGGAGGGATAAAAGGCCTACACCTGGAAGAGGAGAGTGCCAGTGGCCTTCCCCACAAATGAGAAGAAAGGATCTATTCTAACATCCAGGTGCAGAAAGAGAACTGTACCTTTTTAAAGGACCCCAGTGGTTCTGCTAATGCTAGAGCCACACTGAGCACTTGACACAGCTGATCTTGAAGCAGGAGCTTTACAGAAGACTAGAGGCTAAATTAACAAAACTTGCCCGAGGCACTGGGCCTTTTAGGATACTTCAACTGATTATTATTAAGTGCCAAAATCATGTGGGTACTTGCTAGGCTTTGACTGCGTTTGTGGAGCAGAAAGGCAGCTAGCTCAATGCAGTGTTATATCCCTCTACTTCACAGCACCACCTGCCGGGTGAGAATGGAATGAGCTGAATTTTGTCAGATTGATATATAACCTATGAATTCAAGGAAAGGAGAAATGTCTTTACTCTTTTCACTGTACACAGCACACTGAGAAACAGTGCTCTCCTTGATGGCAAGGACACATCCCTGCTGCTTTGCTGCTCTCATAGTCACCCACAGTCCAGTGATGAGTACTTCCTTTGCAATGTCCAAACAGGAAATAGGAGCATTAAAACCAAGACCATAAAATATGGGCCTTACATGAAGAATAGCTACATGCCCATCACAGCAGACAGGTCATCTGAATTATAACCTTTAAAAACTGGATGGGTTTCTAAGAGAGCAATGTAAGTATCCCTTCTAGATGAAGTTAATTCTATTCTCATAATTAACCCTCTTCAGAAAAACATTTAATATCCAGCCCCAACATAATAAGCACCTAAACTCTTGGCAGCTAAAAAAAAAAAAAAAAAGTGTGGCTAAAGAAAGATTCGCTGTCACATAAACCACTAAGGTTCCCTGAAATGTTAAGAAGTTACTCCCTATCCTAAGCATTGTTTGTTTAACCTTGAATAGATATGTTCATTTGTCCTCCTTCGAGAAGGAGATAAAGGCCCAAAATGACTCATCAGAAACTCCTAGGCCAAAAGTGTTTCAGAACTTTTCAGATTTTAGAAATGTAAAATAGCATTTGTATTATGTAACACTTCCAGTGGGTCCTGGGGCAGCACCCACTAATCAAACATTAATATTCCTGCAGTAAGATGCATTCATACTCCCCAGGCTGGGTGGCTCAGTTGATTCCAACATTGTCCCGTATACCAAAAAGGTTGTGAGTTTGATTCCCTGTCAGGGCGCATACTTGGTTGTGGGTTTGATCCCTGATCAGGCACGTTTCTCACATCAATGTTTCTCTCTCTCTCAAATCAATAAAAAATATCCTCGGGGGAGGATTAAAAAAAAGATATTTTCATACCAAATGGGTAAAAACTCTACTAGACTTGTATCAGTTCAGGTCAGGTATTGATGTCAAAGGAGTTTGAATAAAACTTAAAAAACTTGTGTTTGGGGGGATTTTTGGATTTCAAAATTGAAAATAATGGGTAATTAACTCTTGATTTTAATAAAAAAGAGGCAAAGCAGTGACCAGGACTGGTTTTTTTAAGTGGCTGAAACACTGGTGGTTATCTTGGTTTTTGGAGTTTGTGGAAGATAACATTTTTAACCCTGGTTTTCTTTCTGGTTGCACTGGTGTGGAAATAGTGGTGGCAGTGGCAGTGAATGGGGGGTCCAGGGTAGGTGGGAGGGAATCACTTATCATCCAATACCAACAAAGTTATAGCCCTATGTTATTACTCCTAGTTTTTCAATGCTATAAACAATAGTATGAAAAATATCCTGGTAGCTAAATTTTGGTAATATGTCCCTTACGATTTCTTTGGGATAAATACCTTAAAACAAAATTGCTGGGTCAAAAGACACGATAATTCTGTCTCTCTGTCCATCCATTTGGGTTTATGGTAATATTGCAAAATTGCTTTAGAGGTAATTTACACTCCCAACAGCAGTGTGCAAGAGCACCTATTTCCCTGTATCTTCGTCAATGCCAGGTATGATCATTAACAAAATTTGGCAATCTGATATACTAAAAATGGTATTTATTCAATTAAACATGCATTTCTCTGATCGTCTGGATTTTGATAGGCTCCATGTAATCTTCAACAATTTTATGAAGGAGTTACTTCTAATTCATCATTAAGGGTAAATCTAGGTCTGTCTCAGAGTTTATCCTCCTCCCACGACCCCCTGTGAGACTTTGTGTTGCAGAGGAGCTTGGAATGGAGGTGCCTTGAGTCTTTGAAAAATGAATTGACACAAAAGCACGAATGAGTTGTGGGATGTGGGGGCAGCTTTGATTATATCTGTTTACTATACTACCTTTCTATACAGTGCTTCTGCATTCTACTAAACCTAGAGGCCTCCAGATAGCCAATAAAGCCTCTTTGAAATAGCAGCCCACATGGCTTAAGGCATGGGTAGAGACCACAGGATTATATTTTAAATTACTATTCATCACCTACTCAGTGCGCAATACAGTTTTTAAACTAGTTAAACATTAATCAGTTTATTACCCAAACCAGTACGATACCAACTTGGATAGCATAGATAATCTGAATTCTAGGTGTTCCTCCCTCCCCATAAGGGCTTATGTTGACATTACATAAACCTTATTTGAATAACATCTGCAAAATTCAGATGATCTGACAGCATTTTAGCTAACGTGACTTTAGGTCAGACTTCATGTGCAAATCACTCACTTTTCTCAGTCATGTCTACCAATGGAGGAACACGACAAGTCAGACCCAGGGACTCAACAGACATTCTAACAGCCTTCACCCTGCATAGACATAAGAACTTCCCCAGGGTGGCTAGTTCCTAGTTTTCCAAGGTTTTCTTTCTACTGGTATACTCTTATTTGCTGCAAGAGAGGCCCAAATAATTTGTGAAAATGCTGAGAAAGGGCAAGAAGAGAGAGAAAGGGTCAATATAATTCCATCTGAATAGGGATCCCCTAATTTAGGTCAACTGTGAGTACTGGAAATTTCCCTATTTCATAAGTGAAATTTGAAAATGTAGACTGAGCCACCAAAGTACAAGGCTCCTGCATTCAATGTGACTGGTGCCCCAGGACTGTGAATCCTGGTGGCTCTGTGATAGATAACCTAGTCACAGTCCAGGCTTGTTCTGCTGCATACAAAGCACACGTGAGCACAAAATCTGTGTGGCATAGATATTTTCAGATGTCTCTCTGAAGAAGGCGAATGGATTTCTCTAGAAACAAAATATCCTGAAGGGAAAAAAAGGGAACAACTTGGCTATAAATATAGCCACACAAAAACCTTTAAAGCGTGACCCAGTATGTCAGGAGTTGGTCCGGTCCTGGGTTGTTTAAGAAGCACAGCCTTCCACATATCCTTGCTTTAATCACCACTATCCATGACATCACCATCCAAACCACTTATTTAGTCTGTTTTCAAGCTCACCACATGGCAAATGACTGCCTACATAAACAAAACAATTCAGTTCTATAAGAATTCTTTGCAATTGAGACCCCTGGAGAGAGTAAAACATGTAATTGCCATCTAAAACATACTGAAATTTCTGTAAGTGGTTTTATAAATGAGTGATTGACTCTCATTAAAAGAGGAAGAAAAAAAACCCACAAAGAGCTGTGGGAGGCATTTTGGAATTTCGCAGACATAGTAAAGAGAAATCATAATATCCCCCATCAGCAGTTAGCCACCAGAAACCCCAGTTTGAATTTAGCCACTGACAGGTAGGCAAGGTAAAATAGATAATAAAATCTTTGAGAGTAAAGATTATGTCTGTAACTCCTTATATCTCTTACAGCAGTGATTAATAAACTTTAGTACACGTTAGAATCAGGCTACGGGGTCCCACACCCAGAGTCTTTGACTTAGAAGGTCCAGGTGGGACCCGATAATTTGCATATCTAACCCCAAACCTGAATACGCAATGACATGCTGGTGGACTGATTAGGCATAGGAACCTAGTCCTTGGTGACACCAACTGACCATCTGATGATGACATGGCAAGGAAAACAAAAGCATCACCTGCATCTCAGCATCACAATAGTGACAGCCATGGAGCACTATGGCAGTGGTGAAATTATTAAAGTGGGTACCTTTTTAGATAGGCAGCAAAAGTAACATGAAAGGCAGAAAACTATAAAATAACTCTTTAGGAAAATGTTTTCATGGTGGACAATAGTTTCTAGGATGAGACAGCAAGGGACAGAAAGAGTATGAATTATATGACACGGTTCAACAGAACTGGGATTGAATCTAGACTGCCATAATGTTAGCAGAATGACTTTTTGCAAAATTACTTAAATCTCTTTGACTCTTAGTTTCTTCAATTGGGACCTGAATGATAATACCTATCATGAGAACTGGAATGGCCTGGGAACTGTGGTTTAGAACATTAGTTCTCAAAATGTGGCAGGCTTAAGAATGACCTGGAGATTCTTGTTAAAAAGCAAACACCCTTTAAAATACAGATTGCTGGGTGAGACCTCCAGAGATTCAGAATCAGTGAGTCTGGGATAGAGCCTGGGAATCTGCATTTCTTATGCTGGTGTAGGCAGTTTTCAGACTATACTTTGAATAGCACTTCCAGCTGCCACTAAACATCACACCAAGTAGATTTCTCAATGCATGTCTCAATTACATCTCTTTCCGTATTCTATCTTATGTCACCTCGACTCATTGTTTTCAACACTATCAGACTCACCCTAAAGCAAGAACTGTGTCTTGTTCCTCCTTATATTACACGCCAGAGACCCAGTGCACAAATTCGTGCACCTTGAAAGGAACTGTGGGCCGTGAGGATGTGGTAGGCACAGGGGTGGGTCTTGGCCTATCCTCCGCGCCCCCGCTTGGCCCCTCCTGCCGCGGCATCTGGTCACCTGTCTGCCAGCATCCCGCTCCTGCTGCTGCTCCCACATGCTGATGGCACCGGCCCTGCTTACACCCGCTGAAGGCGTGAAGTGATTGGGGCCAGTGCCAGCAGCGGGTGCGAGTGGGGCTGGCGCTGTCAGCGGGTGTGAGTGGCAGCTGCTGCACCAATCACCCCTCAGGAGCAGGGGGAGGTGGAGAAGCCCTCAGAGGCCATCAGGGCTGGCAGCTGCTGCTTGCACCCACTGATGGCGCTGAGCACCAGCAGTGGGTGTGAGTGGGGCTGGCACTGGCAGTGGGTGTGAGCAGCAGTTCCAGCACCAGCAGCAGGTGCAAGCAGGGCTGTCGCTGGCAGCGGGTGCAAGAGGCGTCTGCTGGCCCTGATCTCCCCTCAGGAGCAGGAGGAGGTGGAGAAGCCCTGAGGGGCGATTGGGGCTGGCAGCCGCTGCTCGCACCCACTGATGGCGCCAAGTGATCGGGGCCAGTGCTGGGCACTGGCAGTGGGTGCAAGTGGGGCCAGTACAGGCAGCAGGGGCAAGTGCCGGGCAGGACCGTGGCGCGGGAGCAAAGAATTTTCAGTAACCACCAGAATCTCACCCTGATGACAGTGACCGGCGCCCCGCCTTGGTCTGGTGCCCCTGTTTACCTGCTCTACCATCCCACCGCAGCCAACACCCGCCATGTTCTGCACATGCCTCCTAGTGGTCAGCACACATCATAGTGACCGGTTGGTTGTTCCACCGTTCTGTCTATTTGCATATTAGCCCTTTATTATATAGGATAATGTCTAGCACAGTGTGCTATGCACATGTATGTGTGTAACATATGTTGGTGGATTGATATGTACAGCATATATGAGCAACAACAGGAATACGTTTATTTAGGTTCTTTTTGCTCAAATTTGCCCTCTATCAATCAATTCACTATGAGAAAATATAACTGCTGAATTTTTTTAACAATTAGCTGTTTGGCAAAATCAGTATTATATGATAGATGGCAACACAGAAGTTATTAAAATTGTTCCTAAGTATGAGCATGATTTGCCAACATGCCCTCAATGAATCTGAGGCTAAAGAAAATCAGCAAGTGAAAATCACAAGTTCCATTAGGACTGTATGCATTTTCCAAGCTCTCTGCCAGAGTCTCCCTTCCTCCACTCCAGGGCCTTCAGTCCCCTAGAGAGCTACAGGGTCTTTAAGTTCTCTGTATTTAATATTGGGCTGCATTTGTTAAAAGCTAAAGAATGAAAACTGGTTTATACCATAAATTCCATTAAGTTACACCACACAATCCAGCATAGTTCAGACAAACACACACACCAGTCTCACATCTGATGAGTGGCTTTAACGAAAAAAAAAAAAAAAAAAGTGTGTGTGTGTGTGTGTGTGTGTATGTGTGTGTGTGTGTGTAAAGGGGGTGGGGGAGAGGTAGTTGGTAAAAGAGAAACAGTGGGGCTGGGGAGCGGGTGACAAATTTATCCTTTAAGATACACAGGAAATACTCAGAGATTTTGTCTATTTAGTAAATTAAACTGCGAAGTACAAACTCGTACAATGTTTACTTTGATACATCCTCTGTCTCCCCAATTCACCACATCCCAAATACATGCTCAGAAAATCCAACAACTGTAGAAGGAAAGAGAGCCCTGGAAGGTTTACAGCAGACTCAAATTCACTTCCAAAATCTCTTCTTCTGGGATCTCTGAGTCAGAAGCAATGAAACAAAACCAAAATAAAACAAGCACTCTTCTGCCTGCTTCTAGAAGGTCCAGAAAGTTGAGCTTTGAGAGGACTGAAAGCAGCTTTTCCAGTCTTAGGTGTGAGCATTTAGTACTGGCAATGGTTACGCTTGACAGTATTTATTTGTAATAGTCTAGGGGACAGAGATGGTGAGAGATTTTAACATTTGATTAGGGATGAAGCTTATTTCGAATAACAGGGTAAGTCAGTTTATCTCTTTAACTGGAGCTCTCTTTACAGAAAGAAGAAACCAAATGCTTTTAAAAATTAGTTATCCACTGTGCTCTAAACCAAGTTCAGGTGACCTTGCAAATTATAAAACAAACAAACAAAAATACAAAACTAGCTAATCAAGTTTTCTTTTTAAAAATATATTTTTATATTTTATTTCAGAGAGGAAGGGAGAGAAGAAGAGAGAGAGAAAGATCAATGATGA
Source organism: Eptesicus fuscus (assembly GCF_027574615.1). Taxonomy (NCBI): domain Eukaryota; kingdom Metazoa; phylum Chordata; class Mammalia; order Chiroptera; family Vespertilionidae; genus Eptesicus; species Eptesicus fuscus. Next base: position 80,394,310 of record NC_072475.1, on the reverse strand, counting down.
GAGAACCATTGAACATTTTTTTTTAAAATAAAAAGTCAAGCTCCCAAATTAGAATAATCCTTAACTTAAAGACTGTCCAAGTCTGAACAAGAAAATATTCATCTCTGCATATTAGTTGCTAATTGTTCAGGGTGGGGTAGAAGCTCAAGAGTTTTTAAGTTTGGTTTATGGAACACTTTTAAAATAGTTTACACACACACATACACAAATTCACCCAGAGAAAATTAAGGCTGTCATTCTTTGAATTACAGTAATAAGCTATTCAGATAATCTATAATAATAAAAGGATAATATGCTAATTAGACTGGACAGCCGAACGACATTCTGGACGTCATTCCGGACATCCTTCTGGATGAAGCCACGGTGGCGGGGGCTGAGACAGAGGTGGTTAGGGGCTATCAGGCAGGTAGGTGAGTGGTTAGGGGTGATCAGGCAGGCAAGCGGTTAGGAGCCAGCGGTCCCGGATTGTGAGAGGGATGTTCCACTGCCAGTTTAGGCCTGATCCCCAGAGAATCGGGCCTAAATCGGCAGTCCGACATTCCCCGAGGGGTCCCAGATTGCGAGAGGGTGCAGGTTGGGCTGAGAGACCCACTCCTCCCATGCACAAATTTCGTGCACTGGTCCTCTAGTGTAATAATAATACAGTAATAATAATTATTATGTTCAGAGTAATAATACAGCTGTTCAGATATATAGTAATAAGCCATTCAGATCCGTAATGGTTGATTGAAATTGTTAAGAATAGAGCCAAGTCTTAAACTTTTTTCTTAAAAAAAAAATTTTTTTTTAAATGGGAAGACAGGAAAAAAGGAGAAGAAATACCAGGGATTATTTGGGAACAAGCAGAACAGAGGTAGAGTCTCAGGGTAAAAAGGTTTTAGATGGCCAACAAGTAGCAGATGAGGGCACTGGTACCTCAGCAGTAAAGAAAACAGGGTGGCAAATGATAAAATAATGACAAAGAAACATTTACTCTAGCTTGAAGTTCTTTTGACTTTGGCAGCAATGACCTTCAAATCCCCTCTTGAGAATGCCCGAGAACGGGAATCGGTCTCATGAATCAAAAGGAGCATGTATTTCTGTGCTCCTCTCCAGTGGAAGAAAGGTCTGTGGGCTCAGAGAGATTGCCAAACTACTCAAGGTTACAGGACTAGCATTAGGCTTCATGATGTCCACTTTATCCAAGCAGCTGAGAGCTGTGGACCAGTTATGATGGTGACCTAAGCCAGATGGGATGTGGCTTGGATAAGAGTGGTGGTGGGGTGAACGGTGAGGAACCAGGACAAAGCTACTGCATGGTGACATCTGGGCCTGGAAGAACACTGGATTTCCTCAATCCTAAAATACATGGTTTTGAACTTTTAAAGATTATTGGTATTAGGATGCAGCTTAGAATAAATGTCAAAAGAGAGGCAGATGAGGTCACTGCCAACACACAAATCTCTGGGAGAAGATAACATTGTGAAACTTGGAGAGGCTGGTGTGACTGTGGGAGGGGCTGGCTGCAATCCATGCAGTGGCACAGAGGACAAGAGGACAGTATGGATGCTAAGAAAGAAAAGGTATGAAACCCCTTTCGTGTTAAGACAGGTTCACTACAAACATGGACATGTCCAGATCTCTAGGTACTACTGAGCGGGCAATAAAAGTGAAGGCTCTCAATTTGGGAGGATGAAAAAGTTCTGGAGATGGATAGTGATGTTGGTTGTACTTAATATCACTGGCTTGTACAGTTAAACATAGTTAAAATGATAGATTTTGTTATATATATTTTACCACCAAAAAAAAAAAAAAAAGTTAAGGATCCAGAGACAGTTCTGTTCAGTTCAAATACTGCCTCTGAGACTTCCTACCCGTACTAGTAGACCTTGGGTCGGAATGTAATAACCTCTCTGTGCTTCAGTTTTCTCAACTCAAAATGGGGAGGATAAAAGCATGTACCTCATAGAGTAGGTGAGAATTAAACGAATTAATATGTAGAAAGCATTTAGAACAATGCCTGACAATAAATGCTCAAGAAATGCTAGCTGTTACTGGTGTTATAATTACTATTGTTTCTCTTATTATGAAATAAAATAATATAGTTTTTAAAAAGTCCCAGATTTTTTTCTCTTTCTCTTTTCATTCTCTGGTAGACTAACTAATAATAAATAAAATGGGGGGCGGGGAGGAGGAGGGAAATGTGGGTAGAAAGAATAAGTTAAACAAGGGCCCTGGAAAATTAAAACCCTGCACAATCAGATCTGGAATAACCAAGAATTATATAAAATAGCCAAATATTTAAATTCCAATCTCCAAGCAAAATTGTGTAGGGTCTTGAACCACCTGTGAGGATTTGCAAAAGTCCACATGCTTGGTCCCACCTCATACTAACCAACCATGATTGTCCAGAGGTGGGGCCCAGGTAACTAACTGTCCAATAATGTACAAGGGCAGCCCACCATTGCAGCCAGGAATGACTCATTTTTTATCTTTAGACTAGAGGCCCGTTGCACGAAGAGATTCGTGCAATAGGCCTTCCTTCCCGTGGCTTCCAGCACCGGTTTTCCTCTGGCACCTGGGACCCAGGCCTTCGCTCCAGCCAGAGTCTGCCTTTTTCGTCTTTGCTGCAGACTCCGGCTGGAGTCTGCCATCTTCGTCTTCGCTGCAGACTCCGGAGTCTGCAGTCTTGTCTTCGCTGTGGCACTCTGCTCCTGTAGATCCCTTCACCCCTCCGCCCCCGCACTCCCTCTCATAGCAGGCGTCCTGCCCCGCCTGGCCACTCTGCGCCTGGAGCAGCTGGGCGGCTGCCATCTTTGGCCTTCTAATTTGCATACTCACTCTGATTGGCTGTGGGCGTAGCGGAGGTACGGTCATTTTTACATGTTTGTCTATTATTAGGTAAGATTCATTTGGAAGGTTGCTATACACTGAGTGGCCAGATTATTATGATCGCTGAACACATAATAATCTGGCCACTCAGTGTACATATATATATATATATATATCAGAGGCCCGGTGCATGAATTCGTGCATGGGTGGGGACCGGCCAGCCTGGCCAGTGGGAGGGGACATGGGCGGTTGGCCTGTCTGCTGGTCGAACTCCTGGTCGAGGGGACAATTTGCATATTAGCCTTTTATTATATAGGATATACACTGAGTGGCCAGATTATTATGCGTTCAGAGATCATAATAATCTGGCCACTCAGTATATATTCTAATATCTAAAAATTTGTGCCTTTTCTTCATTAAAACAATTTAAAAAATAACAGTGCCTTCCTGCTTTGTTGAAAAGAAAAGGGAGGGCCTCTTTCTATGTGAACTTCTATCAGTCACTTAAGACAGTTTTGCTAATCAATGTTAGGGCAAAGTGTGTGGTTTCTGACTGTGGCTATTGCTGAGCTATTCCTGATCAACTTGTGTGCCTACTGAGAATATAGTTCTGCACCTTCCTATCCTCATTTTAGAGCCACACAGGCCTTACTGATTAGATAGATCTGTATGGCTCAGAGAGGTGGAACAGGAGGTGGAGTGGAAAATGAGAAAGTACTATAGCAAGTCTCCTGATTGATTTTCCTCCCATGCTGCTTTACTCTTCTACCCACCAACAACCTTTATTTTATAAAATAGCAGATCAGCCCTGACCGGTTTGCCTCAGTGGATGGAGCGTCGGACTGCGGACTGAAAGGTCCTGGTTTCGATTCCAGTCATGGGCATGTACCTTGGTTGCAGGTACATCCCCAGTAGGGGGTGTGCAGGAGGCAGCTGATTGATGTTTCTCTCTCATCGATGTTTCTAACTCTTTATCCCTCTCCCTTCCTCTCTGTAAAAAAATCAATAAAATACATTAAAAAAAAAAAAAAGCAGATCAACACATACTGAGTGGTTCCCCATGACACAGAAGACAAAGCCCAGCCTCTTCAGCCTGGCACTGGAGGCCATGCCTCACATGGCCGCAGTGAGTCTCCCAAATCCTAACAGACACCCTTCAGTTTCCTCACATCTCTCAAGGTACTTGGCAGAGCTGAGGGCACAGTGCCTGGAGCCCATCTTCCTCTCATCTCCCCTGTCCTCCTCCTCCTCTTTCTTCTCCCTTCTCTGAACTCCTCTAGCAGGAAATGTCTGTGTCACTCCTTAGGGCTCTTAGTCATATGGGCCACATTTTAAATGAATGATTTCATGCATGTGTGATTTACCTCACTAACCAGACCAGAACTCCCCAAATTGGAGGCCCATGGGTTGAATTCAGCCCACATACTAGTACATGTTTTGCTTGGCCCACGCAATGTTTTTGAAGAATTTGAATTAGTTGCCAGCATTTTTAAAAAATCAGGAGGTGGCACATAATAAAACTCTGGATTTCTGACTCTTCTTGACACATGGAAAGCTCTGACAATGTAGGATCAGCATTCCAGGATGGTTTCAATCAGCTGGAGCTGTGCAATGATGATCCCTTTAGAAGTGGTGTGTCCTCTCCACTTCAGCACCCCCTCAGCCCTGCGCCCAACCCCAGCTTCTTCACAGAACTTACTGTCTCCTGCAGCCCTTTCAACTTGCAACCTCTGAACTACACTCTAAGTCCCTGGAGGACACTGCCTTTGTCTTCATCTCCTCATTTCCTCAGTGCTTAGCACACTGCTATTTACATAACAGGTGATGAAAAACTACTTCCTGAGTGGAAGGAAGAAAGGCCAGAAGTAAAGAAGCAGATGAAAGTGATGAATCAGAGAGATGAGGATGAAAGGAGGCTACAGCTAAGGACACATGAGTGCAGCGTTTTTCAGTGCCTCAAAAAGAATGGGAAATGGAAGACCTTGTTCTTTTATAGTTTCAAATGGCAGTGATGCATAAAACTCTTTTAGAAAATTAAAAGAGGCATTTTGTTTTTTAAATAATTTCCCAGAAGCTGGACAAGAGAAACAACTTAGATTATCTTAATGAGGCTCTTCAACTCTGAGTATACTTTACTATGTCAACAGTGAAGTGAGCCAGTCTTTCCTTTTTAAAAGGAAAACCACACGCTTTATGCCTTGCTTTGTATTGCTGACTAGGTAAAAGAGAAATGATCCTAAAGGCCACCTTTGTTTCATGTCTACCTATGAATACACTCTGTGAGAGATGCATGTTACCAAGGCCCTTTTCCTGAACTTGCACCAAATACTTCTCTTTGCCTTCCATGATGCTCCTTCCATTCAAATGAGAGTCAAGTTCAGAAGGTCAGAAAGAACAGGCTTCCAGAATACTAAACACATTACTTAATGACTAAACTTAAAGTTAAACATCATGAAACTGTAGCTTCAGAGAAGTCAAAGCTTTACTCAGTGTTTGAACACTGGAGGTTTTACAGCTTCCCCTTCCTATTGAAAAGCCTCTGTAAGTTGACTGCTGAGCAGAACAGTCAGGAAAAATGTGATGTGCCTCATTGGTCTGTTGGTGCCTCTGGGTTTGAAGGTATAAAGTAAGCTGAGTTGGAGGTGGGGTGCTGGGGAATTCAGAGAAGTGGAGAGACTTTTCAACTTGTCCACGATGGGAGTTTGTCTTTGAACGACAAGCTTGATAAAGGAAAGCTGAGCAGAGCTTTAGGTTTGAGATGCATCTCAAGCTGCTGGGATAGAGAGGAGGTCACTAATGGAAAACACACAGACGCATCCAAGAACAGACACCTGCTCCCTTGACCATTTGGCAAGTTTTCTCTGTCTGCCGCAAAGGTGAATCCATTTTCATTTCAAGAAATTACAACTTAAAATCTCATAACCACTGATAAACATCAGATTATAGGAAGTTTCATTCCACAGTTTCTAAAATCTCACACTGTTCAGTGTCCTGTGCAGTATCCTGAGAGGGATTAGAGTGTAGTGGGTAGTAAGGGCTCTGGGGTCAGACAAGACTTAGCTTGGAGTCCTGACTATGCCAGTCAGTGAATTTGGGGCCCTAGAAAAGTCAGACAACTTCTTGGAGCCACAGTTTTCTCACCTACAAAAGGAGGATAAAATTAGTGCATACTGCATGGAATTACTCTAAGGTGTGAGTGAGAAAATGCATTCAGATTACTTAGCACAGCACCTTGCAGAGTCAAGCTCTAATAACAAGCTATTTTCATCAGAATTTCTCACAATGTAGAAAAACTTAGATGGCCAGTTGGGTGAAAGGTCATCAGGATCTTCAAGGAATAAATACATAAACTGGTCCTGGTATCTAGCTCACAGTTGGTAATTCTAAACAAGGTTGAGGTCAATAACCCCTGTCAGAAGAACATGGGCTCTGAGTGATTTTTCCAGTAGGCTGAGCCAGCCATGCTCACACTTCTGTCCTCTGTGATCAAATGCATGCACTTCTGAATCAATCAGGCAAGTGGGGGGATGCTCTGCATGAAGCCAACTCTCCCATTTGGGGCCCAATCCCACAGCCTTGGATTTTATCCAACTGAGCTAACTGGTAACAGATAACCAAAGGCATGGTCCCTGCTTGCTGGAGCTCAGCAGACTTTTACAGGGACACATCACAAAACTTTAACAAGATGCAGAACACAAAATGCATTTTAGTAATACCCAAGAACATGTAATGTTTCGGAGTTTGCAAAAACCACAGCTACTCTGTCCACTCCAATTCATAAGCAGATTCTACACCCTGAGAGATATGGGCTTTTATTGGCCTTTTTCCCTGATGATGTAATGAGTATCTGAAACTGACATGCCTAAGGCTGGAGAGAAGCTCAGAACTAGAGATCACGTCATCTTTCCTTAAAGTAACAACATCCCACTGCATCTTGGTTTCCTAAATAAAGACACTTGAAGAATATAGAGTCACAGAATAGTAGAGCTAGAAGAGTATTCAGAGTTTAGTCCACTGGAGGAGCAAAGAAACCGTGTGATAGGCAAAGATTATATAACTAAGCGTTGGCTCTGCTAGCACTATTCCCTGACTCCAAGTCCAGAGCTTCCATTACAATCTGCCACCCTGAACCATCCAACCATCAATCCCTCTCACATCACTACCCGGAAGTTGTGGGACAAACAGCTTTTTCATTTTTTTAATGGTCTAGAGCTGCCACCAGGTTATATGGATGTGCAAAGCAACGAGACATTTGTTTACAGCTGCCTATAAAGCCAACATTAGCTATGTTAATTATATTACTACACAGTTATTAATCCCCAGCATGTAAGCCAGCAAGTGCTAGAAGCAACTCTCACCTAGACGCCAAAATGTTAGGATATTTCTATTTAGCTCAACTAGAATATATTATGAATGTTCCTTAACTTTGCATCACCAGCTAGTAAGCATTCAGTAACTATGATGTATTTACTTTAATATTGAGCTATTTTTGTTTAAAATAGATATTTCTGTGTTATTAAATAAAAATTTCTAAAAACCCTCTCATAAAATTTTAAAAAGTAGATGTGAAAAAAATAGATGTGAGCTCTAAAAAATTTAATAGTACTTATGAAATGATATATTGGAGGCTTGTCAGTTCATCAGCTGAAAATATTGTGAAGGAATCCCAGAGCCGAGTCAGACTTGGTTCCTAGCCAGGGTCTTGCCACACTCTCAGCCAGTAATAATTCTTGATGCCCTAAGATTTTTCCTATTATAAAATGCACCCAAATAGCTTTCCTCTTTATTCCCAGTCTTTTCCTCCCTTCAAGCTCCAATAAGCTCTTGGCCCACCCTAGCTGTCACTCATGACCTACCATTCACCTGGTACCCACAGGCTACTTTGGGCAAGTATGAATCTTCCTACATCTGTATCTTATGTCCACAACCAGATCAGTCTGGATCTCCTTCCTTGAATGCTGTCTTAGTTCAGGCTGCTATAACAGAATTTCATAGACTGAGTGGTTTATAAACAACAGGCAATTATTTCTCACAATTTTGGAGACTGGAAGTCTGAGATCAGGGTGTCAGCATAGTGAAGTCCTGGTGAGGGCACTCTTTTGAACTGTAGACTGCCAACCTTTCATAGCCTCACCTGGTGGAGAGCAGAGAGAAAGCAATCTCTCATGTTTCTTCTAAGGACACTAATCTCATGCATAACTCTTGCCTCATGATCTCATCCAATTCTAATGACCTCCAACAGTATCCACCTCCTAATAACATCACATTGTGAGGAGAGGGATTTCAACATAAGAATTTGGGGTGAGGAGTACACAATTCAGACTACAATAAATGCCTAAAACTAAGCCAAAGCTTTACACCCATGGGCTGTCCATGATACACACTATCCTATTAGAAAATGAGGGGACTGTACACATTAAATAAAAATTTCTAAAAATCCTCTCATAAAATTTAAAAAAGTAGATGTGAAAAAAATAGATGTGAGCTCTAGAAAATTTAATAGTACTTATGAAATGATATATTGGAGACTTGTCAGTTCATCAGCTGGAAATGTTGTGAAGGAATCTTTGGACTCCTCAAAGGTAGTCAGAAAAATCCCAATATTCATCATATTGTGAAAGGGTAAAATAATTTAACATAAAATGAGCAAGAGTGTACAACACTAATTAGATTCTCAAATGCTTAAGGCTAGAATTTTCTTGAGTTACATAACTCCTTTTTTCTAAATTTTTGGGATAACCACAAAAACTACCCTTCTCTCAAGAGTATTTGAGGACTAAAGAACTGGGAAAGGAAAATATTAAAATGTAAATGTGAAAACAAACATATCAATGTGCTAGCAGTTATCTCTAGGAGGTGCAGTTATGGGTAATTTTATTTTTATCTTTGCATCTTTGTGTATTTCCCACATTCATTACCATGAACATGCTACTCTTATAACCAGAGAGAAACTCTAAGAAGCTTTAAAATAAAGGTAAAGATAAAATCTTAATATACTGATATTTGAAGAAAGACAAATTAGGGTGTTCTTAGCATTAGATGGTGAGTGCCATGACATGATTACAATGTCCGAGAATTCCCAAGAAGAGCATGTGGCCACATGAATAGTATAGTGAATGTAATTTCCATACATAGGCTTAATGGATCAAATTTGCAAATGGGATTGGCGATAATGAAGAGCTAAGAGGGTGTTTTAGTTTTATTGATGATTCTGAGGAAAGCTAGAGAGGCATTATTCAGGATCTGAGGTTAGGGCTTGAAGTGACATCCAACTACTGAAACAATATGCGTACAAGAAGTAATTGTATGAAACCATGACAGGGAGAACTGGCAGACCCTAAACCCAGGCTAGGGACTGCCCAGAGATGTTCTATAGGGCAAGATCAGTGTCTATAGGGAGTCTAAGACAAGAGACTTCCAGAAAGACAATTCTAACCTGAAGTCAAAATACTGTGGACCAAGAGATAATGGGGGGAGCTTGGGAGAAAAGATGGAAGCACAAGGGCCAAAAGAGGCTCCACAGTTATGAAAGGGCTTTCAAAAATTTCTAGAAGGGCCTGTGCTGTGATTAATGAAATCCAAGCTTAAGAGAGAAACATAAGACAGAATTTGAGATTATTTTGAAAATGTCAGTTCTTGCATTTTTAAAAAAATATATATTTTTATTGATTTCAGAGAGAAAGGGAGAGGGAGAGATAGAAACATCAACGATGAGAGAGAATCATTGATTGGCTGCCTCCTGCACGCCCCCTACTGGGGATCGAGCCTGCACCTGGGCATGTGCCCTGACCAGGAATTGAACTGTGATCTCCTGGTTCATGGGTCAATGTTCAACCACTGAGCCACACAGGCCAGGCAGTTCTTGCATTTGAATGCAACTGTAACACCAGAGATGGTGAGAAAGAAAGGTCAGAAGGATATGGAATCCAGAGTCCAGAGTGTGACTGAATGTGTACATCTCTCATCCTGAGCTTGGAGGTATTGCTGGAAATATGCCAAAAAACAGTGCAAAACAGGGAAGAGTAAACCAATGATCTGCCCTCCTTGCCCCAGTGTGTTCAATAGAGTTTCTTTGAACTGCATTAGGAAGAAAATTAAGGTTAAATTCCTAAGTCTTGGGCCAGGGGTGGATAGCTCCAATAACAACAAGGGTCAGACAGGTAACATAAACAAATAAAGTGGTCCAATTCAGAGTGGCCATGGTGCAGGTGAGAGCCCCTGCTCTGTCTGAAGGAACAACTGTGGAAATGTATGCCCAGGGTTGCCAAATCTTATTAGTTTTCAGGAAAAGACAGATATCTGAATTTATTTGTGAAATCTTCTACTGTTAGTAACTAACTTAATATCTTTAAAAACAAAACAAAAAACCCACATCATGCAGATCAAAGAAAATATATCTGGGGAGGAATGTTGGACCCGAGCTGGTTTGTATTCTTTTCCCTGGACCCCTTCCTCAGTACAATTGAAACTTCGGTTAAAGAAGGGATTTAAACACTACATGCTATCTTGAAAGCAGGCAAATACCTGACCTTTGGCCAGCCTTTAGAATGCTAGGAAAGCTCAAGTGGTAAAAAAATCTGGGATAATGTAGCTCTTCACAGCTAATGCCTTGGGGAGAATATTACACAAGTTTAAGTAAGCCTAACATCCAGATGTACAAAGAACAAAGTATAGAATTTGGGAAGGAGTTAAGTGTGGGCCAGAGTCAAAGCTTGAAAACACTTGCATGCAATTTACTTTTGATTCTAGTAGGAAGTTGCAATGAATACTGGAGAACAAAACCTGGTCCCCAAGGGAAATTTTATGAAACCATACAGACTCACCATGTGCTACTCCAGCGACTAAAGAATCAATTACTTAGGGTTTCTGAGGCTTTGGATAGATTCCCAGGTAAAAGATACTATATTGAAAACAATATAGTGGATGGAAAGCTCAAGGATGCTTTCTTGGTTAGAGATTAGAAAAATACAAGTGTTCAAGTATAGACCCCTAAATGCACAAGGAAGTGAGAGAATTTAACAAGATTCTCACTACCTGTACTGGGTTGACTGGTTTGTACCCCACCCCCAACCCCATTCATGTTCACTGAGAACTTGTGAATGTGACTCTATTTGGAAATTCGGTCTTTGTAGATGTAAACAAGTTAAGATGAAATCATATTGGATGAGGGTGGGCTCTAATCCAATGATTGATGTCCTTATGAGAAGATGGGATTTAGACACAGACACACATTGAAGGAAGACAACCATATGAAGACAGGAAGATTTTGGAGTTACCACCTCTCCCTCCCTCCCCCCAAGGACTACTAGCAATCACCAGATGTTATAAGGCGCAAGGAATGATTCTCCCAAAAGCCTTTGGAGGAGGCAAAGCCCTGCTGGCTCCTTGATTTCAGCCTTCCAGCCTCCAGAACTCTGAGAGAATAAATTCCTATTGTTATAAGCCACCCAATTTGTGGTAATGGCAGCCCTAGGCCCTTTTCAAGCCACTTCTGGATGGAAGAGTTGCTATGGTAAATTATACAATGACTTACAATTATGCCCCAAATTGGAGCAATATGTAGGGCAGATAAAGCCACAGGAAACATACTGTCAACAGAGCATGAAAATGCAGTTTCTGGAGAGAATGGAAATGAGGACTAATGACTGGTAACCAAATGGAGAGCAGGAGAACTCAAACTCCAGTGGTGATATACATAGAATTTATCCCAGAGTTGAAATAAATTTCATTTCATTTAGGGGAACAAACACAATACAGATTAAAAAAACTGTATTTATCCTATCCTTGCCCAACTTAGCTTCCTTTTTGTGAAACAACACCAACAAACAAACAAAAAATAACTACAGGTATTTTACTGTTTTCATGTATTTAAAGAACAAGATTAAGTATTAATCTATTTATAACTTTGTCCCATATGCAGGAAGTTTTCCTTATACAATATACACTCAAACAAAAGGTTTACATAATTGTTGGAGGGGTGCTTTCCATGTTGCCTTTGTATTATTTAAAAATACACTTGATCTTAGCCAAAAGGCCAAGTAGCAATGTAGCATTTAAAAATAGAGAAAGAGCCCGGTTGGAGTGGCACAGTTGGTTGAAGCATTGTCCCATGCACCAAAAGGTTGCCGGTTTGATTCCCAGTCACGGCACATACTTGGGCTGTGGGTTCGATCTCTGGTCGAGGTATGTACCGAAAGCAGCCAACGGATGTTTCTCTTTCACATCAACATTTCTCTCTCTCTCCCTTACTTTCTCTAAGCATGTCCTTGGGTGAGGATTAAAAAAAAAAAATAAATACACACACACACACAGCATTAATTTACCCATGGATTTTCAGTGTTAATACTTTCTCCTTGGTTTTGTATCTTCATGGTGTGTGTGTGTGTGGGGGTCTCATAACCACTTTCCCACACCAGCCTGGAATTTCTCATCTAAGCCCAAAGAAAGGGTGGGGAGGCTTAATGAGTCTCACAAGGTTCAGTTAATAAAGCCACAAAAACACAAACGATGCCATAAAGCCCATCCTCCCCCTGGATGCACTCAATTCTAGTAGGACTAACACATCCATATATCAACACCAACCACCATTACTACCACCACAATCACCATCCAGACGTTGGACCCAAAGTTCCCCCTGCAATTTTAGTACACATAAATGAATCTCTTTTAAGTGTGCCATTCATTAGGAAGGGTATTGCTCTGTATCAATTTGGTTAATTTCTGGATTGTGGATGTCTGCTCATGTAAAACTCCAATGGAGTACATTACTACAGCAAACATGTGCCGTGCTCAATTACATGTCAAGAAAAGCGAATAGGGCCTTGAGGAACATGGCGGCGGGAAGGGAGTGAGCAGTCTGCGCGGCCCCGCACCCGCAGGAGGAAATAGAGGGAGCAGCTGAAACGAGAGGAATCCAGCCCGAATTGGTGAAGGAGAAGTGGCTGGTGAGACAGTTTGCAGCTGGGAAGGGCAGAGATCTCCTGGAAAAAGGTAAAACAAGGTTCTGGGCATTAGAATCTGCCGGATCTCTAAACCCAGAAGGTCAGGGGAAAACTACACGGCGCCAAGCCGCGTCCCTGAGGACAGGCAAAGTGTCTGAACTTGAGGAAAAGGGTCCACGGGACTGCGGGAGGTAGTAGATTTTAGACCTTGGAGTCTGATTTGAGATCTGAGCTCAGAGGCAGCCCTGAAGAGCTAACTGCCCGACCGCGCAGTGCCGGCAAGAGAGGAGATTGCAAAGACACGGTCCCGCTTCGCGCCGGGGCCTGCGTCTTTCTCCACTGAACCTAGTTCATAGGACCTTTCAGATACAGACACCTACCCGTGCTGAGGTGCAGGAGAAGGGGAGGAGTGGTGGAACCTGGGGAGAGTGGGCAGAGGTGGAAGCGTGTCTGGGGCTGAGTCACATCGGATCCCCGGTCGCCATTTTCTCCTAAGAGATAACCCCTCCTTCCAGTCTCCAGGCAACCATTATAGTCACACCCAGATACCACTCTGATTAACACTATAGGATTTGAATACTCCCTGAGGCCATAGGTACCGCCCAAAAGAAAAACCTTTAGTATCTATTAAGCAGTTATACTACCAGAGCTCCTCAGAGTGCTTCAGTGTGCCTCGCTGGCAAACTTACCGAGGGTGCTCCTCTGAGCTGCCACTGGGAGTAAGCACCTATCCACCACAGGTACAGCATTAAAAGCTGAGTCTGCCCACCCCACAACTACAGAACTCTGGGCAACACAGTCACGCCTTTCCAGAGTGCAGGCCCCCCCGAGCCACATCACCCCAACAGACGGTTCCTTGGAGCCACTGTGAGTCCCCACTGGGCAAGTGTAACTTCAATTTAGGGTGCAAGACAGAAAAATTTGAATACTACCCTCCACGACTGCTGACCTCTAGACACTGCAGTTGTGCCTCTCAAACTCGCAGGCCTACATCAAGAGAACCCAAATAGTTCAAGTAGGGAACTACATTTGATTACCAAGCCCAGGAAAACTGAGAGATTATACCAGTAGCACCATCACCAAAAGATCCTGGGTAGCAAAGCAATTGGAACTACAATCAAAACATTACAGGAAAACATGGGGAGACAGAAAGGAAATTCTCAAAGGAAGGAACAGGAAGAATCACCAGAAAGGGAATTAAATGAACTTGAGGCTAGCAGCTTAACAGAAAAAGAATTCAGAGTATTCGTTATAAGGATGTTTAAACGGATGGATGACAAATACACACAACTCAATGAGAACTATAAGGAGCTGAATGAAAACGTCACCAACATGAAAAGAAACCAAGAGGAGATGAAGAACGACATAGCTGCAATAAAGAACACAATGGAAGGCTTAAAGAGTAGAGTAGAAGAGGCTGAGGACCGCATCAGCGAATTAGAGGACAAGGTAGGAAAAAACACACAAACTCAGCAGCAACTTGAAAGGAGACTTAAAAAGCAAGAGGAGAGCCTAAGGGAGCTTTGGGACGACAAAAAACGAAACAATATTCGAATAATGGGGATAAAAGAAGGAGAGGAAGAGAAGCAAGGACTAGAAAACCTGTTGGAAGAAATAATGACAGAAAATTTCCCTGATATTGACAAGAAAAGCTTGAACACATCTGCTTATTCCAAGTGTATATCATAGGGTCCTGGTCAGCTCTATTGAGAGCTGAATTCTCAGACCATAAGTTACACCCATTGACAGCCTAAATAACACAACAAATACATGTCATGATAATACAGGGTAGGGCAAAAGTAGGTTTACAGTTATTCCTGTGGGAAATCTATCTATCTATCTATCTATCTATCTATCTATCTATCTATGCCTAAGCGACCATTACAACAGGTTGACCGAATGACCAGTCGCTATGACGATGCACTGAACACCAGGGGGCAGATGCTCAACGCAGGAGCTGCCCTCTGGCGGTCAATGCGCTCTCACAGCCAACCTCCCACGGCCAGCCAACCTCCCACGGCCAGCCAACCTCCTGCAGTGCCTACCCCGGCCAGCTGGCCCCAATCGCTGGCCAGGCGGAGGGACCCCCATCCGTGCACCGAGCCTCTAGTAATATAATAATTAATGTTTAATAATATAATAATCAGTAACTAATTAATAACATTAATATTTAACAATATAATAATTAAACAAGAATAAACTCTGTTTTGCATACCACTTTTAACCTACCCTATATTATTGATCATTTCATGGTACATTGGTAAGCTTTGTGTTCTTTCTGTGTGGTATATTTTGTATTTATAATATACTTATAATCTATATATAATACATAAAATCTTTAATAACATTTCATATTATGAATGTGATTTAACATAAAATATATTTATGAGATAATATATAAAATGTATTAAATTATACATTTATAATATATATGTTTTTAGAAATGTGAGCAGTTGTTTTTTATTAGTTATTTAACTCTAAAATAAAATTATTTACTACTCTTTCTTCAAGATTCTGGATAAGTCTAATTGCATAGCATATCCTGAAGTATCAAAATTAGTTTTAAAAAACTGCACCAAAACAAAATGTGGGGAAAAAATAAGATGCTGAGACTGACAAAGAACAATTATCATGCATACCAATTTCTGACTTATGGAAAGCATTTCATTGGTCTTAGCAAGCAAGTGTCTTAATAATAAGTAGATATGTAACAATTTTAAATATAAATTTGCATTAATAAAATATTTATATATGTCTTTACTATATTGAGGGTGGGCATAACATTGTTTGCTAAGACCTTTGAAAACAACAAGCTGTCTTTGGACCAAATTCTGATTCTGAAGACTTTCACCCACAAGGAACTACTTCTGGGCTCCAAGGAGCATGTCTCATAGAGATGTGGCATCATTCAGGGTCAAAGGTGGTAATTTAACAAGACCTGGGAGGAATTCACAGAGATTTATCTAAAAAAAAAAAGAAAAAAGAAAAATCCACAAAAATGTCTGATCTAATCTGAATTTGTCCATAAACAGATCAACATTCTATTTTAGCATTAAAATATGGTTAAAATCAATTTTAGAGATTTTATATTTCCACATAGAGCATTTCACACAAATCTAATAAAGATATGCCATTCTCTGATATTGTCCAAGCTATCTGTTAACATAAGTATTTAAAGGTGCTCAAGAAATGTTGGTAAATGAATGAACAAATAAAAAACCACTTGCCCCTGAACAATGCCATATGATGCCCTTAATAAATGTATTCCACAGGATGAGTCTGGGTAACTAAAATAGGATGTTCCTTTTCACTGAGGCCACTAGGAAACTTACAGCTAAATTTGTGATTTACTCCTAACCACTATAAAGGACCAGGTAATATTTATTTCTGTTTCTCACTCTTATCTCTGGCTTTATATTCCAATTACCTGAATTCCATATTGCATGTTATTTGGACAGGAGATATAGATTAATACATAAAAAGAACATGAAACTCCATTAACTATTAACCTCCCCTATAACACTATGCGACTTTGTTTTCTAATATATTTTTATTGATTTCAGAGAGGAAGGGAGAGGGAGATAGAAACATCAATGATGGGAATCAATGATTGGCTGCCTCCTGTATACCCCACACTGGGGATCAAGACCAGGAATCAAACCCTGACCTCCTGGTTCTTAGACTGATGCTCAACCACTGAGCCACACCAGCCGGGTACACTGTGTGATTTTTTAAAAAAATATTTTATTGATTTCAGAGAGGAAGGGAGAGGGAAATAGAAACATCAATACCAATGATGAGAATCATTGATCTTCTGTTTCCTGCACGCCCTCCACTGGGGATCAAGCCCGCTACCCAGGCATGTGCCCTGACCAGGAATCAAACCATGACCTCCTGGTTCATAGGTCGATGCTCAAACACTGAGTCACACCAGCTGGCCAGCACTATGTGATTTTTAAAGAAAGCTTTCCTCAAATTAACCCTTCTACCTTTGGTAATTTTTGGAAAATTCTAAGGTTTCATGGGAAAGTTACAAAAGCAATGGCTAACCTTGATCTTTGTTGGGCCTGCTTGTTCCTCAAAAAAGGTGATATTCCTTTGAAGTAGAGCTAAGTAAAACAAAAAATGGTCTGTTTGGTACCATGGTTTATACTTTTCTAATGCAGAGAAGCCACATATTCCCAAAGACTTAACTTCAAGTACTGAGGTAAGAAGGTCAAAGAAAACAAAAGAGGAAATAGACCTGTCTGTCAATGTCAGAGGCAAATTTCTACAGTTCTTCCCAGTTGAATTTAAACATCAACTTTGTTTTTGGCCTAACAAATGTATTCCTGAATTTTTATTTATTATTATTATTATTATTATTTGCTATGCTCTTTTATTTCCTTTAAGAGGTAACTTATTTAGGTTTGAAAATAGACCATTGTGTATGTGGTAACTTGCATTCCATGACACAAATGAAATTGCTTTTCAGCAATTTTCCAAGCCCATATTTAAGCAATTAGTCTATACCGTCACGTCAAGCCTTATACGATTCTGCACAACAGATTTTCTTTAAAGAGTAAAATACAATTTAAGAAGCTAAAAGTAAATTTAACTAGGAGAAAAATCTGGAGCTAGACAGGAAATTCTGGCATCCTAATCTTTATCCATATATAGGAGCTAAGAAGCATCAAGCCCACCTGGACTGGACTGCTTCCTTCAGCCCAGGTGTCCACAGAGTGGAAGGGACTCCTGACTCCCGGTTTGTTTTCCCCTCTCTAAACGCAGTGCAAAAAAGTAGTGTTAAGAATCATCTGGCACCTTTACTGCCCTGCGGCAGTTTCTCCCCTCACACCCCATGGTGAAATGTGTCACAATAACTTTGCACCCAAAATATGGCTTCGGGGTGGCCCCTGCAGTGGAGTGAGCTGTCTGTGTCGGCAGCTTGCTTTGGTTAGCTGCAGCTGCAGGGAAGAATTGGCTCCTCTCCCTTCTTCCTCTTTCTCTACCCACCCCAAACAAATGCTTCAGGCAGCTGCCACACTTGAGAGCTGGCCGTGCCCAAGGCTCTGAGGCTGAGGGAAGAGAAGGAAGGCTCATTTGTGGGCTCAATTGAGGGATGAATAAATGAGCAAACTTTAAGTCTACTGCTCAGTTTTCCTGGTAAAATAGACCATAGAAGGTATGTGGTCTGGACTTGTCTGTTCCCTTCCACATAGAGAATGTTCAGCATTGCTTGGGATCTAGAATGTAGGAAGACAATGCAAGCAAAGTGGCCTTGGACTGTGCCTTAGGTGGTCTATATATCCCAGTTTGCCTGAGACAGTCCTATATTTTTCATTGCATCTCCTTTCACTCTTGAAAGGTCTGGCCCAATGTTTCTTAGGAGGGCACATTTATACTGTAGGGGGACAATTCTTCCTTTCACGAGACTGCTCTGCTCACTGTTGAAAATTTACATTTACTGTTGAAAATGGACTTACTTCTGACCACTAAATGCCAGCAGCATATCTCTACCCTATCATTTTTTGTCCACCCTATCATTTTGACAACCCCAAATGCTCTCCCTCTTCCCAAAGCCTTCTGGGGAGAGCAGTAGAGCCCTAACTCAGAGCCACCAGGTACTCTTACAGTTACGAAACAAGGGAGCTGAACCTTAAGAAAGGTTCAATGATTTCACTAAAGCCACACCTAGAAAGTGGCCAAGGCATTGTTCTTGACATCTACAGTGCTCTTTCTGGGCAAAAGTCTACTGTTCCCTAACAGACACCTGTAGTTGAATCACTGCGGGTAGAGGCAAAAACTTTAGGGGAAGAATTTACATATGGTAATACCAGTGTTTGATTGTGACCACTTAATCATATGCAGTCAGAAGCGTCATAACCCTTGCTATTAGCTTCGTAACCCTTGCTGATTTCAGAGGGTATTAATAATAATAATGGTATTTTTTAAAGGAGGACCTGATACTTTGATTTTTAAGCACATAATATTTGGAGTTAAACATACCAGTAAAAGCTTTCCAGAAAGAGAAACCAATAAATATGTTTTGAAGAACCTTTTCTTCAAGAAATTAAAAATCTTTTTTTCTTTTAAAAATATTAAAATATATAGTATTCTCAAAAGAAGCCAATAACACCTATCCCCTACAGTTCTTATTAGCTTCACTTCCTTAATAGGTTTTAATCCTAAAAATAACTCTAGGAGGTAGGCAGAGAAAGTATTATCTCCATTTTACATACAAGGAAATGGAGGTTAAGAAATTTCAGTGGCTTGCTGCAGGGTCAGATTTCTGACCTCCAGTCCAGTATTCTCTACATTGTATTCTCTACATACAAGTAGGGAACACTGTTTAGAGGCAACAATTACTTAAATAATTCAGCCTCTTTCTCTAGCATTCAGTAGAAAATATTATTTTTTCCTTCCACATAATTACTCATGGTTATTTGCACTTGCTAACAGCAGTCGTCCTGGGCCAGGAAATGGGCACACAGGGTCACGTGCACACTCCCCACTCCCTGAGCACTCACTTGGTGTCAGGGCCAGGCTGAGGCACCAAGGGTGCGAAGACTAATCAGACCTGGTCTTGCCTTTGAAGAACATTCTTAGTATTTTCCTCATTCCAGTCAGAGATGACTCACTTCTATTCTCCTGAGCAGACAGGGCCAAATAGTTGATTGTGAGTGGCTGGTTGTGCCCAGGGTAGGGTCGTTCCCTGAGATGTCAAAGTGACCCCTCTTTCACTAACTGCTCCCCTTAAAAAGCCCTCACCAACAACCAACTGTAACAACAATCCCAAACCATGGGGACAGATAGTCTTTGTGTATGCAAACTCTAGAAATAAACCTAGGCTTCGCCAGTACATGATTACTGGTAAACTAAAAAAAAAATAAAAAAATTTATATTTGGTTTTGCTGATGACATTGAGAAATAGATGAAGAATGAGCTGATGCTTTTAACTATATTGCCAAAGGAACAATATTTTTAAATTTCTCTTATTTAGACACATTTGAGGCAGAAGGAGGCGTGCACTATCTAGAATTAGGCTTTTATACAACTCTTAAAGAAGTTACTGGGATCTAAATTGCTGGAATATCCTGCTCTGAGCAGTTTAAAAAATTCTAGTGATTAGATTCATAGGGCTATCAGTACCCTAGAGATTTCATTAACTTGTTACTGTGAATACTGATAGCTGTCGCAGCTTTGGGGGGAAACCGAGCTGTCATGTTATAATTCCTCACCATCCGCTTGCCTTTCCATTCCCTTGTCTTAACAATAAACAAGTAAGTAAATAAATAAACATGTAAAAACAAGCATGTAGCAAATAAGCTTCTATTTTTCAATCAAGAATGCAGATGTGACAACTTCTTTCCCTTCTCTTCTTCCATCCTCCAGAGTTCCGTCTTTCCCCACCCCACCATATGACCTCATCCTTGCACAGAAAGGACACCAGCTGCAGGGAGGGTCTGCCTCCACCAAGTGGGATCATTCTCATCATTAGTAATGCCAAGAGGCCCAGACGGCCTTGTTGACATGTGCAATGTGTTACAGCTCTGTGCTCTCCCCACATTCACAAAGAAGCTGCTGTCTGGAAATGTAAAGGCTTTGCCTTCCTAAAAATAATGTTACCAAAAGAGCATTTAGATATTTCTTAACAGACTCATCAGTGACTGTAGCAACAATGATGAGAACCCACCAAGATGATGAAGGTGGTGGTAGCCTCATAGGTCGTTTGTTATAAAAGTCCCATTTTAGAAAACATGAAGACTGCTGATTTTTAAGGAGAAGAATTTTAGGAACTTGTTTGCAAGAGGAGGGCTGCCCAGGAAATAAAAATTATAAAACATTATTTTAACACAGTGTCACAATAAAAGCTAATGCTTTGAACTCAAATTTTACAGGCGTATCACTATAGATTCATGTTCATTTCTCCATGCATTAATTCACTCTTCCCTACTCTCCTCTCTGTGAATTAGTGCCAACTCATTCCAGAGAATGAAGCTGTGAGATTTTACCAGACATAATAATAACAGCAATTACCATCTACTGAGTGCCTACTACGAGCTGGACACAGGGCTATGTGCTATATGCACGCCTCTCAGCCTCATTGCACAGACAGACCATTACTTCCATGCTACAGATGAGACAATGCAGCCTCGGAGAGGTGTCCTGGGCCCTCTTCTGGGCACATGCTCTCTTCATAGGTGATCTTGTCCATACTCATGGCTTTATATATAATCTATGAGTTGTTACCCAATTTATATCTCCAGACTAGACACCTCTTCTGAGCTTCAAATCTGATTTTACAATTACCCATAGGACATCTCCACTTGGATGAATCACAAGCATCTCAGATCAAACATTTCTAAAATTGACCTGATCTACTCCTATCCCCTACCCTACTGCACCCGCAGGCTAGGCTCTCCTCCAAAAATTTTCATGTCAGGAAATAGTACCTCATGTTAGAAAACTGAAAGTCATCAGCAACACTTTCCTTTTCTGCAATGCCACAAATCCAGGGAGCTGAAGTCCTATAAACTCTACCTCCTAAATCTATGTTGAGTCCATCCATTTCCCCATTGACTGCCACCATCATTTCTCATCTGTAAAACCGCATTAGCCTACACTCCTCTAATACGCTGTATGATCCAAACATGAGTGTAATGATGCTTTTCTCCCACAAAAAAACTTCCAATGGCTACTCATTGCTACTAGAAAAGACAAAAATTCTTGTCAGCATCTGTAGCACCCTGCTTAACTTGGCTGCTCTACTTCTGTATCTTTCTACTTTGCTTTCACTCACTGGGCTCCAGTCTAGGCCATCTTCTCTCATTCCTTTTTTGTACCAAAGTTCCTTTCTGACTTTGGGTCTTGGAATAAGCTGCCCTTTGGCTGGTGATACTTTTACACTCACTCTTTGATTGGCTAACTCTTACCTATCCTTTGATCCTCAGTTTAAATAGTATTTCACAAAAATAGTCTTCTCTGCCCTTCGGACTCAGACTCCCCTTGTGTTTCTTCTTTATATTTATTTATATAAAAGTTTGTTTTTCTTTAGTTTTCCCAATTGGTGTATAAACTCCATGTCTTGTAAATAACTGTACCCAATATGCCTCACACAATGCCTGTCTCTTAGAAATTTTCAATGAATATTTGTTAAATGAATGAGGCAAGTAACTTGCTCAACGTCACACAGTATTTGAACTCAGATCTGTCTTATTCTGAAGCATATTCTCTTTTAAAGTCTTGCAAAGCAGAAAAAAGTTCCTTATATATTCAACATGTAGCAATCGATTTCAGGGATGTTAATTTCCTGAATCTCAAAGTCATTCTGCCTCAAATAAATGGATGAACGGATGGATGGATGAATGGAAGGAAGGTTAGATGCTTGAAAGGAATGGGGTCTGGGAGTATGCTGAGATGAGAAGGAACTGTCTCCCATAGCATACATGACATAAGAAACATCCACTGGCCTGCATGAGTAGTCATAATAGAGAAAGGAGAGCATGGATGAAAGAAACTATTAGAGACTAAAGGCCCGGTGCACGAAATTCGTGCACGGGTAGGGTCCCTAGGCCTGGCCGGCAATCAGAGCCTTCCAGTTGCTGGCCGGAGCCTTCCTTCACTCCACGCCACCACCTGGTGGTCTGCGCATGTCATAGTGCGTGATTGAACTCCCGGTCTCCCGGTCAAACTCCCGAGGGGACACTTTGCATATTTGCATTTTATATATATAGAAGATTGCGGGCTGCTATAAAGCTGAATAAAATGAGATTTAAAAACCAAGGAAACAAGTCTTTAATACAGCTGAAAGAGCAAAAGCATGGAGATTCTAAAAAGACAAAATACAGTATTATCCTTTAAGGGGAAGAAAACTCATTACATGTATCTTTTCTTCTTGCTAAGTGTGTGTGTGTGTGTGTGTGTGTGTGTGTGTGGAGGCAGCATTGCACATAAGGCAGAAGGGAGTAAAGAATGAACTATAGGTGCCTGGTCAGTGTGGCTCTGTGGTTAAGCATTGACCCATGAACCAGGAGGTCACAGTTCGATTCCCAGTCAGGGCACATATCTGGGTTGTGGGCTTGATCCCCAGTATGGGGCGTGCAGGAGGCAGCTGATCAATGATTCTCTCTCATCATTGCTCTTTCTCTCTCTCTCTAAAGTCATTAAGAACATTTTTTTTTAAAAAGCATGAACTACAGGAAATGCCTGAAAAAAGCCTTTCTGAGCTTTGAGAACAGGGGAGTTCTTTTCTATATGAGACCTTGGATGTTTGCCTCCATCTGCACTATTCTAAACATGTTCTCTGCTGGGTGGTCTGTCATTGAGCCTCAGAAGGAGGTGAGGAGAGAGGAACACAGGAGGGTCTGACCAGCACCGACTTCATTAGGTCCTTATAGGCCTGGTTCTGTTCATGCAGTCAAGTGTACTAAAAAAGTGCAGGACTCCACATTTTTCCATGATGAATGTGAACTTGTTACATTTGCCCTAGTTGTCAAAGTCTGGGAACGTTGGCTTTGTTCCTCCTCTTTTCTTGAACTGTCCCAGCCTCTCACAAGAAACACTATTATTAGGAACTTTAAAAAGTTTCTTTCTGGCACTGCTGTGGCTTTGTGTGAATGAAATGATAACAATTGGGTAATCAGCTTCTTGGCAAAGGAAAACAAACAAACAAACAAATAAAAACCTGTTCTCCATTTTCCCCTTATTTCTCCATAAAAGGCAAAAAAAATCCCCAAAAAACTTCAGTAAATTCAGTATCATTCAACATGGTTGGAATTGTTCTAATTACACACTGTGGTTAATGGTGTCTAAACCACACATTGAATACCAGTTTTCTGAGAATTAAAATAAAATATACTTAGTAATAAAATGGTATAGGACCTTACAACTACCTTTCTTTGACGAGTCAGAAGGTGCACAAGGATCCTGGAGCCCTCTGGGTTGCTGTTTTGAACGTTTATTGCATGATGGTGCTTAGGGGCTGGCTAATAAAACATTCAATAACACAGTTCATGGCATCGATTACTGGCTGGTCACACTGCCAACTGTATTTGTTACTGGCTGGTTTTCTCATTAGAACACCAAAAAAATGAAGCTTTACATTGAGTCTGAAATGTATGGTATTAGTTCTGTGATCAGATAATTCTATTTGTTTAGGAACTTGAGGGCTTTGTCTAATTTGGTGACTATTTTTTTCCTTCAGTGTCAGAATTTTTACACTTTTCAGTTCCTTTAATATTTAGAAACTTAAAAAAAAGGTAGCATTTCTACTGATCTGACAACATTTTAAGGAGAGACCAAGATCCTGAATTTATGGCACAAGAAAGGCATACAGAGGAGTGTAGTATGTTCAAGGAAGAGGAAGGACAAAGACCACATAATAGAGAGAGATGAAGGAATAGCTCATTTTCCCAAAGCTCATGAGCTGCAGTCTGTGCCTTTCACTTGTATCTTTCAGCTGCCATTATTATTTTTAATAAAACTGTAGCTGGAGTCAGTGTATGATATACTTTCATTTTGAGAGAAGAAAGTTAAGAGAAATTAAGGCAAAAAATGAGTTATTCTTTCCCTGAATTTTACAGTTTAAATCCATTGCGGCTGTCTGCACTAATTCCCTGCCTCCCAAATTAAATACAACTGATTCTATTATTATTACTTTTTTTGGTAGGGCGATTGTTGATTAATGAATCATCTTTCCTGTAATTTTTATTTTTTGTAGACTTAGTTTGGCTAAGTTCCCTAGCATTCCTATTGAGGTATGTAATGGAAAATTTGACCTCACACTCTTTGCTTTTTTGTAACATCACAAAACACTGATATAACGGCAACAAAAAAGTAGCCTGGAGATGAGGGGATGCACAGAAAGAATAAGCTTAGTGTGGAAAGGAACAAAGATACACTAAATCATCTGTAAAGTAAATATTTAGCTTCATAGACATGAAGTTTCATTTATCTTCAAGAACAGCTCATTTATTACAGCTTAGGATGTCACAGTGTTTCCATCATAGTTCTGCTTTTCTAAAGAGACTGTATACCAGACATAAAAAGTCATTCTCAAAATTAACTTGGAACACAGGCAGGCCATTTTGTGGATCCTATAACTTTTCCCCAAAATGGTCATTTAGGGTGGGGCAGGCAGAATAAAGGTGTCAGTAATTTCTTGCATTCAGTTATATCTGAATTAAGTAAAATCCTGGCAATCACTTTCCTCTGATCACATCCAACCTATGGAAAATGTAAAAGGTCATAGAGAGTCAACTTTGGAATTTGGCAGTAGAGACATGCTTTATGACAGGTCTTTCAGCATAATTCATAGTGCCAAGACTTAAACTGTTATTAAAATGGTCTTTTTACTTTTTAAGATAATAAGGCTTTACTTTTTAAGATGATGAGACTATACTCTTCTTCTCTAAGGCAAAGAAACTATTTTAAAAAAATATTTTTATTGATTTCAGAGAGAAAGGGAGAGGGAGAGATAGAAACATCAATGATGACAGAGAATCATTGATTGCCTGCCTCCTAAATGTCCCCCACTGGGGATTGAACCCACAACCCAAGCATGTGCCCTGACTTGGAATTGAACCATAACCAGGTTCATAGGTTGACGCTCAACCACTGAGCCACAGCGGCTGGGCAGGAACTATTTCTTTAAGTGCATAATCCAGTCTCAAAAGTATGCCTGCCCAGCCACTGACTCCATAACCTGAGAAAATAGCAACTGGGTTATGATGGATGACAAGAGTCCCACACAGCTCCCCAGCATCACCCTCTCAAAATGCCACAGCTCCCTGCTATAGGGCACCCAATCAGGTTTCTCATGATAACAACACTGGGTAAATGTGTGTATTATCAACCCTGCCAGTCCTCATGGCTGTGAGAATGCATATACAAAGTATTCAGTTTATTAATCATCTAGATGTGCTGAAATAAGGAAGGCGGGAAAGACAGATGTAGAAAAGTCTGTACAAAACACTACTTCATTACTCAGACTGCCAGAAAAATGTACAGATGTTTCTTGACGCTACCTAAGTTGTTTCCAAAACCACTGTCACAACTGTGTACTTTTTCCTATTAAAATACAATAGAACTATACAAATAATTCTCAGCAGAGAGAGCTTTAATACAACACATAGCTGGATGAGTAGTTTTTATTTAAATTATAATGAATTTTTAAAAAAAAGAAGTTAAATACAAGAACCATGTATATGCAAATAAACCACAAAAGTTCCTCTGCTTAATTTTATACTGTAAGTGGAAATAGACTGTTACCTGTTTCAGAGACTGTTTCAGGTTCCTACTTCTGATTGATTTTGGCAGATGCAGAAAGAAAAGGAGTATTCAGACACCTTGGAGTGATTCTACTTATCCACTTATAAAATGCAGGTGGACTGAAAAAGAAGGCTGTTAACTACAAAGATAACCATTAAGGCAAAAAAGTACTACATGCTGTTCAATATCCTATTTAAGATCTTGGCTGAAAAACAATTAGCAATGTATTAAATTTTCAATTCTAGGGAGGATGCTCTTCTAGATTCTCTTGGATTTCAAAAAATTTCCTAGGTCTTATTTGGTTTCTGGCTTTCCTGAGAGACTCCTGCTATTCCACATGTTACAAGAACACTGAATCTTACACCAATTTAAAATAAGTTTTACCCTTCTACTTCCATGGATTAAACTAAACTGGTATTTTGGTAGAGCTCCACTGAAATAAGCTTTATACTTTATACTTCAATAGTCTATAGTCACCGCGTTTTGTATTCATTCACAGTATGTACTCCTGTGACCAAGAATACTTCAGGCCCTAGCTGGTTTTGCTCAGTGGAGAGAGCATCAGCCTGTGGACTGAAGGGTCCTGGGTTAGATTCCGGTCAAGGGCACATGCCCAGGTTGCGGGCTCGATCCCCAGTAGGGGGCGGGCAGGAGGCAGCCGATCAATGATACTCTCTCATCATTGATGTTTCCATCTCTCTCTCCCTCTCCCTTCCTCTCTGAAATCAATAAAAATATATATTTTTAAAAAGAATACTTCAGAAAAAAATGTTGATCAGCTTTCTGAGATCACATTAGTAAGTGAACTAGACTGACCGAATCAGATAAAATGCATACTGGTTTCAATCACTACAGTGAAAGGTCTGGGAGTGCCTCAAGGTCTTTGAACTATCATTATAGGACAGTAATTTCTATATCAATAAAACAGTGTTGAAAAATATAATTTTCTATTTTCTTCTATAAACATTTAATTTAGGAGCTTCTCAATATCCATTAATGCTGAAATTAATGAACCTTTGCCCCAATACCAAATTCTCATCTCCTTAGGCCAGTGATGGACAACCTTTTGAGCTTGGTGTGTCAAACTTCGCCAAAAAACTGAGCATAACTCGGATAGTATGTCACTTTGAGGAAAAAACATTATTTCGCAAATGTTTCATCCTCAGGAGCAGCAAATGTTTCATTCTCAGCATGCGGCCGCCTCAGCGGCCGCGTGTCATCAGAAATGGCTATGCGTGTCAGTGCTGACATGCATGTCAGTGCTGACACGCGTGTCATAGGTTCGCATCACTGCCTTAAGCAAACAAGTGTGTGTGTGTATGTTATCTTTTTGGAGATATTTTATACATAAATATATATATAGATATATATCCTATATAATAAAAGGGTAATATGCAAATAGACCAAACGGCTGAATAACCAAACAACCAATCAAAGTATAATATGCTAATGATATGCTAAGGCTGCTCAACTGCTTGCTATGATGTGCACTGACCACCAGGGGGCAGACAGTCAACTGGTCGACCAGTTGCTATGATGTGCACTCACAACTAGGGGGCAGTAGGTTAGCTTGCTGGAGTCGGCTGATCAGGACTGAGCAAGATGGGCTGGACACGCCCTGGAGCCCTCCCGCAATCCCTCCCTGGCCCGATCAAGCACTGGTGGGGTCCCTCAGCCTGGCCTGAACCCTTTTGCAATGCAGGACCCCTCGGGGGATGTCGGAGAGCCAGTTTCAGCCTGATCCCGCAGGCCACTCCCCTTAGGAGGGCACCACACACAGGGCTCATGGCTGGGGAGTGCTGCTGTGGCAGCGCGAGCCTCTCCTGATTGGGACTGATTGGGTGTGAGCCTGCAGCAGGCACAGTGGGGCTGGGATGAGTGGGACCAGCAGGTAGGAGCTGCAGGTGGTGTTGGACTGCAGGTTTTGGCCCGATCCCTGCAGGCCACCCAGAGGGACCCCACCCATGCACGAATTTGTGCACTGGGCCTCTAGTATATATACATATATATATGTGTGTGTGTGTGTGTGTATTCTTTTCTCCTTTTATTATATGCAGATGGTAGCATTCAATACCAACTTTTCTGTACTGTACTACTTGGACTTCACATTACATGTTGGAGATTGTTCTGTATCAATACACAAAGACCTTTCCAGTCTTTGTTTATGGAAGCATAGTATTCCACCAGTATTAACCGGTCCCTATGGAAGTACATTTAGATTATTTCCAATCTTTCACTATTATAGGCAATGTCTGTAATTTTAAAATTAAAACAAACTGTTTTTAAGAAATTACATCTGACTGCCTAGTTTTGCTTGTTTCCACTTCCTACTCCAATTGCTGAGTAGCAAAATCTTAAAAAAAAAAAAAAAAAAAAGAAGAGGCTATATTCCTAGAAGTGGCATCACTGGGTCATATGGCAGTTGCATTTTTAATTTTTTGAGGAAACTCCACACTGTTTTTCCTAGTGGCTGTACCAGTTTGCATTCCTACCAGCAGTGTACTAGGAATTTTTTTTCCACATCCTTGCCTGCACTTGTTTGATTTATTGATGATAGCCATTCTGGCAGGTGTGAGGTGGTACCTCATTGTCCTTTTAATTTGCATCTCTCTGATCATTAGTGATGTTGAGCATTTTTTCATGTTTCTTGGCTATTTGTATGTCCTCTTTGGAGAAGTGTTTATTCAGGTCCTCTGCCCATTTTTAAATTGGATTGTTTGTCTTCTTTTTGTTGAGTTGTGTGAGTACTTTATATATTTTGGAAATGAACCCACTATCAGATGTATCATTGGCAAATATGTTCTCCCATACAGTAGATCCCCTTTTTATTTCAATGCTGGTTTCTTTTGCTGTGCAGAAGCTTTTTAGTTTAATTTAGTTCCATTTGTTTATATTTTCCTTTGTTTCTCTTGCTCTAGGAATATATCCTAAGAATCCTAAAACACCAACCAGAAAGAATCTATGTTCATAGAAGCGTTATCCTATATAATAAAAGCCTAATATGCTAAGTGTCTGGTCAACTGGTTGGCCGTTCAACCAATCAATGTGTAATATGCTAATGATATGCTAAGGCCTCTCAACCTCTCGCTATGACCTGTACTGACCACCAGGGGTCAGACACTCTGACCAGTAGGTTACCTTGCTGCTGGGGTCTGGCCAATCAGGATTGAGCGAGATGGGCCAGACATACCCTGGAGCCCTCCTGCGGTCCCTCCTTGCTGGCCAACCTCCTGCATCCCTCCCTGGCCTGATTGTGGACTGGTGGGGTCCCTCGGCCTGGCCTGTGCCCTCTCGCATTCTGGGGCCCCTAAGGGGATGTCAGAGAGCTGGTTTCAGCCCAATCCCGCAGGCCAGGCTGAGGGACCCCACTGGTGCACCAATTTGTGCACTGGGCCTCTAGTTTATAATAGCTAAGATCTGGAAACAGCCCAAATGCCCATCAGTAGATGAGTAGATAAAAAAAACTATGGTACAATTATACAAAGGAATACTATGCAGCAGTAAAAAAGAAGGATCTCTTACCCTTTGAGACAATATGGAGGGACCTGGAAATTATTATGCTAAATGAAATAAGCCAATCGGAGAAAGACAAATATCCTGTGATCTCACTTATATGTGAATCTAATGAATAAAATAAACTGATGAATAAAATAGAACCAGAGGCATGGAAACATGGAACAGACTGATGAATCTCAGAGGAAAGGGGGGAGAGAGGTAGGAAGAGATCAACCAAAGAACTTATAGGTATATATGCATAAGTCATAGACACAGACAATAGTATGGTGAAGGCCTGGGGCAGGGCTGGGGAAATAAATAGGGGGGGGGACATCTGTAATACTCTCAACAATAATGATTAAAAAAAAGAAGAGGCAAAATGAGTTCTTGGCTAACCAGCTTTTGAAGCATTGAAGATCTTACTCTCTTTTTTTGTGTGATTAGTAAAACAATATATTTTTGAATAGGCTCAAAATAATAAACTCATTACTTTATTACTATTCTTATTATTCCTGTGAAAGTTACATTTTAATGAGAGGAAAGAGATAACGGGGAAAATCCAAGAGGTTCTGAGCTATTGGAAGGAACAGGTTTCCTAAAATTTAGCTTCATATGACCTGAAAAGCTATCAGATAACTGGAAGAGAGAAATGTGAGGTGGAGTCTCAGTTCCACACAGGTCTTAATCTGTATTTTGGGCAGCTTACCATCACGATTTTCTTCAAAGGCATGTAAGCTGCAACTCATACACAGCTCTATGCAAGGAGCTTTCCAAAGGAAGCCAGATGCACACCGGAACTATTACCATGACAAAGATAAAGCAAATGCAGGTGCGTCTCAATTTACAGATGGGGGTGTGGAAACTTTTTATATTTATTAAATTTTTATGAACTTAATAATTTCTAGATGAAGGTTGCTATTTAAAATATTTCTGTAGTAATTTTGTTGAAAGAATAAAAATAAACTTCCTCAGTTTGTCTTTTCAGGTTTCTGTATTTTGAGTTAGCTTTATTTAAAGTGAAGATAGGCCCGGCCGTCATGGCTCAGTGGCTGAGCGTCAACCTATGAACCAGGAGGTCAGGGTTCAATTCCCGCTTGGGGCACATGCCCGGGATGCGGGCTCGATCCCCAGTGTGGGGCGTGCAGGAGGCAGCCGATCCATGGTTCTCTCTCATCATGGATGTTTCTCTCTCTCCGTCTCCCTTCCTCTCTGAAATCAATTAAAAAAAAATAAAATAAAGTGAAGACAACTCTGTGTGTGTGTGTGTGTGTGTGTGTGTGTGTGTGTGTGTGTGTGGGGGGGTGTATTTGCTTTATTTTAGCATTTAAAATTTTTAAATTTTGTAATAACTTCCAACTTAAAAGTTGCAAGAACAGCACCAAAAACTCTTCTGTATTCTATCCATTTTCAACAATTGTTAAATGTTTCTACTTTTGTATTTTATTCTTTCCATATATACACACTATTCATTTTTCTAAACCATCTGATTAAATTGCAGACATCATGTCCTTTGCTCATAAATATTTCAATGCATATCTCCTAAGAACAAAGATAATCACTTATCTAATGACAGTACAATGGTCAAAATCAGGAAACTTACATGTCACAATATTGTTATTTAATCCACAGAACTTATTAAAATTTTACACACTGTCCCAATAATGTTCTCTCTGCATTTTTTTTCCTAGTCTAGAATCCAATCCAAGGTTGTGCATACATTTAGTTTTCATATCTCTTTGGTTTCCTTTAATCTGAAACAGCTCCCAAGACTTTCTTTCCATTTCAGGACACTGCCATTTTTAACAGTATCTTTTAGTTTGGACTTGCCTATTTCATTAATACTAAATTAATTATGCCCTTTTGGGGGCAAAAATATCATAGACTTTTTTTTTAGGCCTCACCTGAGGATATTTTTTCATTAATTTTTAGAGACAGTGGAAGAGAGAGGGAAAGACAGCGAGAAATATTGATGTGAGAGAAACACGTTGATTCGTTGCCTCCTGCACGAGCCCCGACCAGGGCCTGGGCTGGAGTGGAGACTGCAACTGAGGTACATGCCTTTGACCGGAATCGAATCCAGAACCCTTCAGTCCACAGGCTGACGCTCTATCCACTGAGCCAAACTGACTAGGGCTCACAGACATCTTTCTTAATGCATAGCATCAAGAGAGGCACATGATGTCTGTTTGTTCTATTATTAGTGAATGTAATTTGGATCACTTAAGGTGTCACTATCAGACCTCTCCACTCTAAAGCTACTATTTCACATGGCTATTTATAAATAATTTGTGGAGCCTTTGAAATATGTAAGTATCCTGTTCCCCATTAACTTTTACTTCCAAATTCTAGTGTCCATTGATACTTCTTGTAATATGATGGTTGCAAAATTATTTTCCATTCTATCATTCATTCCACATTTATTAATTAGCATTCTACTGCAAAAAACCTTTTCCTTCTTATCCATGTAGCATCCATTTATTTAGTATCACTATGAACTCACTCATGGATTCTTATCTTACTCAATGAGTTGTATTCCATTATTATTATTAGTTACTGTGTTGCTCAAATTGTTCCAGATTTGACCAGTGAGAGTCATTTCAAGTTGTTTCCTTTGTCCTTTTGGCATGTCTCCATCACTTTCTGAGTACTTCCTAACCTCTTTGCATGAAAATATTCCAAGGCTCATCTTGATTTTCCTCCAGAAAATCAGCCCTGGAGCTAGCTGTTTCTCTAAGGTGCATGGGCTCCTTTTAGTGGGAAAGGAGAGGTAGAAGCCAAAATCTAGATGCTATGTGTGCTCATTGCTACTCGGTGTCATTGCTTCCAGGCCCTTGTTGCAAATGGAACTAGAAAATTTTTCATACTTTAAAAGGTTTTCATAAATTTGGTTCCAGGGACTCATATTATAAAAAATGACTAGAGGCCCAGTGCACGAATTCGTGCACACGAGTCCACTTGGCTTGCCCCAATTGGGACGGATCGGGCCAGGCTGGCCAGGGGAAGGGGACGTGGGAGGTTGGCCGGCTGGCCGGCCCTGCCTCCTGATTGAACTCCTGGTTGAGGAAACAATTTGCATATTAGCCTTTTATTATACAGTATTCCTTTTATATTAGGTTTTGCTAGGTTGAGAGCTGGTTCAGTGGTTTTAGTGTTTGGGTCTATGTTATCATGGACTTACATTATAATTACATTGGATTACAGATGGATTTCATGAAGTCTCTAAGAACAAGGACCAAGTCTCATTCCTTTCTTTTTTAAAAAAACTCTCATTGCCCAACAAAGTTTAAATCACATAACAGACAATCCATAGAAATTATATGAGGTTTTGGGAGTTGCTTCCCAAAAATCTAGGGTGGGGAAAGGAATCCAGTAAGGGATAAAGACATAACCAAGGTGGCCAAGAGTTGACTACTGCAGCTGCCATGGGGGTTCTTTTTTCTCTATATCTGAAATTTTACATAATAATGAAATAATTTAAAGGCAATTAAGAAATACTTCCTTACCTAAATGAAAAGAGTTTCTGCCTCATCTATGGTTCAATTTCTTTATCAGCACAGTGTGGTGAAAATAAGTCAAGGTGCTTGCATTACCAGAATCCAGAGAGCAGTATAAGGTTAAAGTGAATGTCTCTTCACTTAAAATTTAAGGGGAAAAATGCTTATAGAATGCTCATTCATTTATGAATTTAACTTTTCAATACATTTGGTCCAAGGAACTTGAAAATGTCTATGATTTTCACCATTGAATCACTAGTCAATACATCTCGGAAAGTACTAAATTGAAACACAAATAATTTGGATAGTCATTCTGAATACACACACACACACACACACACACACACACACTAGAGGCCCAGTGCATGAAATTCATGCACTCAGGGTGTGGGGGTGGAGGTCCCTCAGCCCGGTCTGCAGCCTCTTGCAGTCCAGGAGCCCTTGGGGATGTCCCACTGCTGGCTTAGGCCCGCTCCCTGTCAGCAGGCTTCTGGCTGAGTGGTGTTCCCCTGTGGGAGCACACTGACCACCAGGGGGCAGCTCCTGCACGGATTGTCTGCCCCCTGGTGGTCAGTGCGTGTCATAGCGACCAGTCATTCCGCCGTTCAGTTGAGTTGCCTATTAGCCTTTTATTATATAGGATATTACATCAACCCCTAAAAAATACAATAAAGTATAATAAATAGGCTTTAGAGTTAACTGGACAAAGACAACCCCAACATTTTGCTGAAGAAATATACAAAGATTTTTTCCTTTGATATCCCAAATTGTTTTCTTTAAAAAAAAAAATATTTTATTGATTTTTTTTACAGAGAGGAAGGGAGAGGAATAGAGAGTTAGAAACATTGATGATAGAGAAACATCAACCAGCTGCCTCCTGCACACCCCCTACTGGGGATGTGCCCGCAATCAAGGTACATGCCCTTGACCGGAATCGAACCTGGGACCCTTCAGGCCGCAGGCCGACGCACTATCCACTGAGCCAAACCGGTTAGGGCCCAAGTTGTTTTCAGATACTTAAATTTAACTGATATTCAAAATATTAAAGCATGAGAGTAGAAAATTGCAGTCATTGAGATATCCTACTCTGGGGGTGGGGAGAACCTCAAACAAATATACTAGTATTTATATGTATATACTGCTTACTGATGAGCATGGGCATTCTCCTGAGGCTGTTTATTTAACAGAAAATCTTGGCTCCTTTCCATTAGGAAAACTGGCACATATTCTTTATCAACCTTATTTCAAGACAACCTATTTTGAATTATGAAGATTTTCTCACCATAAATCTGAGCTCACTGTCTTACTTAAATAGTAGATATTTCTGTCAAAATTTTTAAAAAATGTGTTTTACTGAAAAGGAAATATGCTTGAGTGACCAAAATAAGTCAATTCATTTGGGATTTGAAATCCCAAACCATTTTCTCCATTATTTAGGCAATAGAGAAAACCCTTTGGGATTACTGGAACTAAATGCAACCTTTTAAGCAAAATTGATTCAAAAGGTGCATTCCTTATAAAGCTAGTGAGAAAGAACAAGTGAGTTCTTTCCATTACATCTGGGCACACTTAGAATGCTAACATTCTGCAGCCTGTACATTGTAAATAAATACAGACTAAATTTCTTACTGCTGCCATGAACATATATTTTCTCCAGACAATAAGTGGTGCATTAGCAAATATTTGTCTCCTGGCTGCAGCTTTTTTTTCTCCTAAGTTTCTGGACATATTTGTGGGAGAGTCTTGAAAAATCAATGTTGTGATACAGATGAGGAAATTATCTCTTTAATTTTTAAAATTTATTCACTGATTCTAGAGAGGGAGGGAGAAGGAGAGGGAGAGGGAGAGGGAGAGGGAGAGGGAGAGAGAGAGAAAGAGAGAAAGAGAGAGATTTGTTGTTGCACTTATTTATGTATTCACTGGTAAATTCTTATATGTGCCCTGAATGGGGATCAAACCCACAATCGTGACATATGCGGATGATACTCTAACCAATTGAGCTACCCTGCCAGGGCAGGAAATTATTTTTTGATCAAGTCTTGTGTGGGTACTCACCAGCATCCAGTCTTGTTAATTTCAATGGCTGACAAAGCAAATTTACTTTTTTTCTTAAGTATATTAATGGGTCATTAATGTAAGCAAAATAAAGCATGGCAGGGTGAATAACAGCAACCACATTTCTTCAATTAAATATCCATATTGTGTGTCTGGTTGTGGTTTCAAAGAAATCTGGATTAAATAACATGATTCACATATGAAAAGGCTGCTAGAAAATGGATTTTCGTATCACTCAGTCATACATAAAACAGCCAATTTTGCACTACATTTTTACATTTAGGAAAAATGAAATTGTTTCCTCTGAGACAGGTATACTGGATACTTGATCTCTGAATCCTAAGAACAACTCATGGAAAGAATAAAATTTAGAGGGACAAGAACAGGGCTGAGTCACCTCAGATTCTCATTATGCCAGGGATTTTTACTCGATTCTGATCTGTCAAAGAGGCACTTTCTGAAGTGCATTAAACTTTCCAATTTTCCTACCAGCTATTTAAAACACAAACATACAAATACTTGCTTTCCTGGTTACTGGGTAAGAATTTAGGGTAGAACAGTTGAGGGGCAGTAAATGTCCTGATATAGGTGAAGTTAACACAGAGCTCAAGTTAAGGAATCTGAGTCTTGCAGACAATGTTTGCAGTGGAAGTTTTACAATGTTATAAACATTAGTCATGACCTTCAAAAAGATAATAGCAAGTTCTAGGAACTCTGATTTTCAAAGGGGATATGGAATGAGGGTTTTGATGGAAGTTTTCCAGAGCTGCAGCTGCTGAGCTTGTGGGTTTTCCACTGGTTGTCACTTGATAGAAGAAGGGCGGGAGGAAGAATTCTTTGAGGGCAAGTTCAGACAGTGAATAGTTCAAGGCTTCAGCCTGCCTAGAAATTGCCAGCAACAAATGGACACACAAACCACAAATGTAAAAAAAACACAATAGGTTTGATTTTTCAAAGTTTTAAGGGCCTGAAAAAATTTTATTACTATATAATAACCATACAGAGTAAGATTAGCATAAAGTAATGATAGCCAGCAATGTAGTTGAAAATGATTTTTTCAAATTCTGTTTGGTCTTTTTTTTTTTTTTTTCTGCCACTACTTTTCATCAGGGTAATGGTAACAGTGGAAAGAGCATAAACTTTCTAGTCAGGGAGATACAGATTTGGTCCTATACTCAGTGTGTGTGACTGGGCCTCAATTTCATCTTCAACAGGAGAGTCACACCTACTTGCCAGGTTGTTGTGGGAATAAATAAACTTATGTGTTAGGGAACAGTAGACAGCTGCTCAAAAAATGGAAATTATATGATCATTATTATAATAATGTGCTCTTGTTATAAATAAGCAAACGACCATTTATGCAATTGTTATAGGTGAATTGACCTATGGAGCAACATAGCTATAGTCAATTGCACCTAAATATCCATATTTTTTTAAAAATGGTCCTTTATGGTTTTGAATTTACAGGTATTTTTAAACTTAAAAGTTTATCAACCTACCTTTTATTTTATGTCATAAAAACAGAGATTATTATGGGTTCTTTCAGAGTGGCAGAAGATACAGTCCATGAGAGCGCTGCAAAGTCACAGACTAGTTTTTGCTAAAGGGGAATGAGTCTTGCCTCAGACAGACTTCACAATGACTCACTGATAACAAATCCACCAGCTGCCATTCCTAAGAAACTTTCTGCTGGCTTTACATACTTTATGGCAAACTAAGTCACATGTCCTCTTCTTGCATCTGCTTTTCTTCTCTAAGGTCCGCTAAAACCTGCTTTTTGTAAATCTTAGGAGAGTAAATCAAAATGGCCAATCTGGAATTTGACTGAGTACCAACCAAGATTATCTAAAATAGCATCAAGGGTCAGGGCATCCATCTACTTCTCCCTGCATACCCACATCATCAGTCATGTCCGGCCACATTTAAATCTGTCCTTCAGGTGTCATGTTTTGTCTCTTCATGTTTTAATACCTATAGTCTTCCTCATAGTTCATGATTTATTCCCCTAGGACAGGGCTTAGCAAACTATGGCTAGTGGGCCAAAATTCTGATCATAGTCTGTTTCTGTATAACCAATGGGGATAACTTTTACATTGTTAAATGGTGGTGGGGAGGGGGGAATCAAAATTAGAATATTTTTTTCAGACACATGACAAATACATACAATTGAAATTTCAGTGACCATAAATAAAGTATTATTGGCACACAGCCATGCTCACTTGTTCACATAATATCTGTGGCTACTTTTGGGCTACAATAGTGCCCAGTGGTTGTTACCGAGACCATAGGGCTGGCAAAGCTGAAACTTCTGACAGTTCACAGAAGTTTGTGGACCCTGCCCTGGGGGGTGGGGTCTTCCTCTTGGGAGAAAGTGGGTCAAACACACATAAGATACAGGACCTCTCTGGCCAGTTTGGCTTAGTGGTTGAGCATCGACCTATGAACTAGGAGGTCATGGTTCAATTCCCAGTCAGGGAACATGCCTGGGTCTGTTTCTATCTCTCACTCGTCCTTCCTCTCTGAAATCAATAAAAATATATTTTTTAAAAAAAGATATAGGGTTTGTCCTCAGCTTTGGAAAGAAATAGAGTCTTAGCTTGACTTTTCAGTATGAATAAAATAGGATTGTATAAAAAAAGAACTGACGCAGGAGCCAGGAGATGTGAGTCTCAGGTTTTGTTGTTATGTTTGTTCTGGACAACTAAAGTATTCAACTTCTCAAGTCCTATAACATGGCTTCTACTTTGTTGGGTTTTGAGTTTCCTTTGTTTGAAAAATAGAGTTAGTCCGTCACTGTCTTACTGGATCACCGTGATAATATGTGAAACCCTACCACTTCCTCTCTCACCCCCCTTCCCAAATCCCACATTCAGGGTCAGTGGAAGTGAAGGGAATAAGGATATTAGAAGTCTCCCTAAAGGACTCCAGGGTGGTAGTTTAAAACTCAGTTTTGAACCTATGGAGATGGTTCCCAATGTGACCACATATTTACTACAATGAGTAATTCAACATGGGCTCCACTAGAGAATAGGGATACTTAGGGCATATGAGACTGAATCACTTGTTTTCTGGAAATTCCCTATCATAAATATGACTGCTAAGCACATAGTCTAAAAATATTGTCTAGGAAAATACTTCCTAAATTATAGCAGAAAAAAATAGGGTGTAAAGCTAGACAAAGGGATGGAGATGGGATGGGCAGAGATAATTTTATGTTCAAATAGAGCAATATGCAGACTTTCTAGTCACACAGACATTATCAGTTGGCAAATACATTTCTAATCAGAGTTCCTATTTCATGCATTTTATATTGTAATGTAAATCTACATAAGTCATTTCTAAGCCAAGAATAGACTATATCGTTACACAGTAAAGAAATTTTACCGTGATCTACTTTAAAAATAATTTATACCTTATTGGGTTATGAAATCACCTGATCTTTTACTATTTCAAGTGCTTGTTATAGGTAGGAAAGCCGGTTGATTTCATTATCATGGATCTCCCTTTCACTAACTATATAGCTAATTTTGTATATGTGTGGTAGAAGAAAATCAGCAGTCATTGGATACTGGTCTAATGTAGAAAGTTAAATTGGTTACGGGGAAAATGACTACTCATCATTCCCAGTGGTGAGCAGAGCTTGGAGTCTTGGCCTGCCTTTTTGTCATTCCGCATTACTAAGCAACTTTGGAACAGGTGCCCTCAAAGGGAAAAGAGGTCTGAGAAAAGACTCGAGACTAGAGTGGATGACACGTGCATGAATAAGAATGAACAATGACTGTTCTAAGTAGAAAGGTCATATAATTACCTGATTACAAATATGATGAAAATTATCTAAACTCATTAAAATTAGAGTTGGAAAAGCTCTTAGAAGACTCTGAACCCAAGTTTCCTTCATGGAAAATCAAAATTCATGTCAAGTAGTAGCCATAGTTCAGCTTTTGCCTGATAACTCGCTCTGGTGGCAGAGAGCTCCCTTCTTCACCTCAGCCAGCGCATTCCATTTCGATACAATTCCAATGACTACAGAGTAACCCAAAGTAGAGAAAAGAATAGTGAGCTAGAAAACAGGATCTCTGAATTCCAACTTCAGTCCTACATTAACTCAGTGTGACCCTGAGCAAGTCTCTGAAGATAGAAGTCTATCTCTCTGGCCCTCAGTTTCCACATCTATAAAATAGGGACTCTATGATCCTTCCCAGTTCTAAATCTCTCTACTTCTCTACCTCCATTTCATGCTACTGAAGTAAAAATCAGTTATGAGAAGGCTATGAAGAACTGTGAAGTTTTTCTCCTTATTGTTCCAACTTATGTCACATCTGGGCTGCTTCTGAGTGTTGCAAGACTTTAACCTAACACCTTATCATTCTCTCAGCTATCCAGTTTATCTACAGATTGATTTTGCTCTGACTGTTGATATCCCAAAAGTTATCATGACTAAAAATCTGGCCTTTTAGCAACCAGATAGCCAAGGTTAAGCTAAAAAAAAACCCAAAAAACAAAAATCCCTCCAAGTGGCTCAGTTTGGCCTACAGAATTTTGAAGTTTAAAACAACAACAACAACAACACATGACTAATGTTTTACTGTTCTCATATGCTGAACTAAAAACATCTTGTTCTATCTTCTATGGGATGTTAGTAAACTGCTCAATATTTGATTCTATGTTATGAATGGAACAAATGACCTGAAATAAACCTTGAACTTTGTCTTTTTTTAATGCTGTACTTATTCTGAAAACTGCAATTAATGTGTATTTGGTATAGTGTAAGTATACAAAATTACATTTTTAGAAGCAAAAATGTCATATTTTAACGTGATAGTACTTTGAAAAAGGCTAGAAATGCAACACTAAAATGAATGGCTCTGTTATCATTTTATTTATGGAACTAAAGTGGATACAATTAAAAAGACTGAATGTCCCTGGGGAATCTTAGTTTATTAAACAATCATCATAACCAAATCTATAATGCTATATAACTAAAATAAAGCTTATTTTCTGTACAAATACATTTACTTATTTTAGTAAGCTTTAAAAATAAACTTTAATATTTTAGTTATAAATGTGAAAATAAACAATATTTTTTTTGTCAATCAATTAAGTCCAAAAAAAAATTTTTTTAACAAAAGGAAGAAAGTCTAAGTGTTGAAATGACTGTTACCAATTCACTGACTTGCTTGAAAAACATCACAGGACTTGTATACGCCATACTTCAGTAAAAAGCTGTATTTAAAACAATCACCACTATGAATAGTTCAGGAGTCTTCCCATTGGACTTAACAATAATATCCAAACTTCTTACCACAGCCTGCAGGATTTGGCTCTGCCTACCTTTCCAACCTTTTCCCCACCACTTTCCCACTTTCTCCCTGCTATCTTTCCACTTGCTCTCTTCTACAGTATCAATCGAGGCTTTTTCTACCTGGGCGTCTTTCCATGTGCTTTTCCCTCTGCTTGCAGTGCTCTTCCTCTGATTCATTGCTTGTGTAGCTCTAAACTCTGTGTCATGGGAAGCAAGTCAAATTATTCAAATGTTTCCTACCTTCGAGGTTTGGAAATTCACTCAGGAGGCTAAACTAGTTTATAGAATGTTCTTGATATTCTAAACAGCCATGCATGGGAAAAACAGTGCTGAGACATAAAACGACAAGCATGCATGAGTTCTGCAGGATGGAAGCAAGGAGACAAAGTGTAGGAGTGGAGTGGAAGGGCTCTTCTAAGGTTTCCTGAGCAGGGAAGGGCCAGGATGCTGTCATGAAGAGTGTCCCCAAGACACTAGGTACAGCTGCGGAGCTGCTCACTCTTCTTTTTGACCCCAGCTCAAAGCGGGTGTAGGCTGGGTTTGGCCCACTGAAGAGTCTGTTTGACTCCAAGTTGAAAAAATTGTGGTTTTAAAAAAATTTATTTATTCATCAAACATTTATTGAGCACACACTGCATGTGAAGGACATTTCTAGATGCTAAGTATATAGCAGTAAACAAATACACAAAAATATACAAACCTATAGTTTTGGAACCTACAGTTTAATGTGGAAGATAGGTAATAAACAACAAAAACTACAGTATGCTAGATCATGACATGTCCTAAAGAGAAAACAGCTGAAAGGGGGAGGTAAGGTATGCGTGTTTGGCTACAAGTTTAGAGAGTGAGGCTAAAGAAGGCCTCAGAGAAGATGATGTTTGAGCAAAGGGTTGGAGGGAGTGAATGGGCCATGGAAATACCTGGGAGAGAGCATTCAGGCAAGGGGACAGCAAGGGAGGAGGTCATGATGAGAAAATGAGCTGGTGTATTTGGGGAGCAGGTAGGAGGCCATTTGTGGCTGTAGTGGGGAGCTCAGATAGCCTCGTAGGGCTTTGGGAGACCTTTGGCTTCCACGCAGAGTGAGATGGAAAGCCTTTGAAGGGTTGTAAGTAGATGAGCAATAAGGTCTCTCTGATTACAGGAGAGAAAGCATAGAAGACAGACCAGTTGGGAGGCTACTGCAATAATCCTGGAGAGAGATGGTGGTGATTTGGGCTATAGTAGTCCAACAGAGATCTGTAAGAAGCGATCAGATTCTGAATATATTTTGAGGGTGGAGCCAACAGGATTTCCAGATGGATTACATGTGGGTTTTGAAAGAAGAGAGGCGTCAAGGACAACTCCAAGTTTTCTGGCTTGCGCAAGTGGAAGAAAGTTGTCAACTTTTAAAATCAGATTTAATTTAATAATCCAGACTTCTAGTTACTCTCAAAACACTAGAAGATATGGTTAACTGTATATCTGCATTATACAAAAGACAAAATTCAACCGAAGCTGGGAAGCAGCAGCCCTGGAGAGAGGACACTGGCCCTTTGATGCACTATAGGGCTTGCTCCCTGTTATCTTACACCTGGCCTTCTGGGTAATAAACAGCTGTTTGTATCTGTCTGCATTCTGCAGTTGAGTTTGGGACCCATACCCAAAGTTTTCTCATAAACTTACTGTCATAAAATACAACATAAACTT
Source organism: Eptesicus fuscus (assembly GCF_027574615.1). Lineage (NCBI taxonomy): Eukaryota > Metazoa > Chordata > Mammalia > Chiroptera > Vespertilionidae > Eptesicus > Eptesicus fuscus. The sequence continues at coordinate 80,352,275 of NC_072475.1, read as the reverse complement.
GACCATAATTTTAAAGAAAGGGAAGTTTTGACAAAGTATTTATTTAAAAATGGGGTATAAAAGGGGGACCTATTATTCTAGATTTTCCCCACCGTAGTGATTTGACAGCAACCTGGGACAGAGGTCCAGCCTCTGTCTCTCTTCTCAGTGAAAAGAGAAGCTCCTTGGCCCTAGCTGGTTTGGCTCAGTGGATAGAGCATGGGCCTGCGGACCAAAGGGTCCCGGGTTTGATTCTGGTCAAGGGCATGTACCTCATTTGCAGGCTCCTCCCCGGCCTGGACCCTGGTCGGGCCGCATGCAGGAGGCAACCAATCGATGTGTTTCTCTCACATCGATGTTTCTGTCTTTCCCTCTCTCTAAAAATCAATGGAAAAATATCCTCGGATGAGGATTAAAAATAAAAATAAAAGAGCAGCTCCTTGAAGAAACCACTTTTTGCATATTGTGACTTTGTCAAGCCTAACTCCCACTCACTAGACAGCCTGTGTGTACAGTGCCAGTAGTGAGGTATGGTACTGTCCATACCAGGCTCAGTACCACATCTTACTGTACCTGTGATTTCTAAACAAGGGTGCTCTGAGCCCCAGGTTGGTACTGAGGGACACTAGTTCCAGGCTGGTGCTATTGTCAACGAGCTTGGTGACTGGCAGATTACTTATCTTCTCTGGACATCTGTTCCTCATCAACAAGAATGGAGATGGACTACAATAGGGATTGTGAAACTCTAATGTATGTGAGAACCCCCTGCTCTAGATGATTGTTCAGCTTCCCTTACATAAGTGTAACTGGCTCAGAATAAAGTACTTGGTAACAATGTCTTTGTGGAAGACTCGATAACATTTCCCTTTAGCACATAAAAACATTGTGAATCCAAATGTCTTGTTTTGCTTTGTCTATCAGGAAGCTCAAAGCTAAATGAAATCAATGTTCAATAACAACAAAACCATTTTACCTCAGGGATTTGAATACAACATTTCCCCTTGGCCCCGCCTTTCTTCATATTCATCTGAATGGTTCTGACTTTATTTTTAACTGCCCAGTTGTAGGTACATTTTGATTCTAGGCAATATCAAATATTTTCTGAAAAGAAGTGAGGCAAAAGGGAAACACTGGAAGAAGGAAGGAGTGGAAAAAGGAAAGTGATATTTAAAAACATCTTTCCAACATGATATTAGAAACGTCAGTACATATGGATTGTGAGAGATCAAATAAATATAAACCTGACAGCCCTGCCTTACCCCCAGAGCAGCTTTGTCTCAAAGGCTATGACCTTTGAAAACTGCCTTTAGAAGGACAAAAGCAGCCATGAACCAAATGGGGCTGTAGATTGGTGAGAAGGACAAGCCATGCTAGAAGCGTACTTCCATGCGGCCTCTCTTTCGTATAATTATGGTCATTTACAGACAGAAGTGACAGATCTCAGACCTGGATTAACTCCCAATAATAAAGAAGGATCAGTTTTGATATCAAGAAGAATTTAATTAGTAACACAAACACTATGGGTAAAGTAAGCATCAAGACATATTCTTTGTGGTAATAAATCAAAGTACACTCTGCAAACCTGCATTTAGCCAGCAGACAAGCACAATAAAGGGCTAGGACAGTGGTCGGCAAACTCATTAGTCAACAGAGCTAAATATCAACAGTACAACTATTGAAATTTCTTTTGAGAACCAAATTTTTTAAACTTAAACTTCTTCTAATGCTACTTCTTCAAAATAGACTCGCCCAGGCCATGGTATTTTGTGGAAGAGCCACACTCAAGGGGCCAAAGAGCCGCCCGCATGTGGCTCGCGAGCCGCAGTTTGCCGACCACGGGGCTAGGATATCAATCTTCTTCTGGTGCCATGGGAAAACCCTGGCCTGGGTGGTAGGACCCCCAGCTTGGCTACCAACTAGTTACACAACCTTGGGAAATTCATGTAACCGCCCGGGTTGCATCTGTAAAATGAAGAGAATGTGAAGAGTACTGATTCAGAAGTTCTCATAACTGAGCTCCATTTACCCAATTTTATCCCTTTGTTTAACTCAGGACTGAGCCCACACATACTGAATGCTGCAGGCTAGAAGATGATTCTCTAGTACATCCCATGCAATTCTTCCAACTGTTTCAAGAGTTGTGTTTGTTCCCAAACCTGTTTATGCCTGTTGGACTAGTTATTATAATTACATAATTTAATCACATATTATGTGAACTGATGAGATATGACAGTGAAAGGCAGGAATTGTTTTCTATGCAAAGTACATTGAATAGTTTGAGAAGACCTGATAAAGGCAAATCACTTAAAATAGAATTGTCTAATGCAAAAGAAAATCTAGAAGGATTCCTCCTAAGTCTTTTCTACTGTAACAAAATTGAAATGGGAAGGCATAAACAATGCAACCATTACGGTATAATTAATGCAAGAAAAATGTTAGGAAATTATAATCAGTAGACCTATAATCAAAGCAAAGGCCTTAGCCCTACATCAAGACTCTACTGTGATGGCAAAAGGAATGAGAACCACAGTGAGATGTTACAGAAGCCCATGCTCTTATTTAAAACCAGGTGAAATACGCAATCATGACACTGAACCAGCTTTCCAGAGAGTGGCTAGGGAGGGAGAGGAAAAATGGAGTACAGGTTTAGGGTTGTGACAGGGAAGGACAGACAGACACTAGAGTTGACAGTCTGGCATGTCCTTGTCAGTCTGTCAGCTGAAGGGAGAATTAAACCACTCTGCGGAGAATCATAGGTTGGTCTTTGCCAAGATCCCAAGAAGATTTCTTTAACTATTATAGTTAGTAGTTAAACTCTGTCCCTGCCTCTTCAATTTTTAAAATATACATTTGATAAATTACCTAATGAGTAATAATATACTTTGAATTTACCTGGGCAATGGGCATTGAGAATGAGAACACATGATGCTTTAATTTCGTAAGAGTAAGACATGCAGAGTGTGAATAGTCTTAGGCAGAAATAATAGTTTTCAACGGCAAGACCAGGCCTGTAATTTTCTGCAGCACACCATGACATCATGGTTTATATGAGGCCAACTCTATAAATCAAGCTTTACTTAATTAGAGATTCTTCTGCAGATCTACATTATTAGAGCAAATAATTAAAACTGCTTAGGCAATAATACAAGCCAGATCTGTTTACAAAAATGTTCTCTCCTCCCCCACAAACTCTTAGTCTCCCTACCACTTACAGATCTTTCACATTTAGTAAATTATAGACCCAGAACATTTCTTTTAGTCTGACTTCACTTTCAAGGAATTCTTCAATTAACTTTACGTTGCTTTAAGCTGTTCATCTAACGAGAAAACAATCTGGTTTCTGACTCCTGTGCTTGCCAATGGCTGCCATCCATGTTTGACTTTCAGACACACTGTCTCTTGAGAGCCAGGCTCTGTTTGCATAAAACCAGCCAGTTGTCATAGCATTTTGACAAGCACTATAGAAAAACAAGGAACAATACTCCATGGGGGCTAAACTAGGGGAATTACCACTGCAAGGGTGACTGCACTAGGGACACACATGACATCCACACCCAACCACCTGGCCTGCACCAGAAGGTAACACGTACTCCACTTTCATCCATGACTTTTCCGTTTTCAGGTGCCATCTCTTTACCACCAATTATTTTCCTTCCCCCAGGCAAAAATGACAGTAGAAATCTAGGAAGCAAGAGATTGCAGTCTTTGTATCTAGTGCCAGATCTTCGGCCAAATAATAGTGTAAAAAGAAGTGTGAGCTCAGAGGTGGGGACCTCAGTCCGAAACTTTGAATTTTCTCACTCTGTGTAGCCCCTCAACTCTCTTTGCTTCTTAAGGCTCCTCACTTATGTTTAGAAAGAAATGCAGATAACAACTGGGAAGTGAAAAATAACCATGAAAAAAAAAATGGCAAAATGGTGATCACTGAAGAAAAAGATCCTCAGGTTTTCCACCTATTATAGCTGAGTCAGGCTGAAGAGAATCACACTTTCCTTTCCCCTGTGCTTGGCCAGTTTCTGGATGCCACTCACCTATGTCGGTCCTATGGAAGTATCTGTGAAGTCACCAGAATAATAAACTGAGAGTGATGTTTTGAAGGCCTCTTAAATATTCAAGCTCCATACAAGATGCACGTGTGATTTTTCCAAAACCATGCTCAATGCTATTCGTGAATGGGATGTGCAATTGCTGAAACTGCAGGCCTTTCCACAGCAATGGAATGAACACTCTGGCACAATCAAGCCACAGCAAACATGCAGGCAGAGCCAGAGGAGCTAGAATGAATGCACAGGCCAGATGAAACCCAAGGGCTGATAGTGGACTTGGCATTATTAGTTCACAAGGATGAGCATGGATGGAAGGACCACTGGAAAGTCTTATATTTTCTTTGATTGTGCTTTGACTTCCCTCTTAATGCTCCTACTACTGCAAGTGCATGCATCTGAATCAAAAGCTCTGTAGGATTCCTGAGAGACCCAAAGTTATTCTAATACCATTCTTTTTCCCTAGTCTTCCCTCTCAATTATTATTTAAAATTCCTATGTGAATTTTATTGTGTTTTGTTTCCAAGTTACTGCAACACTTTGTGGAAAAAGGAGATGAGTGTAAAACTAGGTTGGTCTCCTGTCTCTCTTTCTTTCATACACACACACTCTGAGACCAGCATTCAAGTTATTCTTCTTTTTCATTAAAAAGATCAGAGTTTTAGCAAGTATCAGATATTCTTTTTTTTTAAAGATATTTTTTCTTTAAACAGCAAATCATTCTTTCTATTGAATTATTTTTATGTATATTCTGAGATTTTAAAAATATAAGCAACCAAGATACCTGACATAAAATTCACTAATTTGTTGAAAGCAGTGCTTTAGTAGATTCTCTGAATAAAACAATGTTATAAGAATGTTCTCTCCAATGAGGCAATTCTGAAATTCTGAGGATTCATTCTCCTATGAAGCTTCTTGCCTAATCCTGTGTATTGTTAGCTTATTTCTTATCTTTTCTTTATTGATTAAGGTATTACATATGTGTCCTTATCCCTCAATTGCCCCCCCACCCCGACCTCCCACTCATACCCTCACCCACCTGGTGTCTGTGTCCATTGGTTAGGCTTATGTTAGCTTATTTCTTGAAGTAATGGTGCTAAAGATGCTTAACTTGGAAGGAAATAATAAACCAAGAGGGATATATTTGAGGGCACAAAACTTAGTCTCACTTTCGTAGCAATTCCAAAGAAGAATGAACTTATATATAAGAGAGTTCTAGAGTGTGTCACCAGAAACTCGAGTACTTTTTGTTTTGTTTTGTTAATCCTCATCATTAATTTTCAGAGAGAGTGGTAGGGAGGGGGGAGGGAGAGAGAAGAGAGAGAAACATCGATGTGAGAGAGACACATCTACTGGTTGCCTCCCACATGCGTCCTAACCAGGGCTTGGGAATTTGCAACCCAGGTAACGTGCCAATGACCCTGAATCCAACCTGTGATCCTTTGGTGTGAGGGCCGATACTCTAACCAACTACTTTTAGGCTAGGGCAACTGAAGTACTTTTAACAGTTTTGTTTAATGCCTAGAACAGCAGTGACATAGGGATGACTGTGTTCTACAATTTTCTAGGTAAGAATAGTAAAGAATTTTGCATGGGGATTTGAGGTCTATGCAATCAACAGGCCTTAAAAAGTAGAACACACTGTCACAAAGAAAATTTTAAATTATTCATTTCCTTCTAATTTAGCTCTTAGAAAATAGCAACATACACACTGACTTGGTGAATTTTAAGATAAATCATTAAAAAAACCAATACTTAAACTTCTAAGACTGCTTGAAAAAAGTTATTCATTTTTAACCTGCTGTTCTTTTTGTAAGAACAAGGTGAAAGAGAGGCTACCTTCCTGCCAATTTATATTATGTCGTTTAGGTCTTGGCAAAAGATACCACCCCATTTGCAGCTCTCAAAAAAAAAAAAAAAAAAAAAAAAAAAGACCAAAGCAATGCTGGGTCTCACATGCTCTATCTCAGGCCCTCAAAATACCCAGAAGCTTAAGGAATCGGCTCGGTTTCTGTCTTCTTTTGGAAATTCAGTGATACAGAGGAAATATTTTGGCTTTCTAATGTAAACTTGTACAGATTTTGAACTTAGGGAACTTACAGCTTCCGGTAGTAAACTTGTCTTTCACTAAGAAACCACAGCACTAGACCATAGTGAAATAATCCAGCTTTTAGAAAATCTGCAAAAGGTTTATTTGCAAAATGGTCACGTAAATTGCAAAAAATTAGATAAAATAGGAAAAGGGTGTGGGAGCAATAAAATAAATGAAGATACAAAGGTTTTAAAAGGTTGCACGGAGAAATGAAGACATTAAATGCCATATAAATTTAGAAATAAAATTACATGGCACATGATATGCTAGCAAACTTTTCAATTATAGTATGACTTTCCAAAGATTAAAACATGTACAGCTACTACCCAGGGTGATTATTTAATAGAGAAGAAAACCATTTAACATGTAGAGGTTTCATATTAGTTCCATACTCTCCCTGCCCTCAATCTCATGCTAGCCACCCACTTCCTCTAACTGAAGAGAGAGAGAGAGAGAGAGAGAGAGAGAGAGAGAGAGAGAGAGAGAGAGATTGAGAACCACTTAACTTTCTGGAATTCTCTCCCATAAATTCCAAATGAATAAAAAATAAATTCAAATGAAAATGAGTTATAAAGTTAAATGACAATATGATGAAAATTCTCTTACTTATTCCTAATGTTGTGATAACAGCTTGAAAGGAAGATTATAGACCTATAGAATGTGAATCACACTCTTGTACAAACATGCATTGGCTTCTTTTTATACTATTTAAAAAGAGAAGATGTTTAAATAGGAAAGGAATGGAAAGATAATCAATAGCTGTACCCAAGAAGTCTAGAAATCATTTTGGAGAGGAAAAAAAAAAAAAGGATCTGCTACACTCTTTAAATAGTCCATATCACAATTTAACTTTAAGTGGCAGGTAACCCAAGATTCTCAAATTTCTTCTTTAACTGACTTTTCAAAGAAGATCTCAGTATGTATGTTGATGGTAATACAAAGCATATACAGAGGCATTTCATTTTTCGGTTACTACAGTGTTTCCTGCTTGCTCTCCTTTGGTAATGTGGGTGCCAGGTAGATTTGGACATGTAAATAAAGCAGAGGTTTAAAGAGGATAAAAAGGTGTTGAAGGGATATGATGAGCTAACTAACAATTACTAAAAATGGGAAAAGTAATTACAGAACAGGTATGATTAAAATAGTCACTTGGAGGTGCTAAAAACCTCATCTAGCTTTACTGCTACAATCTATATCAGAGCCATAGAAACCTTGCCTGATCTAACACGTTAGTTCTTCCAGCTCTGTATAATGTACACACTGGTTGGCCTTCTCTCTAGCACTCCATTAATTTTCAGCTTAATTGGTAATCAGACAGAGTCACATAATTTAACAAATATTTTGTAAATACTGATTTTTAATGGTAGACATTCTTAGGACACATCAATTTGACAAAGCAGAATATCAAAATGAGCCTACTATGAAGCCTTTATTAAAATTTCTAAGGCATATATGTGTGTATATGTAATGTCACAGACTGTAAATTAAATATATAGTCACAAACTGTGAATTTGAAAAACTAGTAATCCATTTAAAGGTCTTCATTACAGTTCAAAATTAAACCAAGGTTCAGGTAAATATAAAATGGTTCTTAAGGAAGCTGTGAACTATAATTAGATGGAAATATGCTGATTAATATTTTAGACACAACTATTCTCACTTGGTCATAAGATAACACAGATGGAGGTGTTCCTAGAAGCATTACTAAGGAAAGGGATCAAGAAAGTATCTACTTTATAAATGTGCAGCAACATTTCATGTATCTAAAATGTTTGAACAATTCAAAGTCAAGAAATAGCAAAAGAAGTACTCTTGAGCAGCCCAAATCTACAAATTTCACGTATTTTACATAGAAAAGTGCTTCCTAATGTGCTCTTACTTTACACCCATGTTCATACGGTTGGTTATTTTAGCTTCACCCTCACAGAAGATTAGAAGCATCAGATTAGGGAGTGAGGCTCAGTGAGGCACCTTCACAGGTGTCTGCCAGTCTTCACAGCAAGGAAATCAGAAATGCTATAAAAAGTTGACCCAATCGTCCCAAAGCACAACATTCAGGAGCTGTCCAATAGTGGTAAACAAACTAATGTATCCAATAGGGCCCGAGAGGATCATCAGACACAGGAGGTACACTTGCTGAAATGCAAAGTGAACTAGATAATGACCTTGGGTCATAGAAAAAGTATGGTCAGCATATGTTCTTTTAAGGCAAATAAATGAAAATATCTTAGAAAAATTTTCATCTAAACCAGTCAAGATAATATACTTTTAAAGTTTTGGAGCTTATGGTAGTGTTGGGGAGGTTCCTCCAAGAATGAGAAAATATTATTATCCAAAATAACAATTCAAAGATTCTAGAGAGTGCATGTTTTTCTATAGTACAAATATCTTCATAACTTTTCATCTGAGTGCAAAGTTTAAACTTTTAAACTTAATAACCTATGATAAAAATGATAGAAACAATAGCAATTTGTGTATACAAATTAAAAAAAAAATTCTTCCAATACAGATTTAACTTCATTAACTATAAGACATACTTTCTCAGGTAATCATTATTCATTTGTTACAGAATCAAAATAAAAATATTTTGTATTTAATTACATAATATAACAATGTTATAACTTAGATTTTATATTAGTATAAATTAAAGTTTTAAAATATACAAGAACTACACAATGGCTCTGTATAGACACATAACAACTAAGAACAGTCAATAATAGTATATATACAAACACACATGCCCCTTCCCTTCCTCCTACTTCCCCTCTTTTCTCCCATTCATCTTTCCTATCAGGGGGAGGGGATAGCATAGAGGAAGAACAGACAGAAGGATAAAATATTCTTAATTTCACAGAGTCTCAAAAGGTAATGGAAATAGAATTAAAAATAACAGAATACATGATTTATAAGCTTCTAAAGGTATCCTTACTGTTTGTTTTCTTCCAAGTATATTCCCAATTAAATTAGTTAGCAAAGCTAAATTTGTTTCTTTGTACAGGACATTTTAGAGCTTTTACCAGATTTATTTTATTTGCACCATGACTCATCAAGAGTATTGATTGCTATTTTTCTTAAATTTACTTGGCTTTTGTTAGTACATCACACAGGACTAGTGATCCATAGAACACACTTTGGGAAACACGGCTGGACATCATGGCATCCTCTTTGTTCTGGGGATTGAGATTTAGAAGACAGGGAAAACCTATGCTTTCAGTTTCACCACTCACAAATGGTCATGATTTATGTTACCTGTTGAGTCCCATTCCAGGATGCCGACACAATAGAAATTCAATACGTATTTATGGAAACAGTCACTACTTGAAAAAAGTATTACTTTAGCTCCCATATTGGTTTTTCCTGATCACCAATGGTACTGTTTTCCACAAGACAAGACACTGGTAGAATGTGCAAAGTGGACTTTTTGATCAAAACAGTAAACAAGATTAGAAAACGGTTACAAATCAAACCTGTAGCTGGTTGGAAAGTGGCCAATGTATTAAAAAAATGAGTATAGGTGGCACTTCCTAATCTAATTAAGGTGATCAGTGTGATATATTTGAATAAAAATAAATATGTTCAAAAATCATATAATGATTGATTGGTCTGTAGTAATCCGGCTCTCACAGATAAAAAAAAAAAAATAACAAACTGCCCTGGCCAGTGTGGCTCCTTTGGTTGGAGCGTCGTTCCATACATCAAAAGGTTGTGGGTTCGATCCTTAGTCTGAGTGTGTGCAAGAGGCAACATCAATTTTTCTCTCGCACATCAATGTTTCTATCTTTCTCTCTTCCTCTCTCTAAAAATCAATACAAAGCGTATCCTCTGGTGAGAATTAAAAAAAAAAATCTATACTAATAAAAGGGTAATATGCTAATTAGACCAGGTTGACTGGACATCTTCTAGATGTCCGACTTCCTTCCGGACAAAGCCATGGTGGCGGGGCCTAGGCAGAGGCGATTAGGGATGATCAGGCTGGCAGGGGTGATCAGCTAGGGGCGTGATCAGGCCAGCATGGGGGAGCAAGCAGGGGCGAGATCAGGCCGGTGCGGGGGAGCAAGCAGTTAGTGGGCGATCAGGACAGCAGGGGAGGGCAGTTAGGGGTGAGATCAGGCTGGCAGGGGAGGGAAGTTGGGGGCGATCAGGCTGGCAGGGAAGGGAAGTTGGGGGTGATCAGGCCGGCAGGCAGAGGCAGTTAGGGGCGATCAGGCAGGCAGAGGCGATCAGGCAGGCAGGCAGGCAGGCAGGCAGAGGTGGTTAGGGGCAATCAGGCAGGCAAGCAGGCGAGCGGTTAGGAGTCAGCGGTCCCGGATTGTGAGAGGGATCGGGCTTAAACTGGCAGTCTGACATTCCCCGAGGGGTCCTAGATTGGAGCGGGTGCAGGCCGGGCTGTGGGACACCCCCCCCCCCAATGCACGAATTTCGTGCACCGGGCCTCTAGTAAATAAATAAAATAAACAAACTGTGTTATAAAACCTTGTCAGTTTACCTAGCACTATTCAAAGGGCGGTATGGTTTGAATTTTAAATAGAAACCTTAAAATAAGAAAGGAAATTATTAGCCTGTTTTAATATTTTCCCTTTATTCTCATGTCATGTTCAAACAATTTCTGAGTTGTTAATTAATTATCTTATGTAGATCTATTCAATATCTGGGAGGGACCTAGGGATATAAGCAACTCTAGCTCTCTAGTCAGGTATAAGATGCCATCCACTACAAATTAATAGGGGCATCCTGGTTTGAAAGGAGTCTTTTTTGGTGTGAATGTGGTTAGCATAAATCATATTTTTTTAAGATAACTGTTTTTGAGCACTTACTTTCGGGATGGATATATCTATATATACATACAAGTATATCCTTTCATTTCTCGCAATTTTCATATGTGGTTGAGATTATTTTACATATGACGGTATCTCTCATTTATCAGATATTCACTGAGTGTTACTGTTTACCAGCCAGTATGGAAAGTGTTCCAGGTACAAAAAACAAGAAAAAGCACACACAGTCCCTAACTTCATGGGGCTTTCAGCTGAGTGAAGGCAAACAAATTAAGGAAACCGAGGCACACAGAATTTAAGAGCCAGTTTCTCTTCTGTAATGTCAGTCATAGCTGTAGCAACATTTACTTCAATAATCTCAGTACTCAGTTTCAAGAACCATCAGAATTCCAGAAGCAAAGAACTTAAGATTGAGAATATTTTTAAAGTATTGTTCAACTGTTTAGAAGAAGCTTATTTTAGAAAAGAAACAAAAATTTTGGTCATTCCATTTTCTATTAAATTTAATTTCAAACATTCTCTGCATATTTTATCTAATTCAATTTATTGGCCTTGAAATGGGTTTGCTATCAGAACATGCTTAGGGATCCAGAAATCAATCCAGTACTGGTGACGTGGTTTTGTTATCAACTCATTTTATAATTGAGAAACCCACATGTTTCTGCCTTTTCTGATGGCAGTTTAGCTGAACTGCATTCAATACTTAATTTGGAACAGGGTAGGTGAATTTCTCCTTAAGCATTAGAACTTCTTCCAGCTTCCACAGTTTTAGGAAGAATTCTCATTTCCAGATGTTCCTACCTTTGACCAGGTGACATGTATTCATCAAATTTTCTCCAAAATTCTAAAATACTATACTAGAATGCTGGAGTTTCTCAAAGAGCCAATTTCTTAGGAAATACAAAGAACATTTTTTCAGTTTTGGGCTTTTAATTATATCAATAAGAAAACTAGAGAGAGTCTCAGGAATGAAAAAGGGAAAACAGCATTGAAATTAATTCATTTTTGTAAAATTAATATTTAGCAGATCTTATGAATGGTTGAAAAGATATTCATTTTACCAATATCCTTTCTAGTGTAAAGATACAAAAGGACCAGAAATAATTTTTAGGCATTTTATCCTTTTGGAACATAAAAGACAGAGGAAGGTATTAAAAATCCAACTCAAGGACAGAATCAAACAACATTCTGTTTTTGAAAAACTGTTTTGGAATACTTTGGGTTAATGGACATTATCTATGCCTTTCTTCCCACCTACCATTCCTCTCACAAAGGTATTTTAAAAATCTAATTTAGGTACATGATTATTGATATGGGAATATATGAAAAAAGCATCCATACAATATCATATACAGCCAAACACAAGGTAACTGTGACTATAATGAGAAGTTATCAATTTTTAAAAGTTTCTAATACTAAAACTCACTTAAAAATTCTAATATGAATATTTATGTATTCATCCATCTATTCATTCATTCAACCAAAAAGCACAGTGCTTTGCAGCTTACAAATGGTCCCCATCCTATATGCTCTTAGATCTGTGGGGTGAGGCCTATATTTTAGAAGAGAAGGGGTAGCCTACTGACCTAGTAGGAAGTTTGCTTCAACCACTAAACTTTTAAAATTAAATGTCAATGCCTATCACTTCTTCATCCTATCTAATAAAAGAGTAATATGCAAACTGACCATCACTCCAACACACAAGATGGCTGCCCCCATGTGGACACAAGATGGCCGCCACAAGATGGCCAGCAGGGGAGGGCAGTTGTGGGCAGTTAGGGGTGACCAGGCCAGCAGAGGAGGGCAGCTGGGTGAGACCAGGCCAGCAAGGGAGGGCAGTTGCGGGGGACCCAGGCCTTCAGGGGAGGGCAGTTGTGGGCAATCAGGCAAGCAGGGAGGGCAGTTAGGGATGACCGGGCCAGCAGAGGAAGGCAGTTGGGGGGAGGGACGAGACCTGCAGTGGAGGGAAGCTGGGGGGGCTGGGAACCAGGCCTGCAGGGGAGGGCAGTTGGGGGTGACCGGGCCAGCAGGGGAGGGCAGTTAGGGGTGACCAGGCCAGCAGGGGAGGGCAGTTAGGGGCAATCGGGCTGGCCGGAGAACAGTTAGGCATCGATCAGGCTGGCAGGGGAGTGGTTAGGGGTGATCAGGCTGGCAGGCAGAAGCAGTTAGGGGCAATCAGGCAGGCAGGAATCCACTGGGATTGGGCCTAAATGGGTGGTCGGACATCCCTCGAGGGGTCCCAGATTGGAGAGGGTGCAGGCTGGGCTGAGGGACCACACCCCCCTGTGCACGAATTTGTGCACCGTACCTCTAGTCCAATATAAAAGGACTGTGGCTCTTCTGAATCAGCAAAATAAGTGCCAATGTTCCATGGTTTCTGTAGGGTTTATAATTACTAACTACCAGGCATGTAGTTTAAAATATTAAAAACTGGTGAAAAGGAAGAGATAACGGAATAGTAGAACTAAAGAATATATGGCATCCAACTGATTTTCTGGGTATTTTAAGTTATATATTTTTGTTTAAGCTCTAAAATAAAACATACAAACATTCCCATTTTTAAAAAACAAACAAAACACAACGCTGGGTAAGGCATGATGTTGGGAGTAGAATTTTTTGGCTTTGGTTGCTTATTCCTCAATAGATTGATAATGCCTCATTCCATAGAAATAATTGTTAGGATTCATGACTCAACTCCCTACCTTTGCGGAAAGTGTAGCAGATACAGACATCCTTCTTATTCAGAGACATTCAGTTGAATTCTCATTCAGAGACATTCTAATATTTAATGGTAACAGATCTTTTATGTTTCCTTTAGAGAAAAGATTGAGAATAGCAGGGAGAAGCCATCTGATGGGAGGATGTGTCCCCTTGTCATTATACTCACTCTTGGAGGCTTCAACCTTCTATTATTATGGACCATAAGCTCTGGTACCATCTATGTGCCACAAAATCCTGGTTTTATACTACTAAAACTGTGTATTTTGTTTCTTCTATTTAATACCTGTGTTTTAAAATAAACAAATATCTGAAGACTCAAAACTATGACTCAAAAGAAAAGCTCTCTGATTATATAAAATGTTTTCACAAGATGCAGAGTAAAATTTTGAGGAATGCCAGATTTTCATCCAAAACAAATGGAAAGCCACTGTTCTAAACTTGGTGGAGTCTCTAAAGTAAGCCCAATGCTTTATAAATAGAATTAAATATGATAACTCTTGCATTTCCATTTTTTAAAAGGCAAATTTGATAGAAATAGCTATGAAGAGGTAGGTTTGTTTCAAAAGTATTTGACTTATACATATATCTAGTTATATGCCTTTCTCCTTGTTTTCCAGCCAACTCCTTTGCCTTTGATAGCATATACTACGGAGGTCCAATGTGTGGGAAAATACAGATTGAGACATCACAAAAATGCAAGTTTACATCATTTGACAAAAATAGCAATACGTTACCAAATGGAAAATTCCATTAAATGAAACGTTACTCCGATCTGATGATGACTTACCTAAAAATAAGAGAGAAGAAAGTAAGAACTTGGTATCATACTCAAACCCTCAATATATTAGATTCCATAAGACAAGGCAGGTATCTTAACAACTATCCAAAACAAACATAAACTATACCAGACCAGGAAACACCAATTCCTTTAGAAAGGGTAATTAACCTTAGAAAGGAAATGGCAAACAGGGAGCAAAAGCAAAGGGGAAAACAAGTGGTATTTACTTTCAAATCACTTGATTCTCACATATACTTTAAGAGGCCAATTTTGAATATGTAGGCACATATGCCTTAAAGGCCATAACTAAACTGTGGCAGCATATGCATGCCACATTTTCTCCCACAACCTCTGGTTACTGTCTTAAAGAGAGACTGTCAAAGCTGCAAACTCTCAAATATCTTCACCTCATCTGACTCCAGAAAAAGGTGCCACTGTATCAAGAGCTACTGTAATTTCCTCTGTTGATTTTCTTTCCCCCTTAACACTTAGATGTTTTGGCTGTTTCCTTTTTTATTTTCCAAAGTGAACACTGAGGTTCATGAAAGGTGCCAGATTAACAACCTGGGGAAATTAAGAGCTTGCTCTATCAAGAGAAAAGGCCCAGTGTAGTGGAGGCGATGAAAGTTTCCTCTATACTGTGCTCGCCTATGTACATTAGCTCTGACCCACGGTCACCCCAGCTCTCCAGTTTTCATGGTCCATTAATGCCTTTGACTGCTTAGGTTACTAACAGGGGCAGGCAATCTTGTTCTTGCTTTCAATGCTACCATTATTATTACCACTACTGTGAGCTTCAACTTGCTCAGAGAAATTACGTGGAAATTTACATTAGCCATCATTTTGTTTCAGGACAATAGGAAAATAAACTGTACTGAACATGAATCTTATATTCTTTTCTTAAAAATTAAATACTTTTATTGATTTCAGAGAGGAAAGGAGAGGGAGAGATAGAAACATCAATGATGTGAGAGAACCATTGATTGCCTGTCTCCTGCACATCCCACACTGGGGATTGAGCCCGCAACCTGGGCATGTGCCCTGACCGACCAGGAAATGAACCATGACCCTCCTGGTTCATAGGTCAATGCTCAAACACTGAGCCACACTGGCTGGGATGAATCTTATATTCTTAAGTAATATTGCAAGTTTGGTTAAAATCCATTAATTTTTTTCAAACAGGAGGCAAAGTCTTGAGTGGTCAAGTTGAATTCTCATCCAGAGACATTCTAATATTTAATGGTAACAGATCTTTTATTTTTCCTTTTGAGTCTACCATACACCAGTCCATTTTATTACTCACTAGAGGCCCAGTGTATGAATTCGGGCACGGGGTAGGGGGAAGGGACTGAGGGAGGTTGGCCACTGGCCCCAAGGAGGGAGTCGGCCCTTGGCCCCTCTGGGAAAAGGGCGCGTCTGCCATCACCTACCCTGGTTCCCTGTCCCAGTCCGGGCCTAAAGGCCTCTGCAGGGTCAGGAGAGGAGGTAACGGTCACTGGGCCAGGTGTAGAAGTAATGGATGCCACCACACAGTTCCCCGCTTCCCCCCTCCTCCTTCCCTTACCGCTGTGCTGCCACTGCAGTGGGCGGGCGGCTCCCGGGGCAGGGAGAAGACAGGAGCAAGACAGACCCTTATGTTGAGGGCTGATGTTCAATAGATCGCAGAGAGAAGCTGCTCTGCTACTTATGAAACCCCAACCCAGAAGAGGTCTCTATGAATGGTTTAGCACCAGGGGCTGATGGGGGTCGGCCGGCCGGGAGGAGGGGCCATGGGAGGCTGGCTGTGAGAGCATACTGACCACCAGGGAGCAGCTCCTGCATTGAGTGTCTGCCCCCTAGTGGTCAGTGTGTGTCATTGTGACTGGCTGACCGATCGTTTTGGTTGTTCCGGTTGCTTAGGCTTTTATATATAGAGACTTGGTGCACAAATTCGAGCACGGGTGGGGTCTGGCTGGCCCACCCTGATGGGGGCCCATGGGGCTGGGCTGTTGGGTGGGAGGGGCCGCAGGCAGTTGGCCAGCCAGCCCGCCTCCTGTTCGGGGTGGGAGGGCTGATCAAGGGTGGGGCTGGCCAGGAGGGGGTCCAACTGGGGCCCAGATCAGGCTGGTTAGCTACTGCAGTGTGCATCATAGCCACTGGTTATTCTCGTCATTCTGCCATTCTGGCCTCTGGGCTTTTATACACACACACACACACACACACACACACACACACACACACACACACACTAGAGGCCTGGTGCACAACATTCATGCACTGGGAGTGGAGGGTCCCTCAGCCTGGCCTGCGCCCTCTAACAGTCCGGGAGCCCTTGGGGGATGTCTGACTGATGGCTTAGGTCTGCTCCCCAGGGAGTGGGCCTAAGCCGTCACTTGGGCATCCTTAGCACTGCTGCGGAGGCAGGAGAGGCTCCCACCACCGCCGCTGCACTTGCCAGCCGTGAGCCCAGCTCAGAGCTTCTGGCTGAGCGGCACTCCCCCTGTGGGAGCATACTGACCACCAGGGGGCAGCTCCTGCATTGAGCGTCTGCCCCCTTGTGGTCAGTGTACATCATAGCGACTGGTCATTCCACCATTCAGTTGATTTGCATATTATCCTTTTATTATATAGGCTAGATTAGCAACTATGGTAAAGTTTGGTGGATGTTGAGGCTAAAACTATCATTATATGAGATCTGAAAATCACTATCAGCCACAGAGAGAAAAATATCTTTCTTATATTTATTGCAGGTTTCTGAATTGTCTGAGTACTCTGCAATTATTATTAATTAATTAATCTCTCCTATGACCAGGGATCAAGGAAATCACTTTGCTGCAATTAGTCAGATACCAACAACTACTTAGTGTTGTGTAGTTCTCCACACAAAATATAAGGGCAAAGCAAGAATACAATCCTTTTCCTATCTAGAGTTATACCAAGAAGGGAAGCAAAACTAGCAAACACATGCAAAATATTAATGGAGCATTGAAATACAATACTGAATGCTACTAACAGACCAATAATTACTTAGTAATTATTTGGAAAGATCACAGAATTAATCCCACAGTTGTTCCCTGTCTTTGCCATTGCACTTCTTTTTGTCAAAGACCAAATTCTCTGTAGCTAGAGTAGATTTCCATCTTGACATGGCTCGCATTTCCTGTAATTTCTAATCTCTAGAAGTGCTGGAGAATGAGACTCGCAGGGTACCAACGACTACAGAAAACACATGGTAACAATTAGATGAAGGGTGCCCTGGCTGCATCTCATATGGAAATCTTGGAAAATTTTAGCTTAGAAACTTGGGCTGTTTTTTTCCCTTTTGCCATGCACAGCCTTTATCAAGCGAGTCCTTATGGTATTAAAATATATGGCACTGGCTCAAGTCTATGCTATTGCTGGCAGGGAACTAATTAAGAAGGAGGGGTGGAGTAGTTACCTTTTATCAGGAAAAACTTTATGGAAAGGCTCTTTTCTCCCCACCGCTTATGCAGCTTTACTGAAATACTAAAACCCTGATGTGAGAAAAGAGATTATCTCCAAGGGCAGTGGCAATTTATTGTAATGATGTGAGTACAAGGATCAGGAAGGTGGAAAATATTATGACAACTTTGTAGATGAGAAGGGCACCATCCTGTATATAGATCTCATAGTAAGGTTGTGCTGGGAAACCAACTCCAACTCTTAACCCCAAGAAAGGCCTCAGTTTCCCAAATAGCAAGCAAATTAGAACCTAAGTACTTAGAAAAGTAATAACCCCATGCTCTGCAATAACCAGTGAGTAGGAGGCCATGAACATCTGCTCACCAACAGATATCTGCCTTTACTCCTTCAGTGGCCAGCTCTTGCCAACTCCCTGTTGCCACCCGATGACTAATGTGTCTTTCCCAATGATTCTTGTCAGTCTCATATTACAATTCATAACAATGGAGCTCAAAGCAACAAGGCCCATTTTGCTTATACAACACTCCAGCTTCCATCAATAAAGCACTTGTCTGACTTGAAGCACTGCGGAGGTTGGCCGTAACTGCAACCAGAGCCAAGTCTCTATACATTCAGGAACAATTCTAGCCTCCCTGTGCTGTGTCTTGTCCCTAACTCTGTACTTCATTGCATAATGTATCTTTTATGGTTTCCTTGACTGGACTTTTGCATTTTTTATTATTTGGTTTTTCTCATTGTACCACTGTTTTGTGGTGGGAGATGTACAAGCATGGATTTCCTGAATTTGATATTTCATACAAAATGGATCAGTGAACCTGCAAAAATCAGGTTTATGAACTTGGTTTTCTAGTTACATAAAAATTTTAGGCAAACCTGACCGCTGTGGTTCAGTGGTTGAGTGTCAACCTATGAACCAGGAGGTCACGGTTTGATACCGGGTCAGGCACATGCCTGGGTTGTAGGCTCGATCCCCAGTGGGGGTTGTGCAGGTGGCAGCCGATCAATGATTCTCTCTCATCATTGATGTTTCTATCTCTCTTTCTCTCCCTCTCTCTGAAATAAATAAAAACATATTTAAAAAAATTAGGCAAGAAGATATACTGATTTCAATAAATAAAAGATAAAACCACTAGATCTGAGAGACTCAAATCCTTAACTCTCATGCTCATGAAGAGGAAATAGGAAAAGTTATAAAGGCCTTTAGAACAGAAAATGGCGGGTGATTTCTTCTTTTCTTCCCATTTCAAACATCTGTGATTAGGCTAATGAATGCTAAGGACACAAGAAACAGCAAGTCAGGGCAAATTAGAGGCCAAGAGATGGGATAAACTCATGTATAAAATACCGGCTAAGTAAGACACTAAAGAGTTATGAAGATGAATATGGTAAGATTTGGGACATAGAGTACATAAAACGAGACCATACAAAAATACTTGAAAAGTAAAAAAATTTAAATCCCTTATAATGCATATTAGCAATCGCTCAATTTTAAGAGCTTGCAGTGGTTTAATGATCACACAGCTCAAGACAATGCATCATGGTTCTACTTATCAAGAATGTTTGCTTACTTTGGCTGACATGCTGCAATTATTAATTTGGTTATCTGATTCAAAACAGTGCCAGAAACATTTGCTTTTAGCTTTAATTTCTTAACCTAAGTAGCAAATTCTAGGAGTCACCATGCTTAGGGCTGAGTACATTCCAAATTGGCATTTTCTTAAGGGAAGAGAAGATGTAAGATAAGCAAGCTGGAGTCTTATCATTCCAAAGCTGAGTTTTAATAATATAAAAAGAGGAAAACGAAAACTTCCAAGATTTAAATGATGGGTTCCATAACTATGTGGAAGAATTTTTTTAAAGGAGACTTTATAGCAGAAAACTACAGATGATAATTTGATGAAAAGTAGGGGTGAAAGGTGAAACTCAAATTTATCCATCTGTGGCTAGTAGTGATGATGATTATGGGAAAGGAGGAAAGCAGTGTGTGGGTGAATGTACTCAAAGGAAGTAGATAACAATTTCTATTATGAAGAAATTTAGAGATTACTTAGGGAACCAACTTATACAAAGTTAACAATTCAGACCACAAAAACAAAATTTAATCAAGAGCCCAATTTGAGTTCATTTCTGAGGTTATCTCAATTGGGGCAATCTCTTACTGCCCCTACCCCTAGCACTCCCCAAATACACCGACATCCCCCACAGTTTATTACAACAAATGGTTTAACCCAGAAGTCTGTGGCTAAGGGCTTTCTGGTTTAAAGGTTTAGGTCGTTTCAGAACCCAGAATCATTGCCTCTCTCTTTTCTATTAAACTTCAATTCTATTTTCTATCAAATTGCTTTTCTCTTTTCTGCTATTCTCCATTCTAGTTCGGGTGTATAAGGGTTGAAAAGAGGTTGTGGATATGGGAATGAATGAGACACAGCTGGCCTGTGGCAAAATGACTGAGTAGGAAGCAGCTGCATTTTGGAGGCAAGCAGAAAAAAGGATTTGAATCTTCAAAGCCAAGGAGTTTTCCCCTGTATTCTTCCCTCCTTTCACCTCTTTCCCTTCATGGGAAATGACAGAACTTTCACAAAACACACAGCTTTCTGAATTCATAAAAACTATCTTTCCTCATATCCAAAAATGTTTACTTATTACTACTGCTAACATTTTGCATGTACCTTGCATTTAAATTTTTTCCTAAGAGTTTCAAAGAGATTTATAAACTTTTATTAAAGCAAATATGGTTATATTATATATTAAAAATTTAACTTTAGAATAAGAATTCTGGTTGTAAAAAAGGTTACTTTTATAGAATTTGGATTATTACACTCCATACACATCCTAGACTAGTGGTTCTTTTTAAAAAATATATATTTTATTGATTTTTTACAGAGAGGAAGAGAGAGGGATAGAGAGTTAGAAACATCGATCAGCTGCCTCTTGCACACCCCCTACTGGGGATGTGCCCGCAACCAAGGTACATGCCCTTGACCGGAATCGAACCTGGGACCCTTGAGTCCGCAGGCCGACGCTCTATCCACTGAGCCAAACCGGTTTCGGCGACTAGTGGTTCTTAAAGTTTAGGCTTCATAAGGCTCCTCAGGGGTGCATATTAATATGCATATTCTTTTTTAAAATTCTCACCCAACCCCTAACTGGTTTGGCTCAGTGGATAGAGTGTTGGCCTGCGGACCTTGGTTGCGGGCACATCCCCAGTAGGGGGTGTGCAGGAGTCAGCTGATCGATGTCTCTCTCTCATCCGATGTTTCTAACTCGATCCCTCCCCCTTCCTCTCTGTAAAAAAAATTAATAAAATATATTTAAAAAATAAATAAAATTCTCACACAAGGATAAATTAATTTTAGAGAGAGGGAATGGGAGAAAGAGAGAGACAGGCGGGGGGGAGAGAAAACACTGATGTCAGAGAGAACTTCCACTGGTTGCCTTTCTTACTCGACCAGGGATCAAACCCGCAACCTTTCGGTATACAGGATGATGCTCCAACCAATTGAACCACACCTGCCAGGACTAGTTTGCATATTTTTGAGCCACATCTGATCATGGATTTATATTTAGTTGGCCTAGGGTGGGGCTCTGGAATTTACACTTTAAAAATATTTTATTTTTGAAATAATTCTTTATTGTTCATAGTATTACATATGTCTCCTTTTACCTCCATTGACTCCCTCCAGCCCGCCCCAGCACCCTGCCCTCACTGCCCATTGTCTGTGGCTATGGGCCATGCATATATACATACAAGGTTCTTGGTTGATTACTTCCCACCCACCCACCCACCTTCCCCTGCCTTCCCTCCAAGATTCTGCACTCTGTTCTATGCTTCCATGCCTCTGGATCCACTCTGTTCATTAGTTTATTTTGTTACTTAGATTCCACATATGAGTGAGATCATGTGATACTTGTCTTTCTCTGACTGACTTATTTCACTTAGCATGATACTCTCTAGGTCCCTCCATGCTGTCTTAAAGGGTAAGAATTTCTTCTTTTTTACTGCGGCATAGTATTCCATGGTATAAAGGTACCATAGCTTTTTTATCCACTCATCTACTGATGGACACTGGGGCTGTTTCCAGATCTTAGCTATTGTAAATTGTGGTGCTTACATTCTTTCTGATTGGTGTTTCAGATTTTTTAGGATAAATTCATATGGGATCTACATTTTTAATAAGCACCCAAGGGAATCCTTGTACACATACATCAGGGATATAAGGGTCCCACTATATCTAATCTAAGCACCCTCCAAGCTTAAACTTATCCAAGTCAGCCTGTCTCTTAGTGACAGTATTCAAGCAGTCTCCTATATTTCACACTGCATAGTGAGTCAAAGATACAAAGTGAGCAATCTGAGAGAAAGAAAATGATCACCAACAGGATTTCACTTTAAAAAAATGCAAGGTGCTATTAGTTTAGTTACACAAATAAAGGAAAGAAAGGGAGGTGCCCTTTAACTCTGCTTCCTTGAATATGATGAGGTTTGGTATTATGAATGAGTTGGTTTTTCTGTTCATGAGAGTTGAACCTTTACTGGCCTTCCAGTTACTTATGCTGACTTCTGGCATTCTCTTCTCCAACAATGACAGCCTTGCAGAGCCAGCCTTGATTTCCCAAATTGCAAGCAAATTAGAACCTACTTAGAAATAACAACATGAAATCCACTATGCAATGGGTACAAGGGTACAAAGAAGCTGCTTGCCATAGACACCGATGATTCTCCTGCCTCTACTGCCCTAAGAAGCCAGATCTTTCCACCAGTACCACAGGGTGAATCTTAAAAGTTCAGAAGCCTGAATTCTTCTTGATGACACCATGTGCTTCTGCTTTTAACCTATAAATCCTACCTTTTAGGTACTATTATCACCCAGCCCTGGTTCCCAGACCTCAATTCTCAGCCCTTGTGCCCTCTCTTCCTCCTGCCCCTTTCTTGGATTCATGATATCTTACTGACTACTCTGATATTAAATGATGCTTAATATCTTGCATCTTGCTTCTGACCTTATGGTGCAGGGATGGGGAACTGTTTTTCTGCCAAGGGCCATTGGGATATGTATAACACCATTCTCAGGCCACACAAAATTACCAACTTAAAAATTAGCCTGCTATATTTGGTCAAACATTTAAATAACTCACCCCTAATGCCTTAGCAGGGCCAGACCAAATGATTTCACGGGCCTTATACAGCCCATGGGCCAGATGTTCCCCACACCTGTATGATGGATCACAACTCCTCTCTCCAATGTCACTAGTGGCCAAATTCAATGGGGTTTTCTTATTCCTCTCTCTCCCTCTCTCTCTCTCCACTACACTGTAGAATGACCCCCATCACATTTTTCTTCGGTTGCTTCTCCTCCCTTGGTTTCAGTGATAACAAGATTCTCTTAAGAACATAGTGAGTATTTAATCTTCTTAGTATTTATTAATCCTTCCAAACTAGCACAACAAACAGAAAACTGAAGATATATTTAGTTACCAATATATATGATGAGCCCAAGAATATCAGTTCAACCTAAACAAAATCCCCTACCTACCAATATCAACCTACAGGAGCTGCATTCTACTTTGAGTTTAGGTTTTTGAAAGAATCTATAAGGAAAAAAACTCAAATTGTGTCAAAATTACCTTGAAAATCCCCCAGGAAATCCCTATGCTGGAAGCCCATATACTATCTTGAGGTAGGCCCAGCACAGGGGTTTTTCCTCTGGCATTGGTATAGATTCTCATGTCTTTGGTTGAATATAAGATGAGACAGTTGGCTTATGTTTAGAATGTATATTGTATGAAACAGCATAGTGAGCAAAGCAAGATGCTCATCTTGAGGGAGAACATGGAACAGACACAGACTGAGAAAAATCAATACACGTCTCCTATCTCAGGCTCACTCCTGGGCATAGGCTCATTGAACATAACCTGCATACACATGTCTGCACAATGTAAATTGTTATTACTTCTTTTTTTTTTTTTAATGAATCTTTATTGTTCAGATTACAATTGTTTCTCCTTTTTCCCCACATATCTCCCCACCACCCAGTTCCCACCCCCCTCTGCCCTTACCTCCCCCCCGCTGTCCTTATCCATAGGTGTATGATTTTTGTCCAGTCTCTTCCCATACTCTCCACACAGACACCCCTTTCCCCCTGAGAATTATCAATCCACTCCCATTCTATGCCTTTGATTCTATTAAGTTCACCAGTTTATTCTGTTCATCAGATTTTTAATTCACTTGACTTTTAGATTCACTTGTTGATAGGTATGTATTTGTTGTTCATAATCTTTATCTTTCTTCTTCTTTTTCCTCTTTTTAAAGAATACCTTTCAGCATTTCATATAATACTGGTTTGGTGGTGATGAACTCCTTTAGCTTTTTCTTATCCGTGAAGCTCTTTATCTGCCCTTCAATTCTGAATGATAACTTTGCTGGGTAGAGTATTCTTGGTTGTAGGTTCCTGCTATTCATCACTTTGAATATTTCTTGCCACTCCCGTCTGGCCTGCATGGTTTCTGTTGAGAAATTAGCTGATAATCGTATGGGAGCTCCCTTGTAGGTAACAAACTGTTTTTCTCTTGCTGCTTGTAAGATTCTCTCTTTGTCTTTTGCTCTTGGCATTTTAATTATGATGTGTCTTGGTGTGGTCCTCTTTGGATTCCTTTTGTTTGGGGTTCTGTGCACTTCCTGGACTTGTAAGTCTATTTCTTTCATCAGGTGGGGGAAGTTTTCGTTCATTATTTCTTCAAATAGGTTTTCAGCATCTTGCTCTCTCTCTTCTTCTGGTACCCCCATAATTCTGATGTTGGTTTGCTTGAAGTTGTCCCAGAGGCTTCTTACACTATCTTCAACTTTCTGAATTCTCTTCTCTTCATACTTCTCTGGAGGAGTATCCTTGGCCTCTTTGTATTCCAAATCTTTGAGTTGATTCTTGCAATCCTCTAGTCTGCTTTTGGGTCTCTGTATAATATTTTTTATCTCAGTCAGTGTATGTTTAATTTCTAGTTGGTCCTTTTTCATATCCTCGAGGGTCTCATTGAATTTATCGGCCTTTTCCATGAAATTCTTGAAAAACCTTATAACTGTGGTTTTGAACTCTATGTCCAGTCGCTTGTTCTCCTCCATTTCTTTGGTTTGTGATCTGTTTCCTTGCCTTCTCATATTCTCTGCTTCCCTGAGTTGGTAGGGTAGCTTTGTGTACTAGATGTCCTATTGGTTCAACGGGTCAGCCTCCCAGTTACTTGAGATGGACACTCTTGGTGTACCCTTGTGTACTGTGTGTCCCAGCAGGAGCTACAGCAAGAACTAGTTTTCTCCTCCTTTGCTTGGGCGGTTTTGGAGCAGTCTGACTGGAGCTGCAGCTAATTTGGATGAGCTGCCACAGAACAGGCCATTTATATGCAAAAGCCGCTGTGTGGAGCCTGGGCGGGTTTGTAGAATGTGCGGGGCGGGGCCTCAGGGCAGGGCGGGGTCTCAGGGCGTCACTAGGCTGGGGCGTGGCCAACGGCGATGGCTGGCGTCAGCCGCCATCTCTGCCTTTCCACGTTTCCAAGTCCCTGCGCCCCGCGCTCCAGCGCAGTAAACAATGATTGCTGGGCGCACCACTGCAAAAAAGTCACTCTCACTTTCCGACCCGATGGCCGAGAGTCCAGCCTCTCCCCGTAGGTGTCTGGGTCCCCCGAGTGTCCCCAGAAACTGGATTTCAGAGCAATCGGGAGCTTGTCTCCCTGCGGGTTGAAGAAAAGCCGCGCGCCTAGTTGCCCGCTGCCAGCCCGATTCGCGTGCCTCCGTACCTCAGCTCCCCAGCGTTTGTGCTCCTTTCTTTTCCTAGTTGTAAATCTTCCACTCAGCCAGCTTTCCCGTGGTTGTGGGTGGTAGATGCTCTGTCCCTTAGTTGTACCCTCGAAATTGTTGTGTGAGGCAGCAGATTAGCTGCTTAACTATGCCGCCATCTTGGTTCCTCCTTCTATTACTTCTTTTTTATATTCATTTCCTGAGCAGTGTAATTGGATTCATGAAAATTTTGTGTTCATATGATACAAATTCACCAAAGAATATACATATTGATTTGTAGTATCCCAAGGATAAGCCAAAAACAGAGGCAGAGACTATATTAGGATGAATTTCAACTTGAGAGAACTGGGCATTTTTCTTGCAAAAATTCCCTGAGTACACAAATCAAAGGCACTTGTGATAGAGTGAATAAAAATACTGTACTTGGTGTTAAGAGACTAGGATTCAATCCAAATTCTGACATATATTTGCTAAGTGAACTGGGCCAGTGTCCTCACCTCTAAAATGGGTACAAGCCGAATTGCTTTGCTTTGAGGTTTACAAGAAAAAGTGTATGTGAAAGCATGCACCACAGTCACTGACATGGTTCAGGTTTGTTTGCTGTTAATTTGTTGAACTGAAACTGAGAGACAAAACAGCCATGTAAGGAAGAAAACTATCAGTATTGACACTACAGGGCACATAGTAGGTGCTATATAAGTATATACTGAACTAAACTGAGAGAGACATGATGCTGATTTGACCAAGTCAGTATGTAATTTGCTTGTTCTAACAGTCTTTTATTTTCTCCACATGGTCATTGGTACAAAGTCCTCTTATGGCTTCATAAACATGGGCTTAAAACAAAAGTGCTTCTAATCAGATTTGGCAAGAAAAGGAGAGAAACACAGGGTGAGGTAAGTGTGAGACAACAGTGCTGAATAACAGGGATGGCAGTGCCTCAGCACATGAGTCACACAGACACCGAGCAGCACACAGCTAGAGATAATTCGCAGGTAAACGTTGCACGAGCCATTACGTCATCCTTCCTCTGCCCTTTCTTCATCAATCATGTCGCCTGGACTCTGATGCAACCCAACAAGAATGTCTGATTTGCAGACAGCAGAGAGTTTCAGATCACACACATTCTCATCAGAGAGAGCAATATGAACCCAAAGTAAAGTTTCTGGTATTTCCTTTTGTTTAAATAATGCTTTAGAGGGGAAGTCTTATGGGTGGAATATAACTATAGATTAAGCCATCTGGTCTAGGCCTAAAGGAGTAGGATTTATCATTTTGGACAAGTCACTTCAGGTCGATAGGCCCTTTCCACATCTGTACAATTAGATGATCTTTAAGGTCCCTTCCAATTCTGCAATTTCATCATTAAAAATTCAGGCCGATCACACCTATACAATGGGCATAAACATTTAGTTATATAAATCAGCCACAATATCAGATTTATTTATTCTCAGCTATATAGATCATTCAAATTTTGGCTATCTCCATCCTCTCTTTGAACTACTAGGGGAGTGTGGGAAAAAGCAGCAGGGAGAAACTGATGGTTCTAGAAAATGTGAATGCTTACACCAGAAATTATAGGGATACTCTAAACCATAGAACCTTGAAAGCGAATATTCATCAGGGGCTATAAAATATTAACACCCATTTTCTATAGGGGCAATGTTTGAACAAGGAGTTGCAAGGGTTGCAAAAATAAATGGGAAGGGGAGAAGGCTAATCCAACCTCCAAATAATTTATACCTTAACAGGGATGCTGGAACCCTGACTCTAAACCAAATTCAGCGCCAGTCTGTACAGGATACACCAAGAGAGAGCAGCGTGTGAACTCACACACCACAAGCTCCACAGAAGGAGGCACTCATTAGAGACCAAGACAGAGCAAAGAGGAGGTGGTCAGCCTGGCAAGCTTGTCCTGGCACCACACCTTTCCGAAGCTAGTCAATGCAAACACTTAGAGACCTGACACTGGAAGACTTGCAATGGGATCTCAGAGGGGCATTTTCAACAAACCTGGGATTGGGGGGAAATAGATAAGCCCAGCAGAGATGAAAACTAAATGTCTTGTAGTGTTTTCCTCAAAGTTGACACTGTGTGGGGTCTCCTACCTTGCATGTTGAGCATCTGGGTGTGGGAGAGGCATAAGCCCACTGCACCTGGAGCAGCATTAAAAAAGATGCCCAGCCCTTTAATTGTTCAACCAAAATGATTTATGAAGCTTGGCAGCAAAGACAGGGCAGACTGGTTTAAATTCAAAGGATCAAACCTACAGGTATTCTGAGAACCTTAGCCGCATCTGTAATGAGCACTGTTCCCTTTGGGAGGGGAGAGAATAGAAAGGGAGAAGATGTGACCTGCCTAGCAGGAAGACAGAGCCCAGCTAGATAGAACATGTCTCCCCACTCCTTCCCCACCCTATCACTTACCAATGCTCTGGCAGACTTTCTTCCTATGAAAAGCAATCAAACATGTGCAGTTCACTCTTTCTAGGTAGAATGTAAAACACCAGAACCATCAACACATGCTCATACACTGGGCTTGGTTGGTTTCTTCTGATTGTTTACTGATGGTATAATCTTTTTGATCAACCAGGGTAGGAGTCAGCCAAATTTCTCCCTAAAGAACTGTTACGGTTGTAATCAGCTAGTAATTAATAATAGGAAAAGAGCAAAAGGGAGGCCAAGCATTATAAGCATGGCCATCTGGGTAGCTTCACCAGGAAGCTGCAATTTCACACTCCCCAGGGAACCACCAGTACACTCCCTACAGATCACTGGGGAAAGAGAGGCACACTAGCAGTGAGTCCGGATGACGTAGGGAAGGTACTGGGGAACCATAGATTGGCTAATGGAGGTAGACTCGCCATAAGCGCAGGAAATCTTAGAAGGCTAAAATCCCCAGTTAAAGGAATTATCATTCTCTGGTTTCTCTCTGATTCTTCTTGCTTCCCTCATGCTTCCTTGCTTTCACCTGTGTTCACTCCATAGCCATGTGGTGAAGCTGCATAGCCCATGGCCATGAGGACCCCACATGCAGTGGACTGACAGACTGCAGCTGGGAACACAGCTTAAGCTAGCCTGATGTTGGACTGGACCATGCAAATATAGAGAGGAAACTCTGGGCACTGGCTTTGATCCTAGCTCTTCTAAAGACATAGCTGGACTTCTTCCATGGTGGTAGAAGGAGAGGGGACCTTGGAAACTCAGAGGTTTAATTTCACACAAATAAATGCCATTCAAAACTCCTTTTTTCGACATCACTTCCACTCCCACTGCAATGGATAGGGACACGGAGAGCACCCCACTGATAACAGAACCAGATATTAAATATTTTAGATTTTATGGGCTATACTAGAGGCCTGGTGCATGAAATTCATGCACGGAGGGGTGGGTGGGAGGAGTTTCTGGGGAGGGGGGTAGGAGGGTTCCTTAGCCCAGCCTGCAACGACGCCAGCATCCCGTGCCCCGGCCTCTGGCCAGAGGCCCCTCCTTCCCTCCACACAGCCGGGGCATGGGATGCTGGGCTCATGTCTCCTGGGCAATGCCGCCAGCATCCCTACCTGGCTGCTATGGGCGCCCCCATCTTTGTGACGGAGTGATGGTTAATTTGCATATTACCCTTTTATTAGATAGGACGGTCTCTGTCACAACTACTCATCTCTACTATTACAGCACAGAAACAGCTATAAACAATATGTAAATTAATAAGCACAGCTGTTTTTTAATACAACTTTATTTATAAAAAAAAAAAGGGGAAGGGTTGGATTTGACAGGTATGGCTTGCTGACCCCTGAACTAGTTAGTGTGTTTCCAAATAGCTGAACTGTGATAAAGTGAGAAAGTACTACCAAAATTTTCACCTCTTTAAAACAATTTAAATTTAATTTTCAATTTAGGGAGTAGAACTAACTTCTAAAATAACAAACCTTCATTAATAACGGGTATGTGAATGTATGTGTGTGTGTAAATACAGAGCAATTCAAAAGAAATTGAACACTTCAAAAAAATCTATCACTCAGTAACTAGGTTACCTTATGAAAATGGAGTTTGTACTAAATCATCAAATTACCCTTATAGGTGTCTTACCACAGGGCAACTCCAGGCTTTAATTACATGTTTATATACAATACAGCTACTGAGTAATACATTTTGAAAGTGTTCAATTCTGTTTTAACCAACCTGTATACTATTAGTGTATACATTATACATACTTTAAATGATAAAACTAAACTATAAACAATGGTTACTCCTGGAGAAAGGGGGTTAGAAGTTTCACTTTTAGCAGTATTGTTTGATTTTTTTTTACAAGATATATTACTTTGTGAATAAAAAGGTGTTTTATTTTTATTTTGTAAAGAAGTATAGGGATAGGCAAACTTTGGCACTGCAGTTTAGTACTATTTCTTGACTTGAATCAACCACTAACGACGTTCTGTGCCTCTCAACTGAGTACAGCATTTCTTGCCTTTAAACTTTCACTCTTCCTTCCAGTGACTGGGTGATGGGGCAGCCCCACTGAGTAGGTGGAGATCTGAAGGATAAGAAGGTGGCAGGCTTTTGAAGTAAATTGCAGGCTATGTATAAAGTCTTCTGGTCTTGACTCTAAGCCAGTGTTTTCAAATCCTGGTTACACATTAAAATCAACTAGGGCACCTTAAAAAATACTGATGCCTGGGCCCCACTGGAGGCCAGGCCAGCAACTCTCTGGAGTTGGAGTCCGATATTGCTTTTCCTTTTTTTTTTTTTTTTTAAAGGCAGGATGAGAAACAATGTTCTAGAGTCTAGACACTTTTATATCAGCATGAACAGAAGCCTTCAAAGATTACAGGGAATTGGACTATGGGTAAAACTGAACTATACAGTTATAGAATGGTATGGGGCTTTTTTTGTTTGTTTTAATCCAGTAAGATTAAGTGGATGCATTGTTCAGTGATGTGATGAAGCCCTGGGAATTTTTCCCTCACCATTGAGTAAGAGACCATAGAAACACATAGATCTTTTAATTGGGACCTTTTGCCTGAGCCTCTGGCAAGCTGTAAAGCAAATGAACCATCAAGTGACAGACTTTTTTGATGTTTAGCAAAGGGCTGACTGAAAAGTCTAGGCCCTGAGCTCCTTGAAGGCTAACAGATTCAAAACTTGCTGAACCACAAAGAGAAGTTCCCAAGGCAAGGATTTAACCTATACAGTATAAGAATATACATGTTCTCATACTGATACACCCCTATTCACCCAACTCTAAATAAAGCTGGTAATAGATGACCAGGGAAGCAAGTATCACTGGAATTTGTCAATAATATTCTAAATAATTTCAGACATTTCTTGCTATTTCCTTTCATTCACCAATCCATCCATACTCACCATTGCACACCTACTCTGTACTCTGTACTGTGGTGCATGGAATATACAGGCCTCCCATTCCAATGGGAGAAAAACACAATAGACTGATCACAATAGAATGTGATATGTGCAATGAGACAGTGCTCCTCCTCTTCTTCCATGTTATCGCTACACCTTGAACTCTCTTCTACACTTACCATACTTTCTATAATTTGCTTGAAGTTTTTCTCAACTAGAGGTTCTTAAAAAACAAAGATGGTCTTACTCTGTATCTTTAATACCAAATATAAATTCATGGCACAAAAGTAGGCATTCAACAACTGTAAATTGAGTAAAAGAAGATATATATGAGGATTATAGATGTACAGTGGAAGAAATGCCAACTGGGAGCCAGGGAAGGTTACACAGAGGGGTGATACTTGAGATGAATCTTAAAGGATGAACCAAAAATCTTCTGGAGGAGGTTTCCTCTGGGTGTGTACTTGGACTTTGTCCCAAAGTCAGTAGAGAGATACTGAAAGTTTCTAAGCTGAAGAAAAAGATGGTATGATAGAATCAGATTAGAGTTTGAGAATCATTCTCTGGAAGCACTGTGGAAAGTGAATGGGAGGATAGGAAAGCAGTAGGTCTTGGGCAGAGAGGGTGAATAAATAGGTTGTGATATTCAGGATGTTCATGAACTGGCAGGATATGGCTATATGGACTTCATGGCATGTTTTGTGTACTCATCTCACTTCTGAGTTCATCTATTTTTCTGGTGCTTATTTTTCTTTTGCCCAGATTCCTTCCTTTGCAATCACTATGAGAGAAATTATTCCATCCTGTCCTATTATATGCATTGTTAAGCTAACTTGAATCTTTTGTGAAAAAAGGTGGAGAAATATACTGTATATAGTAATAAACTACTATACATACACTGGTCAAGGGAGAGAGAACCATTGGCTTTCTACAAGGATGACAGGAGACTTAGTGGGGCCATTATCCAAAGCATGGACTAGTGTGGAAGAGGGATAGTTTAGGAGAAGATACAGTAGTCTCTCTTTATTTGCAGAGAATATGTTCCAAGATTCCAGTGGATGCCTGCAATTCGTATAGTACCAAACCCTATTATTAACTCTTTTTCCCCCTATACATACATACATACATACATACATACATACATACCCACTTATGTATAATTTATAAATTATAAACTATACTACATACCTATGTATGTTTAATTTAGAAATTAGACACAGTAAGAGAGTAACAACAAATAAAAATAATAAATAGAACAATTATAGCAAATACTGTAACAAAAGTTATGTGAATGAGGTCTCCTTCTCTCTCTTAAAATATCTTACTGTATTATATTCACCTTTTCACTTAAAAGAAGCACTTTATGGCTTCTCTTTGGCATATCTAAATGACTGGCATCACTACTCTTGCACTTTGGGGCCACTGTTAAGTAAAGTAAGAGTTGTATGAACACAAACACTGTGATAATGTGACAGTCAATCTGAGACGACTACTAAGTAACAGGAAGGGAATATATATAGGGTGCACATGCTGGACAAAGGGATGATTCATGGGATGGAGTGGGGTGGTGTGAGGTTTCTCATGCTACTCACAATGGTGCACAATTTTAAACTTATGAATTGTTTATTTCTGGAATTTTCCATTTAATATTTTCAGACCACAGTTGACAACGGGTAACAAACTGTGGAAAGTGAAACCATGGATAAGGGAAGACTACTGAAATGCTGAAATGAGTTCTATTTGGGCATTCAAGTAGAGCTGACTAGAAATCAGCAGGGAATAATGACAGGAGCTCAGAATGTGTGAGAGACAGGTTTGGGAATTGGCAGCATATACATCATTGCTGAAGCCACTGGTGTGCTGTTAACCCAGCTTTCAGAGACACCTCCCCGCCCACTCCCCTCCCCCAATTTGTAGCATTTGCCAATTTCCATGGCATGAATACTCCCAGCTTGGCCAATTTAAAGCTACCAACATGACAGTCATTGAACAAAGAGTTGAGAAAAGATATGCACAGCTGATTCTTAGAACCTGGCTCCAACATACCACTGGCAGAAACCAAGGATGAAGAAAATTATCCAAGAACAAAATGAAGAGCAAGAATAAAACCTGAAAAGTATGAACATTTAAGAGATGGACAGATAAGTGGCTTGAGGAAAAGTAGTCATACAAGTGGGGAGAATAGAGGAGAAAAAGGGGTCACAGAAGGTAAGGGAAAAAAATAATTCAAGATGGACAGAGTGGTCTGTAGTGTTAAATGCTGTTGGAAGGTGATGTAAGATAAATGAGGGTAGTATAAAAGTGTCCACTTGGTGTGACTGTGAGGATGTTGGAAGTGAAAGCCCAAGCGTGGACTAAAGAATGAAAGGGAGGTGAAGAGGGAGCAGATCATATTGGAGGAAGAGGCTATAGGAGAAATTGGGTATGAGGAGATAAAGGGAAGTTGAGGGGAAGAAGATGGTGGAAAGAAAAGGGGAGGCTGAAGATACATAGGAAAGAGGGCCAACTTGAAGGTGTCCCATTCCAAAGAAAATCAGCAATAATGAAATTAAAAATATAGATTATAAAATGAATTTACTTGGGTAAGAGAAGGAACTCTTCTTTCTCTGGAAATGGATACCAAGGGATTACTAGGAAGCATAGCAGCTTTGAGTTTCATCTTTCTTTAATTAGCCGAAAGAAATTTAAATTATATGATCAAAAGGCATCCAGAAGATAAAAGAAGTAAGAAAATGATCAAAGGTTTCCACAAGCTAAAGGCTGCATTTTTCTCCTGGAAAAGTAGTACCACCCACAAATCCTACTTCCCTTGGAAACTGTGTTTGGTAAATACCAAATTCCAAAAATGCAGATTCTTTAGATAGGCAATACACAGTATATCTTCATAAAATGTGTTGACACACATACATTTAAACACAGGCAAAATAGATTAAAATGATCTCATTTAAAGATTTTTCAATGGGCTAACATTGCAACATTAAAAAATACTTTTAGATCTACAATAAAGATATCTAGGATAGATTTATCCATAACAAGTATGTATAATTTTATGGAACTACATAATTTTTCAGATGGCAACAGATCTTGCTTAGATTAAATACTAAATTACTAAATACTAATTACTATAGATTTAGTAATCTATATATATATAAGCCTAAGAGACCGAATGACCAGTCAACCGATAGACTGGTCACTATGATGCACACTGACCACCAGGGGGCACTCAATGCAGGAGCTGCCCCCTGGTGGTCAGTGTGCTCCCACAGCGAGCATGTCACTCAGCTGACCGTCCTGGCGGCCCACCAGCTCAGCGGCAGCCACTCATTCCCTTAGTAGTCCTGCAGGTCTAATCTCCGGAGAATGGGCTGGGCACCAACAGACTGGTGCCACTGGCACGATCCTGACAGTGCCGCCACCAGTGGGCTCCTGGAAGTTGGCCTTGGGCACCATAGCTGCTTCCCTCCCTAGAGGCTCCACAAGGAAGAAATGATATAAAAGCGGCCACCAGGTGGCTCCCGACAACCTGTGCAAACGTCAGCAGGACGGATCCCAGGCCAGCAAAGGTGTCCCAACACCACCCGAGGGTAGCTCGTGTCCTGGCCACCCCCCTACACCCCCTTGGGATGAGTGCCAGAGGCAGGGGTCATGGATGGTGAGCACCACTAGTCTTTTCCAATTAGGACTGACTGGGTGCAAGTCCATGGCAGGTGCAGCAGGGCTGGGATGAGCGGGAATGGCAGGTGGGAATGGCAGGTGGCATTGGACTGCTGGTTTCAGCTCAATCCCCGCAGGCCACGTCGAGGGACCCCGCCTGTGCACGAATTCGTGCACCAGGCCTCTAGTGTAATATAATTCTGAATGTCCATGTAAGATTAACTGGTTTCAACTCTATGGTTTAGCAAGAGTCTGAAATGACTCTTCTGAAAATTTTTATTTAGCCTGGCTGGAATGACTCAGTTGGCTGAGCATTATCTTGTACACGGAAAAGTTGCATGTTTGATTCCCAGTCAGGGCACATACCTGGGTTATGGTTTTATTCCCCAGTTGGAAAGTGTACAGAAGGCAACTGATCCATGTTTCTCTCTCACATGGATTTCTCTCTTCCCCTCCCTCCCTCCTTTTCTCTCTCCCTCCTTCCCTATAAGCATGTCCTTGGGTGAGAATTAAAATAATAATAATAATAATAATAATAATAATAATAATAATAATAAAATTTGAAAATAAGAAAGAACAATGAACTAGGAAGACTTAAACCCAAAACCTGGATTTGTCACTTAATAGTGACATGTGATTCATTTTCTCAGTAATACACTTGTGAGAATTAAATAAGGTATCATAAGAAGTCACCTCAGTCTTAGCTGGTTTGGCTCAGTAGATAAAGCGTTGGCCTACAGACTGAAGGGTCCTGGGTTCGATTCTGGTCAAGGGCATATGCCCAGGTTGTGGGCTCAATCCCCAGTGGAGGGCATGCAGGAGGCAGCCGATGGATGATTCTCTCGCATCATTGATGTTTCTATCTCTCTCTCCCCTCTCCCTTCCTCTCTGAAGTCAATAAAAAAATTTTTTTTAAATCACTTCATATATTTTTAACAATGGGAATAGTTCTTAAACAATTATATTCCTAAATTTATTCCTACTTATTATTATTATATCCCTAAAAAATCCTATTTATTCCTAAACACCTCACTGGGGACACTAATTGTTCTAAAGCTTTTGGAGAAGTGTATGCCTCTGCAAGTAGGTATCACATTCACAAATAGCCATTTGATCAGCCATTTGAAATGGTCACACATTCCTAATGAGAACATCTCTCTTTATTTTATTTTATTTTTATTTTTAAAATATATTTTTTTGATTTTTTATAGAGAGGAAGGGAGAAGGATAGAAAGTTAGAAACATTGATGAGAACAAAACATCAATCAGCTGCCTCTTGCACACCTCCCACTGGGGATGTGTCTGCAACCAAGGTACATGCCCTTGACTGGAATAGAACCTGGGACCTTTCAGTCCGAAGGCCAACGCTCTATCCACTGAGCCAAACCAGTTAGGGCTGAACATCTCTCTTTAATAAGACATGGGCTGCTTATTTGTAAATGAGCAGGGAATTTTCTGCTGCAAAAATAACGAGTATATTAACTGTTATAGTTAATGTGAGGTAGATGTTTTTCTTGCTTTTGCATCAGAAAAGATCCTGACTTTCAAGTGTCCTTTGCCAGTATAGAAATTCATAGAGCAGATTATGTGTGTCTTTTGCCATTTGGGGATATTTCTTGAGCACTCTTATATTTTTAATTCTCTAAACTCTCTGACTTTTATATCTAATTATAATTTAAATGCTTTGAGGGAAAGGATATGCTTTATAGTTTTTCCAGCTCCTCCCTGCTCATAGGAGTCAACAAATACTTGTTAGATAAAAATATGAAGGAGAATTAAGTGCTTGCGCCCCTATCCTTGGCTTCCTTGTGGAATTCCAGAAAGGTACTATTTTTTACAAACATGGGGGATTTTTCTTTTTACTTTTTTTCTTCTTCTTCTGGACTCTGATGGGAAATGTGTTTTCAACTCTGGCTATATATCAGATTCACACCAGGGAGCTTTGGAAAAATATGAATGTCGGGATATCATCCCCAAGATTCTGATTCAATTGGTTTTAAGTGGAGCTTACTAGTACTAGTAAACATGGGTATTTTTAAAAGGCTCTCCAGTAATTCTAATTGTTAGGAGTGAAAACCTGTTGGAGCACATAATAGGTATTCCATACATATGTGTTAATTTGATTTTAAATTGAGAGGAGGAGTGGTTGGGACTTGTTTGCTGGTTCAGATCCTGATATGGAAACACAATGTGTATCTCTGTCTGCCTTTCTTGCCTCTCTCGACCACTTTCCCCACTTCCCAATGGAAATGCTGTTAGGGCTGGCACTTTGTTTTGTTAGGGCTTAAAGCATTATCTGCATATAATAGCTGCTCCGTAAACATGAGTTTAATATATTTCTTTTTCTCTCACACACAAACACAAATGCAGATAGAGAATTGCAAATATAATCCCTTTATGGGATTTTAAAACTCATACATTTAAATTCTTGCTGGGTATAATTCACTCTTCTACTAGTAGGCAGGTGATAAGTGCTTTAGAACTACTCTAGTTTCCTTATCCATCTGAGACATTAACAATGACTATGTAATGAGTTTTGGTAAAATCAGCCTGAATAAGTAAAGGTTTGTTATTTCCACTTCCTTTGTATCACCTGAATACCTAAATTTTAGTATTAACATACTAATAACATACTAGCATATTAAAACATGATTACCTTACTCTTTACACCTTAGTGCTTTTCTATAGAAGATATTAAGGAGACTGAATTGATGACTTTAAAAAAACTGCTCCCACAATTTAAAAATGTATCATTATAAAGACAGAGTAGTTGCAGGGGCAGTGAAGTGCAATAACAGGAGGACCAAGAGAAAAGGGTCACCGCTCTGAGGAATGAGTCCCAGTTAACTGGAGCCACTGGCCAAGGCAGATGTCTGCAGTGCTGGGACTCCAGAGGGATGGGGGTGGGAGGGGGACACGATAAATGGGCTATTAGATAGGAGGAGATGGGGAGATGGACTTCTCTAGGGAATTTTCTCCTGTTCCCTCCTTCTCCCCTCCCCCCACTCCGCCGGCCTCCCCTCCTACCCTGACTTCAATATCTAGGATCCTAGAAATGTGGCCAGGAGCCCCTGAGAAAGCAGAGCAGAACTCAGGACTGTAGTGCATAAAGCAGGGATCAGACCCTGGCTGTTAATTTCCAGAGGCTCACTTTGGACTTTCCTTAAGCTTCACTTAAATGGGCAGTTCATTAATGTCCAAGAAGAGTATAATAATAATATTCGCTTCATACATTTGTTGCTAGATCCAAACAAGATAATGTATAAGAAAATCCTCTATGAACTGTGAACCAACCAGTTGGTTTGGACCGAAGAATTTTTGGAGAAACAAAATCACCCCTAATTTCTCCTTTGGTGTCCATGAGAAAATATATCTGGCTCTAAAGGTATAAACACAGTTATACCACATTTCTAACAATTTCATACAAAAATCTGGAAACACATGAAGTTCCCAATTGCTTGGTACTCTGAAATAAGGTTTTTTTAAATGTCTTTATTGATTAAGGTATTACATATGTATCCTTATTCCCCCTATTCCCCCCCCCCCCCCAAA
Source organism: Eptesicus fuscus (assembly GCF_027574615.1). Lineage (NCBI taxonomy): Eukaryota > Metazoa > Chordata > Mammalia > Chiroptera > Vespertilionidae > Eptesicus > Eptesicus fuscus. The sequence continues at coordinate 80,314,118 of NC_072475.1, read as the reverse complement.
TGCATGCCCTTACCCCCCTGTTGTCTGTGTCCATTGATTAGGCTTATATGCATGCATATAAGTCCTTTGGTTGATCTCTACCCCTTACCCCCACCGTCCCCTACCTTCCCTGAGGTTTGACGTTGTGATCGATGTTTCTCTGTCTCTGGATGGATCTGTTTTTTTCATCAGTTTATGTTGTTCATTATATTCCATAAATGAGATCATGTGATATTTATCTTTCTCTGACTGCCTTATTTCACTTAGCATAATGCTCTCTAGCTCCATCCATGTTGTTGCAAATGGTAAGAACTCCTTCTTTTTTTATCGCAGCATAGTATTCCATTGTGTAGATGTACCACAGTTTTCTAATCCACTCATCTGCTGATGGGCACTTAGGCTGTTTCCAAATCTTAGCTATGGTGAATTCTGCTGCTATGAACATAGGGGTGCATATATCCTTTCTGATTCATTCTAGTTTCTTGGGATATATTCCTAGAAGTGGGATCACTGGGTCAAATGGGAGTTCCATTTTTAGTTTTTTGAGGAAACTCCATACTGTTCTCCACAGTGGCTGCATCAGTCTGCATTCCCACCAGCCGTGCATGAGGATTCCTTTTTCTCCACATCCTCGCCAACATTTGTCATTTGTTGATTTGTTGATGATAGCTATTCTGACAGGTGTGAGATGGTACCGCATTGTCGTTTTGATTTGCATCTCTTAGATAATTAGTGACTTTGAGCATGTTTTCATATGTCTCTTGGCCTTCCTTCTGTCTTCTTTCTATTCTGACAGGTGTGAGATGGTACCGCATTGTTGTTTTGATTTGCATCTCTCGGATGATTAGTGACTTTGATCAGGTTTTCATATGCCTCTTGGCCTTCCTTTTGTATTCTTTCGAAAAGTATCTATTTAGGTCAGTTGCCCATTTTTTGATTGGGTTGTTTATCTTCCTTTTGTTAAGTTGTATGAGTTCCCCTGTAAATGTTGGAGATTAAACCCTTATCGGTGATATCATTGGCAAATATGTTCTCCCATGCAATGGGCTTTCTTGTTGTTTTGTTGATGGTTTCCTTTGCTGTGCAAAAGCTTTTTATTTTGATGTAGTCCCATTTGTTTATTTTCTATTTAGTTTGCATTGCCATAGGGGCGGTATCAGTGAAGAAATTGCTTCAGCATATGTCTGAGATTTCGCTGCCTGTGGATCCCTCTAGTATTGAAATAAGTTTTAATAGAAACCAAAATAGAAGCCAGGAGGATGAAAGCACTATCAGATTCAGACACTGAGAAGTTGAAGAGCTGGACAGGAACTGGCCAGTGGCGGGAGTAAAAGTGTAATCCTAAAAGGTGTTTTTGTAAAAAGAAGAGGGGCAATCCGGACAATCCTCACTTTTCCATGTTTAGAGGAAACAACTAGAAGAGGTTTGTTTGTTTGTACCATCTAGCTTCTAGTCAGGACTGAACTAAAAATTATGAAATTGAACTAAAAATTATGAAATTGAACTAAAAATTGTGAAATAGGACTTTGGAAATGACTTTTAAAACAAAGTTTTAAGTTGAAATTTCAGACTTTCTTAAAAAGGGATGGTTTGGATTGAAATGAAAGATCTCATAACAATTCTTTTCATTTTTATTAATTTACTAGTAGCCCTGCACACAAATCCATGTGCCAGTAGCTCTCTGCCACCCTCCTGTAGCTCTCCGCCACCTGCTTGTAGTTCGCTGCCCCACCCTCCTGCTGATCTGTGATCCATTCGTTACATGGTAGGTTGTTACGCCTCATGGCATAACGGATAATTAGCATATTCCTCTCTTATTATATAGGATAATAAAATTAAAAAGATGTTGAAATAGAACAAAGGTATAAACAAGATTTTTATGAAGCATGTACTGACAAAAAATGAAAGTATAGCTCATCTTTGCAGTCTGGAAGGCTAGCTCTTTTTTAAAAATATATTTTATTGATTTTTTACAGAGAGGAAGGGAGAGGGAGAGAGAGAAACATCGATGAGAGAGAAACATCGATCAGCTGCCTCCTGCACACCCCCTACCGAGGATGTGCCCACAACCAAGGTACATGCCCTTGACTGGAATCGAACCTGGGACCCTTCAGTCCGCAGGCTGACGATCTACCCACTGAGCCAAACCGGTTAGGGCAAGGCTAGCTCTTTTTTAAAAAACACTTTGATTTGATTAGCAAAATATAGCCATTCCTCAGAAAGAGGATAATGGCCTAGAAGAATGCTACCCTCAAAATCTCAGGATGAGAGATTTTCAGTTCTATTTTAAAACTAGGTATATTATTTACTTCTAGATAAAGTCAATAAAATATTTACTGCTAGAGTGTTATTTTTCAGTTAACAAAAGCATTTTTGTTGACTTGCTCACTGGACATATGCATACAATTTAAAATGGAATTTCCAAATACTTTTATTACATAGATCCATGAAAAAAATAACTGAGGTCTCAAGACTATGCTGCCCTAACCGGTTTGGCTCAGTGCATAGAGTGTCGGCCTGCGGACTGAAGGGTCCCAGGATCGATTCCAGTCAAGGGCATGTACCTTGGTTGTGGGCACATCCCCAGTAGGGGGTGTGCAGGAGGCAGCTGATAGATGTTTCTAACTCTGTATCCCTCTCCCCTCCTCTCTGTAAAAAATCAATAAAATATATATATAAAAAAAGACTATACTAAACCAATTCTGATTTTTGGTTCATGTTAATAAAAGAACTCTTAGTCCTATCAGACCTGTGGCTCTCTATTTTAATAAGATTAAGGCCACAAGGTTCAAGCTTCTTTAGTTTAAATCTCTGCAACAGAAAATATTTCTTTGTACTGTCCCCCAATAAATTCTTGCTCTCCGAACTACATATGGGTTTCTCAACTTTGGCACTGTAGATATTTTGGACTAGATAATACTTTGTCATGGGTGCTGTCCTGTACATTGTAGAATGTTTAGCAGCATCCCTGGCTTATACTTACTAGATGATACAGCACCACACAACCCCAGTTAGGTTAAATAAACAAAACTGTCACCAGACATTGCCAAATGTGCCCTGTAGGACTCACGTGTCCTCCATTGAGAACCACTTAACTAGGGGAGGAAACATTCTCTTCCCTCTACTTGAGTTCTTGGGCCCATACTAATCACCACTTCATTTTATCCCAGTCAGTCCATTTCCCTCTCTCTTTCCATTTGTAATCTGTGATTACTGTCTTTGACAAACTAGTATTTCAATTCTCTCCCCATTAAGAAAATATAAACATACCAATCAACCAACCTCAAGTTCTGCAACTATATAGTTACTGTCCTCTGTGTTTTCTTTCACTAGGAACTTTTACGAAGATAACCGTTACCAGCACTTTTCAAATTATGTTGTTAAAAATAATCTATGCTGGTGAGATACTTTTAATTTGTTTATAAAATGATATAGCCATGGAATGGAGGGCCATATATTTAATGAAGCAAGCTTCATGAAGGACCTCCTGATCCCAAGATATGTCACAATCAACTTACATACTGATGTATAAGCACCATCCATCAACCATCCTGGTGATGTAAGCTATCTTTATGACTTACAATTTCAATACATTTGGGATATTTGGTTCTTATTAAAATAAAAATGATTTAAATATTCTACCTTGGGTCTTCTTATAAACTTCAAAACACATACGAAAGAAATTTTAATTCATCTGTGAATACATTTCTTGCTGTTGATTTTGGTTAATGTGCAAACTGTACCTCATGAGGTCCTATTAGTATGAAGGCATTGTAGTACAAATGTGTTCTTTGGTCACACTAGCTTTGGCCTTCAATGTGCTTTATGGATATATGCGATAGGACTTTAGAAATGGCCTTTGAAACAAAGCTTTTCTTATAAGAAAAATTCAGCTGGTTGAAGAAAAATCAGACTTATTTTTAAAAGTATTTTCCTGGGACTTACCTTTCTAAATGACCAATTCTATTTTTGGAGCTCTTTAAATGTTCTAAAGCAGTATCCCTCAACATTAAAAACCCACAAGACTATGCCCTCCCCTAAAATGATTTTTCACTCAATCCTCTCTCTACTCCAATTAATCCAAATCTTACGAAGCTTTACTTTTGGTAGTATATGTTTTATAAGAAAAGGACATAATGATTATGCTGTTTCTAGCTACATATGTCCTGCCTCCCCTTCCCCCCCATCCCTTATACCTTTCTCATGGTACATCATTTAAGTAATTATATTTAACAAGGTTTATCTTGTTCCCACTAAATCTTTTCTTCCTAGAGCAATGTCCTCATTTTAATTAACTCTGGAATCCCAGTTGGCCAAATTCCTTATCACTGTAGTCATCTGTTTGTTAATATCCCTTTTAAAATATGGCACGCAGATCTAAATGCATTATTTCATACATGCTAGAATTATAGGACTATTTGAGCTTTTACTGTATACACTGTGTTTTGGGCTGGTATTTGGCAACACAGAATGTCCTCAGTAAATATTAGCTATAATATTTTCTTGGTTTTATCATATACTTAACTTAGCTTTTCAATCAGGCAGGATTCTAAATAAAAAAGTGTGGCCAGCCGAAACCGGTTTGGCTCAGTGGATAGAGCGTCGGCCTGTGGGACTGAAAGGTCCCAGGTTCGATTCTGGTCAAGGGCATGTACATTGGTTGCGGGCACATCCCCAGTAGGGGGTGTGCAGGAGGCAGCTGGTCAATGTTTCTCTCTCATCGATGTTTCTGGCTCTCTATCCCTCTCCCTTCCTCTCTGTAAAAAATCAATAAAATATTAAAAAAAAATAGTGTGGCCAAGTGGTTGAGTTTTGACCTATGGACCAGGGGGCAGCTAATCAATGATTCTCTCTCATCATTGATCTCTCTCTCTCTCTCTCTCTCTCCCCCTCTCTCTCTCTCTCTCTCAAATCAATCAATAAAAAAATATTTTTAAAAAATAGGCTTTCTATTACTACTACACAATTCTTTCCCTTCTACGTGCTGGGATTCCTCCCCCATGGTGGTTAAAGTGGTTGGCTAGAAAGGAGGCTCTTAGTTTTTTTGGCAAAGGTGTTCATTCTTTCTGAAAAGCATCTGAAGGGGGAAATTCTTGGCAAAGAACCTCTGAGAATAGAAGCTCCTTGGCAGTGTGCAGAATGACTTGCAGTGACCAGGGATAGAGGACAACTGACCACATCAGAAAACTAACGCAAGTGATAGAATTTCACAAACCTTTAGAGTTCACAAAAAAGTTCTCCAGGGCTCATGAGCTAATGCAGACTAACTGGTGCCTTCTGTTTCTGCTCTGCTATTATCTATCATAATAAATCGTTAAATCCTAAAAATATATTATGGGGTTTTCATCCTTGGCTCTAGATTACTTGTGGAGAAGACAAAATATAACATTTAATTTGTTTTGACAAGACATCCTACAGAATAAATAAATGAATTGCTACTAGTAAAATTGTACTCAATGAATGCATTTTGGGGTTCCCAACAATCACATTCCAATTTCACTTTTAAAAAATCTGCTTAAGTCAATTGTGATGTACTTCCAGAAATATGGATCATTATTTCACATCTGAGCATTTGATAGAACTCAGTTTTATTTTACCTTGTGTTTCATACCTTTACATACACACACACCCCTTTTTCATGCTAATTAACATATAACAAAAGTCAAGAGATCAACCAACAAGACAATACAAGTCTATTAAATGTAACTAATTTTTATCACATAAGATAGGAACTTTTCATCTCTTGGCTGTCCTTCAGTCTCTTTTCAGACCAAACCTATGCTCTCGCTACTTTTGGCAAGTTATTCTACATTCTGAAATTATTCCTTCAGATGTTCTATTCTCCTTTGCTTTCATCCTCTGATTTTACTTTCCTCAATAACTATTGTAGAGTCATATGGAATATTGGTTTGAACAGCTGCGAATGAAGATTCTAGGTGAACAGTGTGATGATTTAATTTCTCAGCATCACTGCTAAAGATACCTTTTTTGGATATTTCAATAATTCAGATGAGTTAGAGAACAATGTCCTTGAGAAATTATTTTCAAAAGGCACTGAAGACAAGTGAGATGATGGCTGTAAAAACGCTTTGAACCCTCTGAAAAAATAGTATTTCTGAAATGTTCATTATTGTGTGTATCATTCCTGATGGACATAGAACAATGACTTCCCTCATATTCATGGGGTGGGCACAAAAGCACAACTACTATGGGGATACTTCAAAGACATCCACCCTACACATTCTCATACAGCACTGTATGTTTTACTTTGATGTAAGAGACTAAAAAACATGCTTAACACAGCTGCCTTCAGCTGCAAGTCCATATTACATAGATTTATTTATTTTTTTATTGCTGCATAAATTATTATTTCATAGGGTTGGGCTGTTCAATTGTCATCACAGATTTTCTACGCACATGTTTGAAAAATGAGTAAGGATCATTTTATGAAATACTCCATATGGCATTAAGAGAATAATGCAAATGAATGGTGGTCTGGTTGTTTCTAGGAATAAACAATTCAATGATTCAAAAAGTTTCAAATTATTTGAAGAAAGATTTGCACTCACTTACATAGCCTCAAATTAAATTGGTGGATGTGAAATGTATTTAATAAGCATGACTGCCATAAGAAAAGAGATCATGGTACAACAAAGAAATAGAAAAATGTATACATACATATACATATATGTGTATAGTACACACATATATATGTTATTAAAAGTATTCCAAAATACTTCTATGGAATTATACCCCAAATTTCTACATAGAAATATGATCTTTAAAACTAGACAATAAGTATTATCAAGTAGAACTAGAATAAAACATAGAGAATGAATTGCTCTTAAATACCACTGGCCCCAATAAGTGTCCTGGATTCTAGAAAGAATGGAATGTCCATAGAACAAAAGCCTTAATTGTCCTTTATAAAACAGTACCATTTCAAGGGGAAATTTCATAAAGAAAGAATTTTTCCCTGTTTCTTGTGAAATTGAGCCTTAAAAAATAGGGAAAGAAAACACAACCATTTTCACTTATGAACAACTAGACTCCAATGCTGGCTCATTACCTTGACCTTTATTGTCCACCCCGAAATTATCCTTAGTTAAGTGATATGATATAATATCTTTAGAAACTTTCCACTAGCATAAATCTTTTAAGTGTGCCATATATCCAGATAAGTTTTTTATATTTTTAGTGTTGCCCCAAAAGTTGGCCATGAAGAGAGGACATAGTGGAATTTTAGGTAGAGTCTTATATTTCATCTTAAAATAGTTTCTTATGAAGAAAGTGAATTTAAGAATTTTAACTTTGTTTCCATGAGGAAATTATTGAAGATGACTTTTTATATTTATACTAGAGGCCCGGTGCATGGATTCATGCACAGGTGGAGTCCCTCAGCCTGGCCTGAGCCCTCTTGCAATCCGGGACCCCAGCCGCTCATCCCAGTCCCTCTGTGTCTGCTGCTGCGCCGCCACTCAGTAGCGTTGCCATGCAGGCAGCTGTGCTCGCCAGCCATGAGCCCAGCTTCTGGCTGAGTGGTGCTCCTGCTATGGGAGCACACTGACCACCAGGGGGCAGCTCCTGCATTGAGCGTCTGCCCCAAGGTGGTCAGTATGCCGCAGAGTGACTAGTTGACCGGGTGTTCAGTTGTAAAGGTTGCTTAGGCTTTTACTAGTGTGTGTGTGTGTGTGTGTGTGTGTGTGTGTGTGTGTGTATGTGTGTATATATATATATATATATATATATATATATATAAAAAATATATCCTACCTAATAATAGACAAATATGCAAATTGACCGTACCTTCGCTATGCCCACGATTGGCCAGGAGGCGTGGGGGGGGGCGGGACTCGGGGTGGCTGGGGTGGCTGATTGGACTGGCGGGAGCTGAGCTTGCATCGCCAGCGGCAGCGCGAGCTCAGCGTCTGCAACATGGCTGTGCTGCGGCACAGAAGGGGCCTCTGGGGCAGCGAGCCCACGTCCTGCTGCAGACCATCAAAAGCGGGGAGCGAAAGCGGGGGAGCTGGCTGTCTGTCCACTCTGGCACCAGTGGACAGACAGCCAGCTCCCCCGCGATCGAAAGTAGGGAGCTGTGTGTCCGCTCCAGCACCAGCGGACCCCCTGCCATCAAAAAGCGGGGAGCAGGCTGCTAGCAGTGTCCATGGAGCGTGCTAGGCTTTGCGGGGCAGTAGATATGGCCTGGATGGCAGGTTAGGCCTAGGGGACCCTACATGTGCATGATTTAATCATGCACTGGGCCTCTAGTATATATATATTTTAATCTGGATATAAAAATTCTAAGTGTTTTGATATTAAGAATTTATTTCAGAGGTAAGGCTTACAAAATGCTTTCTTTTGAAATGTTCCTTTTTTATTTTATGTAAAGGATGACTTGAGGTAGGATTATGAAAGACTTTAAAAATGAATATTAATTTAAAAGAGGACCAGCTGACATAATAATTTATAAATGGAAATTGTGGCCTATTTCTATTTATCCTGCAGTTTTTTATTTTAGGTTAATGATGGGTATATATGCATATTACATGCTTTGAACTGGCTTTCTAGTAATGGTAATGGATTCCTCATATTTCATCCACTTTTGTAAATGACTGGCTAGGATAAGGCCATCAAATAAATTAATTGGTCCATAAAGAAACCCACCTAACAGTTCTGATCTTAGCAGTATCATGCTCAATTCAAAATATTCCATTCTATTATTTTTTATGATAAATTTAGAAGTTAAATAAGCTTGGTTAGATACTATAATATTTGTACTATATATTTTGGGGTCTCTATGCTAAAATCAAGTATTTTTGTTGTTGTTGCTGTTGAAATGTTTTTAATGGAGACACCAAAGAAGAATTTTATTCCTTCTAAAGGTAAAACCCTATGAAAACAAATCATTTAGGTATATTTACTATCTTCCTTAAATTGTCTCATATTCAATCCATTCAGCTCTTCTTCAAATACAGTTCTGTTGCCTATAGGCCCTCATCATATCATACTGAACCACTGCAATATACTTTTAATTTGCTTCCCCTGCCTCAGGTTGCTCTGTCCTCCTAATTTGCCCTCCACTCAGCCACTAGAATACCCTTTCTAAAATGTAAAGCCACAGTGTTATTTTTTGGCTTGAATCTATTTCCTGGCTTTCAATTTTCTCTGGAATGGTCAGCTGCATAGGGTGGCTGACTTTCTTTCCATGTTATGCTGCCTGTCTGGTCATCCAGCTCTGTGCTCCTTACAGTGGAACTATGTATGGTTCATGCCAGGTTGTTTCATTCCTCCATGCTGGTGCCCATACTGTTCTCTTTATCCAGAAGACAAGAACTAGCAGCAAACCTCACATTTAACTCTCTCTTTTGACATCTATTGGTTGGGATAAGGTGTGGAGCCTCCAGCAAACATTCAATCTCAACTCATATCTCTGGCTTCCCTGGACTCAGGTTGTCATGGCAACTTCCATTGGTCCCCATTTCATCTGCAGATTAATCAGGATCACCTTTATTAGTACTCTCAAGAAAGACATTTAGAAAATGACTTTTAGGAGAAGCCCACCAGAAACAATAGGTCCTATCCAGCAGGTGTGGATCAGTGGTTGAGTGTCGCCCCATGAACCAAGAGGTTGCTGGTTTGATTATGGTCAGGGCACATGCCCTGGGTTGTGGGGTTGATGCCCAGTAAGGGGCATGCAGGAGGCAGCTGATCAATGATGTTTCTCTCTCTTAGATGTTTCTATTTCTCTATCCCGATTTCTTCCTCTCTTTCTAAAAATCAATAAAATAAAATAATAGACCCTATATACTCTGGCTCTTACCTAAGATTGACTCAGGTTTTAATATTTAGCACTAGTAATGCTGAATTGCTCTCCATAACAAGTCACACTATCATAACCAGGTTTCAAAATGTAGCTATGCTTCTCTATCATTATTTAGAGAAAAAATTTCAGCAAGATTTTCCTATGGAAAATGTTAGCCAACAAAGAGGCATAGTCCATAGAGGAAAGGAACTGTCAAATTCTGAATGAGAGGAAGAATGTCTTCTATTTATGCTGTATATACCAAATAATGAGAGTCTCTGAAAGAAATATAATTCTTCTAAATACACTAGTATATTCATATTATCATCTAATCCTTACAAATTTCAAGTATATAAATCCAGTCTCCTAAGATAGGAAAATTTCAAATGTGCTTAATGCAAAACATAGCTTTCTAGCAAAGTGTCTATTTTGACTACTTTGTGTGTGTGTGTTTTTTAATCTTTACCAGAGGATATGTTTTGTGTTCTTAAAAAACTGATTTTAGAGAGAGAGGAAGGGAGAGAGAAAAAAATCAATGTGAGAGAGAAACATTGATTGTTTACCTTCCCATACGCACTCCAACCAGGGATCAAACTCCCAATCTAGGTATGTGCCCTGACTGGGAATCAAACCTTCAAACCTTTGGTGCATGGGATGACGCTCCAAGCAAGTGAGTCACCAGGCCAGGGCTACTTGGTGATGTTTTATATCTAGGATACACTACCAGTTGACTTTCAGAATGAAGATGTCTGGAAGTACATATAGAATACTAGTATGTGACAGCATTAGAAGCAACCTAGCTTTCCTTCCTTTTCATTCCACCATGTTTAGCAAAAATAATACCAATAGGCATATTTCAAAAGTAAATAATTTTAAAGTTCTTTCAAGTCCAGCCATCGAGGACTTCATTTAATATGATTTCGAATGACTTTTTCTAAAAAGCTGCTTTACTTATCAATCAATAAATAAAGTAAGTAAGTAGCGCTTTGCTTAATTTCTTCATCCTAGCAATATTTTTCCATTTAGAAAATCCCAACCTCCAAAACTATAACCAAGAAAATTTTGATTTACCCAGATAGTTTCAAAAGCTCTTTTAAAAAGAAAAGAAAGCCTTCAATGAAATTGATCTACAGGCTTGAAACAGAAAGAGCAACAATTTTTTTTCAAAGAATTATTAGAAATATTTAAGAACTGCTTATATTCCTTATGAAATACTAAATCAGGAAAAGAACAATACATGCTAAGAACATGATGTCATGATGCAGCATGCTATCCATTTACTTGTTCTGCATAACTAACTGGTGTGCAGTGGAGGTAAGTGTCACTGACACTGCCTGGCATTTAACTGATTGTTGTGTGTGTATGTGCTTGTAATGGCAAACCCTGCTTTTGCAATTTTACCAGCGTGGACACACACAGGCTGTATTTAGGTATGTAGAGCCACACCCATCCTAATCAATGCCATGGGTGCCAGAAGTTCAAAGATAATGTAAAGTGGTGGCAGGAGGTTTCATGAAGTCTGAAAACAAACAAACACAGAAAACCAACAGAGCAACCCAATTATTTTAATTGGTAGTTCTCCAATGTGATGATCTTACTTTATAAAACATTTTAGCATGATTTATTTTATTACAATTTTCACACAGTTAAAATAAAATTTAAATTACATGTTTGCAGAACTCCTGAAGCAAGTCTGTAGAACTATTTAAAAACCACTGAACTTGAGTTTGATTCTACCTAGGGTATAGAAAGCTGAAAAGAGTATCAGATTCACCCTCCAAAGAAAAGCTGAATAAAACATAAAATCATTACTTGAGCTCACAGAACTGATGTCACAGGACAAACATCTTAACATTCAATAAGGGACAGGCTCCTCCAATGATTTTTGGAACCTGTAGACTGGCTCACCTGTGGCAGAACACAGAACTAGAGAAACCAGGTGCTATAAGTAGTTAAAAAGAATTCAGCTAAATATTTAAAGACTTCATAAAGGACAATTATAGGGTAGAGTGAGAGCTGCAATCACAGGATGTTCAAACCTACTCCCAGACTATTCTCCAGGGACCTCCATGAGAAATATGGGGGCAGGTTTGCAAACCAGAGAAAACCTCTGAACAGGAGAGAATAAGACAGAAGAAATGTTGGAAGGGACAACAATCAAAATTTTCCAAAAAATAACTGAAGACATCAAACCATAAGTCCGAGAAACACAGAGAATCCCGAGTAGGATCATCATCAATAACAATAAATCCTATCATAATCAAACTACTGAAAACTTAAAATAAGGAGGAAATCTTGAAGGCAGCCAGAAAAGGAAAAGACATCCTATCTAATAAAAGAGTAATATGCAAATTTTCCATCACTCCAACACACAAGATGGCTGCCCCCATGTGGTCAAAGATGGCTGTCCCCATGTGGGCACAAGATGGCCGCCACACGATGGCCAGCAGGGGAGGGCAGTTGTGGGCGATCAGGCCAGTAGGGGAGGGCAGTTGGGAGGGACCAGGCCTGCAAGGGAGGGCAGTTGGGGGTGATCAAGCCTGCAGAGGTGGGCAATTAGGGGTGACCAGGCCAGCAGAGGAGGGAAGTTGGGGGCAACTGGGCCTGCGGGTAAGGGCAGTTGAGGGGGACCAGGCCTTCAGGGGAGGGCAGTTAGGGGTGACCAGGCCTGCAGGGGAGGGCAGTTAGGGGCAAACAGGCTGGCAGGGGAGCAGTTAGGCATCAATCAGGCTGGCAGGAGAGTGGTTAGGGGGTTATCAGGTTGGCAGGCAGAAGCAGTTAGGGGCAATAAGGAAGGCAGGCAGGTGAGCAGTTGGGAGCCAGCAGTCCTGGATTGTGAGAGGGATGTCTGACTGCCCGTTTAGGCCCGATCCCAGTAGGATCGGGCCTAAACGGGCAGTCAGACATTCCTCAAGGGGTCCCAGATTGGAGAGGGTGCAGGCTGGGCTGAGGGACACCCCTCCCACCCGTGCATGAATTTCGTGCACCGGGCCTCTAGTATTATATAGAGAGGAACAAAGATAAGAATTACAGCAGACTTCCTGCCACAAACTATGCAAGGCAGAAGACAATGAAGTGACATCTTTAAAGTGTTGAAAGAAAACCACTGAGCAATAAGACAGTTCTTGGAGTAAACCCTAGATCCAGCAAGAGTCCTACTAGTAATCTGGCTGCAGTCCCCTTGTTCCCAAATTCATGGTGTCTATATATTTGTTTTGGACATGGCTTAATAATTTACCTACAAAATCCAATAAGTAGCCCTGGCTGATGTGGCTCAGTTGGTTGAGCTTTGTCCTATGCACCAAAAGGATGCCAATTCAGTTCCTGATCAGGGCACGTGCCCAAGTTGTGGGCTCAGTCCCCCGTTGGTGTGCATATGGGAGGCAATTGATGGATGTTTCTCACATCAATGTTTCTCTCTCTCTCTCTCATCCTCTATCTCTAACAAAATCAATGAAAAAATTTAAAAAATTCAATGAACAGACATCACCACATCTGACTCTGTTCTATATGTATGATTATTTTTTAGTTATAAGCAGAAATGAGTAGTATATGTTGGTCATAGTATCTTTTTACTCTCCTCAAATAGACTAATAATTGCACACAATTATATAACCTTACTATGCTCTACTTTCTAAGTGCTTTATATGTATAAAAGAAATACTGTATTACTGTTTGCTTGCTAGCCCAAAGATAATATGCAATAATGTATGCTGCTGATTTTTTAAAACTTTCTTTCTATAACTTATTGCATATTTGAGTTCCACATCTGAGTAAGAATGTTACTTTTGGAATGACCATGATATGAGTATACTCAGGACTGCTGAAATCTCTCTTACCCTGGATCAGAGATTTTCAACCTTTTTCATCTCATGGCACATATAAACTAATTACTAAAATTCTGTGGCGCACCAAAAAATATATATTTTTTTGCCAATTTGACAACAAAAAATTCGGTATAATTTAGATTCATTTACACTGGATGGCTATTGTTGTGTTGGCTGTTGTCATTTATTTATTTATTTGAGAATCTAAGGGAAAAGAGGTTAGTGACCCTGACTAAATAGTCAGGTATTGCATGTTTTAAAATTTCTTGTGAAACACTGGATGAAAATCGCAGTTCTATCTAAAATAGCACTCTCTCTTCCTCTGTCTCCTGGTACTCTGGTCACTTTCTATCTGCTTACCTAGCTTATTTTTCATAGCATTTTTTACTACATGAAGTACTATATTTTTTATTTATTTGTCTGTCCATTGTCAGTCTCCTGCACTAGAATGTATGAGAGTAGGGATTGTTTCCCTCTTAGTCACTTGTTGTATCTCCAGCCTTTAGAATAGTTCCTGGAACTAGAAGGAGTTTATCATGTATTTGTTGAATAGATACACAGATGTATGCATGAATATATGAGCAAATAAAAGAAATTCCTTTCACCTAAGGAATTAGTTAACTTGGGGTAGGGAGGAAGAGAAGCAGGTAGAAGTTGAATGCCTATGTGAAAGGTGCTTAATTGACTTAACTATGATCATCTAAGATGTTCAGCACAGTCCCTGGAACATTAGCAGACACTCAATGTTATTACCTGTAATCATTCATTGTTGTTCTTATCTCATGAACTCATCTTAACAAACCTATGAGGATACTACCATTTTCAGGTTTGCAAATTCAAAAAGGTTAAACTATGTGCCTATGATTATAGAGTTATGAAGTGGTGGAATTGAATCCACACAGGCATGGCAGACACCAGAACCTATGCCCAGAGGTGGGTAAGAGAACATCAAAATGCTGCCTATCTTGTTGAAGCTCATTTCATGCCCTCCTTATTAGCTCATTTTGCCTAAATTATGATCTTTAGTTGAATAAAATTGAATGAATTTTTATTATAGTCATAAAATGACAGACTCTTCCCTCCAAATTTGGGTTTTTATCCTTGTTTTCTAGCTTGTGTGACCCAATAACGGTAGCTTTAAAGTCAACAAGGCAAAATGTGGGCTTTACTAAGTTACAAAAAAAATCCAGTTTTATAGAGTCCTAAAAAAACTGCAGGTCCACACCATAATAAATCAACCTGTGCTTGAAAGCACAAACTGTATATACTGGCACCTGATTCAGCTAAGATAAAAATGACAAGTCCTTCAATGATAAATTGTCCTCTCCATATTATCCAATGGAAATATTCATATTGTCCAATACCTACAAGCAATTAGAAGGATTGAGTTTAACTTTCAAATTAAAAGGCCATTAAAATGGAGCATAGTTTCCCCAATCCGTCTCTGAAAAATATTCAGAGAACCTTCTTAGTCTTAAAGCTTGGAAGGAATATGGTACATAGTCTCAATTTCCTTTTATCACGGAGCAATTCCTCCAGCTATTTGAAACTATAGACTATACGAAACTGTGGGATAAAAATAAAATGGGAAACTATGCAGGACCTTTTAAGTTATTTATCACTTATACATTATCAGCCAAGGACAGCAAAATTTTAGAGCCAATCTGCCCCAGACCGCCACCCCAGATCCCAAGCAGCAGGCCTCAGAATAGAGGTACTGAACATCTGACAGGATACTAGCATCCCAATCTCTGCTTTCCTCACTGCTGCAGAAACTGGGTAAAGATGTTCACTTACACAGGGTTTAAGAGCAAGTGCATTTGTCTCTCATCATGCATGTAGGGTGTTCATTATTCCCCTTATTATGGGGGTTTTAATTTTTAGTCTATTAGTTACCTACAGGATGTGAGTATCAATTCTGTAAGACCTGAGGTGGAAATATTTATGTTTCATATAATAGAGAAGATATTAGATGTCTACCAATAACATTTGGCAATACAATTTAAATGTCAAAATAAGCAAGATAAAAAGGAAGAATCTGCATATATATTTTCACCTGTATATTTTAGATTTCTTTTTTATATGACTATATGGTTTCATATTTAGAATGAGACTAAATTAATAATCATATTGAAATAGGATTTTCAGAACTAGGACTTTAAAACAGACCAGATTTTGAAATGTATAAGCTTGCCTACACACAGAAAAATAATTGTTTCCCTACTGACAAATTCTCAAACCGATATTTAAAAGTTTTTAACATACTCTCTAATTCCTTATAGAGATCAGAGGAAGAGAGAGAAACATTTTTATTCATTTCCTTTATGCTATGTCTACATAACGCTCCCAATTTTTCACAAAATTCACTGAGTTCTAAAACAGATCTTTAAATCCAAACTTAAGTTTTTATTATTCAGGTGACCTCATTTTACCCTTCATCTTTCTTAATAATTGTCATTCCATCCATTTCTTGTATAGTTCTGAACCTAATTTTGTGAATAAATAAAAGGGAAGCTTTAATGGTTTCTGCCTCAAATTCTCTGGCCTGTTTCTGGCTCTCAGCTTTTATTGCCAAAGGCATTAGGATCAAAAGATGCTCCTTGCTGAAGTGTTTACTGCCTGCAACTTACCATCTCACAACAAAGGAGTTCATTATTTACATCTAACATGAAAGAGAAAGTTCCAAAGCAACAGGCCTGCATCAGACAGAACCAAGTGATAGAATTTGCTTGCCCCACACTCATGAAAATTCACATAATCAACATCTAGTCAATCTAAATGTCCTAAAAGCAAAAATCATCTCTTAGGGAGGGGGCAGTTCTGGCTTTCTTATTCATTTCCTTGGCTTCACCATACCTTCAATCTTCCTCAACAGGGTGGTGACATGGGCTCCTTTCACAAGTACAGAAACATCTCACGACAGCCCATGGAAACATGAACCATTATTTACACTGGAAAGAATGACTGGGAGCAGCTGTGCCCAGCAGTAGACAGCTCTAGAGGCAGAAAATGGTGCTGTGTCGCCAATTTGTTATTATTGTAATAACTAATGGAGAGGAATAAAATGGATTACCAGTGCTAAATCAAACTGGGAGGTTTCTGATACTGCTGCAGGACGTTGTATTCTCATAGTTTATGATATCACCAGACTTCTTGATGAACTTACAGTCTGGTAATTCTGTCATGGCATTAGTTTTCCACATGCAAATCCCTGGAATTTAGGTCAATTCAGCAAATGAACAGGACTAGGGAAGTTTATTTCAACCAAAGTGAAAGTAAAAACTGGTTGTTGTCCTTATCAAATTTACTAAGCTCATGAAAAGACTTACTTGAATAACATCTTTTTCTATGTTCTTTTCCCATTTTTTACATATTTGTCAATACTTTTTAAAAAAATATATTTTTATTGATTTCAGAGAGGAAGGGAGAGGGAGAGAGAGAGAGTAACATCAATGATGAGAGAATCATTGATCAGCTGCCTCCTACACGCCCCCCCACTGGGGACGGAGCTCGCAACTCCGGCATGTGCCCTTGCCTGGTATTGAACTCAGAACCCCTCAGCCCGGACACTCTATCCACTGACCCAAATCAGCTAGGGCTCGTCCTACAATATTGTCCTGTTCCTATCAGAACTAGGTCCCTCTCATTGATAATATTCACATTGATTTACGTATTGCGTAGCCAGACCATATTATCAATATTTAACCAATTTACACATTTGCTGGCTATCCTCCTTGTCAATATGCTAATTATAAGCCTAATCCACATTTTCCATTTAGATTAAATACCCCTAGGTCAGGAACTAGGTCTATATAATTCTACCTGCACAAGGCCCACCAAAAGAGTGTGTACAGAGGCCCCAATGTGATCATTCATTCATCTATGCTAGGAAATTACTATTCAGTCACCTAGATAGGATCATTCCCAAGACCCATTCTTTCACATGGATGATTGCAATAGCTTCCTAACTCATCTCCCTGCCTCTAGAATTTTCCCCTTTAATTGCATCCTTACAGACACTTACTCATAATTTTTTCATGGCAGTTTGCTGCTTAGAATCTTTCAATGGCTAGCCACAACATAGAGGAAAGTGTTTAAGTTCTCTAAAATAGTGAAAAGTCCTTCAAGACCAACTCCAGCTTCTGACTTTAAAAACCTGTCACTCTTTCTTACAAACTACCTCTCCCACTATCCCGATTCATGTCCCATATATAGAATGTTCTGTTATTTCTGAATGAACCGTGATCCTTGCTGTTTTTCAAACTCCTGCAACTGTGTATGTGCAATGCTGAGAATTCCCT
Organism: Eptesicus fuscus; assembly: GCF_027574615.1. Taxonomy (NCBI): domain Eukaryota; kingdom Metazoa; phylum Chordata; class Mammalia; order Chiroptera; family Vespertilionidae; genus Eptesicus; species Eptesicus fuscus. Next base: position 80,296,209 of record NC_072475.1, on the reverse strand, counting down.
TTCCTGCTTCTCTGCTAGTAAACCCCTATAAGGAAACCAGGAACACACTAGATTTAAATTAGGCAAGGAGGAACAGAAGGTTATAGGCATACCTCGTTTTGTGTGTGTGTGTGTGTGTGTGTGTGTGTGTGTGTGTGTGTGTGTGCTTCACAGATGTGTTTTTTACAAACTGAAGGCAAGATCCTCCATCAGCAAAAAGATTATAACTTAATTGCAATACCAGCTTTATTGTGGTGTTCTGGAACTGAACCTACAATATCTCTGAGGAATGCCTGTATTCTGCCATTAGGAAGTTTGGGAGTGGAGGAGAACACAGCACAAAGGGGAAGCACAGAACATGAACGTATGAGACAACCACATTCATTTCTTTTATGGCATTTACCTGTTCATTATACACTCAAGAGGAGTTCAGGCTCACACACTTCACACACTACAAGGCTAAAAGGACAGTATGGGTAGGGTTGGCATTCCCTTCTCTGAGATGGACTATGGGCTCTGGAGCCAGACTTCTCAAACTAGGCTGTACTACTTAGCAGGTGACCTTGGGCCAGTTACTTATTATTCCTGTGCTTCTGCTTCCTTAGCTGCTAAACAGCAATCTAATTCAGAAGATAGTTGTGAGAATGAGTGAGTTAACACATGTAACATATGAAATTACCACTTTTATACGTCTAAATGATCAAATATCAGCAAGTTCCCATGATTCAATCAAACATTTAAAACACACTACCTAGTAGCACACACTCAAAAAGTGTTATTATTTCTTCTTATAGATGCTTCTAAACCTAATAACCCTGATGTAACAGCCCTTATTTGTTGGTTTATATCACCCAATGGTCTTTTCTCATTGATTGATGTCCCCTCACTAATCTCCTGGTTCTTTTATAACACTAGGGCACTTGGCTACATTCTTTAACATATTCCTTGTCCTCTCATCATCCTGGGTGACTTCTGTCTCCATTTGCACAACCCATCTAATTCCTCATCTTCCTCACCTCCAGAGTCACCCACATAAAAGTCATTAAATGGGACTGCTTCCCATCTAATATCTACAGATGATCAAAATATTTGATCCTTCCAGTCTTTTCCTGCCTTTGCTCTCAATACCTCTGCTCTTCTATCCCAGGAAAGACATAGTTTCTTGACCCCTCTCCTGGCCTCAATGCTTTACCCGGCTGGTATAGATGGCTCATTGCCGAAATAATTCTCTCACCAATATCTTCAACAATATTGGATTTCTGTCCGTTTCCTTCATTTGTTTAATAAAACCTCAATGTAGAATCAATTCAAAAAACACTTTCTATATTTCCCTTTGACCCAGCTGTTGAGCACAGTTGGAGAAAATCAGCGTTCAGACTGATGCCACTATAAATCTGCAGCCCTTAATCTCAAGTAGGCAATCAACTCTGTTCAATCTTTCACTTGCCCTTGCTTAACCTACTCTTATTTTATTCAGCAACATTTCGAAACTGTCATCATGCTCAAGATCCCAACCAAAGCCACATCTTTCTCAGCAGATGACATCACCTTCTATTTCAGTGAGACATTTACATGTATGTGATCTCAGCACCCTCCTCCTCCCCTTTCTAGATATCTCTGGACCTATCCTTATACTCTTTTTTCCAGTTAAGAGGATGAAGTATCCTTCCTCTGGTTCAAGGCCCAGCTCCCCACACATAGCCCCATTCTTTTTTCACCTCTTCTAAGACCTTGTTCTGTCAATATCCCTTTTATTTACCTAAAGCTTCAACCTCTTACTGCCTATTTGCTCTTTCCCCTTAACCCAGAAACCTATTTAAATCTTTCATCATATTAAAGTATTTTTTTTCTTCTTGACCCTGGGTTGCCTCTTAGAGATCATCCTCTTTCTTCCCTTCTGAGCTAAGTGACTTGAAAGAGAAGTCTATGCTCACTATCTCAGCTTTCTCACCCTTCCATTTACTCTACAATAAATCACAATCTAACTTCTGCCCTAGCTATTGCACCAAAAACTCTCCTGAGCCCACTGATGAGCCCCGTAATGTCCTGCCTGATGGACACATAACACATCTCTCTTCTATTTTTTCTTACTTCTGTCTTTTCCTTTCCCGTCTCCCTCAAGGGGGACTTCTTTTGTTTGCCCCTTAAGTGTATGTATATCTCAAGGCTTCACCCTTTGCTCATTCTTCATACGTTTGGTGCAATTTTCATTTGCTCTTGATTTTAAACACTATTGACAAGAGGTGACTTCCCAATCTGTATTTCCAGCCCAGAGTCTCTCCCAATTCTGCCACATTTATTTACTTGGATAGTCCACAGAAACTTAAACCCAGCATATCATTCATTCAGCTTTTCAAAAAATATTTTTGATGACCCTCACTTCATATTAGTATTTAGCAGTAAGGACGTTCTGACTGTCCTTCCATATCTGGATGTGTCACGAGACAGCAAATAGGCCCTTTATCTTAAGCTTCATTTCTCACTATTACCTCCAATTAAACTTTAAGCTATAATACCAAACTTTCTGTAGTTTGCCATTTTCTGTTGAAAGAAGACTAAATGCTGGGATAGGGCGGCGGGTGCTTTGTACATGAAAATCTTTCAGCCTGGAATTCCTTTCCATGTTCTTTTCAATTTTTGAGACTTTAGGATAAGTCTTGCCCTCTAATAAACTTTCTCTAAATTCAGAGGATGTGCTAAAAGTATTTATTTGTACATATCTTCCCCACTGAATCTCCAGGGCAGGGCTTATGTCTCTCCAATGAATAGCAGGTAGCTGGATAATAAATGTTTGAGATTACTCAGCTAGATGTAATCTTTCCCCTCTTTAAACACTCAAAATACTATGGTGGTTTTCTTACTTCCCTTAGTATCGTTATGTATCTACTTATAAATCTAATTCTCCTCTCCTTTCTAATGCCAGTTTAATTTTCTTAGGCATGCTGTGCTTCTTTCATTCTCCACACTCCTCAAAATCATGTATATAATAGGCACTCAAGGAATATTGGTTGAACTGAGCTGAAATGAATAGAGAAAATACTCCCATGCTTAGATGTTCTATTTCTGGAATACTTTAGTGGTGTTACATAGTTCAGAGCTAAGATTTCTCAGGTGTCTTCCTGCCACAACCAAGATCCAAAAGAGTATTATCAAAGACGTTCTGACTGTCCTTCCATATCTGGATGTGTCATGAGAGACCACTCTGCTCGCATATGTGGGATCTCCTATCCATGTATATGGACTCACTGCACTCTCTCAATTCATAGAACAAGGTGGAAAGATGGAACTCTTAGTGGAATAAAAAACTCATCTGACTCACTGGATCACTATGTACCATATGTCCTCATGCAATGCATTAAATTCAGGCTCTTATAGTCTAAGATCATTTCCAAAAATTGAGTACTTATATTCATTTCTCATAAGAAGCTTTACTCTCAATGTATATAAACTGCTTTGAGTTCTGTGAAAGGAATGATGTAAACACAAGACATTATTACTAACATTATCCCCCAGATGACCTCATGAGGTAAGTATTAATGTCAGAGGGAATATTATTTTACAGGCGGAGAAGTCAGCTGATTTGCTCAAAGTCAGGGGTAGTGGTAAGAGCCAAGAACATACTCAAAAGCGTCCTGTGCTTGTATCCATTGCCAGATCTAATACAAGCTTTTCAAAAAGTCTTTCTTAGGGTTTGAAGAGAGTCTAAGAATTTTATCCTTTCTTTTTGGTGCCCCATTCCTTTTTCTCTCTTATCAATTTTTCTTTCTTGAAAGGAAACCAAAAGAGAACACAATGGTCACCTAGGAGCCATTCACGCCCACACCTGTGCAGCATCTGGGGTAGTGCAGTTCATTCATACTCCATCCTACTTCCATCCAGGGCTCTCAATCAGGGCAGCTCCAATCTCTACCAGCTTGAGTTCATTCAGTTTGAGTAAATCACCATGTCAACCAAGTGCTCCAAAGAATTCATTCTGTTTAGTTACATCTCATACAAGTGGCCCACATAACAGAGATCCCACTCTCCAACTAGTTTTTCAAGTCTGACACACTACATTTATTAGGGCAATTCTGACTAAGTCTCCAAACTATTTTGATAAGCCCTGCACAATAGCGATCATCCTATATAATGAAAGGCTAATATGCAAATTGTCCCCTCAGGAGTTCAACTGACCGGGAGTTCGACCGCCTGCTATGACGTGCGCTGACCACCAGCGGGAAGCGCAGAATTAAGGAAGGCCCCGGCCGGCAGCCGGGGGAAGGAAGGCCCAGATCAGCCCTGATTGCCCACCAGGTCTAGGGACCCTATCTGTGCACGAATTTTGTGGACTGGGCCTCCAGTTTATAGACAAGTAGAAATCTGCTAGACTGAATTATATCTAGTTCCATGCTCTAAAACTTTACAAACTCCCCTCCACCCCCCAAGAAAAACAGTTACCTGGAAGGATGCAAGCCTTAGGTTGACAAGAAGGGAAAAGGGAGTAAGAAAGTGAAGAAAATAAAGAAGAGAGTAAGATAAGAAAAGGGAACAATATTTTTCTTTGTTAAAAGACAAAACAAAAAACCAGTAACTTGCTTCAGTTGCACTCCAAAAGCCTCCTCTTCTGCTTACCCTAATGTCCTAAATAAAACATTACCATTTTCTCTGGGAAACACCAGCTGAGAAGCACTAGCTTATTAGGGAACACCAACTTTCTTTTGACCACATAAACACACAGATAAATGTAAAAACTTGATTCATTGAGCTATGTAAGTTTGATAGGGTACCAAAAGCAGAGGTGGGAAATGGGTTTGGGTGGTGGCTCAGATTTCTCACTTCCGCCCTGAACCCTGAGCTGATCATTTGACCTGTAAGGACCTGGGCTGCCTTAGTGGTAACATAAGCTGATTGACTTTGATCTTCTTCCCCCACCCCTACCCCAATCCTTACCAGAGGATATGTTTTTATTGACTTCTAGAGAGAGGGGAAGGGGGAAGAGAGAGGGGAGAGAAGAGGGGACAAAAGGGAGAGAGAGAAGGAAAGAGAGAGAGAAAGAGAAACATTGTTGTGAAAGAGAAACATTGATTGGTTGCCACCTGTACATGCCCTGTCTGGGAACTGAATTCGCAACCTTTTTGGTGTATGAAACAATGCTCCAACCAACTGAACCAGAGAGGTCTCGATCTTCTTTAAGGGCTCATCTAACACGAGACCCCTAGGTCTGTGAGCACCTTCAGCTTCCTCCTGGGCTAGGGGCTGTAGCAAAAACTTGGAGTTGACACAGATACTGGCCCTATGCTCAAAGAACCTGTAATCCAGCTAGAGATAAGATCATTAATGAAGACAGACAGTAACGAGTAAATATAAAATGTAATTGAATTGAGTTAGAACCAAAAATTATCATTGCTTGTTACTTCAATGGCACTTCCTACTGGGCATATGAATCTTTAGTGTGAATTTGCATCACAGAACTAACTAATGACCTCCACTTTTATTTACTCATGCAACAGAATAATCATGATGTTCAAATATTCAAACATGTGCTCAAAGATTATAAAGTCATGAGATCTAAAGAGATCAGCTTCACCTTAGTTGTACCTAGGAGCTCAGGCCTGGTCCATTTAACATTTTCATTATGACACATTTTAATTAAGTCATTAATAAACTGATGTATGTACAGATAACACTGACCAAGGCAAGAGGGAGTCCTTCCCTCAAACAAAGTTCTGTCTTGGGTATGGCCCAGTTGGTTGTACATCATTCCAGACACCAAGAGGTCACTGGCTTGATTCCTGGTCAGGGCACATGTCCAGGTTGTGAGTTCGATCCTCAGTAGGGGGCGTGCAGGAGGCAGACGATCAATTCATCGATATTTCTCTCCCTTTCCCTTCTCCCCTCTCTCTAAAATCAATTTTTAAAAAAGTATTTTAAAAAGTTCAAATATACCTTTCACTCAACATTCTTTCCTACCGTATTTTTCTAATCCTTTCAAGCAATTGTTCCCACCTCATTTTTTGGACCCACAGAGTAAAGTAATCCCTTTACTTCTCTGTTAGATGCCACTTCTACTTTCACTTCTTTTCCTATCCAACATAGGGGCTCCATGGATCATCACTGCAACCTTTTCCTTTCTCATCTTCATCCCTTCTATCTCCAAGAAGCACTTGTGTATACACACTCAACATGGAAGCAATTAACCTTGGAGAGAAATCACACATTTGAAAATGGGGCAACTGTACATTCATGGTTGCCAGCATTGCCTGGAAATGCTGCTAGGCAATTCTGTTTCAAACCTTTTCTGGTTCACTGTTACCCTAATTGTCCTATGCTCTCTAGGCAGGGTGAACCCTCTTGGACAATGGTAAGAGGCAGTAGATCAACCAAAGCTGCAGGCAGCCACAACTGCTTGCGAAACCCAGGCTGACCCCTGAAAGCCATCAGGAGAGTGATCTCGGCCATGTAGTAATCTGTGAATAAGATATGACATATGGATCAGTGAATACTTGCTTTATTTATGTTGGTCATGACCATGCCAGTGAGTGTGTGGTCATGACCATAAATAGCAGACAGGAGCCATGTATAAAGATGTCTTTAATTTTGCAGGCTCAGGTCATTTCCTTTATCTGAAACTTAAATCTTTTCCTACATGTTCTTAGGGCCTAGAATCAAATCCTAGCTCTGCCACTTAGCTTTGTATTCTCTGGTAAGTTACTTAAACTCTCTATATCTGTGGATAATACCTACCTTACAGAGTTAATGTGAACATTAAGTTTGTTAGTACAACGGCCAAGACCATAATGCCATGTAAGTGTTTGCTACTACTATTGTTGCTGCTGTCCTATGTATAGAACTCACCCAAATTTTCTCACAGTCACAAGAATTATCCCCTTTTTTCTGTTGTTTCTCCAAATATTCTGTTGATGGAGAAATGATCTTGCTACAGAATGTGCCATATCTGTCTAACCCCAATGACTGAATACATTTTCTCTAACAATAAAACCTAATATGAAAAATATTTCCAACCTATATCAACTCATACAGAACCTGTTATGTTTTCCATAGTTATTGTGTAACCAAGAGAATACTAAATGTCTTTCCTCATCAGGACTATCCATCATTCTCTACTTTCCTGCAATGTCCAACCCCACCTTCCCACCCCACTATCTGTTAGCATGGTTTCCACTCCAGCACTTCTGTATCCTTCTCACCACCTCCTCATTCGGTGCCTCACTCAGACTGTACCACCTTCCCTTCCCAGTACGCCCCATGCACTATCTCAGCTTTTCAACACATTGGCCCTTCTACCTAAACAATTTCCTCCCCTTACTTCTCCTGCTCCCTTAGGTAACTCATAGTATTTTTCTGGACTTCAACTATATGGTACACCCTCCAGAAAACTTTCCTTGATACCCTCAATCTCCAATCACCAAGAATTTGGTTCCTCCTCTATAGCCCTAATCACTCTTAACCAGAATTCCCCAATGGCAGGGATCACAGCCTTGTTTGTCCCCTCTGCTTCCCTAGCTTCTACCTGTGTCTAACATACACATAGTTTGTACTCTACAAATGGAAAAATGCACTAAAACATAAAAAAAACACAAAAAAACAGTTTGACAGATCTAGAGATGTTTGACCCTAAAAAGGGGACAAGGCAAGATCACTGTCAATGTCTTCAAACATCTATAAATTTCACGGAAGAATATTTTATGTAGCTTCAGAAGGAGACACCGGGACCATTGATATAGACTCTGGGGAGGCACATTTCAAAACAACGTAACAAACAACTTTCTAAAATGTAGAGCATAAGATACTTTGGCCAATATTCAAATATATATAACTACAGGACTGCATACAGGGGCTGGTAGAATGAACCGAGTGATACCTAGTTTCCTTGCAAAGTTAGATTCTGTGACATAAAACTCTACTTCTGAGCACCTAGGTATGGATATGTAGGATAAGAATCATATTGGATACATAAAGGAGAAGATCAAAGATTAAACATTGTCACCATGGTTCTGCCAGAGTAATTTGGGCAAAAAAATAGTCAGAGGATTTTAAATAAAACAAGCAAACAAAGTAATCCAACCCCAAACCCAGCATTCCAACCCAGGGGACAAGTCTGGTAAGAGGCAAAACCAGGTCCCTTGGGACATTCTCCATACAGCCTCCTTCATCCTGGAGGAGGCAATTTAACTTTACAACTTTCAAGAAACTTCCCATTAGAAGTGGTTTCAACTTTAGATTTATTGCATTTTCCAAGGTTACGTCATTTGGGCTACACATAATCCAGAGGCACTCAAGGGGCCACACTGTAAACGTTACAATAAACATTAATGAATATCGCGCTGATAAAACTTGTAATGTGCACCCACGCACCCACACACAAAGGGACTTTTCACCTTATATGGTTAAAAATAATCGGCTCTTTTTACATTCCACTTTGTTGGTCTGCCAAACACACAGAGTACATCTACTTTAAAAACACCAATTAAAAATATTAACAACACAAAAATATATAAACGGTGGTTCAGAGCCAAGGGCACATAAATTGACATGGATTCAGACAGTAAGTAAACATAAAATGAGTAACAGAAATGACTACATCATGCAAAAGGAAGCATGAACAATAGCCCTAAATGTGAAAGTGATCTTTACCCCTATCCCAATACCCTTCCCCACTTTGAGGGCAATGATCAGGAGGGAGGCAAAATGGTGGAAAGAGGGAGGGATAGAGAAAGGAGCAAAAGAATGATTGGGGCAAGACCTGCAGGAGATGGGGAGGTGGGGAAGGCAATCTCATTCCACACTATAACCTCAGGAAGCCCTATGGGCTTTCATACAGGGTGGGGCAAAAGTAGGTTTACCGTTGTTCAGATGGGAAATAATACAATAATTACTATATAACAATACAAAAATAAACTGTGTTTTGCATACTCACAACTATAAACCTACTTTTGCCACACCCTGTGCTCCTCACCAGAAAAGGTACATTGACAAATGTTCAAAATCTCAAACACTGCCCTGGCTGGGTGACTCAGTTGGTTGGATTGTTGTACCGTGCACCAAAAAGCTGTGGTCAGGGTGTGTACCAGAGGCAACCTATAGATACTTCTCTCCCATTTTGATGTTTCTCTCTCTCTCTCTCTCTCTCTCTCTCTCTCTCTCTCTCTCTCTCAAAATCAGTAATAATAATAAAAAATCTTCAGGTGAGGACTAGAAATAAAATCTCCTGGGCTGCATAACCGAGGAGCAACTGTGGAAAGAGGGCTGTGCTGAGAAGTACAGTCTTTAGATTAAAATTATTATCATCATCTATATTCTGCCACTTAGCTTTTCTAAGTTTCCTCATCTGTAAAATGGGGATTCTAAAACCTACCTCATAGCATGGTTGAGAGGAATAACTAAAGCCAGGTGTGCAAAGGTGACTAAGCTAGCTGGAAAACCACCCAGAAACCCTGCAAGATTTTGTCTGTTCAGAGAGAAAAGAACTACTGCCCTCTGGTACCCAGCTGGTTGAGCTACTACTATTTTCCCTATGTTGAACTTAGCCCAGGTCATGGTGGAGCCCATCAGTATGATATTAAGAGGCATGGTGCTGTATACCCTGTAGACAATTAATGTATGAAGGAAGGAGGGAGGCAAGAAAAGAAGAAAGGTGAAAGGAAGTCCCAGGTATAATGCTGATATTTCTTTTTGCAAGAGGGACAGACATGCTCCCTCCAAGCCATTACCCTGTACCTCCCGGGGGTAGTCTGAGTATTATTCCTACCACATGAATGAGCTTGGAGTCTCAGTCAGAGAACCATGCTCATAATCTTACTGTTAGGCAATTCAAAAAAATTATAGTACCAGTAAAATTCTTTCCTTTAATTGTTCTCTACATAATTATCCCATACCCTTTGGGAGCTAATTTGATAGTTCACTGTAGACTAATTGTTGCTCTATCTTTGGAGTCAGTCAGAAGTAAAGTGTCCTCATTATAACTAATTTTGTTTTTTTTTCTGTCGCTAAAGCCTCTTTAAGGGCTGCTGAATTTTATTCTATGGATTACTGATTCAATTCAGTTTGCAAAAGAAATTTTACATGTAGAAAATCAAGGCTCAGGGAAGTCCAGAGAATTGATGCAAGACATGAACTGAATTAGAACCAGACAAAAATTAAGTAACTTAATTCCTCTTCATCTTTTTTATATTTATACAGAAATTAGAATATTTAAAGTTTAGAGAAATGGGAACAGCCTGAACATTTATAGAATAATATTTTTAAAAATATTATGATTATATCCATTAGCTTTTTAAATTTTATTAGATTTATAACATACTTCAATAATTTATCTGATGGAAAAAATAAAGGAGCAAATGTTTATCAAGGCATGACTATCTGCTATGCTATTTATTACTCATAAGAACTCAGTGCTGCAGAGCTCATTATCCCCGTCTTACAATAAAAAAAAAAAGACTTGCTTAGAAACATCTGATGGCTTTCCACTGCCTTAAGCATAAAACAACTTAAGATGCTAGATGAGTGCCAATACGGATGTCTCTCCAATTCATTCTGCTCCCCTGCCTCCACCACCGTCCCTCCTTAGCCTTCTCCACGTATCACAAGCCTCCCCACCTCAAGCTCTAGCCCAATGATCTGCTCTGCAGTTCCCTGAACAAGCTCTGCTGGTTCCCGCCTCTATGCCTCCCAATGCCCTCTGCCCCCAGCTAGCTTCTTCCCCTGCATGAACACCGAGATTCAAATCAAGCTTCACTTCAAGTATTTTCTGAAATGCTATCTCTGTCTACTAATTGTGGACTCCCTTTGACCCAGTTCCTCCTGAGACTCCTCCTTCCCTTTGGTGGCACATACAATATGACATAGTTCTTTCTTGGTTCACAACTTCTCCTTTCTCTGTGAGTTCTTAAAAGGTAGGACTGAGTGCTAGGTAAACACCTTTCCTGCTGGGCCTCAGTGACACTGCTTCTGCATGATGGTGTGACAAGCGCTCTAGTTCTGTCTCTTCATGGCTCTGCCCATATAGGGGCAATAAAAACAGGGTAGCTGATTATTTCCCCCTTCTGTTACTATTCCCTTAAATTCAAGTTAAACCTTCTTAATTCTATTTCAAAAAAACAAACACAAAGCCAAACTCATAGGGTATAGGAGCAAATGAGATCAAGGGGGCAAAAGGCTCACTTTTGTAAGAGGAAGAAGAGTGACAGGCACACTGACTACTGCAGTAGCTTAACTTCCAGTCTGAGGACTGAACTGCTCTGGAGGTTCACAGGGGCCCCAAAGGGGAGAAATTCCAATGACATATGCAGTGATTAAAAGCACTGTTTTGTTCTTTAAAAGACTTTTAATGATATTACCATATAGACACATAATGAGGATCTTGTAAATACATAAATTTTGTGTAAATTTTTTTTAAAATGTCATAAGTATTTGTGCAAAACCAGAACATTCTGGCTCCAAGCCTTAGTTGGGCTGGCCTTTCTTCAAGTAGATTCTTTCTGTTAGTGCTTAGAATGTGTGGAAATTGGAACTTTTAAGAATAGTCTGCTATGCATACAATGCATGTGGTTCATTCACTACTTTTACTACTTTCCATACTTTCTTACTGGCTTGGCCTTTTGCTTGTACCAACATCTAAATGCTAAATCAGAATACCCTGAAGAATGTTTTCAAATCACTCCTCTACTTTATGTAATATATTTTGTTGTATACCACATAAAAATAAACTTACAAACATACACACAAGTACTTTTATTCTCATAGAGGGGACTATGTTAAGGGAGAGAGAGTGGAGTGGAAAACAACGCCAATATGTCAGTCTGGATATC